>NC_052170.1:7811172-8411172 GCF_902713615.1 Scyliorhinus canicula
GAGGAACTCCAACGAGCAGAGCTCCTCAATGCAGAAAGAGACAATGGTACCCCGATCTTTCCCCCCCCCCCCCCCCCCCCCCCGGAGGCATTCCCAGACCCCCCCAAACCACCAACTCACCTGTTGGGGGGGGGGGTCCTTGAATTCCCCCCACACCCCATCACAGACCAGCAGGGCACCCCTGGGCCAGATTCCCAGTGTGGGAAAAATGCCAGCCTGGCACCCTGGCAGTGCCATGCTGGCATCTGAATGGCCCTGCGAGGGTGTCGAGCTGCCTGCCCAGAGGCCGAACTCCCAGGGGATTCTGGTCGCCTGGGAGAACCCCTCCCCCACCAAGTGCCATTCCGCCTGGTCCCCGCTCATGGCTGGGATCCAGATCGCGACGCCTCACGAGATCTCGTTAGATCTCGCGAAGAATAACGACCGACGTGAATCCTGGGAGAGGCTTCTTCTGGCATCCACCGACTGTGTCCCCGTTCCGATTCCAGCGGAATGCAGTAAATCGCGCCCATTGCCTAATGTAACTGTGTCTCTTGTTGTAAGGGTGTGTGTCGCGTCGATCTTGATCAATGGATACAGTGGGGGTGTTTCGTCTTGCATCTCTATAGGAATAAGAGAGAGAAAGTTTTTATTTGTTTACAATATTTATTGGCAAGAATCAGAGGTGACTTGTTTTGATTTAGACTGCACTACATGGATGGTTAGTAAAAGTAGGTTTGACAGTAACTTTCAAAAACAGAATTGGGAAAATATTTGAAGGATAAAAAAGCTCAGGCCCAAGGGGAAAGAGTAAAGGAGTGAAACTAATTGGATGGATCTTTTAAAGAGCCGGCACAGATGGATTCCATCACCTCCATCTGTACTCTAGGATTCTCTGACGGTAGATGCTCCCTGTTGCATCAGTTAATGAAGCTCGTTTTAAATTCATTTTTAAGGACCAGCAGGCCTGAGTTTTCATTTCCTGTGCTGAGAAAGATTTAAACCACTTGTGGCTTCCCTGAGTGAGTGCAGAACAGTGAACACCTGCACACGCTCAGGATTGAGCTTTGCTTTGATGCTTCTCAGATGCTATGAATGGCCATGGATGGGATAAGTTCAAGCCCCATCCATGCAGCGCAGTCAAATCCAGCAAAGGCTTACTCCTTCAGGGAAGGAAACCAGATGAGAAGGCGGAACTATTGTAGTCAATGAGGAGCCTCGAAAAGATAAGTCAAAAGTCGTTTATTTCCAACTCAGTTAGGAAATACCGCAACTAAGCAACACTCCCAAGTCCCAGCCGGGACCATCCTGAGATGCCGGCTCCCTCTTGGGCCGGCTTTTATCTTGGGGAATTAACGAGCCCCACTGTTGGTCCTCCATCCTACAGCGGGGAGCTTGTATTTGACAAGCCCCACAGGGAGATCGGTCAGGTCGTCTCTGTGGGTCTCGTGGAGGTTATAACAGCAACAAAGAGTATTGTTGGCAAAGCTATCTCAAGTGCAACGTTCCCTGTAATACTGGAAGGATGTGTGGCCCAAACTTTAATCAGACCATAAATATAACAAGTTCATTGTCATCACTGTGTCAGCCATGGCCCATTGGTAACATTCTTATCTCTGAGTCAAAAGACGAGGGGCAGGTTTCCCCGCTCCCGTCCAGCGACGACGGAATTGTGAAACACGAGCGGGTGGAGAATTGAGCGTGAGCCAAAAATCGTGGCTGGCTCTGGGCGCCCGATGGAATACCATGCACTGGTGCCTTGACAGCGGCATCAATGCATTCTACTCTGCATCTACAATAAACGCCTTTGGCACATCATTAAAAAGTCTGACCCGGAATTCTCTGGGGCCTCCGTGATGCTCCACCGACGGCGAGTTTCACTTGTGGTTTTAAAAATCGGGCAATAGGCGGCGTGGCTGCTGAGGGAGAGAGAGAAGGTAGGTCATGTTGCCAGAAGTGTGACCAAGAGCTGCTGATACAGCTGCTGGCAGGACTGGCTTGGGGGATGGGGGTGGCCTCTGCCAGAGCCAGGGGGGAGTAGCGGGGGCGACAAGGGAATGGGCCGTGGGGTCAAAGTGACACCCCCGGGATTGGGGTGTCCAGACATGGATCGCCACTGCCGCAACCTGCAAAGCAGCCACGTTGCTGTGCACTCCAACCCCCCCCCCCCCCCCCTCCCCCACATCTAGGTGCCACCTTGCTGGTGGGGAACCCTGGAACCATGGGGTTATGGGGGGGAGGTCACCCGCTCCCTGTGGCTGTCACTTTACGTGTAAGTCACTTTACGAGCACTGGCCCATGACGGGCGGTCTTCACAAACCGAAAGGGGTTCCATTCGATGAACGTGCAGCTGGTGTGTGACCATGAGCTGCTCATCATGCACGTCTGTGCCCGATACCCATGCAGTGTGCACAAAGCCTTCATCCTGGCACAGTTGAAGGTTCTGACACTTTTGAGGTGCACCCCCAGGTGAGGAGTTGGTTCCTGGGCGATAAGGGTTTCCGCTGAGGTCGAGGCTGATGACGCCTATCCGGAGGCCTCAGACCGACGCGGATACCCGCTACAATGATGCCCAAGCAGCGACCAGGGGTGTGATTGAGCAGTGCATCGGTGTCCTGAAGATGCGGTTCAGATGCCTGGCCAGCTCTGAAGGGGCCCACCAGTATTGCTCTCGGAGGGTCTCCCACATCGTGTCGGCCTGCTGCATCCGTCACAACATTATGCAGCAGAGGGGCAACATGCTGGAGGAGGGGGGGTGAACACCAGGCCTCGTCCAATGAGGAGGATGGGCAGGGCATGGGGCCGGGCAGGCACGGGAGACGGCACAACATGTGCGCCAGGGCCGGCGCGCACGTACTGATCTAATCACCTCCAGGTTCACCGGCTATGGGGCCTGGCTTATGGCATGAACATCCACTTCAATGTGGACCGAGCCCACCAGGATGCCCGGGCAGCGGGTTTGCCACCATCGCTGACATACCCCAGGTCCAGGGGGTGATCGACGGGATGCAGGTCTCCCTATGAGCACCTGCAGATGGTAGGTCACTCCATACCAACCAAAAGGGGTTCCACTCGAAGAACATACAGCTGATATGGGACCATGAACTGCGTACCATGCAGGTCTGTGCCTGATACCCGGGCAGTATGCACGATGCCTTCATCCTGGCACACCCGATGATCCCTGACATGTTTGAGTCGACCACCCCCTCACCCCGGCTGGCGGGCTGGTTCCTGAATTGGCAGGAACACTGGGTCTAGGGCAGCACGGTGGCACAGTGGGTTAACACTGCTGCCTCACGGCGCCGAGGTCCCAGGTTCGATCCTGACCCTGGGTCACTGACTGTGTGGAGTTTGCACATTCTCCCCGTGTTTGCATGGGTTTCACCCCCACAACCCAAAGATGTCCAGGGTAGGTGGATTGGACTTGCTAAATTGTCCCTTAATTGGAAAAAGTTAATTGGGTACCCTAAATTTATAAACAAAAACTAGTCTGGTCCATAGGATGGAGAATGATGATGACCCGCTCCGTGATGAGATATGCTGCTCTGCATCGTTCAACAACCTCTGACCCCTCCCCATGGTAGCACTTTCCACCGTCCACCTTGGTGGGCCCTGCATGCGAGCTGGCCAATCCATCACATGGTCCCATTGAACTCTTGAGTGGCAGCGGTGGGGGTTGAGGTTGAGAGAGAGGGGGAGGAGCAGAATACCGGGCCGATATGCGGTGTCCGACCTGGGGGTTGATGCGACAATCAATTCATTCAGAGACACGAGTTGAAGTAAACTGTGGCTTTAATCGGCTTACAACTGAGCCTGCCTGCGACTATGCTGAACTGAAGGCGGACTCGCAGGACCGCAGCACTTATACTTCCTGAACGGGGTGGAGCCGAGGGCGGAGCCCTGTACGTGCTCCTCATCTCCCCCTGTGGGCAGAGCCGCGCAACGGCTCACAGATGGAGCCCACAGGGACACAGTGATACACAGTGTGAATTATAGTGGTTACACATTCACCACTGGGGTCCCAGCCCTGCCCATCTCCAACGTCTGCCCATCCCTCCCCGACCCCCTCCCTCCCACAGCACCCTCTCTGCAGCCAGCTCAGCCCATCCCTCACACCCTTCTGAAAGAGCACCGAGGCAAGTTGAAACTTGTGAAAAGTGTTTATTTTGAACATTACAGGTGAACATCTCTATAACGGTTTGTGCCTTCGCCCCTAACGCTATCCTGCCAACTTAACTGGTGTCTACTTTTCTGGCCTGACGGGCCCTTACGCTACATCTAGATGGATCCCCAGGCAATACATCAAGGGTGGAGGCGGCCTGCTGCGATTCCTGCCCCGTGACAGGTCCCCTGTGGTGGTCATCCTCTGGAGAATCGGGGTTGCTCGGATGGCCCATGCAGCATGGCGCCACCTTGTTCTGCCCGCTGCTTGCCGCCAGAGACAGGAATGGGGGCAGTCCGAGGTGCTGTGACGTTTCAGCACCTCTCATGTTGGAGTCACTGGCACAGGCCCCATCACCTCCTCCTCCCTCTGCTTGCCTGATGGCCCCTGGCTACTCCTGTACAAATTGCCAGTTCTGCTTCCTACCTGACAACAGTGAAAAGTGCTGAATTAGTTGATAGTGTTATAGGGCATCCTCAGGCTATGAAAGGTGCCATAGGAACATGCCTCGCTTTCGTGTGAGAAACCTTAGGGAGGGCAGGCCTGGTGGGGACTGAACTTGGTTACATCATGAAATAAGTGGCAAAGCAGCACCCACATGGCGCATTTAGTCAGACAGCTAACAACATGATGGGCCCAATAAAATATTTATTTGGCCGTGGGTAGGTATTTACCAGCTCTGAATTGGATTAGCAGTTCCATCAATAGTCTGCCACAGCCTGGCAGCTGGTGCTCTAACACAGACAGTCTCAACTACCCGTGTACCTCTCCCCGAGGTTGTTTGGTTGTAGTATTACACGAGGGGCCGTCAGACATTCCTGGCCCTAAACGTCTGGTTCAGCCAGTGAATGAGATTTCCCAGGAGAGAAATGGTCAGAAGGATCATGGACAAGCAAAGAAATTCAATCTTCAAAGCGTTATTGCATAGGACGGAGAGAATGCAACAGACATTACAACCACAGCCAGTCCTGATCAGAGAAAAACACAACACGCACTCGGGTCTAAGCTCGCAATTCACTTCACTACGCGCTCATTAATTACAGTGCAGTGCTTGCACAAACCTTGTGTAATTCAGTCTATTGTACACACTGGGATAAAAGCAGCGATGACACCCATCGATAAGTTAAGCGTCAGTATCAGCTCCTAAATATGCTACAAATCATTTATGTCTGTTATAGAAGACACCAGTTCTGTACGCAGTGACATGCGCCTCTAGTTTTCCCAGTGGCTGGAGCAGTTTCACGTGTCAGTTTCAGCAATGTCGCCTGGTATGTAAGGGGCAGCCATGGGCTTTCGTTCTACTTATCCCACCAAACCATACTTTCCGGCTACTTCTGTTTCTGGGACAATATTCAGGTTGACACGTGGAATCATAGGGCGGGATTCTCCGACCCCCCGCCAGGTCGGAGAATTCCCCGGGGCGGGGGGGGGGGGGCGGTGTGAATCTCGCCCTGCCACTCCAACGCCAGCTGCTGTATTCTCTGGTGCCGGGGATCGGGGATCACGCCGCGCCAGTTGGGGGACGTTGGCAGCGCCCCCCCCCCCCCCCCCCCGGCAATTCTCCGGGCCCCGATGGGCCGAGCGGCCATCGGTTTCTGGCCAGTGCTGCCGGCGTGGATTGGACATGGTCCCATACGGCGGGACCTGGCTGGTATATCGGCTGGTGCAGTCCTGGGGGGGGGGGGGGGGGGGGGGGGGGGGGGTACCACAGTGGCCTGGCCCGCGATCGGGGCCCACCGATCTGCAGGAGGACCTGTGGTGTGGGGGCACTCCTTCCTTCCGCTGCGGCCACTGTAGGGCTCCGCCATGACCGACACGGAGAAGACACCCCCCTGCCCATGCACTAGAATATGCTGGGTGGTCTGCGCATGCGCGGAACCAAGTCAGCGGTTCTGCGCATGCGCTAACGCGCGCCGGCCCTTCGGCGCCAACCCTCCGCCGCCAGGAGGTGCAGAGGATTCCACAACTTCCAGTCGACCTGACGCCAGAGTGGTTCGCGCCACTTTTTGCGCGTCGGGCCATTGCGGGGATTCGGGAGAATCCCGCCCCCAGAATGATACAGCAGAGAAGGATGCCATTTGGACCAGCATGCCTACGCTGGGTTTTGAAAGACCTATCTAATTGGACCCACGCCCCGACCCCACCCCAACACCACACTCTCCCCAGATCATGCACAGTTTTACCCTCCAATTGCCTTTTTAAAGTCATTATTGAATCTGCCTCCACTGGCCTTTCAAGAAGTGCCATTGAAGGCTTGGCTGAACACCATCTCTGTGGTAGTTTGTACAGCTGTTAACCGCAGGAGTGCTGCTACATTTATGTCACTCTTTTATTGAACAGGATAGTGTCATTGCTGTACAGGAAAACAAGGGAACTGCTCAATATTCGTCAACATGTTTGCATTCAGCCTAACAGAGAAAGGATGAAAGCATCGAGAAGGCTCAAAGGTCAACGTACCTGCAGGGGACAATTCCTGTTTCCTGGTTGTGAAAATCCCTAAATTACTTCAAAACAATCCTTAGAGAAATAGAAAGCAAGATGTAAAACAGCAAAGTAGAGGGATTGTGCTGGGCTCCATCCCTTGAACCTATTATTAATGGCTAATGTGTGGTGTGCCGAGTAGTAAGAGGAGTGGATATAGCAGGTTCTTTGAGCCTTGTGCTCAATAGCAGGTGTACGGTGACATTGGCAGTGCAGACTGTTACCTGCACTGTGAATGGGTGTGTGCAGGAATTTTCTATTCAAACAATAAGAAAAGACAGAGTACCTCATTAACCACATTCAAGCTAGGTCAAGTCTGCCAATATAATGTACCAGATGCAACAGTCCAGAACCTTAAAGAGTGTCCCACCTGTTGGGTTCTGAGGTTAGGATTTTACACATTGACGGCTGAAGAATTTGTTTTGGTTTTAAAGTATATTTCATGTTGATGGTGTGGCACCAAAGGCAGGTGTATGAGACCCCTACAATTACCGGAAAATACTGATTTGTTTTGCAAATGACTTGCATCGATACAACCTGTTTCCGATCTCCAGATGCCCCAAAGCTCTGCACAGCCAATGATATTGTTTGAAATCTAGTCACTGGTGTGTTCTAGAAAATGGCAGCAACTGATTAGTGCACAGTAAGATCCCACCAGCGGCAATGTGATAATGACCTGATTTCCTGTTTTGAGGAAGTTGGTTGAGGGATAAATATTGGCCCAGGACATGAGGGAGAGCTTCCTTGCTTGTCTTTGAAATTGTGCCATAGCATCTTTTATGTTCACTGAGTGGGCAGACGGAGCTTCATTTTAACTTGTTATCTGAAAGGTGGCAGCTCTATCAGTACAGTCCTGTACTGAAGGTCAGCCTGTATTACATGCTCAAGTCTCTGGAGTGGCTCTACAACATTACCCAAAGCCCAATTTTTCTTAGCTTCCTTTGAAAGCTCATTGAAAGCAGTTGAGAAAAAGGCCTCCATCCAAGAGGGATCGGCAACATGGCTGTAAAATAAACAGACTGATGTTCTCAGTCTGTAGACCTTCACTTGAATATTGCTATTCTGGTTCATAGCTCTTGTCATTAACTTTAAAACTCCTTCACAAATATGCATCTGTAATCTGGTGAACCTCGAAGATTTCAATTTTACTTTGGAGGTAAGTTTCTATAATGCGCAACATTTCCCAAATAGGCTGGAGTAAAACAGAACACAATAATAACACAATGAAATAATATTGTGAGTCATAGCTTCTAAGTATTAAATAAAGATATGTTTTTAGATATATAGATTGTGAGTGGTTTAGGCCCTGGCATCCATCCCTGTAGCACCCCTACTTGTTGCATGTTGCCACCCCGAAAAAAGTCCCATTTATCCCTACTTGCTTCTTCCTGTTTGCTAAACAATCCTCTATGAGTGTGAATGTTACTCCCAACACATGAGCTCTTATTTTGTGTGGTAATCTTGACAGATGCCTCCTGGAAATCTAGTGCAGTGCATCCACAGGTTCCCCTTTATCTATGTTGCTTGTTACTTCCTGAAGGAACTCTAATAAATAAGTCAACATGAATTCCTTTTCCCAGAACCATGTTAGCACTGCATGATTGCACAGCGTTGTTCGAAGTGCCCCAATAAAACCTCTTTAATAACAAATTCTAGCAATTTCTCTACAGCCGATGTTAATCCAACTGTCTTGTGGTTTCCAGCTTTCTGTCACCCTCCTTTCTTGAACAGAGGAGTCACATTCGCTATTTCCCAATCTGACAGGATCTTTCTTGAATATACGGAATTTTGGAAAATTAAA
Source organism: Scyliorhinus canicula (assembly GCF_902713615.1). Taxonomy (NCBI): domain Eukaryota; kingdom Metazoa; phylum Chordata; class Chondrichthyes; order Carcharhiniformes; family Scyliorhinidae; genus Scyliorhinus; species Scyliorhinus canicula. The sequence continues at coordinate 7,819,596 of NC_052170.1, forward strand.
CCCAATGCATCTACTATCTCAGCAGGCACTTCTTTTAAGGCCTGAGGATGAAGTCCATTAGGACCTGGGGACTTGTCAGCTTTTAATTCAACTTTCTCAGTAACCTTTCCCTGGTGATTATAATTGTTTTCAGTTCCTCCCTCCTTTCCACCTCTTGATTCAAAATTATTTCTGAAATGTTAATTTCATCGTCTACAGTGAAGACAGAAATAAAGGGCATGATCTAATGGCCTCGTCATGTCTGACCTGGGACGTGATGAGGCCGTTAAATCTTAGGCGAGGCCTCACATGAGATTTACGATGCTTGTTACACTTTGCAAGTGTCGTGATCTGGATCTCGCCCTCAATGGCATGAACCAGATTTGCATATTCAAGTGAGTAGTTATTCTCACTTGAAATATGTGTGCGATGGAGTTACACAAAGAGTGGGATCGAATGGCCTCGTCTCGGAGACCTCCCCGTGGTGCCGTTTAGCACCGCTTTGCACAAACGTGGACCAGGAGTAATGGCACTTGGGAGAGGGGTGGTCTCCCAGGCAATCAGGGTCCCCAGGTAGTCAGTCTTTATAATGTGGAACCCAGAATTGCTCACAATACTCCAGCTGTGGCCTAACCAATGTTTTATACAGTCCCTGCTCTTAAACTCTATGCCTCGGCTAATAAAGGCAAGTAAACCATACCCCTTCTTAACCACTGTATCCACCTGCCCTACTACTTTAAGGGACCAGTGTACATGCACACCAAGGTCCCTCTGATCCTCAGTGCTTCCCAGGTTCCTGCCGTTCATCATATATTCCCCTGCCTTGTTTGTCCTGCCCAAGTGCATCACCTCACACTTATCTGGATTGGATTCCATTTGCCACTGGTCAGACCATCTGACCAGCCCGTCTATATGACTGGAGAGAGTACAGAAGAGATTCTCAAGAAAGATTTCCAAGGATGAAGAGCTGTAGCTATGAGGATGGATTTGAGAGTGCTGGATTGTTTTCCTAGTAGAAAACAAAGCTGAGAGGAGACCTGCATCTCCCTCCACCCTAACCCTATCGCGTGAAGGCTAATTGTGGCACAGATCTCCATGCTATTTGATTTCACCTGGGGTGAGGCTGGAGGAGCAGTACTGTAGCTATCTGCAGATTTCCCTGGAATAGAAAAGGGAATTAGAACTCTTCTCCTGATGACTATCCAACTACCCTCAGTGTAAAGTGTGTGTATAGTTATTAGCTGAATGCAGGTGTCATGCCATTTCCTTCCACCAACACCCCCCCCCCCCCCCCCCATCCCCCACTCCCACACACACACACCTCCCACCACCTTTGACATGTGATTCAGTGTTAAAAACAGGAAGGCTTTCTGCCAACAAGCATAGTTGTCAGCAAATCATACTGTCTGAAAGCCTGGACCTGCAAGCTTATCCCTGGTGCTTGCAATGCACCATCATATCGAGATTCATGAGTCACTGAGGTATTATTTCTTCATGGTCTACTCCAACGTGTTGTGATCTCCAATTGTAATAACAGCCAGGCACCAACAAACAATAGTCACAATAACCGAACAATTGTACTGTACAGAAACCACAGGAACTTTTAGAAGTGGGCAGCAAAGGAGTTAAATACAGAACAAGAGCTTGATCCTCTGATTAGAGGGATTAGTACAATAATCATCGAAATGACGCCATAATGCATGACGCGATCTGCCTGTATATGGGAAAGATTTAGCATTTTCACCTGACCTTTGAGGAATATGAATCATCTTGCCACAACGTTCAATGTCTCTGGGGGGGGGGGGGGATGCAGGAATGAACCGCGGCTCTATTTTGCTGAGTAAATGTCAGGCATTGCAGAAAGATCTTGCTAAATCAGAAAATATCTTCTGTTTCCCTGAAATCTGTCTGCATGTGGCTGTGCTTCCCAGCCCTGCTAAAACAGCTCTGATAACCAGCACTTTCTGTGCCTGTGGCTAGAGCTGTCAACCTGCTATTGACACTGCCCATAATGCCAATCATCACAGTGCAAATATCAATGTAGGAAAGACAGGTATTTATCCTAAAAGTATCATGTGAAGTAACTTTTATAGGGGCCGATTCTGGCTGCTTTACCAGCTCAGCAGGTTAGAGGTTGAGTTCAAAAGTTTTTCTTTCAAGTAAGACCTGAGGTAGGTGACATCTCTCCAAGGATATCTTTTTATCCCTGTGCACAGTTCTCCTGCCAGAAGGGTTTATGCAGCAGCTCTCACATTTACCAATCCAGCTACTCCTGTATGCTTGTTCTGCATTAAAATACCTTAAGTCTCTATCTAGTGCCTCTCTTGTTTGCCAATCTGGCTCAGGAATAGAACCTGGAGTCTGTTACAGAGACTGAGATTCTTCCCACTTGACTCCAGTAACCTTAGCAGCCAGTGGCCTCGGTAGAATGATCTGGACTGGACAAGCAGCAAGAAGCTTACCAGCGCACTGTACATTGGGCGGCAGGGTAGCACAGTGGTTAGCCAGGGTCCCGGGTTCGAATCCCGGCTTGTGTCACTGCCTGTGCGGAATCTGCACGTTCTCCCCGTGTCTGCGTGGGTTTCCTCCGGGTGCTCCGGTTTCCTCCCACAGTCCAAAGATGTGCGGGTTAGGTGGATTGGCCATGCTAAATTGCCCGTAGTGTAAAAGTAAGGTTAAGGGGGGGGTTGTTGGGTTACGGGTATAGGGTGGATACGTGGGTTTGAGTAGGGTGATCATTGCTCGGCACAACATTGAGGGCCGAAGGGCCTGTTCTGTGCTGTACTGTTCTATGTTCTATGTTCTAAGTCCCGAAAGACGTGCTTGTTAGTTGAATTGGACATTCCGAATTCTCCCTCAGTGTACCCGAACAGGCGCCGGAATGTGGCAACTAGGGGCTTTATACAGTAACTTCATTGCAGTATTAATGTAAGCCTACTTGTGACACTAATAAAGATTATTATTATTATTACTGCCAGTTTTAACAGGTTCAGGAAGAGAAACCTGCATTTTTGTGGCACCTTTCACAACTTCAGGATGTTATAAAGTTCTTAACAGTCGAAGAACATTTTTTTGAAGATTGAACATTTTAGTAAATGTTGCAATATAGGAAATGCCAATTTAACACAAAACAAGTGCAACCGCTAAGCTGCAACCGCTGAATCACAGAACTGTTACACAGCACTGACGGAGACTGTTCAGCCCGACGTGTCTGAACTGGCTCCCACCTGCTGAAATAGAGCCAAGGAATCATAGAATGTTTATGGTGCAGAAAGAGGCCATTCAGCCCATTGTATCTTCACCGGCCCAAAAAGAGAAAAAGAAACTAGCTGCTCCTTGTAATCCCACTTTCCAGTTTTGCCTTTTTTACCTACTGTAAATATGGCAGTCAATGAGATTGCCCTCCTTTTGTTTGGATGGCAATATTCTATTGCTCAGAGTCGCCAAGTATCAAATGATACCACCACAAGGTTCAACCGGCTATCAATCAAAGAGCCAAACACCAGTTAATTAGTTCAAGATCAAGGGTACTTTATTTACACACACAATTAATCATGCAACATAAACACTACTAGTTAAACTACACCTATCGACTATGACAACCTGTACTTAACTTCAGGCATCTGGCTTAGGTCATAGGAACAGTGGCCGTTGATCGATTCTGGATGTATCAAGTCTGGAGAAGTAACAGCTGCTCAGCGGGGCTCATCCGTCTGGTAACGGGCGTTGAACTTGAGCTTGCTTCTGGTGGTGCTGCACGTGGAAGTGGACGTTGCCTGAGCGCCAGGTCCAAGAGAGATTGAACACATGGTGGTCTCTCTCTTTATCCTTGGGGGGTTTTTGCGCTCTTTTGGGCGGTCCTTCAGTTTGGACCCCACTAATTGGGCGATTCATGATCATTGCGTTCGATTCGAACCAATAAATGGGCGGGTGCCTTGATGGCTGGGCGTGTCGCAAGCGGTCATTGACCCTGTTGTTTACGCTTTCCTAGTATACGGAGTGGCGCCGAAATAACTGGGACTGTACCTGTCGCTCAAGTACCAATCCTTTGTCTGGCGGAGATGGGCCATCAATTGCTAATCGGTTGGGGGTTTCGATACCGTCTGGATTCCTCACTCGCAAATATACATTCAGGCTGTGAGCCTGCCTGAATCTCACATTTTTCCCACAATGCTTTGCGACCATGCCTGTTCCTGTTTGTAAATGGCCATCCCAGACGGCTACACCAGCACCTGGTCCGGAGCCTGTCTGGCTGCAGCACTTCAGACACACATACCTTTTAAACGAGTTGAATGTTTCAGCCTCAACCACCAACTTAGGCTGCGAATTCTAGATGCCCACCACCCTCTGGGTGAAAACGTTTTTCCTCACGTCTCCTTTAATCCTTCAGCCAATCATCTTAAATGTATGCCTCCTGGTCATTGACCCCTCAGCTAGGGGGTCATTTGCAATGTTTTATAAGAGAATTTCTTTCATTGAAATGGAAATGAATTTGGAAATAATTGACCAGATAATCAGTTTCAGGTGTTTTACTGGAAAAATATTGCCTTGCACTGTAAAATCCAGAATGTATCGTTGAGTGTTTCTGCCCTACCCATGCTCTTGTTGCCCAGTGTAAGAGAAAATAACTGAAAATTCTTTAAGTTCGTATTTTATGAAGGAATAACAGTAAATGGTTTGAGCTGCAGGGCAGCACAGTAGTTAGCACTGTTGCTTCACAGTGCCAGTGTCCCAGGTTCGATTCCCGGCTTGGGTCACTGTCATTGCGGAGTCTGCACGTTCTCCCCGTGTCTGCGTGGGTTTCCTCCAGGTGCTCCGGTTTCCTCCCACAAGCCCCGAAAGACGTGCTGTTGGGTAACTTGGACATTCTGAATTCCCCCTCTGTGTACCCGAACAGGTACCAGAATGTGGTAACTTCATTGCAGTGTTAATGTGAGCCTACTTGTGACAATAAAGACTAAAAAGATTAAGATTAAAAAAAGGTTTATTTCAGTTTAGTTCTCATATTTCAAATAAAGTTCTAAATTTCCATTTGGAACATTTTGGGCGGAATTCTCCGACCCCTTCTGAGATTCGGCAGGGCGGGAATCACGCCGCGCCGGCCGGCGGGCCCCCCGTGGCGATTCTCCGGCCGGCGATGGGCTGAAGTCCTGCCGCTGACAAGCCTTTTCCGCCGGTGTGGTTTAAACCACCTTTGTTACCGGCGGGATTGGCGGCGCGGGCGGGCTCCGGGGTCCTGGGGAGGGGGCGCAGGGCGATCTGACCCCAGAGGGTGCCCCCACGGTAGACTGGCCTGCGATCGGGGCCCACCGATCGGGCCTGTGCCGTGGGGGCACTCTTTTTCTTCCACCCCCGTCATGGCCTTCACCATGGCGGGGGCAGAAGAGACCCCCTCCCCTGCGCGTGCGCCGGTATGACGTCAGCAGCCGCTTACGCTCCGGCGCATGCGCGGACTTCCGTCAGCCGGCAAAGGCCTTTCGGCCCCGGCTGGCAGGGCGCCAAAGGCCGTTCGCGCCAGCCGACGGAGCGGAGACCATTCCGGCACAGGCCTAGCCCCTAAATTGCGGAGAATTCTGTACTTTTGGGGAGGCCTGACGCCGGAGTGGTTCACGCCACTCCATCCCGCCGGGACCCCCGCCCCGCCGGGTAGGGGAGAATCCTGGCCCTTGTCCTCTGCAAGGTAACGTCAAGATTGGGGAATAAAATCCTTCTTCACTTTTGGCAGCCAGTGTCGATGTCGAACGTTACCATGGCCAGGAATAGGTGAAGCTCTCCACACCAAAATTATGACTGCAACCTAATCTAAGCTTAGCTTTCCCTCTGCTGCCTTGGTGACCTTTCTATTTCCCACAGGAACCACTCTGGAGTAAAACCGGTCGGTAAATTGTGTGCTCTGAGCCACCTCCAAGGTATTTTGTTCAAGTATCTTTTCAAAGCTGGCAGTCAGAGGAGGCATTTATCTCACGGGTTTGGGCAAGATTCAGATCCAGATTCCAGTGGTGAAAAGCAGCATTTTGGCTCACTTCCTAATTTTAATCTCCATTCATAATAAATTCTCCTACTTCCTTTAGTCCCCCAGCGCTGCATTCCAATTGAGAGCACTGATCAGTGACCTATTGCCAGATGTCTGTCAATGGTGCTTTTGAGTCGAGAACCAGCTCATGTACAAAATCGGATGATAGTAACTCCAGCCAACTTTGGCCAACTTCTCCCCCCTCCCCCCCCCCCCCCCCCCCAACCCCCCATACAGCTCCCCGTCCACTTCATCGTGAGGGAGCTCACAGCCCTGGTACATTACTTTCTTCCTAAACCCGTTAACAGGAATGGGAACTCAGTATAGGAACAGGAAGAAACCCCTCGAGCTTGCTCCACCATTCAATAAGATCATGGCTGATCCGATTGTAAACTCAACCCCATATTCCTGCCGGCCCCCCCGATAACCTTTCACCTCCTTGTTAATCAAGAATCTATCCAGCTGTGCCTTAAAAATATTCAAAGATTATTGCCGCGATTTAATGTCCACGCTGCGCCCGAAAAGCAGATCGCCACGGTGCAGCGCAGCCGCTAAAAGCCGGGAGACCCCGTTCCCGTCAATTGAGGGCAGGATCGCTTTTTAGCAAATCTGCATATTAAAGCGAGACAGCTAGTCTCACGTTATTGCAAAGATACCCAAGGTATCCAAGACTTGGAATCAACCTCCTTCGCCTCAGAGACCTCGAGCGAGTGCCGTTCAGTACTGTTCTCTACCAATGGGGACCAGATGGAACGGCACTCGTGGGGGTCCCCCATGAGATCGAATGCTCCCAAGTGAATGGTGGTAGCGTAGCATTGCCTGTATCAACTGGGGACCCTGGCAATGCCAGCTTGGCACCCTGGCAGTGCCACCTGGATACCAGCCTGGAGCTGACAATGTACCCAGGTGGTACTGCCAGCTGGAAGGGACACTGCCAGGGTGCCATTTAAATCCTGATCTCTCGCTACACCAAGGAGTTGCGGCGAGCAGGGCTCCTCAGTGTACAAAATGGGGCAATGTGTGGCCTCGGCCCCGCATTCTGCATTTAGGCCCCATTAAAGCCTTGTATTTCTTGGCGCTGCAAGAGACAGGAAACATGTGGCTAAGCGCGCTCACTTTGGGACTTTGTTCTCTTCAGTTAAATCACTTCCATTGCCTTATGAGTGACCTTTGAATGCAATTTTCCGGGCCTGTTCGACACGTGCACAAATCCTGCTCAGGCTGCTAAATCTTGAGAGAGGGCCATGATGCGAGATCTCGGCTTGACATGATCGGGTTCACGCCCAAAAAGGGCAATAACCTGATTTCCGTTAATTTAAATAAATTTAAATGTAATTAACAAAGAATAACAAAGAACAAAGTAAAGTACAGCACAGGAACAGTCCGTTCGGCTCTCCAAGCCTGCGCCGACCATGCTACCCGTCTAAACTAAAATCCTCACTTCCGGGGTCCGTATCCCTTTACTCACATCCTATTCATGTATTTGTCAAGATGCCCCTTAAACATCACTATCGTCCCTGCTTCCACCACCTCCTCCGGCATCGAGTTACAGATTCCCACTACCCTCTGTCTAAAAAACTTGCCTCGTACATCTCCTCTAAACCTTGCCCCTCGCACCTTAAACCTATGCCCCCTAGTAATTGACCCCTCTATCCTGGGAAAAAGTCTCTGACTATCCACTCTGTCTATGCCCCATATAATTTTGTAGACCTCGATCAGGTCGCTCCTCAACCTCCTTCGTTCCAGTGAGAACAAACCGAGTTTATTCAACCTCTCCTCATAGCTAATGCCCTCCATACCAGGCAACATCCTGGTAAATCTCTTCTGCACCCTGATGGCTTTACGCTGATGGCTTTATGCTGTACCTTCCAGCCCTGTGTGATGATCCCCCATCCCCAGCGGCATGCCATCACACTGGTGTGATTCACTACTGGTTTTCTAAATCACAAACCAGTCGTGATGACCACGGCAATGTTGTGGAGGTGCCTTGAGGACCCGGGGTTGAGGGCTGTGCTCTGACCAGTGCCACCTGGCACCCTGGCAGTGCCCCAGCACTGCCCCCCCCCCTCCCCCATGGGGGTACTGAGAGAGAATAAATCAATTGCAATTCAGCTCCAGCTGGGGAACATAGGGCTGGACTCTCCATCGGCGTGCTCTTCCGCTTCGCCACCAGCACACTCACGCCCACGGAATTTCTGATGGCGTGGGGGTGCCCACAATGGGAAACCCCATTGACTTGCTGGTGGGATAGAGGTGCCAATCCAGAAAACGGGTGCAGCAGGACGGACAATCTCGCCCATAGTCTACAAACAGAGAATCTTGACCAATATTCCAGATGTGGTCTCACCAATATCGTGGATGACTGAAGCATAACTCCCTACTTTTGTAATCAATTCCCCACACAATAAGTGATAACATTCTATAGTTTTCCTAATTATTGCTGTACCTGCATACTAGCCTTTTGTTATTCATGCACTGGGACAGCCAGATCCCTCTGCACCTCAGAGATCTGCAATCTCTCACCATTTACATCATAAACTTATTTTCTATTCTTCCTGCCAAAATGGATAATTTCACATTTCATAGACTTTCATAGAATTTACAGTGCAGAAGGAGGCCATTCGGCCCATCGAGTGCACCGGCTCTTGGAAAGAGCACCCTACCCAGGTTCAACACCTCCACCCTATCCCAATAACCCAGTAACCCTGCCCAACACTAAGGGCAATTTTGGACACTAAGGGCAATTTATCATGGCCAATCCACCTAACCTGCACATCTTTGGACTGTGGGAGGAAACTGGAGCACCCGGAGGAAACCCACGCACACACGGGGAGGATGTGCAGACTCCGCACAGACAGTGACCCAAGCCGGAATCGAACCTGTGACGCTGGAGCTTTTGTGAAGCCTTTGTGCTATCCACAATGCTGCCGTACCACCCACATTATACACCATTTGCCAAAATTGTGCTCACTCACTTAACCTATCAACGTCGCTTTGCTGCCACCTTACGTCCTCTTCACAATTTACTTTCCTATCTATCTTTGTGGCATCATCAAATTTAACAATCTTAGGGCAGCACGGTGGCGCAGTGGTAGCACTGCAGTCTCACGGCGCCGAGGTCCCAGGTTCGATCCCGGCTCTGGGTCACTGTCCGTGTGGAGTTTGCACATTCTCCCCGTGTTTGCGTGGGTTTCACCCCCACAACCCAAAGATGTGCAGAGTAGGTGGATTGAACACGCTAAATTGCCCCTTAATTGGAAAAAAAATGAATTGGGTACACTAAATTTATTTAAAAAAAAAAAAAAAAATTTAACAATCTTACATTCAGTCCCTTCATCCAAGCCATTTATATAAATTGTAAAATGTTGAGGCTCCAGCACTGATCCCTGTGGCACACCACTCGTCACGTCTTGCCAACTGGAAAAGGACCCATTTATGCCAACTCTCTGTTTCCTATTCTCTAGCCTTTCTTCAATCAATAGGTTACCCCCTACACCGTGAGCTTTTATTTTACGCAATAACATTTGATGTGACATCTTATCAAATGCCTTCTGGAAATCTAAGTACAGTACATCCGCAACACATGGGACTCCTTCAAAGAATTCAAACAAATTAGCTAAACAAGATTTCCCTTTCACAAAACCATGTTGACTCTGCCTGATTGCCTTGAATAGTTGCAAGTGCCCTGCTATAAGATCTTTAATAGCGGCTTCTAACTTTCTCCCTCTGACAGATGTTAGACTAACTGGCATTTAGATTCCCTCTTTCTGTCCCCCTCCATTTTTTGAATAAAGTAGAAAGTTAAAGGCTTCATCTCCCCATTTCGTGGTGAAGGACATTGTTGCAGTGTCTCTCACCGTCCATTTTATTTAGAGCTTCACTGGGTCTGGTTCACACATTAGCAGGCTGGTGGCAGTGCACCATGCGGCAATGTCTCATTAAACTTCCAATTAGTTTGCCAAGACACGTTCTGCAGGGATTAGGGTTCTTCTGAATTGTGGATTAAAACAGCCCAACGCTTGTACCAGAGCACATTTTGTCATTCACCCAGTGATTCACTACGCACAACAAAAAATAAAAACAGCTTATATAAAATGGATCAGATTTAAGAATTGCAGAGACCTACAGCATAGAAGCAGCTCATTCAGCCTAACCGGTCAATAAAAGCATTTACCACCAGCCCCACCACCCCCACCGCCCTACTCGAGCCTTCTCCCCCTCTTGTTAAACCTTCCCACTTGGCTCTCATTGTCTCCCTCATCTATGCACCAAACTTCCCTTTAAATGCATCAATGCTTTTCCCTTCAACCACTGCACGTGGCAACAAATGACATGTAAAACCTGATGCTGTTTCTCTATGAAATTTTGGAAGTTGACTGAATATGAATACTTTAGTAACTAAGCATTGATATTAGATAATTGGTATTGCAGATTCTGGATTAAAATTGAGCCAAATCGCAGGAATGTTTCAGATTTGATCCCTGGGATATGCCAGCTGCCGTCAACCAAGACTGAAATTAACCTTGGTGCTGTCAGGAAACGGAAGGAAAAATTTCAACAAGATTCCAGCTCTGGATTTCTTTTTTTTAATACATTTAGAGTACCCAATTATTTTTTTTTCCAATTCAGGGGCAAGTTAGTGTGGCCAAGCCACCTAACCTGCACACCTTTTGGGTTGTGGGGGCGAAACCCACACGCAGATATGAGGAGAATGAGCCCTGGATTTCTAACCAGTGAGTCTTATGGTACAGTTTGAGTATGCAAATTTTGGGTAATTTCAGGATTGTCTTCTATCCTCTCTTTATATTGATGTCAAAGCTGACATAAATAATGTCTGGCTGGGTGCAGACGGGTGCTGGTGACTGTGAATACTGTGCTTTCAACAGAAGAAGAATTGCAGCACTCTGTGTAAGGTGGTGAGTAATATGGAATACCACATTGTGGTCACTGTGGTGAGTTGTGGCAAATTATTCGGGTTGGCCTGAGGGCCCTATTAACATGAATCCATAATTTTTTCGAGGAGAGTCTGCCCTATGGCTGAACAACGTGTACAGAAACTTGGTTTGAGTACACTTGAAGCCCTGTTTTGGATAGAGAGGCAGTGGATTTCCAAGGTGTGACAAGAATTCAGAGATTATAGCGAGGGGACCAACTCATCAATGCAAGATGCCGAAACAGTAAAAAGAAGATTTTTTTCGTCGGTCAAGATCATTGATCTCCCTCCCTAATAGCGCTGAGTATCTACACAAGCTTTTTGGGGAGGCCCGGTGGTTAGCACTGCTTCCTCATGGCGCCAAGGACCCGGGATCGATCCTGGCCCCAGGTCACTGTCCGTGTGGAGTTTGCACATTCTCCCCGTGTCTGCGTGGGTCTCACCCCACAACACAAAGATTTTTTTTTTTTAATTTAGAGTACCCAATTCATTTTTTCTCATTAAGGGGCAATTTAGCATGGCCAATCCACCAACCCTGCACATCTTTGGGTTGTGGGGAGAATGTGCAAACTCCACCCAGAGCCGGGATCGAACCTGGGACCTCGGTGCCGTGAGGCTACAGGGCTAACCCACTGAGCTACCGTGCTGCCCCCCCCCCCCCAGAACCCAAAAATGTGCAGGTTAGGTGGATTGGCCACACTAAATTGCCTCTTAATTGGGAAAAAAAATGAATTGGGTACTTTAATTTTTTTTAAAAAATGTATCTACACAGCAATTCAACATGACAGCTCACCACCAACTTCTCAAGGGCGCTTAGAGATGGCAGACAAATGTTGACCTTGTCAGCAATGTTCATATTCAATAAATTGAATAAAACGGTGGGAAGGGGAAGAAGAAACTACAATGGGCACGATTTACCGGCCTTGCAACTTGGTTTCACGACAAGGCCTTTGAATCTGGCGAGAGGCCTCTTGTGAGATTTGCAACGCACGAACCATCTCGCCAGATTCAACCAAATTAGCAGATTTAAATGAGCCGGTAGGCTCAGTTTAAAAAAATAATAATATTTATTCAGGACATTTTTCCATTTTACAAAATATTCAAAACTCGAACAGCCGTGTACATTTTCAGATTGAACAAGCGATCCACCGTTCCACCCTGAGCGCCCGTTTTATTATAACAAAGCAAAATCCCCATCTACCCCCTCCCCTCTACTGTCCCCAGCCCCTCCCGCTGATCATTACCAACTCTTGAAGAAGGAGATAAACAGCCCCCACCTCAAATAAAACCCCGTCTCCGACCCCCTGATGGCAAACTTAATTTTCTCCAAATGGAGAGTCTGACAGGTCTCCCACCCACGCTATCGCCCCAGGCAGCTACGGAGCCCGCCACCCCAGCCAAACCTTCCTCCGAGCTATCAGGGAGACAAAGGTCAACACATCGGCCTCTCACCCCTCCTGTACTCCGGGCTCATCTGAAACCCCAAATATCACTATCCACAGGCTGGGTGCCTCCCTTGCTCCTAAAATCCCCAACACTGTCCCAAAATAAGACTCCCAGAATCTCGGCAATTTCAGACAGGACTAGAACATGTATGTGTGGTTCGTTCGCCCTCTTAAACACCGCTCATATTTGTCCTCCACTTTTGGAAAGAACCCATTCCTGCGCGTTTTGGTCATATGCACTCTTTGCACTATTTCAAATTGAATCAGGCTCAGTTTCGCGTAGGAGGAGGTCAAGTTCATCCTGTGTGAGGCTTCACTCCACACCCCTCTTTGAATGCCCCATCCAACTCCCCCTCCTGTTTCCTCTTAATCCCCTCCAGCAAGGCCCTCTCCCTCACCATCAACTGCCCATAGATATCTGAAATCTTCCCCTGCCCTATCTCATCCTCAGAGATAACCATGTCCATTTCCCCCTGGAAGCTGAAAGTTTTGCACCAACTCCTCCAGCCCCGCAAATCTATCCTCCACAAACAGGACCCAAAACCTTGCTACCCCCTCCCGTTTTCAAGCTCTGTACGTCCAATCCAACCCCACTGGGATAAATCTATGGTTCCCTCATATCGGTGGCCAGAACGACATTCCAACCAACTTAAGATGTTGCCTAAGCTGGTTCTAAACTCCTAACTAGGCTGCAACGACCAAGTTTATAGAGTGCCTGGCCGGTGAGGGAAGAGGAACCTTCACCCGTGCCCTCAAACTCGACCCTGTACAGGAAACTTCCTCCATCCGCCCCCCCCAAACCGTTCCTCTCCCCACAACGCATTTCCAAACTTCTTCATATTTGCCACCCAATGATAGTTCATCAAATTTGGCAACGCCCCAATAAAAAGATTTCAAAAAAAAGATTTGGCAACACCAATCCCCCAGACCGCCTGTCCCTCTGCCAAAGAGCTTTCAGCACTGGGAACAACTCCGCTATCTAATGGCACTTTGATTTTTTTTTACCATCCCCCAGAGGGAAACACCTCCCCGACGCCACATTCAATGTAATTTCCTGCACTGAGGTGCTCGGCAACCAGAGCTCACCGTGCAGGAAGAAGTCGGGGCACCATTATTAAATGGCATCCCAATCTTTTTTTTAAATTTAGAGTACCCCAATTAATTTTTTCCAATTAAGGGGCAATTTAGCGTGGTCAATCCACCTATCTACACATTTTTGGGTTGTGGGGGCAAAACCCACGCAAACGCCGGGAGAATGGGCAAACTCGGGCAGCACGGTGTTTCTCCCCGTGTCTGCGTGGGTTTCACCCCCCACAACCCAAAGATGTGCAGGGTAGGTGGATTGGCCGCACTAAATTGCCCCTGAATTGGAAAAAATGAATTGGGTACTCTAAATTTATCATTTAAAAAAGGAGAATGTGCAAACTCCACACGGACAGTGACCCAGAGCCGGGATCGAACCTGGGATCTCGGGGCCGTGTGGCAGCAGTGCTAACCACTTTGCCACCGAGCTGCCTGGCATCCCAATCTCTTGACCCACTGACATAACCCCCTGATGCCCCAATACCCAACTCACCAATGTGGGTGTCATCGAGCACCCCCGCACCCACCTTACATGGGCAGGGCATCCCCGGGCCCAATCCCGGCCTGGGTAAAATGCTAGCCTGGCACCTTGGCACTGCCAGCCCAGCACCTTAGCAGTACCCCTTCCTGTCTGATCGTGCCACCTGGGCACCCATGTGACATTGCCAGGGTGGCACTGCCAGTGTGCCAGGGTGGCACTGCAAGAGTGCCAGGGTTTCAGTTCCAATGTGCCCATATGGCACCAGCAGTTCCAAGGTACCACCCTCCCATCCGGGGCCTCCAATCGCCTGGGAGACTTCCCTGTTTGAGGTGCCCGGAGCTGAACGACGCCCAGCTGTGGTCTGCTCAGTGAGGCTGGTAGATGTCGGATGACCAAGAGATCCAGCAGAGGAACTGTGAAGTGGGTTCTTAAACTCACTTAACCGTGCGAGACTGGGTACCGCCCATTGTGGGCGGGATCCAGATCGCGATGTCTTGTAAGATCTGATTACATCCCGTGAGGCGTAACAGCAATTGGGAATCCTGGGGAAGCCTCTCCCAGGATCTCCTGGCCACAGGAGTCGTAGATCGCACCATAGTGTTAATAACTATTGGGCAGGTGGGATCTCCACCCCTGTTTTCAGTGGGCTGGAATTGCGGTGGAGGCAGAGAATCCAGTGGGAGTCTGCAAATGGCTTTTGCATTGTTGGGATTTCCCATTCTGATTGTCCCCGCTCCCTGCCAATGACATAATGGAGTTTCCACCATGAAAAGCTGCGAACCCCATTACCATATATGGCGGAGTGGACCCACTGGGGGTGGAAACAGGTAAGTACAGCCCCCAGAAGGAAGAGGGTCCTGGCAGTGATTCAGTGATCCACCTTCAGAGCCTGTCCCACCAGTGTGACGTTGTGGGTCCCGCCTCCAGGATTTCTTCTGACCAAATGTCAAAAGATATGACAGGGAAAGTTGGAAGTGCAGCTGGCAGGGTACACACCACTTTTGCCACCTGAATTGACAGATAGTCAAAAAAACAGAAAATTCCGCCCATTTTGTGAATGATCAAAAAGGTTAAATTTGACTGAAGTTCCTTTCATTCCAAACAGAAAGGACAAAAATGAAGTCTTTAAAATTACTCAGAGGTTTGATGGGGTGAATAGACATAAATGTTTGTACTGGTGAGGGAGACCAGGGGCGCGATTCTCCGCAACGGCCGACGCCAGCGTGAAACCCGGAGTGTTTCACGACGGCGTCGGAGGCCGCTCCTCGCCATTTTGGGGGGCCATCATCGGGCTGGCGTCTCCAAGAGATGCACTCTTTCCCCTCTGCCTCCCCGTAAGATCAAGCCGCCACGTCTTGCGGGGCAATGGAGGGGAAGACGGCAACCGCGCATGCGCAGGTTGAAGCCGGCCAACCTGCCCATGCGCGGCTGACGTCACTTAGGCGCTGCCGTCGCGTCATTCTCGGCGCGCCGCTTTGATGCAAGCGTCAGGGCCCGGCGGCCGAGTTTCTCGAAACGCCGCTCCTAGCCCCCCGGGGGTGGGGGGGGGGGGGGAGAATAGGGAGTGAGGAGCGGCCTCCGACGCAGTCGTGAAACTCGGCCGAGTTCGCGCCGGCTGTCCCGATGCCGCGCGGCATTGGAAGGGCGCGATTCTCTGCTGCCCACGACGGGTCAGAGAATAGCGGGAGGGCGTCCCCGACATTTTTCACGCCCTCCCGCTATTCTCCCCCCCCCCCACCCACGGCCGCCCCACGACACGAATCGCTGCTCGCTGTTTTTTACGGCGAACAGCGATTCTCCCCAGGCCGATGGGCTGAGTTCCCAGGCCTTTACGGCCAGTTTTAACGGCAGCAAGCACACCTGCTTGCTGCCGTCGTAGATGACGGCCCCGCGCATGCGCGGGTTGGAGTCGTCCAATCCGCGCATGCGCGGTTGACGTCATTGTGCGTGTCAGCCGGCGTGACGCTTGGCGCGCGGACTTAGCGACGGTCGTTCACGGGGTTCACGTGGTGGTGATTCACGGGGCCCCGCTGCTAGCCCCGCCCGGGGGGGGAGAATCGGGTCCCGGGAGGGGGCGCGGAGGCTGCCGTGAAACACGGCCAGTTTCACGGCTGCCTTTACGACTCGCCGCATTTGCGGAGAATCGCGCCCATTGTGTCTGGGAGATAGATGCACACAAAACAACAGCACATGCATTAACACAAGGATAGAAATACTGACGTGTGCATTGAGCTGATGTCCCCTCTGCCTCTCAGGTGGATCCTATGGCACCTTTTTAGATAAGAGCAGGCGGATTCTCCCCGGTGTGCTGGTTGATATTTATTCTTCAACCAACAAATAAAAACAGATTCCCTGGTGATGATCCAATGACTGTTTGTGGGATCTTGCTGTGCGCAAATGGATTGCTCACTCCCTTATGTTGCAACAGGGGTTAAACTTTTAAAATATTCCATGGGCTATGAAGTGCTTTGGGATGTCCTGAGGTTGTGAAAGGTGCCATAATCAATGTAAGTTTTATTTCCCCCCATTTTTCAAGGAATCACTTGAGCTTGCGCAATATATTTCCCTCAGAAAGAGTTCACAGGCGAAACATTGGCTAAGTTTCTGCAGCGTTTTTTGGTTTTGTTTGTTTCTAAGCTGCTTAAGCTAGTTCACAAAGAAAATATATGTGCAGTTTCTGACGATGGTTTCAGTTCAAAAGTCAGGTGAAAGAACTGGGAGAATGATATATCTCAGGGAAAGACAACACAATGAGAAAGCTGGAAGGCAAATGCCTGGGTGTGTTTGTTTTTCTGTCCGTGTGTTTATGCGTGTGCTGTGCATGTGTCTGTGCCTTTCTGTACAGCTATCCATTTCCCTGCCAATGCACATGCTGATGTATAGGTGTGTCTGGACGGGCACACCTCGCTGTGTTTGTCATTTTAATATCTGTTTGGACAGTGTGCTTGATGTGTAAATCTTAAAGGAAAAATACTGGACCATACAACTAAAGAAAGTTACATATTTGTTTTCTTGATGTGCTAAATTAACTGATTTCCACCAAGGTGAAGGTGAGGCTATACTTGATTTCCACTTTCCAGGCGAGGGACTGCGTAAATCAGCCAGGTTTCCAGCCTGTGATTGTTCCCCGCGATACTTGCCAGCAATTGTTCAGTATCAGAGATACAACATCTAATCTTTATTAGTATCACATGTAGGCTTACATTAACACTGCAATCAAGTTACTGTGAAAAGCCCTTAATCGCCACATTCCAGTGCCTGTTCGGGCACATGAAAATGAAATGAAAATCACTTATTGTCACGAGTAGGCTTCAATGAAGTTACTGTGAAAAGCCCCTAGTCGCCACATTCCGGCGCCTGTCCGGGGAGGCTGGTACGGGAATCGAACCGTGCTGCTGGCCTGCCTTGGTCTGCTTTCAAAGCCAGTGATTTAGCCGAGTGAGCTAAACCAGCCCCTATTGAGGGAGAATTCAGAATGTCCAATTCACCCAACAGCGTGTCTTTCAGGACTTGTGGGAGGAAAGCGGAGCACCCGGAGGAAACCCACGCGGACATGGGGAGAACGTGCAGACTACTCACAGACAGTGACCCAAAGCCGGGATTCGAACCCGGGAACAGTGCTAACCACTGTGCTACCGTGCCTCCCTTGCAGGAAGACGAGTTGAATAAGTCACTTGAAGGCAGCTGGCAACCCTGGTCCTTTCAGATTTTGGGAGGAAAACGGAAAAAGAAATCTCTAATCTACCTTTTTTCGGCAGCATGTAGAACAATGCTTTAGGCCACAGACCTGGAGCTGTTGAAGCAGTCAAAGGCTTTGTGGCAGCTCAGTCATTGAGTATCTTCAAGGCAGAGATTGATAAAATTCTATATTAAAGACATTAAGGAATATGGGGATAGTGCGGGGAACATCTTGATGAGATAGAAGATCAGCCATGATCTAGTTCTAATTGAATGGCAGAACTTGCTTGAAGGACAGAATGGCTTACTTCTGCTCCTATTCCTATGTTCCCATGAAAGGGCAGTTGAATATCCGTCCATACTTTGCAACGGTGGGAAGGTGTCTTATTCCTGATACCAACCCTGCCGAAAAGTAGAGGTGTGGGGGTAGATCCAGCTTGACTGTGATGCCCTCTCTGGTCAATTAGTTTGGTCATGCCCACCTTCACGGCTCACATATGAACAGTGGCTAATTGTAAAATTGCCTGACGGGAGTGTTTGCTGTGGCCCATTGAACTATATCCTATTTAGAGCTAGACAAAGGAGGAGAATTGGGATAATAATAATAATAATCATTTATTGTCACAAGTAGGCTTCAATGAAGGTACTGTGAAAATCCCCTAGTCGCCACATTCCGGCGCCTGTTCGGGGAGGCTGGTACGGGAAGGCTTGAGGGGAATGAGCAGCCCTGTCCGATGTAAAACCTACCCGAGTGAGGTAACCAAGCAAAGTAGAGTCAGGTGGTCACTTTCTACCTGTCAGTAATAATGAAATGAAAATGAAAATCGCTTATTGTCACAAGTAGGCTTCAATGAAGTTACTGTGAAAAGCCCCTAATGACTGCAGCAGATTGGTGATAGTAATTGACGTTTGACATGAGTTCCACTTTATTACCACGCCTAGTGTTTTGCTCGGATATTTGCTGCAATTTGGTTTATTCAGACTTCCTATCAAATGAATCTGTTATCAAATGAGTCAAGTCATCAAACTGCATCTGAAATTTTTTATATCAGTGTGCCAGAGTATTAGAGGGAAAATTTTGTGGTGTTAGATGAATCTGCGCATGAATACAGTCCTACAGATCATAGAATTTACAGTGCAGAAGGAGACCATTCGGCCCATCGAGTCGGCACCGGCTCTTGGAAAGAGCACCCTACCCAAGGTCCACACCTCCCACCCTATCCCCATAACCCAGTAACCCCACCCAACACTAAGGGCAATTTTAGACACTATGGGCAATTTAGCACGGCCAATCCACCTAACCTGCACATCTTTGGACTGTGGGAGGAAACCGGAGCACCCGGAGGAAACCCACGCACACACTGGGAGAACGTGCAGACTCCACACAGACAGTGACCCAAGCCGGGAATCGAACCTGGGACCCTGGAGCTGTGAAGCAATTGTGCTAACCACAATGCTACCGTGCTGCCCTATAGAGAGAGAATATTGAGAGATGACTGACTTTGAGCAATGTTTTGATGGAGTTTGTCACTAGTTATTGAAAATATCATAAAATAGGGCAGCACGGTGGCGCAGTGTCAGCACTGCGGCCTCATGGCGCTGAGGTCTCAGACTCGATCCCGGTTCTGGGTCACTGTCCGTGCGGTGATTTTTGCTAGAACCAAGGAAAAACAGTTGGAGACCTGGACACTCAGAGGAAGGGACCTTCTCTCTCTTTCTCTCTTGTTATTCTCCAGAAAAGCTGTAAAGCTGGTGTATTTCTGAAACGACAGAGACCTGAATGAATATACAGACTGAAAACAGAAATCTCGAACTGACAGCCTACATTGAAGAAAGGTGTGCTGAAAAAGAACCATTTGCACAAAGACTCTGGGCGGGATTCTGTGATCCTGAGGCTAAGTATTGATGCCGTTGGAGACGGCGCCGCATTTCTCGATGGCGTCAACACGGCCTCAGGATCTGCAATTCTGGCCCCTACAGGGGGCCAGCACGGCACTGGAGCGGTTCACGCCGCTCCAGCTGCTGATCCCGGCGTCAATTGGGCGCCGCAGGACCCGCGCATACGTAGTGGTACCGGCGCCAATGCGCGCATGCTCAGTGGCTCCCTTCAACGCGCCGGCACCGATGCAACATGGCGCAGGGCTACAGAGGCTGGCGTGGAAGTAAGAAGGCCGCCAGTCAGAGAGGCCAGCCTGCCAATCGGTGGGCCACAATCGCGGGCCAGGCCACATCGGATGCCCCCCCCCGGGGTCGGACCCCCACTCCCCCCCCCCCCCGCCACAGGCCGCCCCCCCGACCCTTCCACGCCGAGTTCCCGCCGGCTGAGAGCAGATGTGAACAGTGCCGGCGGCACTCGGCTTTTTTTACGGTGACCGCTAGGCCCATCCCGGACCGAGAATCGGCGGGGAAGCTGTAGAGCGGCCCCCGACCGGTGCCGTGCCAACCACGCTGGCACCAATGGCGCTGATTCTCTGCTCTGTGGGGTCAAGGGGATTCTCCGGCCGTGCCCCTTGCTGAGAGAATCCCACCCTCTATCTTTTTACTTTCATTTTTATTTTACCACCCCTCTTCTCCGTTCTGTGTTTGTCTGTCTGAGTGTGTGTTTGTGTGTGTATGCTGTGTGTGCATGTGTGTGTATATGTGTGTATATGTGTGTGTTGTGTGTGTGTGTGCATTTGTGTGTATGTGTGTGTGCGTGTGCGTGATTGCGTGTGTGTGTCTGTTTGTGTGTGTGTGTCTGTCTGTGTGTGTTGGTTTCTGTGTGTGTGTGTGTGTCTGTCTGTGTGTGTTTATGTGTGCATGTGCGTGAGTGTGTGTGTGTCTGTGTGTGTGTGAGTGTTTGTGTGTTTGTTTGTGTGTGTTTGTGTCTGTGTGTGTTGGTGTGTGTGTGTGTCTGTCTGTGTGTGTGTGTCTGTGTGTGTTTTGGTGTGTGTGCGTGTGTCTGTCTGTCTGTGTGTGTGTCTGTTGGTGTGTGTATGTGTCTGTCTGTGTGTGTGTCTGTGTGTGTTTTGGTGTGTGTGTGTGTGTCTGTCTGTGTGTGTCTGTATGTGTGTGTCTGTTGCTGTGTGTATGCGTCTGTCTGTGTGTGTGTGTCTGTGTGTGTGTTTTGGTGTGTGTGTGTGTGTCTGTCTGTGTGTGTTGGTGTGTCTGTGCTTCTGTGTGTGTGTATGTTGGTGTGTGTGTGTCTGTCTGTGTGTGTGTATGTGTGCGTATGTGAGTGTGTGTGTGTGTGCATGTTTGTGTGAGTGTGTGTGCGTGTGTGTGAGTGTGTGTGTGCACGGGTGTGCGTGTGTGTGTTTGTCTGTCTTGTGTGTGTGTGTGAGTGTGTGTGTGTGAGTGAGACAAGTTTAAGTGGAGGTTTAGGAATAGATAATAGTTAACCTGTTGTATTTGCTACATATATGATTACAGTTCTTGTTATTAATAAAGTTAATTGTGTTTAAATTTACAATCCTGGTGACTGCAATTATTGGGCCGAAGGTCTCGGGTGTTTTTCGAAGAAATATTTATTAATTTTAATTATGTTGACTCCGGGTCAAGCGGAGCTAGAATTGATCACACACTAGCCCAGGTGGTCGTAATACCATCGGCCTTTGATATTCAATAGCATTACCATCGCTAAATCCCCCATTATCAACATAGAACATACAGTGCAAAAGGAAGCCATTCGGCCCATCGAGTCTGCACCGACCCACTTAATCCCTTACTTCCACCCTATCCCCATTACCCAATAACCCCTCCTAACTTTTGTTTTGGATACTAAGAGCAATTTAGCATGGCCAATCCACCTAACCTGCACATCTTTGGACTGAGGGTGGAAACCAGAGCACCCGGAGGAAACCCACACAGGCACGGGGAGAACGTGCAGACTCCGCACAGACAGTGACCCAGCATGGAATCGAACCTGGGACGTGGCGCTGTGAAGCGACAGTGCTAGCCACATGTGCTACCGGGTGAACCCCACCACCTGGAGGTTCCCCTCCGGGTCACTCAACACCCTGACTTGGAAATATATTGTCATTCCTTAAATGTCACTGGGTCAAAATCCTGGAACTCCCTCCCTAACAGCACAGTGTATGCACCTATCTCTGGGACTGCAGCGGTTCAAGAAGCGAGCTCACCACTCTCAAGGGCAATTAGGCATGGCCGATAAATACTGGTCTAGCCCACATTAAGTGAATTTTTAAAAACTCTTGCTGTCAAATATGTCCCTTTTTTTTGACGTGTTAAAGTTCCGTTTCAATTTGGAAGTGTATTCAGGCCAGCACTGGTAGGGACACTGGCAAAGGAAGGTTTGCTTCTTCTTTATTCAGAAACCCAGACCGTTGCCTCTGGAACAAATAAATGAATGCTGGGGAATTCAGTGCAAATATCCACACAGGTGCCTTTTGGAAAAGATCAGGAACCAGCTGACTTTTATTAACAGCATGTGTGAAGAACCAACACAGGCCTGTCAACACACTGCTCTCATCAGAAAGAAACCCTAGTTCATGTTTGAAGATACATGAGACAAATAGCTTAATGGTTGGCATGCAGTGTGCAATAGTCCCATACTGTGCAATATAAACAATCATTTGGAATACCATCTGCTATTGTGCAAAGAAACCGCATAACTGTAAGCTTATTTTGCACCTTCTTATCAATCTGAGTGGTTTGGAGTGATTTTGCATGTGATGGATTTGATTGTGCTCGCGTTCAGTGCAACACATGACTAGGCAAAATTGAGAGATTTGCCAAACTGTTTATTAAATGGTGTGTGCATTATGCTGCACTCTTCATTATAAATCCCGATTGCTCAGGCTGTGATGTTCCATAGCAGCGGACCATGATGTCCCTTCATCTTTAGGGTCTGGTTTGTAATCCAGCACACAGTGATCTTTTAGCTGTCAAAAATTATTTTATTCTTTCATGGAATGTAGGCATTGTTGGCAAGGTTGATATTTGTTGACCATCCCTACTTTCCCTTGAGAAGGTGTTAGTGAACCATTACCGTGAACCGCTGCAGCCCATCTAGTTACGCTATACCTGACCTATTTGGCATTGACAATAGTAACAGAAGTCGATAAAGGGTTCTGTTTTAACTTCCCCAGTGGCTTCATTGATAAAGGTACCCGACCCAATGTAGTACTTTGTTACACAGCTCTGTCAGTGGCACAGTTAAATTCCCAGTCCATACTGACAGCTGATCTTAGCTGAGGCAATGTTTTGCATACTACAGTTGGCCTTTGTACCTTACGGGGTCTGGAAATGTTAGCTAAGGTTCATGACCAACATCCAGTGCTCCTGCTGGAAAGTAAGGTGTGTGTGTGTGTGTGCCTGTGTGCGTATGTTTGTTTGTGTGTGTCTGTGTTTGTGTGTGTGTGCCTGCATTTGTTTCTGTGTGCATGTGACAGCATTTGTGTATGTATGTGGCTGTGTTTGTGTGTGCGTGCCTGCATTTGTTTCTGTGTGCGTGTGCCTGTATTTGTGTGTGAGTACCTGTGTTTGTGTGTGCATGTGTTTGTGTGTGCCTGTGTTTGTGTGAGTGTCTGTGTTTTGTATGTGCGTACCTGCATTTGTTTCTGTGCGTGTGTGCCTGTATTTGTGTGTGAGTGCCTGTATTTGTTTGTGTCTGTTTGCCTGTATTTGTGTGAATGCCTGTGTTTGTGTGTGAGTGCCTGTCGGTGTGTGCCTGTGTGTGTGTGTTTGTGTTTGTGTGTGCCTGGTTTGTGTGTGTCGATGTGTGTGTGCGTGCCTGCATTTGTTTCTGTGTGTGTGCGCCTGTATTTGTGTGTGGGTGCCTGTGTTTGTGTGTCTGTGTTTGTGTGTGCTTGTGTTTGTATGTGCCTGGTTTGTGTGTGCCTGTTTGTATATACACAACAGGAGAGAACAGAATTTAGGTTTAGTTGTGCCCTCCATGCCAAAGTTTGCTTACAAAAATGGTCACTTTGGTGAGATGCCCTGAGGACAGCAGCAGCCCAAGAAACTCCTAAACAGTCAGCAGTTCCAGGAGAGTGTGAGGACGGAAAAGTGTGATGAATAAAATTCCAAAAAAAACAGATGCAGTGTAACTTCAGTTCTTCCTTGGAGGCGATGACATCAGGGCAGTCCAAATCACATAGTTTGACCACAGAACCTCGAATCACAGGAAACAAAAGAGCAGTACATTGACCTGTCTTGTGTGCCTCCTGGCAGCTGATTCTGAAAGGCATTTAGGGAGCCCTGAAACAGGTCAGCCGCTTGCCCTCGCAGATACAGGATCTGAATGGCCCAGGCGACCAGGGGTTAACTGGATATACTTTGGAGGCATCTAGGACCTGTAATTCATTAATGTTGCATTGTGTAAATGACCAAGTTCACACCCATCGCACTTACAAAGCTTCTCTATTGTATCCTGACTACTTCAGTTTATCTCCAGGATTAGAATCTTTTCTTCACTGGCAATATAGACCTAATTAGTAATTTACACTGCTATCAGTATAACACAGAGGGCACTAGGATCTTGGGGAATCTCTTCTTGCGTTCACTACCAAGGCCCCTTCCTGAGGGGCACCTTGCTCTTTCCTCGACTCTATTCAACCATTCAGACTTTTGAGGATTG
Organism: Scyliorhinus canicula; assembly: GCF_902713615.1. NCBI lineage: Eukaryota > Metazoa > Chordata > Chondrichthyes > Carcharhiniformes > Scyliorhinidae > Scyliorhinus > Scyliorhinus canicula. Next base: position 7,843,788 of record NC_052170.1, read on the forward strand.
TATGGATCGCCAAGGATCTGTGCAAGATGATGGGTGGTGGGGTGGTGGTGGGGGGGGGGGGGGGGGGGGGGGGCAGCAGGAGGGTTTGGATGGGGGCAGAATGAAAAAGCAAGTTGGAACCAACCTCCACTAATCAGAGAAATAGAAAGCATGCGAGATTTAAAAGGGAGGATATGGGCAGTGGAAGAGCGATTAAGCACAGGATTGGCTCAGTGTCTCTGCGAAGGACAGACTTCTCAATTAGCCCATCATTCCTGGGTGGCTGGACACTTCTTCATTCTCTGTCCATCTGTTACTCCGCTCCTGTCAGCAGCTCGCGATGTAGTCTGGCAGTATTTGCAGTGGGCTCCATTTTCTACACCGTAAAGCATTCAGCATTTCCATGCTGATTAAGCATGTGGTGACTGTTTGATGACAGGGCCCCTGGTTTAGTATCCATTACACTGTAATAGTGATACTGCACATTAGTGTGAGTTTCATTGAGCTAATGTCCTTCAATAAAATCCTTGCGAATACCCAAATGGCACTTTCTTACAAATTTTGAAGAGTTATAAACAGCTCAGTCGATAGATAAGTGTGAGTTTAAGCTCCATGTATTATCACAGTGCCGTTGTTGAGTTTAAAGGAGCTTGAATTTAAATTTTAGCCATTTAGTTCTGTGTTATATTGCTCAGAACTATTTCACTTCAAAATGCTTGTCAATTTGTATGGTTTCAAGTTAATGAATTGCAGCACAAAGAATAACTTCCATTTCTGGCTTTTGATATCCACAATCACATAATGATTTAATTATTATCTAATATCACTGTGCTGTACAAAGTTATTAGTTTCATCCTTCTGGTGCCTAAGGGTACTTACTCGAATTGCTTCTGTTCCTGTATGATGACACTGGAGTAACTCAGTATCTCCTGTCCAGGTATTTTTTTTTTCGATTAGTTCATACTGTAAACCTTAACAATTTATGAACAAGACTTCCCCATCAGTTGGCTTGCCTATCCTGGAGGGATCTGTAACAGGTGCACACCTTCTATTGTGGCTGGTGAATGGTCATAAAGCCAAGTGATTGTGGTTAGAATAAAACATGGGGTTGCTAGTTTGACTGCTGTTGACAGCTCTTGAGGCGGTTGTCTGCCCTGCTGTGAATAGCAGGAGCACCTTGTTTACCTTTCTCCACTGTCGGCATAGAGCCTTGTACAGATTGTGCTGCATTAGGCTGCGTTCTCCTTCTGCTATCCCACTCTTTTTCCCCTTTCCCAAAGATGTCGCTAGAATGCCAGAAACTCTCCTTGTCCGCATGGCCGTATTTACCTGTCCATCACAGTGGACGTCAGCCGGCAATTCGGCTGTGGAGGGCATCGCAGCGCAGCCGTCAACCGGTGATTGCATGCATGTCTAGCAGTCATCAGAAGGACCTCCTACCACCACCCCTGCCTGTGGCTGACAGCAATTCATTCCACCCAGAACCGTGCTCAAACCTGGGCATTCTGAGTCCTTTTGATACTCATGTGGTAATCAGTTTAGGGATGCTGGATTTGACTTTACAGATGTCACCGCCGGTTTTTTGCTCTATACGTCGACATTGCTGGAACAAAACTTTTACACCAGATATTGGTGCAGTTAAGACAATGTGAAATGAAGTGCTGTTCGCTGTCTGAACCCCCACATCCAGAAGAACGATACTGCATTCAATAGAAAGTTCACAAACACGAGAAAAATATTCAAAGTGTAACTCGTTGCCAATTATTGTCAAACGACACCAGCCAGCAGGGTAACACGTGGGTACAGCAACAAGTTCAAAAAGCAGCTTGATTTCAAAGGCAGCTAATCTTCCCTTGATGCAGAGAAACTGAGTACACAAAGTGTTAACGGGCAATTTTACACTCAACAGCTGCTGTGTGTGTGAAGCTGGAGTGCAGTGTTGGTCCCCCTGTACTGATGTTAAAAGCAGCTGTCTGGCCCAGTATGTTCCCTGTGTAGTGCGATTCCCAAGACTCTGAAGGGCATGAGAACTGTCCCCTCAGGTCCCAGAGGAAGGACCTCCTCTTGGTCCCGTCGGCAGTCAAACAGCAGTGATTGATGGGACAGTTTCTCAGTGACCTGAGCCAGCTAGAAAGCAGTCAGGTCAGAAGGGGAGCTCTGGATGAAATGGCCGCCGGCCCAATATTTCATATTTTCTCTTCCTGCACTTCTCATTCAGATCAGTATTTAGATACAACAATGCTGTGCCTGTTCGTGAAATAATATCCATTTATCCAGGGTGTAGATATACAATTCACAAACAAGGATAGACATACAGGAACAGTGAATTTGGTTGAGATCTCCAAGTATTAAAATGTGGTAAATTTTATGAATATTCTGGAATAAAATATCTATGAATTATGTTTCTGGTATCACAGCCCTTCCCTTTGATAATTGGTGGCCTTAAATTTGTTACATGTTGATTTTTTTTTTGTCTTCAGGAAGATCTTGGGAGTTATCCTGACGAATATTTTTCTCTCAATCTGAATCGCTGAGTCAGATTGTCTGGTCATTATCAAATTGTTGTTTGTGTGAATTTGCTGAGTGCAGTTTAACTGCTGTGTTTCCGACTTCACAACAGTTCAAAGATACTTCATTGGCTGAGATGTCTGGTGGCCTGGGAGAGCCCTATAAAAATGCAAATCTTTTTTTTCTCTTTCTCAACAATATCCTGTCCTCTTCCCTTAAGGATGCTGGCTTCCTCTTGAGGTGTGGGTCAACCTGTAGCAGTTGCCCTCTGATACTCTGCCTAAGTGGCCATTGCTGAGTGGTAACTTTGGATGTGGAGTGCCGACAGGGCTATTCAATCACAGGGAAATGTTGAGCTTGATTCCGCCCTCACCCAATCACTGCAATGCCTGGGGTCACTGGGTGAGAATAAGGAAGGGGATGCATGGCCAGTTTTCTTTGTTTTAAGTTCCTGGCTAGTTTTCCTCTCTTTACCTAGAGACACTGAGCCAATTGTAGAGCCTTTATTAATGCTCAGCTTACACAGAATAGTCTAGGCTCGCACCTGGGACCACTTTGGTTTGTGTGGCTCAGTTACTTACTGGAGAAACCTGATTAAGCCATCACATCTGCCATTCTATAGCTTTAACTATAATGCTGAGTTATTTATAGTTCTCTTTAGTGGAGTAATCTAATAAGGTAATCTCTTCTTAGTACTCTGAACCCAGCCTCTTGTGTATATTCTTTGTGATTTCTATATTATTAGGGGCTCAAAAGGGGTAGGAAGGATTGGGATGATGAAGAGTTGAGATGCTTTTCACCCACAAAATGTCCCATTTGGTCTCAAATAATGGCTCCTCATAAAACACTGCAGAGAGTCGTGAACACAGCCCAGTCCATCACACAAACCCGCCTCCCATCCATTGACTCCTGCTGCCTTGGGAAAGCGGGCAACATAATCAAAGACCCCTCCCACCCAGTTTACTCACTCTTCAAACTTCTTCCATCGGGCAGGAGATACAAATGTCTGAGAATACGCACTAACAGATTCAAAAACAGCTTCTTCCCCGCTGTTACCAGACTCTTATGGACTGATCTGATCTCTTCTCCACTGAGTAGTACGTTCTCCTGTATGCTTCACCTGATGCCTGTGTCTATGTATTTACATTGTATATTTCATGTTTGCCCTATGTATTTTCTTTTCATGTGTGGAATGATCTGTCTGAACTCTACTCAGAAGAATACTTTTCACTGTACCTCGGTACACGTGGCAATAAACAAATCCATCCAATGCAACCATGTGTTGTTCAAAGCTATGGGTAGAGATGTGAAGGTAGGTGTTTGCTGTTGCTAAACCAGACTGGATTGGTAGGGTTTGTCAGCCTTAATCAGCAGTCTACTTGGAGAAGTTTACTCTGATTTATTTTCACATCTATGTTAGAATCTCTGTGCCTTCAGGTTGCAGATTTTCAACATGGTCCCAAGCTGGTCCCAGCTGTCAGCCGACTTTGCAAAAGACCACAAATAGTGCCAGCGATGTTATGGTAATCAAGGAAAGGAAAGTGAAAAAAAAGTTTCTTTCCAACCAACACGATGACCAACACGAGGGGACATAGCTTTAAATTGAGGGATGATAGATATAGGACAGATATCAGAGGCAGTTTCTTTACTCAGAGAGTAGTAGGGGTGTGGAACGCCCTGCCTGCAACAGTAGTAGACTCACCAACTTTAAGGGCATTTAAGTGGTCACTGGATAGACATATGGATGAAAATGGAATAGTGTAGGTCAGATAGGCTTCAGATGGTTTCACAGGTCGGCGCAACATCGAGGGCCGAAGGGCCCGTACTGCGCTGTAGTGTTCTATGTTCTATGTTCTAACCCTTGATTTAGGAAGAGCATATAGAAGCAACAGTTCGAGTCTCAATCTGGAAGCAAAAATCCAAGACCCAACCGTGATTATTCCGGAATCCCAGTTCATACGTGGGCCGGGTTTTATCCTATGGAATTAACAAGCCCGCTGATAGGCCTCTGTCTCTCAGTGGGGAAGCTCGTACACCACGGGGCTCACCGGGAGATTGATCGGGTTGTTCCCGTGGATCTGGTGGGGTTATAAATGTTAAGCATAGATGAGGCTCTTCAGCCTGCTCAGCAGCTCATCGAGGAGACAGACAATCCAAAATCCAACCTACATCCTTTCATCTGCTACACTTGTAGTGCACATTGCAATAGTGTAGCATCAGCTGCCTTGGATGAAAGAGTTGGCGAGGCTCTACACAAACCTCACCCACTTAAATATACTCAACAGTCAAGTTGTTCAGCAAGTCATTAACCAAAACAGCAAATAATCCAAGGCCTGTGCGAATGGTGAAGTGGCGACGGGGACAATTTGAGGATGCTACTGCCAGTCTTCAGTCATAACCCTGCACACAGACGGCCTCAGGGTGACAGTTGCTCTCCACAGTTTGGGGCAGATGTGGAGTTTGTAACCTCCTGAGGTACAGCGCTGCTCTTCCCGGTCCAGGAAAAGGGAAGAAAGAAACTTTAAAAACAGCCCGCTTTCACTGTACCTGCCAGATTACAGCTCCTGACTGGTCACCCATTCACTGCAATTGAAATATAGAGAACTACGAGTCATCAATTCATAGAATGTCAGAACATTTCTACACAACAAAACAAAACCAGGGCTCGGAAGGGTTCGCAGAGCTAGAATGCTGGGCAGGTACAACATTGACATGGCTGCCCTCAGTGAAAAAAGGCTTGTGGAGAAATCTCAACTTGAGGAGACTCGTGTAGGCTACATATACTACCAGATTGACAAATCCAAGGGCCTGCCTCGATAGTCAACTTGGGCTTTGCCAGTCGGTCTGAACTGACATGCAAGCTTGACTCACTTCTGGGGATCAGTGATCTCCCCATAGATCTTTATGTAAAGCTTTGCCAGTAACCAGTATGCAAAACCTATTAACGCCAATGCTTCCACACATGTAGATGAGGTCAAAGAAGCATTCTATGATGGCCTCAGAAAGGTAAACAACAAACTCATTATTCTAGATTATTTCAACACCCAGGTGGGCGTGGTGAGGAGTACAAGGTGTATGGTATTGGCAGAGCCAATCCCAATGGCCAGCTCCTCTCTAGTGCGTTTGACCTAATCATTATGGTGGCACAGTAGTTAGCTCTGCTGCCTCATAGAGCCAAGGACTCGGGTTCAATTCCAACCTTAAGTCACTGTCTGTGTGTGGAGTCGCCACGTTCTCGGCATGTCTGCGTGGGTTTCCTCCGGGTGCTCCGGTTTCCCCCCACAGTCCAAAGAGGTGCAGGTTAGGTGGATTGGCCATGCTAAATTGCCCCTTAGGGTCCAGGGATGACAGATTAGGTTGTGGGGGGACTAGGCATAGGTAGAATGCTCATTCGAAGAGTCGGTGCAGACTCAATTTGCCGAATAGCCTTCTTCTGCGCTGTAGGGATTCTGTGGGCATGTCACTGGGAGCTGATGGCGTCCCAACTTTTTAAAAATAAATTTAGTGTACCCAATTCATTTTTTTCCAATTAAGGGGCAATTTAGCATGTTCAATCCACCAACCTTGTACATCTTTGGGTTGTGGGGGCGAAACCCAGGCAAACACGGGGAGAATGTGCAAACTCCACACTGACAGTGACCCAGAGCCTGGATCAAATCTGGGACCTTGGCCCCGTGAGGCAGCAGGGCTAACCCACTGTGCCACCGTGCTGCCCTGGTGTCCCACCTGAAGTATGGAGGGACTCACATGGTGAGGAAACTCAGTAGTCTCTTCTGTCTAATCTGGAACCAGGGTATTGTGCCCCAAGACTACAATAATGCCTCCATAGCTCATATCTACAACAGAAAAGGGAGCAAGTCCACCTGCCATAACCATCATAGAATATCACTGTTTTCAATAAGAGGAAAAATTATTTCAAGGGTTATTCTTCATCGGATTGTCACTCACCTCATTGACTCTGTGTACCCAGCGTCACAGTGCTACCTCTGCGCAGGACTGGGAACAGTAGGCATCTTTGCATCAGATCAAATTCAAGAAAGGTCCCATGAACAGAATAGGGACCTCATTATGGTGTTCATTGACCTGACCAAGGTTATTGACACAGTCAACGAGGAAAGCCTGTGGAAGGTTCAGTATAAATATAGCTGGCCTGAAAAGATGATCCAGCAGTGTTATTTGTTTCTTCCATGATGCATGATGTCCAGTGTGATGTAAAGTAGTATGTCATTTGATGCCTTTCTTGTCACCAACGGCACCAAGCAAGCTTCTGTGTTGGTTCCAGCTCTTTACCATATATTTCATGGCCATGCTCCAGTAGGCACCCAAAGATCTTGACACAGAAATACACGTTTAAATCAGGACAGATGGCAACCTCTTCAATTTGCAAAAGCTCAAACCTTGCGCAAAGGTTACTGAACAGCTACTGAGCAAACTCTTGTTCATCGATAACTGCGCTCTCAGATTGCATAATCTGGAGGACATTCAACTCCTTGTTAATTGCTTTGCCCTAGCCTCAGAACACTTTGGCCTGACAATATGCTTGACAACTCGCACCTGGTCACATACGCCAATACCCTACGGTCACTATCACCAACACACCTCTCTATTCAGTGCAGATGTTTTGCTACCCTTCAAATATCCTGTCCAATGAGACTATGGCAGATGATGAAATTAACCATCATCTGCCAGTTCTGTGTCAGTTCAGAATCTGGACAGTTCTGGTCACCACACTACCAGAAAGACATGGATGCTTTCGAGAGAGAGTGCAAAGATGGTTTACCAGGGTGCTGCCTGGTTTGGAGGGTGTTAGCTATTAGGAGAGATTGAATATACTTGGATTGTTTTTGTTGGAAAGACGGAGGCTGAGGGGAGACCTGACTGAGGTGTACAAACTTACGAGAGGTGCAGACCGGGTAAATAGTCAGAAGCTTTTTCCCAGGGTGGAAGACTCAGTTACAGAGAGGCACAGGTTGAAGGTCAGGGGTGAAGGTTTAGGGGAGATGTGCGGGGAAAGTTTTTCACGCAGAGGGTGGTGGGTGCCTGGAATGCTTTGCCAATGGAGGTGGTGGTGAAAGCACGATAGCAACGTATCTTGATAGGCACATGAATGTTCGGGGAATGGAGGGATACAGATCATTTGGGCAATAAGTCTAAATAAGGAATCTGCATTGGCCCAGGATTGGTGGGCCGAAGGGCCTGTTTCTGTGTTGTAATGTTCTTTGTTCCTCCTTGTCTGGCAAAAGCAAGCTAAGCGATTGGCAGATTTCCTTACATATATTAGAAAGAGCATGGTGTTTGTCTGAGAGCAAAGATCAATGTTCTCCAGGCAGTGGTTCTTACGTCCCTGATTTATAGGTGCGAGATCTGGACAACCAATCAGCATCACGTAAAACAGCTAGAAGCATTCCATATTTGGACTAAATTCCTAACGCTGAGGTCTTACAAAGTGTTGTAAACCGGCATCGTGAGAGCATACTCATCAGAAGTCAGCTTCACTGGGCCAGTCGGGTAGTTCACATGGAGGATTCCCGCACACCAAAGGCAGTACTCTACTGCCAGCTGAGCACGGGAACCCGCACCACAGAACGCCCAAGACTTACATCTAAACACAATCTGAAAGTCCATCTCAGCTTGCAAGCTGGATCCCAATCCATAGGGGGGGGAACAACCTTGGAGTGATCCAAATGGAGAGAGGTTTCTGTCATCAAGTGATTCTGACATCAGGACAAGCAAAGAATTAAGCGAATGCCTCCAACCATCCCTCCAACACTGACCTCACATACAGCATTGTGAACGGTCATGCATATTGAGACTTGGGCTAACATCCCACATGGGACAACATCAATATAGGCTGAAATTTCCCGCCCATTCCCGCCAACAGGAACTTCCGTTCCCGCCGATGGTGATTCCTGGTGCTGAGGAGTGCATAACGGGAAACCATGTTGGCATCAGTGCGATCCGATTGTCCCACCACCGGCCAATGGCGGGCTCCTCCGCTACTGTGAAACACACAGCGGGAGGTGCGGAATATCCTGCCCATAGACTATAAACAAGTTTCTTTTTAAATTCCATTGAATCAATGGGAGAATCCATCAGTGAAACAATATAACACTCCATAACTTTCATTTTATGCACCTTTGGGTAGAAAAATGTTCCAAGTTTGAACTCTGAATAATAAATCCTGCTCCTGTGCTCCAGTCCTGAGATGCTTTTGGCTTCTTTTATGGAAAGAGCATTGAGAGACCCTTTGGTTGAGAGTCTCCCCCACACTCCCTAATGCTGATTGATCTTTCCCTCACTTTGAGTTCTGTTCTTCTAGGGCTTTTTGAACTTTCATTCACAAACCTCCAGCACAAAAATGGAGAGGAACAAAAGGTGAGTGATCCTCCTCTGTAATGGACCTTTCTTGGCATGCAGACATGAAGTTTGTTTAATTTTAGATTGAGGTGGGATTAAAAACTCCAATGATTATGGTAACACATCTTTAACTTTCAACTGAGGTGTAGTGCAGTGATCATTCTCCAGTACCTCCTTACTCATTGTTTGCATGCAAGTCCAGACAGTGAGTACTGGTAGGTTATTCCACCTTGATGGATATTATAATTAAACCCATTAATGTCCTTATCAATTTCCGATGGAGGTTACCAGATAGTGATCAAGAATGGACATTTTTCTTCACTAACTTGGGAGTGCTGTTCCTATTATCGTGGTTAAAATTATAGCAATGGGGCAGCACAGTGGCGCAGTGGTTAGCACTACAGTCTCATGGCGCCGGGGTCCCAGGTTCGATCCTTCTGGGTCTGGGTCACTGTCCGTGTGGAGTTGCATATTCTCCCTGTGTTTGCGTGGGTTTTTCCCCCACAACACAAAGCTGTGCAAGGTAGGTGGATTGAACAAGCCCCTTAAGTGGGAAAAACTAATTGGGTACTCTAAAATTAAAAAAAAAATTATAACAAAAGGTTGCATTGCCATGGTAAAACATCGCAAGGAATTTCATGGAGCACATTAGACAAATATTGACACCAAACCACATTGAGAGATTTGGGCTGGTAACTGAAAGATCTTAAAGGTGAAGAGAGAGTGTTGGCCTGGAGGGACTCAAAGCCCCAAAAGTCCGAAGTATGGCTGTCGGACATGGCGAGCTTTCTCGGCTTGGAAAAAATCAAGTTTGCCTTACGAGGATTACTATCGGGGTTCGCCCGGAGGTGGCAACCATTCATCAACTTCTTCGCGGGGAACTAATCGTCAGCAGGAGGGGCGGGGGGGGGGGGGGGGGGGGGGGGGGGTAGAATAGTGTAGAGTAGGGGGAAGAATAGGCGGGATTATTTGCGAGAGTGGTACTGTTATTTGCACTATGTTTTTTGTAATTGGTATCTGCACACTAATGTATATTGTTACTGTTTACAATGCCAAAAATACCTCAATAAAATTGTCTGTTAAAAAAAATGGTGAAGAGAGAGAGCGAGAAAGAGATAGATAGAGAGGTGGGAGAGTTCAGGGAGCAAATTTTAGGCTTTGGGACTTAGGCAGCTAAAGCCATGACTGCCAAAGAAAGGTGATGGACATTAGGGCTGGATCAGAGGCTACAATTGGAGGAGCACAGAGATCAAAGAGGGTTGGAGGACTGGGCATGGAGGAATTAGCAAACAGGACTGAGCAGAGGCGAAGCTTTTCTGGTCTGTGTGGCGTGCTCACTGATGTGATGCTCGAGAATACGAACAAGTGTGCAAATGTGGCCCTCTGTCCAGCACACATCTAAATATTCATGGTTCAGTTGATAAAGCGCTGTTTTTGTAATAATTAGTCACCTATTTTCCCCGCTGTGATTGAAGAGAGAATAATGTCCCATATTCACTGGTATTGAACCTGGTGCCAACACTGAAATTCGGACCTACATCCGAGTATTGATATAACGGCATTTTTATCTTAGAGTAACAGGAACCTTGGGATGTTCAGAGTGAACCAGCGAGCAGCAATCTCTGCAGCTGCCTAGTTTTCTATAATCTAGGAATGTGCCTTATTTCGGAAAGAGTGGGAAGCTGGAGAAACATAAGCAATGGCTGAACTTTCTGACAGCCCTTGGCTTACACAATGCAGAGCTGAACCAGAACTGTCAAATGTTTACAGGAATGCGATGCAAACAGTGTTAAAGAAATGGATCCAGTGCAGACTAAACAAGGAGGATTTTTAAAAAATCTTCCTGATAGAACCTGAAGTTGCTGAAGAGTATCACATTTAATTTTATTTGCAACTATTCACTTATTCCCTGTGCCAAATCCATAGTCCTGGATTGCAACAGATGTGCTACAACATAGAGACTGAAGGCCCGGCAATTGTAGGTCTACTGGCATGACGTGACCTCAGATTAGTGACAATCCATGATATCAGTCAGGCCTCATATGGCAGGTAAACCTCAGAAACTACTCCTACCACCTCAGTTCACAATCTATCATTAAAATATCCAAAATTCTTGGCAAAGTTGGCAGTTTCAAGGGAGCTCCAACCTTATGCTTGCAGGAGAATGCAAGTCTGTCAATTGATCTACTATATTTTGCACACACAAATGCTGGGGGTTTCAAGACGAAATGGTGAAAGATTCCACACCACTGAAGCTGTGGAAAATCTTCATTGAAGGATGGCCTGATTCAATTCAGCATGTCCCGTGAACATGTGACACCATTTTTACCTTTCTGGGAGAAACTAGGCATCTTCCAGGGAGTAATTTCATTGTTACCAATTAAAGGGCAATTTAACGTCACCTAACCTGCACATCTTTGGGTTGTGGGGGTGAAACCCACGCAGACACGGGGAGAATGTGCAAACTCCACACGGACAGTGACCCAGGGCCGGGATTCGAACCCGAGTCCTCAGCACCGTAAGCAGCAATGCTAACCACTGTGCCACCGTGCTGACCCCTCCAGGGAGTAATTTTTAAAGGCAGGCAGGTCACCATAGTGGAATTTTTGCAACCTGATACTCTTCAGAAACTTCATTACTCACACATGAACATAGGCCGCATGAGAAGTGTCGCAAGAGAGAGACAGTCTATTGGCCGGGTGAACTTGAGGTTATTGTGAAGACATGTGAGGCATGCCAAGAATATTTGCCAAGTCAGCACAAAGGCCCAGTTTACCTGCTGTCATCCATTCTACTCTCTCAGAAACTAGAGAGCAACTTCTAAAACTGTGAGAGAAGATGACCAACATGCACTATACAAATGCAGATACAGAATTGCCAAATTTACAGTAAGGATAACGGGTTTGCATCCAGGATCCCTCAGGGTACGTGGCAACTTGCTGAGGTGACAAAGATTTCTTTCGAACCATGGCCCTTTGAAGTTACTACATGTGACAGGCATAACCGAGGACAAATCAGATGCATTCTAGCTCTTCAACCACCTTGCAGTCCTATTGCATCAAGGATTAGATCCCAAATGCGACCAGGAACAACGTCCAGGAATAACAATCCCACAGATCACTGTGAGCAACTAAAGAAACCTCCAGACAAGATCACCTTTACAAGATCTGGGTGTAACAGTTTCTAGAAAATTAGAGATTCACAGATTCATCAGTTCAATAACTTGTGTAACTAAATATGAATATGTATTATAAGCATTTATGCTTCTTTGGAAAGGGAGAAAGTTTAAAAAGAAAGGGGGGCTTTGCTTTAAAGATATTAGGACAGTAGCATGACATCACTAGAAGGGAAGTGTGTCATGTAATCCAGTCTTAGTTTCACTTTTGCCTTTGAGCAATGCACACACACACACACAGCTCTGCTTCTGATGTCTTCAAGCTTTCTATCCATGTATAATCTGTTCTCATGTGCCAAGTATTAACAAATGAACCCACAAAACGTTTACCCAATCCCTTATGAGTGATTGGTGCCTTTATATTGTTATAACAACACAACAGTCATATCCAGCCATAACTTTGCCTGTTGAAGTAGATTCTGTGCTCTGGGTACCATCTCCTTCCCCCATGTGGTCCTTGTCACTCTGCTGTGGTCTCATGATACATAGGGTTCCTTTATTGATATCATGCTTCTGCTCTGCTGCCTCGATGGCCTCTACTTGTGATGGTGCTACACCCGTTTGCAGGTTCATCCTTCCTCTTGATCAGGTGATGCCCAAGCAGCCTTGTTCAATGACCCATAGTCTAGTCAATGCCAGAAGGATGGTCGGCCCCTGAGGTGGCAAGGACTTCATTTCTGCTTCTTCCCCTCTCTCTCGGTGAGCTCCTGCCTCTTCTCTGTCCAAGCAGTGAACCCTTTCAGTTTTCTGTAATGTATCTGTATGAGTCACCTCCTCACTACCGGAGCCAACTGAGCTTTCAGGGCGGCCCATTACACTGTGTACTGATAATCTGTAAAGAGAGAGTATATTGTTCCACAGAAAATAAATTTAATCCAATGCCAATTTTAAAAAATTGCCCCATTTCCTGCCTCACAATGGAAAGCCCAAAAGAAAACCATACATCAGAGGAGTGACTGGCAAACCTAAAGAAATAAAAAAACAATGGATGATTCAGAGTGAAATGGGAAAATTACATCCATTAATGAAAACAAGACTGGGTCATTTCAAGATTCAGAATGTTAGTTTGTTTTGTGAAGTCACTAATGTTATAAGTTCAGGCATCTGTAATTCACTCTCCCTTTATTGTACAGAAACTTACCAGTGTTTCACAATATAAATTTAGCTCTCCCAGCTGAAACATGATTCACTCAGTATGTCCAAGTTATGGAGGAGAAAAATCAGCCAAATCTCTTCTGCATTCGAAGGAAATACTGGAAAGACATATCTTCTCCTGCTTCCTTAACCCTCTACTCTAATTTTCTTCTTCCTTTTGTCCTTGTATGTTCCTATTTCTTTCTGTGCCGACTCTGTTGGCTTTCTTTGTTTCAGCAGCACAGTTGGCATTGTGCACATAGTTGGCATGAGTAGATTCGCAGCTGGTGCAAAGACAAGTGCTGTGACTTCAGCCACATTTAATCTGATTGATTCTGAGTGGTATGTTGAACACAATCTGAGAATTACTCAACAAGTCAGTCTTAGATTTTTCACATACTTTTCACATTCAGTAAAGTGTGAGCTGGACACTCCATGCGAGAAGCGGGAACAGCAGACAATGTAGCAAGCATCTTGAGGGCAAAAATATGCTTGAGCTACTTAGCTGGTTTAGCTGGATTGAATGGATACCAAACGAAGGATCATTTGCCGCAGCCACTTAAAGGGAGGCGCAATGGAACATGAACACCTTGTAGGGAGGTCATTAATCACAATGGACATCGTCAACCATTAAACGAACAAGCGCTAAGTGAAGCTCTTGATGATGGATTGAAAGTAGTTGGGAGAGTTGTGCCGGTGACCCTGAGCAGAAAACCTATTTTGCAGGATTTTGTTCACAAAATAAAATAAGCCCTTACATCAGAAGACACGGTAATACGTAACTGAGAAATTAGATTCCCATGTCCTGGAGAAGAACTCTGGGAACCATAAGATACCTGGTATAAATAAATGGCCTGCTTCGCATGCTCGGTATAAAGTTATGTAGACATACAGATAACACTAGAACTAATGGGGGCTGTGGGTTCAGAGGGAATAACAGACAGATTGGCTGTGTTTGCACCTTGGCTCCTCAGTGGAAAATGGCATTAATTGCAGACAATATAGGATATTACAGACCAGAAGTTAAAATTAAAAGCAGATGGATGCTACTGCTGGGTTAGAATTTTTTTTTGCATTCATTTATAGGTTATGGGCATCACTGGTCAGGTCAACATTTATTGCCCATCCTTAATTGACCTTGAGGATGTGTGGTGTATTGCATTCTTGAATATGACTGAATGGCTTGTTAGATAATGAGTCGTCAAATGTCAACCAACATTGTTGTGGGCCTGGAGTCACATATAGGCCAGATCAGGTAAGGATGGCAGGCTTATTTAGGGGCTGGTTTAGCGCACTGGGCTAAATCACTGGCTTTTAAAGCAGCCCAAGGTAGGCCAGCATCATGGTTCAATTCCCGTACCAGCCTCCCTGAACAGTTGCCGGAATGTGGCGACTAGGGGCTTTCCACAGTAACTTCATTTGAAGCCTACTTGTGACAATAAGTGATTTTCATTTCATTATTTCCTTTAAGGACATTGGTGAATCAGATGGGTGACAATCCCACAGTTACGTCTTCATCATTACTAATACTAGCTTTTTATTCTAAATTTTATTTAATTGATTTAATTAAAATTCCCACGATACTGTGATTGAATTGGAACTATGTTTCCAGACCATTAATCCAGGTTGATCCAGTAACATAACCACTATGCTACTGTACGCTGAAAAGGGTTGTTTTGAAAGGGATATGGGGGTATTAGTTGGCTCTCCATTCCATATGCCCACACTGCGAGGCAGCATTAAGGCTAACAGGATGTTGAGTTACAGCCCCAAACCAGTTGGGTTCAAGCCACCAGAGATCATACTGAAAATGTAAAATGTTCTGGACAGCCTGCATCTAAGGTACTGTAGACGTGAAGTCACTGCAACATAAGGAAACCATCTGTGTCCCAGAGATAATGGAGCAAAGAGTTTGAGGACAACCCTCTTGATTTTTTTCAAAGGATGCAGCGAGCACTTAAATCATCAGCTGAAGTCCTTAGCAGAAATGTAACATTGAACGACAAAGTAAGTGAGAGCGTGAGGACCAAGCAGGCTCACCTGTCACATTAAAGGTAAGCGGAAATGATGCGCTGTGAAGTCTGGCCGGCGTGGGTTGCGAAGGTCAGCCGACACGGGTCGTGAAGGATCCCGAAAGTTGGCCGGCATGGGTCGCCAAGGTCCGCTGACGTGGATCGCGAAGGTCGGCCTGTGCAGGTCGTGAAGGATCCCGAAGGTCGACCGGAGTGTGTCGCGAAGGTCGGCTGGCACGGGCCCCAAAGGTCAGCCAGTTGGTAAAAGTGGGTCCAGGGAAAAATGCCTTTTGGAAATCCAACAACATCACATCTACAGGTTCCCCTTCATCCACCTTGCTTGTTACTTTCTCAAAAAACTCAGTTAAACACGATTTCACTTTCACAAAGCCATGTTTACTCTGTCCGATCACAATATAAGTTTCTAAGTATCCTCCTATAACCTTGTTGCTAATGAATCCTAGTAATTTCCCTATGCCAGATGTTAGGCTAACTGGCCTGTAGTTTCCTAAGCTCTGTCTCCCTTTTTTCTTGAATAAAAGTGGCACATTAGCTATTTTTCAATCCAATGCGACCCTTCCTGAAGTGGTCAGGGAGTATTTATCTCTATAGAAGGTTATCAATAAATGGAATAAGTTGCTAGGAAGAGTAGCTGTGGCCAGAAGAAACTGGATCCACCAACTAGATTCTGTATGGAGAGATGATTGGTTCGTATTCCGGAAGCATGAGATCAAATAGGTTGAAGCCCTTTCCTCATCTGAGCCTATCTTGGAGTCTTGAATTTGTTAGTGGTGTCATTCAACACACAAGTAAGACTTGACTTACAGCTCTCTGGTTGAGCCCAGTAGTAGAGTTGCGTCTCCAGATAAAATGATTATAAATAGGTTAGAATCTCAATCTTTGGGAAGGAATTACTTCTTCATACCAAACATGACACAAGTCTGGAACACACTCACAAAGACAGTAGACGTTAGCTCAATTCAACGTATTAAATCTGAGCAGCAGATTTTTGATAGACTAGGATATTGAAGGGATATGGAGCCAAGCTAAGTGCATAGAATTGCGATACAGATCAGCTGTGATCCTGTTGAATAGTGGACCAGGCTCAAGAGGTTGAATGTTCTACTCTTGTTCCTGTGCGCTATGCTCCTATATGTCCCTGGACAATATGGCACTTTCAGCCTTGGGTACAGGAAAAATAAAGAAAGACTTTTAGTTTCATGCCCTCACAATGTTCCCCAACTGCATCCACTGTCAGGGTCCTTCCTGTTGATTCCCTCATTTCCTCTTTCTTTGTTTTTGTTGTTATCATTTTGATCCATGGATGCTGAATAGACATGTATCTTTAAGTCAAGCAGCGGAGAGTATGAGGAATTCAAAAGGTAAAACACAGTGTACAATGCTAGCTTTGGACAACAGAACTCAGACTTTCTGACACCCAAGAGATGGGGTAGGACTTAGTCTGATTAGCTGGCTGGTGGCTGACGAATTAGCCAAAAGGTCGTATTCTGCCCAGTCACAGGTGGATTCTACTTGAGTGAAATGATTTTCCGAGACCCAAGGAGCTCAGTTTGAATCCTGGACACTCAGGGGAAAGGTCCTGTTCTCCTGTTTTCTCCAGAAAAGCTGCTGCATTTCTGAAACTGCAGAGACCAGAATGAATCTTAGTGTTGGGTGGGGTTACTGGGTTATGGGGATAGGGTGGCGGTGTTGACCTTGGGTAGGGTGCTCTTTCCAAGAGCTGGTGCAGACTCGATGGGCCGAATGGCCTCCTTCTGCACTGTAAATTCTATGAGAATTCTATGTAAATTACAGACTGGAAGCAGAAATCTCGACCTGAAAGCCTGGTTTGAAGGACAGTGCGCTGATGTCAACCATTTGAAACAAAGACTTTTTTCCTTTTACTTATTATTATTCACCCCTCTCTTCCTCTCTGTTTGTTTGTCCTGTGTGTGTAGAGGGTGAGGAGAAGTTAAAGTAGGGGATTAGGAATTAGTTGATAGTCAACCAGTTGTATTTGCTGCATATTTTATTCTAGTTCTTGTTATAAATAAAAAGTAATTGTGTTTAAATTTACAAACTGGTGACTGTAATTATTGGGTAGCTAAGGGCTAAAGACTTTCGCTATTTTTCTAAGAATTGTGTTGTATCTCCAGGGTCAAGGGGGGCTGGAATTGACCGTGCCGTAGCTCAGGAGTTGTAACACCACCTACCCAGTCTCCACATCCCCCAACGTTGATCGAGGAATAAATATTGGTCAGGACACTGCTCTGCTATTTTTTGAGATGGTGCTGTGGGATCTTTTATGTCCACCTTAGAGGAGAGTCAGGAGTTTAATGTCTCATCCGTGGGCAGCAAGGTGGCGCAGTGGTTAGCACTACTGCCTCACGACGCCAAGGACCGAGGTTCGATCCTGGCCCCCGGTTACTGTCAGTGTGGAGTTTGCACATTCTCCCTGTGTCTGCGTGTGTCTCGCCCCCACAACCCAAAGATGTGCAGCATAGGTGGATTGGCCACGCTAAAATTGCCCCTCAATTGAAAAAAAATATTGGGTAGTCTTAATTTTTTTTAAAAATGCGTCATCCAAAAGATGGCTTCTCCAGCAGTGCAGAATTCCCTCCATACGACACTGGAGCGTTGGCCTTGATTTTTGTGCCCAAGTCTTTGAACCCCAAACCTTTGGGGTTAAACCTGACAACTCGCCCAATTATAAGTACACCTCCCGACCAGTCCCCATGTGGTGATACAACTTCAATAGAAGATTTTGCCACATAAATGTCGTCAGCCTCACATTGCAGAAGAGGAAGTTGTCAGCCAAAGGTCATTGCATACAGCAACAGCTTTTCAACATTTCTGCATTGGAGTTCGCTTGCAAATAATGTCATGCTCCCAATAGATTTTGGAAGGAAACTAATATCAGAATACAACACAGGCCTGATCGCAAGTTTCTGAAATGTAAAGGACTTGAAAATCTATGGTGAGTTATTTGATCAGTGCTGATCTGCTCTGTGGCTGTTTAAAACAACATTTTTGTAAAGTATATAATGGTCTGTCGTATTGATCTTTTGTGTTCCCTAATAGTAATCATCCAAATTAACATCTGGAGGTAAAATAAAATGATCTGTACCCAGATAGGTTGGAAGGCCCAGTTGGAATATTTTTAAAAATAAATTTAGAGTACCCAATTATTATTTTCCTTCCTATTAAGAAGCAATTTAACATGGCCAATCCACCTAACCTGCACATCTTTGGGTTGTGGGGGTGAAACCCACTCAGACACGGGGAGAATGTGTAAACTCCACATGGGCAGTGTCCCAGGGCCGTGATTCGAACCTGGGTCCTCAGTGCCGTCATCCCAGTGCTAACCACTGCGCCACGTGCCTCCCTCCAGAAGGAATATTAAAGACATGATTGTATATGCCAAAGGAACACAGTGTTGTGGATGTAAAAAACATATTGTTGGTTTTGAACAAAAGAAATGGTGTTAACAGACACTGAAAACTGATGATAGATGGGCAGTACTTTGATGACCTCAAGGATCACTGCCACTGCTACCCTGCAACCCCTACCAAACCATACCTTACAAATTCATGGCATGATGTACTGGAGCACCAAGGCTTCTTGCTGTACATGCTGCCAGGTTACCAGTCGTTTTTAAACTATGGACAAACAAAATGTCTGAAGATCACACTTGTAGATGTCAGCTGTTGTCTTGTTTTATCACTGACCAAATAAATGTGCCTCATACCTTTCAGCCAGAGCCCAGTTACCGTGAAGTATTTTTACCGACAAAATGTTTGAAAGAACTTTTTTTTAATACAGACACCTTAGCCTACAGGCTGGTTATTTTTAAAAGCCTTTCTGAATGACAGTATTGTAAAACTCCATCAGCTCGAGTTACCAGCCTCCTCAGGCCAGAGAAACGCAAAACCAGTTTCACTTTATTGTAAGTATAACCTCGTTCAGCAAGGTCCTGCCCTCTTCAACAACTCCCAAAGTAGCAGTTTTTGTTGTGGTTTAATGTAAGCAGAGCTGTAACCTTCAGTGCTCTGCATTGCTGTCAAGCTGTTGTCCCCAAACTATTCAACAAGCCCGATATTTAAACAGGTAACTTTTTTTTAGCGCTGTGCTCACTGCGTTTAAGGGATATTGCAAAATCGCTGATCAGACAGCAGCAGTTTTAACCAGGTTTGTAAAATAGAGTGACGGCGGCAATATTGTTCGCTTCATCAAACATTTTAAAAAAAATTTAGAGTACCCAATTCATTTTTTCCAATTAAGGGGCAATTTAGCGTGTTCAATCCACCTAACCTGCACATCTTTGGGTTGTGGGGGCGAAACCCACGCAAACACGGGGAGAATGTGCAAACTTCAAACGGACAGTAGCCCAGAGCCGGGATCGAACCTGGGACCTCGGTGCCGTGAGGCCGCAATGCCAGCCATGTGCCACCGTGCTGCCCAACTCCAAGTTAGTTAATGCGCAGTCCAGTATGGAATGGAATCCAACTTTTCCTTCGTGCGACCATAAGGCAGCAGTGACAAATGCAGCTCATCAAACATTTTTACTGACTGTCGTCACTCAGTACTTGTAACCGTAAGAATCATTTCAAATGTGTGCGTGATAAATGCTTTGCTACCGAGCTTTATAGAACAAGAAGATTCTAAACTTGATGAAAAGGAGTTAAAGTTAACTGCGCTTAATGGCTGGGAAGCAGTGCAGGCACCAGACTAGATATTAGATTTCCCATGAAGTTAAACACATTATATCAGTTTGGGGACATTCTTGAAGTGTCCAAAGTAGTGAATAAATAATCTCAAGCCGCAGCAATAAATCTTTTCGGCTTTTAATCAATGCATTTCCACACTTCACAGCCCCCTGCCAAAGCATCCTGCGGGTAGGTGGATTTCTGACAGTCCCTTTCAATTGCAAACTCCAGGCTGTTGTGTGCTTCTTCCTGGCATCCTTCTGATAATTTATCCATTGACCAACATCACAAAAAAAACAAATATCTGCCCATTTTCTCATTTCTGTTTGTGGGAGTACACTATTGGTGAATAGTGACTACAGTTCAGAAGCACTTCACAGTGGCTGTAAGCACTTTGAAACATTTGGTGGTTGTGGAAGGTGCTATATAAATGAAAGTCTTCTATTTGGAAGGACCCCTGCTGCCTTTAACTCGTTTGCACCTATGTAAGATTCCATTCCTCTAGCAATGTGCCCTTTGAAGCCACTCTATCAAAAAGAACTCCTCAGGTCAGCTAGAGGTGGGCAATAAATGCCTGCCTTGTTAGCAACGCCCACATCCCAAGAATGAAAATGATTGAAGTTATTTCCTCTCAATGTGGTTCTCTACGTGTTACCTGTTCTCTAAAATCTGTGTTTCACAGTTGCATGAATTGTCTGAGTGCGTGTGTATTTTATTCATTACTGATTACACAGTTCTCTATTTATTCTTACACACTCCATCATTACCAGTGGCTCATTCAACACTGAGAAAAATAAACACTGAAATACCAAATGTAGGTAAAGCTGTCGATTTCTTTTTAATTATTTACTGCAAGAACGCTTGAAGCTCCCTGACAACTGGCGGAATATCTGATAATACTCATTGACAGTTAATCAGTCATCCATTCACTAATATTGAAGTAAACGTTCTGTATACCTTTAGCCTAAATAGACATTTGTCAAAATATGAAACAACAACAAATTGGATTTGTGTATCAGCTTTCACATAGTACAAACATCCCATGGTGCAGTATCAAAGAAAATTTAGCCACAGGGCCAAATGAAGAGTTATTGGGACAGGTAATCCAAAGCTTGTCCAGGGTTACGGTTATGGAGTGGCTTAAAGAAGGAGAATGAAGTGGAGAAAAATGCAAGGAGGATTTCCAAAGTTTAGGATTGGGCAGATGAAGATATGGATATTAATGGTGAAATTATGAAAATCAGGGATGTGCAGATCTAACATTTATACACGACTCTTGCCATCGGTACCCATAGAAACAAACGTTGTGTGATCCAAGCCGCTTTCACTACATTTCTACGCAATGGGAAGGAATTTTGTCCTTAGTGAAGGGTTTAGGCCTCTCTGTAGTCTGGAGGTTTTAGCAATGACAGCTCTGGAACTGATTAGATTTTCCTTACCTCATGCTGTGTTTGCTGTTGTGAGTAAACACCAAGCTCTTTATTAACCAACATTTGATTACACTGGGATGTTTGGGGTTTAGCGTTGTAGCTATTTTTCTGTTTGTTGATATTACTTCTAGCTAAAACAGTTTTTGAAGTGTTGAAGAATGTGTCAGCATCAGGCAGCAAACCAGGGGCGGGATTCTGTGATCCTGAGGCTAAGTGTTGACACCCCTGCAGACATGGGGAGAATATGCAAACTCCACACGGACAGTGACCCAGGGCTGGGAGCGAACCTGAGACTTCACGCCGTGAGGCAGCAGTGCTAACCACTGCGCCGCCGTGCTGCCCCACCCCAATGTCTGTATTGCTTTCTTATTCATTTTCCATTTTCTTTAGACTGTTTTCTCGTAGGTGCTGGAAATTATCACGGTTTCACTGCTTTTTCCTGCCAGTTTTCTTTGGCCGGGATTCTCCCGAGCTGGCGAGGCGGAGGGTCCCGGCGGGACGGAGTGGCGTGAACCACTCCAGCGTAGGCCCGCCCCAATCCTCCACACCTTCAGGGGCTAGGCCGGCGCCGGAGTGGTTTGCGCCCCTCCGGCCGGCGTGGAAGGCCTTTGGTGCCACGACAGCGAAAGTCCGCGCATGCGCGGGTGCGTCAGCGGCAGAGGTCACCTATGGGTCGGCCATCGCGGAGGCTGACACGGCCGACACGTAGTAAAAGAGTGCCCCCACGGCACAGGCCCGCGCGCCAATCGGTGGGCCCCGATTGCGGGCCAGGCCACCGTGGGTGCACCCCCCTGGGGCCAGATCGCCCCGCGTCCCCCTCAGGAATCCAGAGCCCGCCCACGCCGCCAGGTCCCGCCGGTAAGGGACCTAGTCTGATCCATGCCGGCGGGACCGGCAAAAAACCAGCGGGACTTCGGCCCATTGCGGGCCGGAAACTTCGGGCAGCCCTAGGGCCCATTCAGTCATGCCGGTCCCCGCCATTCTCCGGGGTGGGCGGCGCGACTCACGCCTCACCGACTTTTGGAGGGCCAGAGAATTCGGCGACCGGCGGGGGCGGGATTCACGCCAACCCCCAGCGATTCTCCGACCCGGCCCGGGGGGGGATCGGAGAATCCCGCCCTTTGTCTTTTACCACTTCCCTCCTGAAGGTACAGTTCAGTCATTGACAACTGACCCTCCAGCCCCTCCATTGTTCATTCTTGATTCAAGGTTCTAAGAAGCAACAGCCAGCACACTATTCAATTATAGTGTGGGGTATATTGTAACCGATGGTGCGTTTATCTTAGACACAGGCTTTTCCAGTGAAAGTAAGGAGTGTGCCACATTTTAGAGAAAGGGTTAAAAAAAAAGGGCAACTTTACACATTACTGACCTGAACTGGTATTCCATTCCAGCTTTCATATCTGCCCCAGTGCACTGCCACTCTTGTGGCCACAGCCTTGAAAACCATTACTTCAAATGCTGGTCACAAAGTCAGTTTCAAAGTGAGCACACGCAGTGCATTTTCCCCCAGGTTGTCCCGAGTCTAGAATTCTTTCTTTCATGGCAAATTGACAATGTGGACAATATAGAATGGCCAAGACTGCAGGATAGTTCCTCAACTTCTGGGAAAATACTTGAAATGTAAAAAAATGTTTGCCTTTATGACTCTTATTTGGCTTAAGCAGTGACACTAAACAAACTAGAAGTGCAGTTGAGAAGCTGACTGATGGCTGACCAAGTTTATCTGGCATAATGCTGAGTCAGGGAGGCGAGCATGGTCTTGGGCTGACCCAATGGGTTAAAGGCAAAGTCATTGGCATTACTGTTGGATCAGGGAAGGGAAATCAGCAATGCTTTCCACATCTGTTTGTGATCTACTGACCCAGGTTCAATATCTATTAGAATCATAGAATTTACAGTGCAGAAGGAGGCCATTCGGCCCATCGAGTCTGCACCGGCTCTTGGAAAGAGCACCCTACCCAAGGTCAACAACTCCACCCTATCCCCATAATCCAGTAACCCCACCCAACACTAAGGGCAATTTTGGACACTAAGGGCAATTTAGCATGGCCAATCCACCTAACCTGCACATCTTTGGACTGTGGGAGGAAACCGGAGCACCCGGAGGAAACCCCCGTACACACAGGGAGGATGTGCAGACTCCGCACAGACAATGACCCAAGCCGGCATCGAACCTGGGACCCTGGAGCTGTGAAGCAATTGTGCTATCCACAATACTACTGTATTAGTGTGGTCATTTGGAAAGATAGTGCTTGGGGTTCACTTGCAGTGCCCCCCCCCCCCTTCCCCCCCCCCACAAACCATCAGCCTCTGAGGTGGAGTAACCTGCAAAAATCCATGCCAAAAAAAGGAAACACTTGCTCTTTATAGTGCTGTTCTTGACCACGAGATGTCACAAAACACTTGACCAATGAAGTATAGTCACCATTATAATGTAGGAAATGCAACATTATGCACATTGTCACAATCAGCAATATGCTCTTCAGACATTTATTGGGGGAAAGTATTGCCCAGTCACCCTTTTCATCAAAGTAGGGCCAGTAGACATTTTACAGGCACGGGGGGGGGGGGGGGGGGGGGGGGGGGGGCTCGATTTAACATTGCATCCAAAGGATGGCACCTCCAACCATGCAGCCATGCCTCTTCTGCACTGGAGTATCAGGCCTAAGCTCGGTGCTTCAGCCCTCAAATAGGACTTGAACCCGGAACCCTGTGACTCAGAAGTGAGCGTGCTGCTGACATAGCCACTGCTGACACCCTAAATCATGAAGATCAGGCATGGATTAATATTTCACACTGGAGGATGACTGAAAGCCAAACCAGGAGTATCAGGTCCCTAGAGTTTGAGGTGTGGAGATTGACCTGTGGACATGTTATTCTTTAGTTTAACAACCAGTAAAGCATGGAGTATCAGTGCACTCACTCCACATGAGGTGTTTGCTCTCCTCCGCAGGTGACCACTCAATCCCAGAGTGATGATACAAAGCCCCGCTCAAGAGGAAGTGCTCAGCAGGGAGATACAGGGAGCTGATCATTCTGAACACAGAAGATGTTTTGTAAACTCGTATCACAGCTGGTTCAAACAGTCCCCTGTGGAAAGATGTAGGGGAATCTGGTTGTTCCCTTGAAAAATAAAACAAAATGAAATGGAAACTTGCAGCACTTGTGAAAGGAATCCCAGAGACCCTACGCCTGTGAGCCATTTTATAGTTTGTTTTGCTATAATTATATACAATGCAGCTGTGGCCAGTTAGTGGGGAAGTGACTAACTGCACCATTTATTGGAGGTATTTTCCCAGGCACCAACAGTTTTCCAGTGTAGTTTTATTTTATTCTTCACATCTTCAAACTTATTCCTCCATATGTTTTGGATCCCGCCCCTCTCTCCTAATTTGGGCTGGCTGTCGGGCAGGAAATGGTTAAAA
Source organism: Scyliorhinus canicula (assembly GCF_902713615.1). Classification (NCBI taxonomy): domain Eukaryota; kingdom Metazoa; phylum Chordata; class Chondrichthyes; order Carcharhiniformes; family Scyliorhinidae; genus Scyliorhinus; species Scyliorhinus canicula. The sequence continues at coordinate 7,868,517 of NC_052170.1, forward strand.
ATGAAATTGAGATTGTAGGATTGGGCAGGCCCCTCCATGCTCTGGATTTCGGAGTCTCCTCATGCCTCTCTCCTTAAATATCAGGGCCCTTGCTTATCCAAAAGCAAAGTTGTGGGCCAACCCGGGGGCGATTCTCCCAAATGGAGCCCAAGTGTTTGCGACGTCGTGAACGGCCGTCCAGCCTCCCTTCCCGGCTGCAAATGGGCACCGCGCCAACCTGCGCATGCGTGGGGTACTTCTTTAGCGCGCCAGCCGCGACTCAACATGGCGTTGGTGTTCAGGGGCCGGCCGCACCAGAAAGTAGGCCGGGTGGGGGGGGGGGGAGAGGCCAGCCCGCCGATCGGTGGGCCCTGACCGCGGGCCAGACCCCATCGGAGACCCCCCCGGGGACGCAGCCCCCCCCCCCCCCCCCCCCACAGGCCGCCCCCCCGACCGTTCGCGCAGAGTTCCCGCCGGCAGCGACCAGGGGTGAACGGCGCCGGCGGGATTCTGTCGTATCCGCGCGGCCGCTCAGCCCGTCCAGGCCGGAGAATCGGAGGCCCTGCCGCTCCAAATGCGCTGGCGCAAATGGCGCCGATTCTCCGCACCTCAGAGAATCACGCACCACCGTTGGGGCTTCGTGGCGCGGTTGCGGCGATTCTCTGGCCCGGCATGATGAATTTCTCGCCTGGGCAACAACGCTGCGACAATCTAAAATCTCCAAACCCTTTTCCCAAAATATCCCATGCACTCCCACTGAAAAGAAGGGAAATTCTTGAAATTCTCAGAAAACGGATCCATGGGATATTGCTTTCCACCTTGCTCCTGATAATCAGGGTGGAATCTGTGTGTACATAAGGCTGAGTGTTTGAAGTTGCCTCTGATTTCCTAACATTACAAATAGCCAACTTCCTCCTCCTGAGCTCGAGTCATCGCTGGAGTTCAGACTGAGCTCAACTCAAATCAAAGGGAAAATGTGGTAGTCAGGTCAGAAGATTACAGTAAAACAAATTATTGTTGGTCATTTCATTTCATTTCATTTTATTTCATGCTGTTGACCACTTCACATATTCATTTCACATTCACTTCACATTTGACCATTTCTTTCTTATGAACCAATTGTAGCAGTGAGTGCAATAGGACTTGCCTGACTGTACAATTTTCTGTTCACTAAAGTGGGTTGTGAGACAGTTTAACAGATGGTGTTGCCCCTTGAAAGCCATTGCCGATGTTACCTGCATTAGTACATTGAGAAGCACACCTGTTACAACGCTATGGTACTTTGGGGCTTTGAGCTCCGCCCCCCGCCACTCTGGGTGAGTTGACACAGGGGAGGCCTTGACCTAAGCCGAGTTTCTAGTCGCAGGACACCATAACATAGGTTCAGTCCTACCATATCATCACAATGTTCTTATCTGGCCATTAATTCCTCAAGATATTCGGAAGGTTCTAGGGCTGGATGAAGCTCCCATTTTGCACCTCCTTTGGAATTGTTCTCAGGACCAGGGGCAGCACGGTGGCACAGTGGTTAGCACTGCTGCCTCATGGTGCAGAGGACCCGGGTTCGATCCCGGTCCTGGGTCACTGTCCGTGTGGAGTTTGCACACCCTCCCCGCGTCTGCGTGTGCCTCATCCCCACAAATCCAAAGATGTGCAGGGTAGGTAGATTTGCCATGCTTAATGAAATGAAACTAAATGAAAATGAAAATTGCTTATTGTCACGAGTAGGCTTCAAATGAAGATACTGTGAAAAGCCCCAAGTCGCCTGTTCGGGGAGGCTGGTACGGGAATCGAACCGTGCTGCTGCCTGCCTTGGTCTGCTTTCAAAGCCAGCGATTTAGCCCAGTGTGCTAAACCAGCCCCTTAATTGGAAAAAAAAAAGCAAATTGGGTACTCTAAATTTAAAAAAAGGATTATATTCGCTGGAGTTCAGGAAAATGAGACATGATCTCATAGAAACCTATCAAATTCTATTTTTTGAAAAGTATTTTTATTCAAAATTTTTGAACTTTAACATTTTACAAAACAGAACAAAAACATAACACCCCCAAGTACAATAAACTGTATCAAAGCCTGCCCCTCAACACTTCCCCCACCACTCTCCTAACAGTTGATGGTAACTACCTCTCTGTAATGCAAAATAAACAAACCCCATTTCTTGTGGAACCCCTCATTTGCCCCCCATTATGTCAAATGTTACCGTCTCAAGATGTAAGAACTCCCTTAGATCCCCCAGCCACTCCAAGGCACAGGGTGGAGAAGCTGACCTCCACCCCAACAGAACCCGTCTACGAGTGATCGATGAGGTAAAGGTTAAAACATTGCCCCCGCTCCCGTCTGCTCCTCCGACAGGTCCGACACCCTGAATGTGGCCCCAAGGAGGCCTGCTTCCAAATCCACATGGGGCTGAAAAACGGCCTCCACAATTTCTCCAACTTCGGCCAGGGCTAGAACACGTGCACATGATTAGCCGGGCACCTCCCACACCTTTCGCAAGTATCCCCTACCCCCTCAAACACCTGGCTCATCAAATGTACCCGTGCACCACCTTCAATTGTATCTACCCCATCCTCTTGTGCACGAGGTTGAGGCATTCACCCTCCGCAGCACCTCACACCAAAGTCCCTCCACATCCACCTCCACGTGCGCAAGGCTCAGCCTGACGCAACTAAAAGTGGTACATAGAGCCCACTTAACGAGAAACCGTATGAGTAGGTTCTTCCCAGAGGTGGAGGACAGATGTGAACGGTGCCAAAGAGGCCCGGCCAACCACGCCCACATGTTCTGGTCTTGCCCCAGACTTGTGGAGTACTGGACAGCCTTCTTCGAGGCTATGTCCAAAGTGGTGGGGGTGAGGGTGGAGCCATGCCCGATAGTGGCGGTCTTCGGGGTTTCAGACCAGCCAGATCTATTCCTGGGGAGGAGGGCGGACGCCCTTGCCTTTGCCTCCCTGATCGCCCGCCGTAGAATCCTGTTTGGCTGGCGGTCAGCAGCACCGCCCAGAGCTGCAGACTGGCTGTCCGACCTCTCGGATTCTCTCCAAATGGAGAAAATCAAATTCGCCATCCGAGGGTCAGACGACGGCTTCCACAGAACGTGGGAACCATTCATGCAACTGTTCCGGGACCTGTTTGTGGCCAACGTACAAGAGGAAGAATAGTCGGGTGGCCAAGAACCAGGGGAAAATGGACGGGAATCGGGGGAAGGTAGCCGGGGGGGGGGGGGGCTTACGGGTTCGTTATGGGGGTCTGATGGCAAGCTAAGGCCCAAAACCAAATTGTAAATAAATGCCTATAAACATGTGCCTTGGCCATATTGGGGAATGTGAAATATGTATGCCGGTTAAAGGGGGCAGCCACAATTGTTGTTATGAAGATGCTTACCTGTAAATATACATGTTAAATTTTTGTGTGTTTTTTTTTCTCTCTAATAATTTGTAATTTATCATATATAAAATATGAAAACTCAATAAAAAACATTTATATTAAAAAAAAGTCCCTCCACCAGCGCTATCCTCAACTCCTCCTCCCACATGGCCATAACCCCCTCCATAAACACTGTATCCTACTCCAAAACCCTCCCATAAATCGCCTGGACGGCCCTATCGTCCAACCCCATAACCAACACCACCTCCTCCATCAACGAGGAGGCAGGCGCTATCGGAAATGGCGCAAACACTTTTCCAGGAAAGTCCTGCACCTGCATATACTGAAAACCGCCCTCACCCGGAAACCCAAACTTCCCCTCAACTCTTTCAAGCTTGCGAACCACCTCTCCGAAAACAAATCCTTCATTTCCTTCCTCCCTCTCTCTTCCCATCCCCGAAACCTCGCATCCTTTCTCCCCGGCTCAAATCCATGATAACTTTAAAATGTAAAACAGGATTTGACAGGGTAGATACAGGAAGGAAGTTCCTAATGGTGGGGGTGTCTAGAACTAGGGGTCACGGTCTGATGATAAGGGGTAGACCGTTTAGGAATGGGATGAGGATAAATTTCTTGACCCAGAGAGTGGTTGGCCTGTGGAATTTGCTACCACGGAAAGCAGTTGAGGTCAAACATTGTGGGCGCGATCTACCGGCCGTGTTCTGCCAAAAGGCAACGCGGAGTGACGCAATGTGGCCGGTAGATGCCAGGAGATTCCTCTTCCAGGATCTATGAGGCTCGCCACCCCTTGTGAGATCTAATGTGATCTCACGAGACATCACACTGTGAATCCCGCCCATTGTAGGTGGGTCGCCTTTTGGCAAATCCGCATACACAGCTAGTCTCACTCTAATATGCACTCCCACGATCTACCCAAGTGCTGGTCTACACAAACCAGATGGAATGACACTTGTGGGTCTCCCAGGGGATCGGAGGCCCCCAGGTGCTTGCCCTCTGGGAAGGATGGCACTGCTGATGGCAGCTGGGCACTTGGGAAATGCCATCCTGGCACCCTGGCAGTGCCAACTGGGTGTCAGCCTGGCACTGCAAAAGTGCCGAGGTGGCACTGCCAGCTGGCAGGGACACTGCCAGGGTGCCATTTTTATCACGTTGCTGATCGGGCCAGAGTCCCCATCAATGTTAGGGGGGGTGGGGCTGAGGACCCCCTTATAGGTGAGTTGGGGCTTTGGGGGGGTTTGGGGATCACATCGGGGGGTCAGGAGATCAGGACACCATTTAAAATTGACATCTCGATTTCCTTCTGCATTGAGGAGTTCTGGCAAGGGTAGCTGCTCCAGTGCAGAAAACGGGACTAAGTGTGGCCTTGTCCAGGCATTCCCCATTGAGGCTCCATACCTACCCAAATAGGCATTTAATAACGTGGAGTTTCTCAGCACTCTGAGCGCCGGGAAACACCCGGCTAAACGCGCTCGCTACGGGACTCTATTCCCATTTGGGTAGATCGCAGACTGTATGTTTTCAAGAAGCAGTTCGATACTGGACTTGGGGCGAACGGGATCAAAGGATTTGGGGGGAAGTTGGGATCAGGCTATTGAGTTGGATGATCAGCCATGATCATGATGAATGGCGGAGCAGCTTGAAGGCTCCTATTTTCTATGTTTATATGTATTTTAGGGGTCCGGGTAGTTGTGAACGTTTCTGCATAAATGCAAGTCTTTCGCTTTCTTTGAGAATTGCATGACTAATTTCGTGTTGAAACAGTTCCGCTTTATTATTCTCACCCTAACACATCTTCAAGATCCATCTGAAAGTTTAGATGTTTCAACATTATGCTGAATGACTCAATTGAATTTCCTGCAATCAGATGATAGGTATTTATAAAAAGCTGAGAAAAGGTCATAATTTAACATAACAAAAAACATTCAGAATATAGCGTTGCCAACTCTGGGTTGACATATTCCTGGAGATCTCATCATATGATCTTCTGCCTCCAAAGGCACTCTTGCGATTGGTCATCTGATATCTTCATCCTCGTGGTGCACTACCTTCCAACACCAATTGGAAAGTTGTTATGACAACAGATCATAGCCCCAAATTATTTACTATCATATTGATCTTTTAAATAAGATGGGGTTTTCAAAAAACAAGCAAAAACAGCTGAGCGTGTGAAGTAACCACTTGCTGGAATTCCTATGTGGATTATACTTGACCAACTTGTCCAGAAAGAATGGAATGTTGCATCTTTTTCAGACAGAGACACTTCAAAAGGATAGATGCAATGCCAAAGGAAGAGATGCGGTGCAAAAACTGAACTGTAATCTGAGCAGATATCATCTCCTGTGAGTTATTTTCCAGACTGTGGACATGATTTGAGTTGAAAGAAAGTGGTTCTGAGCGAATGCTTGTGCTTTTCCCCTTTCCTGGAATACACGATAAAAGGGGTTAAAAACTAACTGCAATCCTGGTCTCTGTGTGTCAGTCTGGTGTTCTAGTTCTCATGTTCTGGTGTGTGCTGTGAAGGTCACAGCTGAAGAACATCCACAAGGAATCCCTGTGCGAAAAAGTCTGTCTCTCCCTGATTGCTGAAAGCAAGTCAAAAGTCAGCAACGCCACAGTCAAAAAGGAGATAGAACAACTCCTTCATCTAACCTGCAGACCACATATCCTCAATCTCAACTACAACAGTCAACGCTACCGGAAACATCCAACTTAACGGCCGCAACATTTCACCATTTACTCCTCACAGACAAGCCAAAGATTGATTCATATATCTTTTTAACTTGTATTTTTGGACTCACTTCTCATTTCTAACCTGTGTATTTGTGTGTTACCTTTTATTATTTTCTTCTCGCACTTTAGTAACTAATAAAATCACTCTATCTTTAATTCAAGAAACCCTGGTTAAATTGCCTCCTTTTCAGACATAAATAAACACATTTTGACTGGGAAAAGGTGTCCACAAGGGAAGAAATCCTTTTTTTAATTAACCATCTTGCAACCAACCGAGGGGGTTGAATAAAGAAGGGGAGCCAGTTCACCTCTCCTCACCCATAAGCACAACAATTTGGGGGTAGCCCATCCAGAAAAATATCCAACTGGTGGCCCTCGCCCAGGGGCCGGTTGTAACAACATGAATAGACTACATGTTGTTACATTACCTACATTGTAAGTCAAGAGTCTCTACTTTCCTCAAGTCTAATATTTACTTTTTCATGTAAGGTTGCCAACGCTCCAGAATTTTCCTGAAATCTTCAGGAATTAATGATTCATGCCTGGGTCACTGCTGCGAGCAAACCCCAGAGAAAGATCATAATCTTTTTAAAGATGTGTTTATTCGTTGCTGATGGGAAAAAGGCTGTTTTGACTGACAACCAAAATCATCCAATCAGGTAACTAAGAGTCTGTCAGCTTTCCAATTGGCTAGAGGAAGACAATGCGCTGTTCACATTGAGGAACGCTGGGGCAGGGCATTTGGAGGGAGCATGTCACGTGACGAATGCTCCAGGAATAAAGAGCCAGAGTTGGCAATTCTTGTTTGGGAATTTTGGTTCTCAGTGAATGTGAAATTTGAACCAATCAGCATATTTCATGCCCTATAGGCACACTAGGCACTTTGCCCTAAAGACATGTTGGCCACTTTCCCATGCCCTACGGACATGTTGGAAATGTGCCAGCCACAGTGCTTTTAATTGTGTACATTTGTGCGCGATTAAAGCTTTGAATTTTTATGCCATCTTCAACATCCCTCATTTATTTCTGTCTGACCTCTTAACGGGCCATCACTATTTTGCAAAAGCGCAAGAAGCAACAGAACTCTTAATGGTCACAGCTGAGCACATTTAATATGCAGATGGACAGCATTTCTATTGTAATTATTATTTATAACATTTCCTCATTCTGTTAGTGGTTGCCTCAATGGAAGTTTGTTTTGCAGGATCTTGTTTGCCAAAAAAACACCCACCCTTTCAATCAGTGCATAATTAGAACATCCCAAGAAGACAATTGTTTGCCGTAGGTGGCATTTTCTCCAAGAACTAGGTTGACGAGGTGTATTTTCCCACACTTGTGGATTATGGTCAATTGTAGATAAGATTTTCCAATGGTATTGAGTTTGTTAAATGATATTGTTGAGTGCATAATGATAACTTTGGTGGTTAAGCTCACATGGGTGTACAGTTCAGACATGGGAGAATGCCAACAAGTGTGCTTTGATGCCTTTATATTTCAAATATTCAGAAAAATGTTCAGTTTGCAGCAATTGCAAATATTTAGCTTTAAATTGTCTGGACTAAAGTAACTGCAGTAAAAACTCTCTTATTCAAGTGGTGGATGCATATTTGATTAGTTGAATCTGACGGACAGGTTAGATTCTCAATCTGATTTCCTGCCTGTGCTAAATTAACTGATTTTAATCAGTGAATGCTGGGTTTTTGCAATTGGTTTTAAGCGCCTTTGAGCTTGTGAGTGGCATCTGATCAATACCTAGTTACCTTTGCTGAAAATTGTATGTTTCTGGACTTGGAATGAGCACATGATCAAGCTAGTTTGTGATTCCCTCCTAACGATTGTGCTTTGGCTGGTACATGAAACCACTTGCAAAGTGTCGCTGGAAATTCAGGAGCTATGGAACTGTACCATGGCAGGATTCAACATCTTCAGAGGAGGGGAGAAAGGATGCTGTACATGAGCGAAGGATCAAATACTGTAGTGATGCTTCACTGTAAGAACATGATCAGTTTCAGATGACTTACCAGGTGCTGGTCACCAAAACTTTCACACTTTTCTGTCAATGTTCCTTTCTGACCAGCGATGATTCATCCATCTCTCTCAATTCTTGGCAGCCCAAGAATGTGTGGGTATTTCTTCGGCTCTTTGAGTTTGATGGCAGTCTCATTTTTTTGGTGGATATTTTCCCTTGTCCTCTGTAAATCCAATGTTACTGTCATCTCAGACTTTTGGCACTTTAATGGGTTAGGTAAACACAACTGCATTGAGCTTCATGAGTCCAATGACATAATAAAGAATTTTGTCTGTAAGAAAGCAACACAAATCTGTTGTTCATGCAGTCTGTTTTTCAGGCTTCAGAATCCATTTATTTGGCGTGGGGGAGGGATCTGAGTTTTCATCCCTCTTTAATTTCTGGGGCCTTTCATTAGGAAATGGCATTTGATTGGAGTCATGTTTTGTAAGAGTTTTCACATATCTCCCCATGGGACTCATGGAATAAGAACCGCCCCACTAGTGGGTGCAGGCCAATCAGCTGGGGCTGGTAAAGATCGCCTCATAAAAGCTGTCCCAGACTGGGACCAGTAAGATCAATAGTCCCAATTGGAACCTTGGGACTCTAAGCCATGTTTTGGCCTTTACTTTTATTGTCGAATTAAACTTCTTTTGGATTTAGCTAACGGGCCACCTGAGCTTTTATACTGGCGATGAGGACAACAACGGCTTCATCCTGGGCGCCCTGACTGCACCAGCACGAGAGCGAGGTCAGCAAGACTTTAAAAATGACACTTTTCGGAAGGCGAGAGGCCTTTGATGCAGACACACGAGGCTGGGCCCAGTATATTTCTTCCAGGTAGCTGCTATTGTTGGAAATGGCTGACAAAAGGTAATATTCCTGACTGCCTATGGGGCCCCGACGTTCATCGGAATCAAGAGACTCACCTATCCATTGGCCTCAGACTCAAGACCATTTTGTTTTAAATTTAGAGTACCCAATTAATTTTTTCCAATTAAGGGGCAATTTAGCATGGCCAATCCACCTAGCCTGCACATCTTTGGGTTGTGGGGGCGAAACCCACACAAACACGGGGAGAATGTGCAAACTCCACACGGACAGTGACCCAGAGCCGGGATCGAACCTGGGACCTCGGCGCCGTGAGGCAGCAGCAGCACTAATCACTGTGCCACCGCGCTGCCCCAGCACTCAAGACCATTGATGAACTCGTGGAACTTGTTACGAATCATTGCAACTCTAAGCAGTCGGCAATAATGCAGAGAAACAGTTTCAATCCGGCTCGGCGAACCCCTGAGGAAATTAGCCGAACATTGAGACTTTGGCCCATCCCTCCCTGAGATGCCGAGAGATTGTTTGGTGTGTGGCATAAACAATATGGCAAACCAAAAGAAGCTGTTAGTGCAACCGCCCTTGGATGTAAAAAGGCCCATAGAACTGTCGCTCTCCCACGGGGGTCCACGGTTCTATATGGTGCTCACAGTGTTGGCCGACACCCATTCTGACGAGTGACGTCCCCTGAGGGCGGTCAGTCTCCACCAAAATGGAGTTGTGGTCAGACCCGATGGCCAAGGGCTGCCAGAGGCCGACAGGACATCTCCCCAGAGTTCAGCGACAGTACCCACAACAGTGCCGCAGGAACCTGGATGATCACGGCTACCAGAATCGACAGCGAACGTGTCACCCTGGCCAGATGACACAAGCGCCCCGAGCCAATGTTTGCACTTTTCCCGTCTGAGGAAGACAACTTCATTCCGTTAAACTGCATCGCAGCCCCCAAAATAGCCCCAGTGAAAATAACACTCCCTTGGAGATGGAAATCGATATGGGGGCTGCTGTTTCAATTATTGGACAACGAATGTTCCATAATGTCTGAGTGAGGGTTTAACATCTGGGATTGATGGTTACCAAGGCCCAGCTGGCAACATACACCAGGGAACCATTGACCATCATTGGGATCGATGGGTCGAATGGCCCTCTTCTGCATTATAGGAATTCTAAGTCTGTTAGCCTGTGTGATGGTTACAAAATGATTGTGAACAAGGGCCTCCCACTTGGACAGGTTACCCATACCACGCGTAGAGGACCGATATGCATATTTAGCTGGGGCCCCCCCCATTCACGAAGCTCGACATGAGCCACGCGTGCCCCCTCCTGGAGTTAGATGTGGCATCTGGAAAATACGTCACTGTCAACACCCACAGGAGGTTGTACGAGTACATCCAGCTTCAATTTGGGGTGTCATCGGTATATCTAACTTTCCAGTGGATGATGGAAAACAGCGTTATGTGTGGTGATGAGGGCTCGATGGTGACATTGAGCGAAAGGCGCAGCAATGTGCAGCTTGCCAGGGGGACCAGAATCTCTCTCCATCAGCCTCACTTCACCCTTGGGAATGGCCACAACGCCTCTCGGTGCTGTTGCACGTCGATTTTGCCTGGCCCTTCTTGGAGTCAAAGTTTCTGCTCCTGATCGATGCCCACTCAAAGTGGATGGACGTAAGCTGGATGTCATCCACCACGTCATGAGCCACCGTGGAGAAATTAAGCCAGTTCTTCAGCACCCATGGGATTCCAGAGGTACTTGTCACAAGCAATGGTATCCCCTTTACCAGAGAGGAATTTCAAGGATTTGTGCGGACTAATGGGGTGAAACATATCTGAACCGTCCCATACCACCCTTCTTCAAACGGACTGGCAGAACGGGCAGTCCATACATGTGAATGGAAAAACAAACTGCAGGGTCAGCTGGCACAAAGCTGGCACGGTTCCTACTTACTTACTGGACTACATCACATGCCACAACTGGGTTAGTGCTGGGTGTTGCTGATGGGCCAACACCTCCTGTCTAACTTTGACATTCCCGAACCTTGACAGGAAAGTGGAAAAGCAGCAGGACCTCCAGAAGAGGTATCATAATCTTCAAACATGTGACCGAGGCTTTAAACTTGGGACGCTTTCCACGAGCGAAATTCCTGGGAGTACGGCCAGTGGATTCCAGGGGCCATAGTGGAGAAAACAGGGCCAATCTCCTACACAGTCAAGACTGGAGAACGGACTGTGCAAAAATGGATGGACCACTTTAAAGGCAGGGAGTCTGCCCCTTGGGGGGGGGGGGGGGGGCACGTCGGATCTATCAGCCCCTTGTCATCGTCCCCCACCCACCCATCCGCCATCTTTGAACCAAGGTGCATTTCCCACTCGGGACCTGTTCCCAGAACAACAGTACTCTCGGAATCCTCGGTACTCGTGGCAGCACAGTGGTTAGCACTGTTGCTTCACAGTGCCAGGGTCCCGGGTTTGATTCCTGGCTTGGGTCACTGTCTGTGCGGAGTCTGCATGTTCTCCCCATGTTTGCGTGGGTTTCCTCTGGATGCTCCGGTTTCCTCCCACAAGTCCCGAAAGACGTGCTGTTAGGTGAATTGGACATTCTGAATTCTCCCTCTGTGTACCCGAACAGGTGCCAGAATGTGGTGACTAGGGGATTTTCACAGTAACTTCATTGCAGTGTTAATGTCAGCCTACTTGTGACGATAAAGATTATTATTAGTCTTGGAGGTCATTGCGGATTTCTGACAAAGGCCCCTGCGGCTTGCGCCATCAAAATGCCGCTCCCTGACATGATACACATCCCCCAACCCAGCCCCAGAGCTGCAAGAAACAGAGCCACAGGTAAACGGGTGAAGGAGACCCCCTCTGCAAGAGGCAACAGGGAGACCTTCGGACATTGGGGGGACTGTAATAACCCTCATGAGACCCTCGAGGACACCCCAATTGATTTCCCCATGGGACTCATGGAATACGAGCCCCCACTTGTTGGTGGAGACCCACCAGCAGGAGTGAGTATAGATCACCTCGTAAAAGCCGGCCCGGATTGATTTGATTTATTGTCACGTGTACCGAAGTACAGTGAAAAGTACTTTTCTGCGGCCGAGGGAACGTACATAGTACGTATACAGTAGTCGATTATTCTTTTGTCTACTCATCTACAATAAATATCAATCAATCAAAATAAGAATAATCGACAGAGTACATTGACAAATCGTACATCTGCAAACAGTGATTGGTTATAGTGCGGAACAAGGGGCCAAAGCAAATACATGAGCAAGAGCAGCATAGGGCGTTGTGAATAGTGTTCTTACAAGGACTGGCAAGAGCAGTAGTCCCGATTGGGAACTTGGGTCTGTAAGCCGCGTCGGGGCTACTACTCTTGCAGTATTTTGGATTTAACCTTCTCGTGCCTCCTGAACAGTTATGGGCGCGATTCTCCGCTGCCCACGACGGGTCGGAGAATAGCGGGAGGGCCTTCCCGACAATTTTCACGGCCTCCCGCTATTCTCCCCCCCCCCCGCCTCCGGCCGCCCCCCGACACGAATCGCTGCTCGCCATTTTTTACGGCGAACAGCGATTCTCCGCAGGCCGATGGGCCGAATACCGCGGAGTTTACGGCCGTTTTCACGGCCGCGATCACACCTGCTTCCAGCGTTCGTGAAAACGGCCGCAAAGTGCCCGTCCCGGACAACCATGGCACCGATTGGCACGGCCGCACCACGGCCGTGCCAAGGGTGGCATCGGCCTGCGATCGGTGGGCACCGATCGCGGGCAGCGGGTCCGATACCCGCGCACTATTTGTTCTTTCGCCGCCCCGCATGAGGGGCATGACGGCCTGCGCATGCGCGGGTTTGACGCGTCTGCGTGATGACGTCATCTGCGCATGCGCGGGTTGGAGCCGTCCAACCCGCGCATGCGCAGCTGATGCCATCGTGCGCGTCAGCCGCCGTGACTCTTGGCGGGCGGAGTTAGCGACGTTTGCTAACTCCGCGTTGCCGTGATTGCCCCGGCCCCGATACTAGCCCCGCCCGGGGGGGGGGGGGGGGGGGGGGGGGGGGGGGGGGGAATCGGGTCCCGGGACGGAGCTCCGAGGCTGGCGTGAAACACGGCCAGTTTCACGCCAGCCTTCACGGCACGCCGGATTGGCAGAGAATCGCACCCTATATGTTTCATCTACAAAATGTGCAACAAATGGGACCTCTGAAGCACCGTTACAACGTCTTGTGATGCTCTGTAATTGTCCTAAACTAGTGGCACCAGAGAAGAGATTCATCCCTTTGCGGTTTATGGGATGCTGCCATTGTAGTTGAGTCGCCACATTTACACCTTGCCTTTCTGACATGAGCAAGGCATCTCGCCATGGTCGCCGTACGTTACTTGCTTTCAACAGTAAATCATAGAGTCACCTCGAGTGCTTTTTGACATCATAATAAGGCTCTTTATCGGTGCAGGTTTGAATTTTTCTAAACAAGTTGGTTCTAAGTTAATGTTTCAATCAAAAAAAGAAGAGAAAAGGCAAAACACTCCCCTTGCATGAAACAAAAAGAAATCCAACATTTGTTGCCTTCTGGCCGAATTACATCACCGAGGATTTGAAACTTTAAATGCCCTCAGATTAATGCACAGTTGACAACTGCAGAGTGATTTGGCAGGTTTTGGCCTGGATTGAGAATTTTATCCTGTTGTATTACCTAACAGGGAGTGTCCCTCCGCAGCATGCAATGCTGCTGGAAGCAAGCCAGAATACAAGGTGATTCAGACTCCTTTTAAACCACCACATGTTTTATTTCACTATCAGTGGAGAAGAACCTGACTTCCACTGAAAACTGTTCCTCTGCAGCACAACTGAAATCAGGAATTGGATCACTAACAGTCTCTTCTGATGGTTTGGCAGATACATTCCCTACCCGTTGAGCCAGATAGAAATTCCCAGATACCATCCTTGTTTGCGCTGGGTTACTGTAACTAAGGTGAGGTGACTGGACAGTGGGAAGGTGGGTGAGGCAGCAGGCAGGCTGCCCATTGAAGTTCTTATCTGGCACTTAGGGACTTTGTTCCACCTCCGCTACTATAATACATGGGGTTGGGGGGAGGTGACCAGCTCGGCAGGTTTCACTGCAGAGGTTAAAGGCAGGCAGGAGGGCAAGGTACCCCTTCTGTACCCATTGGGGTGCCCCCCTGAGATGGTAATTTCCACTCCCCCAACCTTTGTGCCTCCCCTCCTGGACTCTTAAATTAAAGCTCTCTCCTTCCTCCCTTGCTCCAATCCCCAACCGAACAAAATGTCTGGACTTAAGTTCAAGTCTGTATCCATGTTCTTTCTTCCCGTGGACTGCTTATTTCATGGAATCATAGAATCTCTATAGTAGGCCATTTGGCCCCTCGAGTCTGCACTGGCCCTCTGAAAGGGCATCCTGTCTCGGCCCACTCCCCTGCACTATCCCCGTAACCCCACCTCACAGCACATCTTTGGACAGTGGGAGGAAACCGGAGCACCCGGAGGAAACCCACGCAGACACAGGGAGAATGTGCAGACTCCGCACAGACAGTCAGCCGAGGCTGGAATTGAACCCGGGTCCCTGGAGTTGTGAGGCAGCAGTGCTAACCACTGTGCCACCGTGCCACACTGTACACTATGTGTGCAGTCCCAGTCGTGGCCACTAGTGTCTTCTGGTGCTGCTGGGACTAGGGAGCAGCTGGCCAATGAGATTCACTGGCAGCTATCGTGGGGCAGCCGTGTTAAAGTTCACAAGGTGCTGACTGACTCTCTTGACCGAGATGGAATGGGGGAGGAATACATCGTCCTCTATAATTCACCGCATAGCATTTGTGGATATTTAGGCTCAGCTGTGAGTTCACTCAGCCAAGTAGCCTATTGACACTCAATATTTTTGGATTATAGTTTTTAAAAAAAAATTTAGAGTACCCAATTATTTTTTCCAATTAAGGGGCAATTTAGCGTGGCCAATCCACCTAACCTGCACATCTTTGGGTTGTGGGGGTGAAACCCACGCAGACACGGGGAAGAATGTGCAAACTCCACACGGACAGTGACGCAGAGCCCGGATTCGAACCCGGTTCCTCAGCGTCGTAGGCAGCTATGCTAACCACTGTGCCACCGTGCCGCCCCTGGATTATAGTTTAACTATTTTTTTTTAAATATTTCAATGGATGTGGGCTCTGTTGGCTAGGTTAGTACACAAAACAAACATACCAGCCCAGGAATATCGGGAACTCCCGGACTGGGAGCTACATTTAAAGATCGCACTATCAAGCCCCAGCTGGGCAGGCCTCCACCTGGGCGAAGCCCATGGGGAGATCAATCAGTGATTCCCCTGGATTGGATTGGATTGGATTGGATTTGTTTATTGTCACGTGTACCGAGGTACAGTGAAAAGTATTTTTCTGCGAGCAGCTCAACAGATCATTAAGTACATGGGAAGAAAAGGGAATAAAGAAAATACATAATAGGGCAACACAAGGTATACAATGTAACTACATAAGCACCGGCATCGGATGAAGCATACAGGGTGTAGTGTTAATGAGGTCAGTCCATAAGAGGGCCATTTAGGAGTCTGGTAACAACGGGGAAGAAGCTGTTTTTGAGTCTGTTTGTGCGTGTTCTCAGACTTCTGTATCTCCTGCCCGATGGAAGAAATTGGAAGAGTGAGTACGCCGGGTGGGAGGGATCCTTGATTATGCTGCCCGCTTTCCCCAGGCAGCGGGAGTTCCGTGTCCCTTGTGAGGGTTATTACACATTGGTGAAGAAAATTGGCAAATAACATGGCACTTTGGAGAAATGCTGGCACCTGTAGAAACAAGCCCTGGCATGAATTCACCTTGAAGGATAGCGACGAAAGAATAACAATGAGTTGTTTAAAGGTTAGCTTCACGACTAGAAAAAAGTTAAGCTTTACTTCATTTGTATTCCAATAACTTTGATGGTAGTAACTGGAGGTTAAAAGAAAAGATGGGCATCTTTCAGTACAGTGGCACAGTGGTTAACACTGCCGCCTCAGGGGCGACATTTTGGCTTTTGCTTCCCTGGTGGCCCAGATACGGATTTTACTGGGATGGAGGGACATGGAGCCCCAAAGTCGGGGGTTTGGGCTAACGACATGGCGGGTTTCTCAGGCTGGAGAAAATTAAATTCGCCTTGAGGGGTTCGTTACAGGGTTTCGCTTGGAGGTGGCAGCCATTCATCGACTTCTTCGAGAAAAATTAGACTGTCAGCAGGGGGAGGGCGGAAGGAGATGGGGGGAGGGTGGTAAAAAGGGGAGGCATGTAAGTGACGAATAAGGGTAGGAAAACCAATGGCGGGAGGGGGGGGGGGCAGGAAGGGCTTGTGGAGTGTTTTTATAAACCATGTTGCTTGGGGTTTGTGTTTGGGGGAATGATGGTTATTTTGTTGTGTGTTCTGTTATTGTTATTGTTGAAAAGTGTTAAAATTAAAAATGCCTCAATAAAATATTTTCTAATAAAAAACCACTGCTGCCCTCACAGAGCCAGGGACCCAGGTTCGCTCCCGGCCTTGGGTGACTGTCTGTGTGGAATTTGCACTTTCTCCTCCTGTCTGCCTTGGGTTTCTTCCGGGTGCTCCGGTTTCCTCTCACAGTCCAAAGTTGTGCAGGTTAGGTGGGGTTACGAGGATAGGGCAGGGTAGTGGGCCTAAATAGGATGGCCCTTCAGAGGGCCAGTGCAGACTCAATGGGTCAAATGGCCTCCTTCTGCGCGGTAGAGGTTCCACAGTTCCTCCCACATCTCCTATATCTGAATCGACAGTGGTACAGGTAGTAGCCTGGGTAGAAATCACATGATCGTTCCACTTGGCCAGTGAAGAGTCAGGTGACCTAAAACGGAGGTGGGAAATAAACATTAAAATTGCTCATCAAGCTGTTATTTGGAGCTACTTTAAGAATCAAAGGCTAAGAATAAAAGCCACAAATCTCTCCCACTCTTGAGTCAATTCCACATCAAACGCACTTTATCCAAGAATTCAGTCCCAATACGCCAAACCACATCCCATTAGCTTGCCATGCATAGAATTTCTGATTAAAGCATAAAATGTTGTTCAGTCCTGCGCTTACATTACACAAACATTTAAAAGCAAAATCTGCCCATTGTTGCGACTGAACACTACACCACATCACTCCAGTGTCGAGTCTGCTTTTGTTCAGCCGTTTCTGTTTTTGCTTTGAGTAAATTGTTGAATGAAAGAGCTGCTCCATAAAGATTTGTAAATTGTTTCTGTCTGCGGCTTACACAAACTCCAATCCAAGGGAGAATTCTTTGGCAAATAATTCTTATGTTTTATGGGGATTGTTAAGCAGGCAGGAAAGTTATGGTGGGACTGAGGAGTGAAATGTCTTCTCACACTGGCCTATTCTTTCTGGGCGTTCAGCTTCAATCGATCCAAGACTGGTTGGGATGAGCTATATCTTCTGTGTGGCATCTACAAGATACTTTTTAATAAGAAGGCACTTTAACTCAACATTTAGTTGATAGATAAGACAAAACAGCCCTTAAGTTCCATTCACAGTTTGGGTCACTGTCTGTGTGGAGTCTGCACGTTCTCCCCGTGTCTGCGTGGGTTTACTCCAGTGCTCCGGTTTCCTCCCACAGTCCAAAGATGCACAGGTTTGGTGGATTGACCATGATCAATTGCCCTTAGGTTAGGTGGGGTTAGGGCAGCACGGTGGCGCAGTGGGTTAGCCCTGCTGCCTCACGGCGCCAAGATGAAATTAAATGAATGAAAATCGCTTATTGTCACGAGTAGGCTTCAATGAAGTTACTGTGAAAAGCCCCTAGTCGCCACATTCCGGCGCCTGTCCGGGGAGGCTGGTACGGGAATCGAACCGTGCTGCTGGCCTGCTTGGTCTGCTTTAAAAGCCAGCGATTTAGCCTGGTGAGCTAAACCAGCCCCAGATCCCAGGTTCGATCCCGGCTCTGGGTCACTGTCCGTGTGGAGTTTGCACATTCTCCCCGTGTTTGCGTGGGTTTTGCCCCCACAACCCAAAGATGTGCAGGCTAGGTGGATTGGCCACGCTAAATTGCCCCTTTTTTGAAAAAAAAAAATGAATTGGGTACTCTAAATTTATATTTAACAAAAACGTTAGGCGGGGTGACTGTGTTACGGGCATAGGGTGGAGGTGTGGGCTTAGGTGGGGTGCTCTTTCCAAGAGCTGGTGCACTCAATGGGCCGAATGGCCTCCTTCTGCACTGTAAATTCGATGATTCTATGGTTAGCACTGCTGCCTCACGGCGCCGGGGACCTGCGTTCTATCCTGGCCCCGGGCACTGTCCGTGTGGAGTTTACACATTCTCCCCGTGTCTGCGTGGGTCTCATCCGCACAACCCAAACATGTGCAGGTCAGGTGGATTGGCCACGCTAAATTGCCCCTTAATTGGAAAAATATTATTGGTTACTCGAAATTTTTTTTTTTTAAATCAGTTATTAATTTGGTAATCTAACTCAGGAAGATTGCCAGTTTGGGGTTGAGGCACATCACTGGTGGGGGGAGCTTGGCCATGAAGAATTTATACCGAAGGTGCTTCTGTTACCATTGGACCTGTTTCTGGCCCCTCCTATCATTCTTTAGCAGTACTGGATGTCTGCACCGTCTGTCACAGCATGGCATGGTGCGGACTTGCGGTTAGTTTGTGTTTACAGCTATGCCATTCAGCGAAACCCTGAGCAAGGGGCAAAGACGTGCCCACCAGAAGGTAAGGACAACTCACCTGGAAACTCACTGCAGAGACACGGTGACGCCAGAGAGCGAAGCATCAAAAATGAGTCCCAAATCCTCAGAGTAAATTGAAAATTAGTTGAATGTGTTCAGACACCTGTGAGGGACAAACTTTAACATATACCTTGAACAGGAGGGAACTTTGTAATCAGAAATGGGGAGGGCATCCTGTGTATACCCATCACAGAATCTTGCTTCAGCAACACAAAAACTTGCATTTATATAGCACCTCTAACCATAGCAGAATGTCCCAAAGCACTTTAACAGCCAATTAAATACTTTGGAAGTGTAGTCATTGTTGTAATGTAGGAAACGCAACAGCCAATTTTCACACAATATGCTCCCACAAACAGCTAAGTGATAATGAGTAGATCATCTTATTGGTTGGGGGTGAATGTTGGTCAGGACACTGGGAAGAACACTTCTGTTTTTTGAAGCTGTATTGTAAAGTATGGTCGCAGCTTACCATCATATCTGAAAGATGGTACCGTCACAGAGCATAACGCAGCACAGGGCTAAATTGCTGGCTTTTAAAGCAGACCATGGCAGGCCAGCAGCGCGAGTTCAATTCCCGTACCAGCCGCCCCGAACAGGCGCCGGAATGTGGCGACGAGGGGCTTTTCACAGTAACTTCATTTGAAGCCTACTCGTGACAATAAGCGATTTTCATTTCCCTCAGTACTGGCACTGAGAGTCTCAGCCGAGATTTTACACTCAGGTCTGTGGAGTGCAACTTGAAGCCACAACCTTAGCAAGAGTTCTATCTATTGGGCCACCTCTGGCACTGCGAACAGACTCCGTTGGATGTGATCCTCTTGCAGTCGACTTGACTGTATCTGGCAACAAATGGGAAAAATAAGTTGACTTTCATCGATGTGACCAGCAGCCCTGCCTAATGCTCTCTCTGCTTGTTGGATTGTTATCTGGAAATCTGCTACAAACTTGGATTTGATAAAAGGGTAGCTGCTATTGTTGAGGTGCGGGGGGGGGGGGGGGGGGGGGGGTGCAGACAGAAATGTCCCTGCTTCAGTATGGCAGATAGGGGATCTCTTTGTATCACTGCCCTGACATTATCATCAGCATAGTGGAGCTATGACTGCTACACATTGCTCGATTCTTAAATAAATGCCCCCTTAAAATCTGAAGTCATGTTATTTCTCGCAGGCTGCAGAGTGAGAGCCCCATACCCACTCGTGGAGCGGAGGGGAACAATGGGGTCCTTCACTCTGATGGGGAATTCTACATCATCCATGTTTTAGCTGCATTCTCATCGTGTTACTAATACATAGGGCAACAATAAGGTTGCTAAGATACCACAGAAACCTCTTAATGGGAATGGTGGCCCCAGTGGCCTTGTTCCCTTTATCCAATTGGGGAGCGGTAGAATATGCAAGGAATGAACTGGGGGCTTGGCATATGTGTCCAGTTTCAGCCCAAATTCCTTTCGCAATATTGCAGTACTATTGATTTCCAGTGTTTGGGTCTTGCATAGTTGATGGCACCTTAAAAATATAAAGTTAGCAGCATTCATTCAGCTGATGGCAGTGACTTTCTCGATCTCTAATTGTGCTGCATTAGCGTGCTCACACCACATTGTGTCACGTTGCAAAATTGTACCATTGTGCATCAGTAGATGAGAGGGCACAGGCACAGGATAGCAGTGGCACAAGAGAATGAAGCATTAAAAATGAGTCCCAAATCCCCAGACTAAGTATAAAAGCTCTTTAATGGCAGCTTAACCTGCAAACTGTGCCCCCCTCAAAGTATCCTTTCCATAATGTCATTTGTCACATAGTTTAACTTTTTGAAACTGGAGATAAAATAGCTTTTTTTAAAAAGTAGTTTAGGAATAAAGCCCAGGGGTTTCAGTGCTTCCTGTTCATTTACAGAGTAGATTGCAGTCATGTCAACCAATTTTCTGCCAATTTTCCCTCTCTAGTTCTGAAGAAGTCAAACGGACTCAAAAAGTTAACTCTGCTTCTCTCTCCACAGATGCTGCCAGACTGCTGAGTTTATCCAGCATTTTCTTTTTTGTTTCATATTTCCCGCAGTGTTTTTCTTTTATCCTGTGTGAAGGAGTTGACTCCTTAGTTGGAGTTTGGCTACACACGCACAGGGGCACCTTCCAATATCCTGTCTGTGTGTAAGTTTAGACAGTGAGTGCTGACAGGATATTACTGGGGACTAACCTGAATCGCATCCTCATTCAACATTCCCATATGTGTACTTTTCAACAGGTGATCCTGGGCAGGAACTCAGCCGATTTTCCACTTCCCCAATAAATCCCGGTAGGAATGTACCTAGACAGCAGTGACAATCTGGAACTCAGAAATACAAGGAATACAATAGGTCCTCCCTTAAAGTTGTGGCTGCTTTGCTGAAAAGCTCAACTTGAAGTGAAACAATTTAAAGCAAATCGGATTTTCCCATTACAACCAATGAAAAAGCTGTAATTAGGTCTTTTGGACCTTTCCTGTCAGGAACTAAATAAGCATTCTGCCTGTAAGTTGAAAAACTGTTTTAAATACTGAAATAATTTTAAAAATATAATAAAACTAAAATTTTAAAAGAAATATGCTAATTCTCCCAAAGGCTGACTCTCCCAAATTTCCATTTGCCAGTTGCCAATCGACCTACCCTATACATCTTTGGGTTGTGGGGGTAAGTCTCACGCAGACACGGAGGGGGGGGGGCGATTCTCCCAAATGGAGCCCAAGTGTTTGTGCCGTCGTGAACGCCGTCACGTTTCACGATGGCGCGAAATGGGCACGGCGACGACCGATTCTGTCCCCCACAGGGGGTCAGAATGGCGCTGGAGTGGTCCATGCCGCTCCAGCCTCCCTTTCTGGCATCAAATGGGAGCCACGCCAACCCGCGCATGCGCAGTTGGGCTGCGCCAACCCACGCATGCACAGGGGACTTCTTCAGCGCACCAGTCCTGACTCAACATGGCGTCGTTGTTTAGGGGCCGGCCGCGCAGGAACGTAGGCCGTGGGGGAGGGGAGAGGCCAGCCTGCCGATAGGTGGGCCCCGATCGCGGGCCAGACACCATCGGAGACCCCCCGGGGACGGAGCCCTCCCCCCCCCCACAGGCCGCCGCCCCGACCCTTCGTGCAGAGTTCCCGCCGGCAGCGACCAGGGGTGAACGGCGCCGGCGGGACTCTGTCGTATCCGCACAGCTGCTCGGCCCATCCGGGCCGGAGAATCGGTGGCCCCGCCGAATCCAGCGGCCCGGGGCTGGTGCCGCGTCAAATGTGCCGGCGCAGTTGCGGCGATTCTCCGGCCCAGGGCTCGGAGAATCGCCCCCCGTGGGGAATGTGCAAACTCCACATGGACAGTGACCCAGGGCGCTATGAGGCAGCAGTGCTAACCACTGCACCACTGTGCCATTCCAACCTAGGGTTCTCGATAAAAGGTCACAGACCCAAGACGTTAACTCTGTCTCTCTCTCTCACACCAGCTGGTACCAAGCATGCTGAGTTATTTCAGCATTGCCTTCCTTTATTTCCGATTTCCAGCGTCCAGTTTTTTGTAATTTTTACGCAAAGGTTTCCTGGGCTACTTGTAATGGCCCAATTGCAACCCACTTGGAAATATGGGCAAAGGAAATATCTAAACTGATAACAGGGAGAGATGTGGCTGGAGAGAGAATCTTCAAATCTGTGTGCCTCAGTAACACACTACACTGAACAATGGGAAGGCTCTCCACATTTAGACATTTGAATAAACATGGTAAATGATCAGGAAATGGGGATGCAAGTATGGATTTTGGAAAAGCCAACAGATACAAGGTGAGCAATAATTATAAGGTATGAAATGGGTGTAGCAGGCTGCATGTATTGTACAACACATAATGTACTGTGAAAGAAATAATTTGTGTTTACGTACTGCCTTTGACAATATTAGGACTTCCGACACTGTTTAACAGCCAATTAGGTTATTTTTGAGTATAGTCATTGCTTTAGTGCTGGAAAGCAGCAGTCAATTTCACACACAGCAAGATCCCAGAAACAGCAGTGCAATAATTTTTTTTTTTTTAATTTTTTTTTTTTCTTTTTTTTCTTTTTTTTTTACAGCAGTGCAATAATGACCAGCTGGTCAGTTATATTTGACAGCGTTTAACAGGTAGATGTTGATTACAGGTTGGAGAACACAACAGCAGAATGTTGAGAGGGTAATGTACAGATTTGGTTAAATTAAATACAAAGTAACACACGGGCTGCAATGCAGCAAATGTGTGATTGGTTTACCACAACTAACTGAACTGCTGTCTTCACTGCTATATATTCAAGAATACTGTAGTGTTGATGAGCTACAGCTGATGTGTAAAGTGGAAACATCAGTGAAATGGCTTCTGCCAACTTTACTGGCGAGTAATATTAATTTCATTCAGTGATGCAGTATGTGTAGATGCAATCTCGAGTTCTCTGTCTGAAGGCATGTCCTTGGTGATTAGTCGTTCAACCAAGTACCATGGGTAAGCTGTAGAGATAGGCCGAGGTCTATCTGAAAAAATGAAATGAAAAAAAGGAAATTAAAATCAGTTATTGTCACAAGTAGGCTTCAAATGAAGTTACTGTGAAAAGCCCCTAGTCGCCACATTCCGGCACCTGTTTGGGGAGGCTGGTACGGGAATTGAACCGTGCTGCTGGTCTGCCTTGGTCTGCTTTAAAAGCCAGCTCTTTAGCCCTGTGCTAAACCAGCCCCTAACTCAGATGGAACATGGTTTTAACCCATGTTGTTCTGAGTTAATCTGATTGACGCATTACTATCTAGCCAACTGAGATAACTGGCCTTATACAGCACAGCAACAGGCCCTTCGGCCCTCCAAGTAAGAACAATGCAGCACAGGAACAGGCTCTTCATAGGTGCAATATCCTCAAATGTTACCTGCCAATTCCACTGACAGGATCTAACAGGTCCCATCAAAGGTGACCCCCTCCGTGGCGGGTTCCCGGTGGCATGTCTCTGCAAATGGCCATTGACTTCTGCAGGACTGAAAGATTCTGATAGCAGGGAGGGGGGTGCGCTGGCTACTTAACCTCAGTTTGCTCCCCTTCACGCAGCACTGACCGATGACTTTTTAAAAATAAATTTAGAGTACCCAATTAATTTTTTCCAATTAAAGGGCAATTTAGCGTGGCCAATCCACCTAGCCTGCACATCTTTGGAGTTGTGGGGGCGAAACCCACGCAAACACGGGGAGAATGTGCAAACTCCACACGGACAGTGACCCAGAGCCGGAATCGAACCTGGGACCTCAGCGCTGTGAGGCAGCAGTGCTAACCGTGCTGCCCTTGACCGATGACTTTGATGTGATTATTCCAAGAGCACTTCAGCACTTGATACCCGACATTACATCAGGCATTTTTGTGTGTCCTGAACGTGAATGTCAGCAGGTTATCTGACCAGGAGAAAGATTTTAGCTACAAGGTTGGGTTGGTAAAGCTGTGGTTGTTCTTGGAGCAAAAGAGATTGAAGGAACATTTGCCAGAGGTGTACAAGATTAGGTGATGCAGATAAGATCTTCCCACTAGTTGATGGTAAAGGTCTAGGGGACACAGATTTAAGGTATTGGGCAAGAAATGTAGGTGGGGTGGTGGGGAATGTGAGGAATAACCTTTTTCAGCAGCGGGTGGTAATGTCCTCGAACTTGCTGTCTCCCAAGGCTGGTGGAAGCAGAGATCAATGATTTAGGAAGATAATTGGATGGACCCCTGAGGGAAATGAACCTCCAGGGGATAAAGCAAGAGATTGGGCCTGATTGGATTGCTCTACAGAAGGCTGGCACAGACTTGATGGGCCCAATGTGGTGGCACAGTGGTTAGCACTGCTGCCTCACAGCACCAGGGACCCGGGTTCGAATCTGGCCTTGTGTGACTATCTGTGTGGAATCTACACTTTCTCCCCGTGTCTGCGTGGGTTTCCTCCCACAGTCCAAAGATGTGCAGGTTAGGTGGGGTTACGGGATAGGATGGGGGAGTGGACCTAGGTATGGTCGGAGCAGACTCAATGGGCTGAATGACCTCCTTCAATGACCTTTTGTGCTGTAATGAAATAGCCAACTGAAATTGGGTCAACTCAAACCCAACTGAACCAAAACCCTGCCAGATCTGTGTGGCCCAGTGTGCCTTTGCTAAGCTTTCTATTTCCCTACCAGTGCTGCATTTGCCTCCTGAAAATACTGGTCACTTTCTTGCACATTGTCCAAGTTGACATTGTTAATGTTTAACTCTAGACTCCTATTCGACTGTGGGGACCATCACAGCGTAGCCCACGTCCGCGTTCAGGGAGAATGTATAATAATCAGGAGTGGCCAACCTTTCTTGGTCAAGATCAGGTACTGAGCTCAGGCCAGGGACCGTCCCAAGGTCCATCCTGATCTATGTCTCTCAGGGCTGGTTTAGCTCACTGGGCTAAATGGCTGGCTTTTAAAGCAGACCAACAGCACGATTCGATTCCCATACCAGCCTCCCTGGACAGGCGCCGGAATGTGGCGACTAGGGGCTTTTCACAGTAACTTCATTGAAGCCTACTCGTGACAATAAGCGATTTTCATTTTTATGTGACCCAGAAAGGGGAGACATTTCTTGAAACAGGAGGGCGGCTGCTGTGCACTTTCCCTGAGAATATTAGAACATAGAACAGTACAGCACAGAACAGGCCCTTCGGCCCTCGATGTTGTGCCGAGCCATGGTCACTCTACTCAAACCCACGTATCCACCCTATACCCGTAACCCAATAACCCCCCCTTAACCTTACTTTATTAGGACACTACGGGCAATTTAGCATGGCCAATCCACCTAACCCGCACATCTTTGGACTGTGGGAGGAAACCGGAGCACCCGGAGGAAACCCACGCACACACGGGGAGGACATGCAGACTCCGCACAGACAGTGACCCAGCCGGGAATCGAACCTGGGACCCTGGAGCTGTGAAGCATTTATGCTAACCACCATGCTACCGTACTGGGCTAATTCCCCCAACCTCCTCAAAAGCAGCCTATTATAATCGGGGAGCCACGCTGCTTACTCGTTTTTCCCTCCTGGCTGCTGACTTTCTTTTCCTTTTCAAAAAAAAATCATTGTTCTCTGCAATACTTCGATTTAATTTTTCTGTTCCTTTTTTTTGAAGGCCTGGTACGCTTCTGCTTTTCTTTCCCCCTTCCTCCCCTCGCCCTGTGTTACATGACCCCAGTGTTTGAGACATTGAGCGGTGCAGAGCGCCATGCTCCCACAATAACCTTTCTTACTGATTTATCTCCTCGCTCTGTTCCCAGGCTCCGCAGGGAAATACCTCTGCAGAGGCGTCCTGAGCTCTTAAAGGAGCACCCCCCTCACTTTTAAAGGGGCACTCCCCCTCACTTTTAAAGGAGCACCCCTTCACTTTTAAAGGGGCACTCCCCCTCACTTTTAAAGGGGCACCCCCTCACTTTTAAAGGGGCACTCCCCCTCACTTTTAAAGGAGCACCCCCCTCACTTTTCAAGGAGCACCCCCTCACTTTTAAAGGAGCACCCCCTCACTTTTAAAGGGGCACTCCCCCTTACTTTTAAAGGGGCACTCCCCCTCCCAACTTTAAAAAAAACCTAGTCTAACAGGCGTTGATAAATATCCTAGCAATTTAAAAAAGATTTGCAACACTTAATTGCAGATCAAAGCAACACAACTTGTTTAATGTGACTTTTTGCAAATTTCTCCAGCAGCAGAATATCAAATCCTTTACATTGGGGGCAGTCTGGGGAATGAAGCAAAATAAAAATCCGATCATTTCAGTTCCCATAACTTATGCAAACTCTTTTTAAATAGGACTCCCAAGTTTCTCTTTAAGAAGAAGTAGTCCATTTTTTGTTTAGGGAGGTTTTTTAAAAAAACAAATCCGCTCACAGATGCGGCACATTGCGGGAGGGGTTCCTCTGCACTGCTGCCCACACTGACGGGCACTGGGTGATCTGGGTGAGACTTGTTGAATCGGGACAGGTCCGCCCACCCCCCACTAGTGCGGATGGATACACTCCTGTGTGCGGCTCAAGGCTGCCTGTCCTGCTTGAAGTTTTCAAAAAAGTTTCTCCTGAAGTTTTGG
This sequence comes from Scyliorhinus canicula, assembly GCF_902713615.1. Classification (NCBI taxonomy): domain Eukaryota; kingdom Metazoa; phylum Chordata; class Chondrichthyes; order Carcharhiniformes; family Scyliorhinidae; genus Scyliorhinus; species Scyliorhinus canicula. The sequence goes on from NC_052170.1 coordinate 7,895,277, forward strand.
AGTCGCGGGGATTGAACCGAGGATTCTGCCCACCCTGCCCCCACATCCCACCCACCCTGCCCCTAACTTATTTCGTCCGTCCCCCCCCCCCTTACCACCCCAACCCTGATCTTTCCCATGATAATTCGGACTTTCTGGGCTCCACGTTTGAATGGATGTATAAATTAATCGAGGGGATCTCCGAACTTTTGAACGGCGAGAGATGGATTTAAAACTCTGGAATTTACTTTGGGGACTCTGGCTGGCAGCTGAGTGTGGAGGTACGGATTGACTTTAAAACGAAAAATAGGTTTTATTCCGAGGAGGTGGTGGAATGGTCTTGCAGTGACCAGGGGGTGGGCATTCAGCATTTGTGTAAAGAATCAGAAAACATGCTTTGCTTTAAACAAAAATGAGTTCTGATCAATCGTGGGATTATTTTTGTTGTTGCAAATCAGTGCATTTCAACGCTGCCAAAAACTTCTCAATCCAACTGCCCTTTCTCTCTCTTCAACACTTTCTAAGTAACTTTTTTTTTTGTCTGAACAAATGTCTTCTAACCCCAGTCACAGGCGCTGGGGAGGTAATTGTGTTGCTTTGTGTCGTTCATGTTTTGAAATGCACACACATACTCTGTATATATTGGTGTTTGAAGGAAGTTGCACTTTAGAATGGTAACATTCTAGTTGTTACAGCAAGACTTCAGACGAAGCAGCAATGTCTCATTCCAGACAGCCAGCCTCTCAATGTTACAATTGATCATTTGTTGTACCGTTTGCTCGGCGTTTTGTTCCTTTTAACTACACAGTCTGCAGATTTCCTGCAATAATTACTGATCTAGCAAAGCCCCTTTTCTTTTGCATTTGAAGTGCCGAGTGAGCTTTATGCCATCAAAGTTAGGACGAGGTTATTAATTTAAATTCACGAATCCCATTGTCTGGCAGATCAGGAGGGGGGGGGGGGGGCAAAGAAATCGCGTTGGTTAGAAAATACGTTCGTGAATGATCAGGCAGAACCTGGAGAGATTTCGGCAGCTAGGTGTCATTTCTGATGTTAACACGACCGCAGAAACATCAGGCTGACCGTTTGATCTCAGCTCACAAGTGTTTTTTTTTTGCACTCTCTTCAGCCAAGTGTTGGCAGAGAGTTCATTGTAAGCGACTGGACTGGAGAGGTTTAGATATGAAACTGTCCTTTTGCAAATGAAAGAGAGAGAAACAGACAGTAGTTTCCAAGGCGAGACATGGCCATGGAAAACTGGGGAGTTCCTAGCCACCGAGGTGCAGAGTAATCCTTCACATCTCGGTATCCTTGGGAACCAGAATTGAGCACACACACACAGCCCATGAATGATGGAATTGGTCAAGAGTTGCCTAGTCTTTGTATGGGACAGTGGAGGAGGAGGGGGGGGGGGGGGTGCAGGAGTACTCGAGGTTTGAAAACCAGTGGTGGAGCCCTCACAAACAACTAGATGTGATTTACATTAAACTCGACCTTGCAAGATCATCCTCTGTCAGCGAACATCATTCAGAGCTCACTGACTTTCCCCATTGTTTGGCCTTCCCCCGAGGCAGGGGCTGAACAGACAATTCGGTCTTGCAAGGAATCCTGTTTTCTTTCTCTCTCTCTCTTTGTTTTGTTTTGGATCTGAATCACCCTTTCAGTAAAAGGCAGTGTCTCCTTTTAACTAGCTGGCCAGAGAGTGACTTTATGGTCGATCGAGAGGACCAGTCTTTTTTCTCTCTCTCTCTCGCTGTTGAAATTGGTCCTTGAGTGAGGAACCTGACTTTTGAACTTGGTAGTTGGAGTCCCCAGTGAAACTCTAGCCCGAAGCACACCGCCTCCCCCCCCCCCCCCCCCCCCCCCCAACCCCTCTCCACATTAACATCTGTGTCTGCAGTTTGTGAAGCCATTGACAGTCCTCGTGTCTCCCAGTCCTTCTGGACACTCAATGTGCTGAATACTGGGGCTGTTGAGAAATTGCACTTCACATTCCTCCACACATCAGTTAGGAATAAAAGAACGTGGCTGGAGAGGGGGAGGGGGTGTGGGCAAATCAATATTATGTCATTCTCCCCATCTCATGGCCATTCACCTCCTCCAACCCATTTCTGGCCTCACATATTCCTCCTGATAATCTGTCAATGCACCATCGGTAATGGTGTCTTCAGCTGCCTGAATTTTGGAGTTCCCTCCGGTAAACCTCTCCATCCCCCTCCCCCTTTACCAGTCTCCATTCCTAGGTAGACCCAGCCTCAACAGTAACTCGGCCGTGTTACCACACCTCACCCTATTTGAGATCTAACCTCTTTACATTTGAATGTGTTGATTGTAACCATCTGGAGTGGTCTTTTAACCAGGACTGGAATGGGTAATACTGCCTCGACGGTCTGTTCTGCCATTCAGTTAATCAACGGCAGATCTGTATTAGACTCCATTGACCTGCCTGCTTTCCATATTCCTTGTTACCTTGACCAAACATTTACAGTTTTGGAAATTTCAGCTGTTTCCTGTTGTCCTTTGCGTTTTACCAGATTTCTGAGGGAGATTATTCCAGATTTCCACTATCCATTGTGTGAAGAAGTGCTTCCTGACATGACCCCTCAACAAACTAGCTCTAATTTTAAGGATATGCCCCATTGTTCTGGACTCGCCCACCTCAGGCAATAGTTTCTATCTGCCTTTCGGCTCTAGCAAATCTTTTAATCATCTTCAACATCAATTAGATCACCTCTTAATCCCCTGTACACAGGGGTACAGAAGCCTTGTTAATGTAAACTGGTCTCATAATTTAACCCTTTCAGCCCCCGGTATAATTCTGGTGAATCTGTGCTGCATCTTCTCAGTATCCTTCCTGAGATAGGGACGGGATTCTCCAACAATGGGGCTATGTCCTCACGCCCGCGAGAAAACGCGCGCGAATCACAATGGATTTACCTGGAGTAAGTCCAGGGTGATTCTGCGATTTGCAGGGGGCTTACAGGGCCCCGAAGTGCTCCTCGCAGCTCCGCCTGCTGATACGGGACTCTGCACTTCCGGAAGGGGTGTCGGCCGCTCCGCGCGACGTGGGAGACCCACACCACGGACCGGCCCCAAGAAGATAGGCCCCTCTATATTGCACGCACCCATGGATTGGTGGCCCCTGACCAATAGCCTGGCCATCCTGGAGGCCCCCTCCGGTATATGATCCCGGGTCTAACGCCCATTCTCTGCTCTCGCTCCGAACGCGATTTCGGCACGGATGCTCGGAGAATCCCCCCTGGGGTGTCCAGAACTGAATATAGTTCTTCAAATTAGGGCAGCACGTAGCATAGTGGTTAGCACAATTGCTTCACAGCTGCAGGGTCCCAGGTTCGATTCCTGGCTTGGGTCACTGTCTGTACGGAGTCTGCGCGTTCTCCCCGTGTCTGCGTGGGTTTCCTCCGGGTGCTCCGGTTTCCTCCCACAGTCCAAAGATGTGCTGGTTAGGTAGATTGGCCGTGATAAATTGCCCTTAGTGTCCAAAATTGTCTTTAGTGTTGGGTGGGGTTACTGGGTTATGGGGATAGGGTGGGGGTGTGGGCTTGGATAGGGTGCTCTTTCCAAGAGCCGGTGCAGACTCGATGGGCCGAATGGCCTCCTTCTGCACTGTAAATTCTATGAAAAATTCTATGAAATGTGGTCGAACCAATGATTTGCTCAACTCCAGCATAACGCGTTCACCCCATGTATTCTAGCCCCCTTGCGATGAAGGCTAATAATGTTCCATTTGTCTTATTTATTTTTGTATCCACCCTCTGGCACTTAGCGATTTCTGTACAGTGATACCTAAAGCTCTTCCTCCAAAGTTCTAACGATTCCCGGCTTGGGTCATTGTCTGTGCGGAGTCTGCGCGTTCTCCCCGTGTCTGCGTGGGTTTCCTCCGGGTGCTCCGGTTTCCTCCCACAAGTCCCAAAAGACGTGCTTGTTAGGTGAATGGGACATTCTGAATTCTCCCTCTGTGTACCCGAACAGGCGCCGTAATGTGGCGACTAAGGGCATTTTCACAGTAACGTTGCAGTGTTAATGTAAGCCTACTTGTGACAACAATAAAGATTATTATTATTAACTTCTCACCATATAGAAAATGCTCTGGTTTTGCCCAAAATGGATGATCTCAGTTCTCCGTATTAAACTCCATATTGATCCACTCACTTATAACATACCAATGTTACTTTGCAGTGTTCTACTAACTGCCATGTAACTCTGTCTCAATGGCTCTCCCTTCTTTCTCCTAAGCTATTGATAAATTAAGTGGAAAAGCTGAGGCCCCAGCTCCGATCCCTGAGGGTGCCTCTAGTTGAATCTTGCCGATTGGAGTACATACCCCATTATCCCTGTTCTCTGTCTCCTGGCTTCTAAACAATTATCTACCCTTTAAGTAGGTTTCAGCTAGTTTCAAGCACTTTTAATTTTGCTGACTTTCCAATATTTCCCTCACTGATATCACCAATATCCAGTTTTTGAAACCAGTCAGTCTTGCCTATTGCTAATTAGCAATTTTAGCAGCTTTTTATTTTGAAACTGAGAGGTGCCCCCAGCTGAACTTTGCAGTTCACTCTCTTCCCCCTTTACATTCACCGAGGAACTAATTCCTTAACTTATTAACCGCTCACATGAAATGACAAAGGAGTGTGAAGTGATGGTAGAAAGAATGAAGACGGACGTGATAAATAAATGACACCGTTTTAAAAAAAATTTAGAGTAGCCAATTATTTTTTCCAATTAAGGGCCAATTTAGCGTGGCCAATCCAGCTAACCTGCACGTCTTTGGGTTGTGGGGGTGAAACCCACGCAGACACGGGGAGAACATGAAACTCCACACGGACAGTGACCCAGGGCCGGGATTCGAACCCGGGTCCTCAGCGCCGTAGGCAGCAATGCTAACCACTGTGCCACCGTGCTGCCCTGACACAGTTTTTAAGAGGAGCCCAGGAACAGAAGGATGAGGGGGATAGATGTACATAAGTCTTTGTAGGTGGCAGGACAGCTCCAGAAGGCTTCTTAAAAATTATTTGGGATCCGAAGGGCGGCACGGTGGCGTAGGGGTTAGCACTACTGTCTCACAACACCAGTCTCAGGTTTGATCCCGGCTCTGGGTCACTGTCCGTGTGGAGTTTGCACATTCTCCCTGTGTCTGCGTGGGTCTCGCCCCCACAACCCAAAGATGTGCAGGATAGGTGGATTGGCCATGCCAAATTGCCCCTTAATTGGAAATAAATGAATTGGGTACTCTAAATTTTTTTAAAAAATCATTTGGGATCCATGGCTTCATAAACAGAGGCATTGGCCAGGATTTACCGTGCTTTTTAGCAGCGGACCAGCAGGATCTACCGACCCCGCTGTTGTCAATAGGATTTCCTGGTGATAGCGCCTCCTCATCTCCGGGAAACCCATGCGCTGGCACGGGACCGGAATTTTCCGCCGGTATGAGCAGCCGGTAAATCCTGCCCAATGAGGACATAATTGAGAAAGATGTGCTCAACCTTTATTTTCCATAAATTTAGAATATCAAATTCATTTTTTCCCCCAATTCGGGGGCAATTTAGCGTGGCCAATCCACCTAACCTGCACATCTTTGGGTTGTGGAGGCAAAACCTACACAAACACGGGAAGAATGTGCAAACTCCACACGGACTCCACTCCAGAGCCGGGATCAAACCTGGGACCTTGGCGCCGTGAGGCAGCAGGGTTAACCCACTGTGCCACCGTGCTGCTCTGTGCTCAACCTTTTTAAATCGCTGCTTAGGCCACAGCTGGGGTATAGTCGCATGTTGTGAACAGCACAAGAAAAGGTGTCAACACCTTGGAGACGTTATAGAGGAGATTTATCTGATTGGCACCAGACTTGAAGGAATTTGGTGATATAAGGGGACTGGAGGAGCTGAGGTTGCTGGTTCAAATTTGTCTGTCTGGTTATTAAAAATGGTTGATGTTGGAGGTGGCATCAGAGCTTAACCCTGATTTGTCCGCAGTCAGGTCCATACCGACTTACCTGAAGCAGGAGTCACTGGATGGTGATTGAGAGCAGGTATTGGATTTCCCCATCCCTCTCGTTGCAGGAATGCTGGTAATATCCCCACAGTCAGTTTGTGATTATTGCGTCCCTATGTTATCCAGTTATTTTATCGCTGCTTTTCCGTTGCCTCCAAACCAATAATATTGTGGCTTGGTAGAGATGGGAAAGTGACCTGCTGCCAGGTCCTTGCTGTGTAACAGATGACTGCGTGGTTTGTGACACCATTCTTGGTATTGTTCTCTCCATCTGTCTGCTGCAGTTTACGGCTCAGTACAACCCTCCTCCTACAACTGCTGTGTTTAAGTTTACTAATGCCCTTGGCACAAGAACATCTGGGTAACATTTTCAAGAGAGAAAGAGCAAAGACTGGATATTAAGGTCGAATCTCATTTTCCAAGTTCACCCTGGACCTGGGCTGTTTCAGGTAGAACTAGTAATTTTAAAAAAAACACACGCACACACAAAAGACAAGTGAAAATACACATACATAACGGGGCTGGTTTAGCACAGCGGGCTAAACAGCTGGCCTGTAATGCAGAACAAGGAGGAAACCGGAGCACCCGGAGAAAACCCACGCAGACACGGGGAGAATGTACAGACTCCGCACAGTCACCCAAGGTCGGAATTGAACCCCCCTAACCCCGTTAGATTTGTTGGTGTGTGTTTTTTGGTACAGTGCTTTAGGGAGGGTTTAGTCTAATTTGGGAACCAGGGTGACACAAACTAGAGGAGAAATAACACGCAAAAAGGGCTGGAAGTCACAAACAGGCTAAAAATGAAGGAATTGTTCAGGAATAGGAGTGATCAGCATAATGTTGAACAGGCTAAGGCAGGTTTGATGATGCGCATGCGTATAAATGCACAGAGCATGACAAATAAGGTTAGTGAGCTGCAGGTGCAAGTAGCCGCATGGTTTCAATTTGACATAGTGCATAATGGAAACTTTTACTCAAAAAAGAATGCAGGAACGAGAACTGAGCATTACTCTCTGCAATGTATTCTGGAGTAGAGATGGAAAAAAGTAGAAGTGGTGCCGGTATTGATGAAAGATGCTGCTCTTGCCCTGGAAAGGAGTGCGATGTACTTGAGGGTTCATAGGCCAAATCTATTTGGTTAGAGTTAAGAAGCAGAACAGGAGTTGTGACATTGCGAGCTGTATGCCATAGGCTACCAAATAACGGGGAAGGAGATGGAGGAGCAAGTTTGCAAGCAAACCTCCGAAGGATTTAAAACGATACAGTAATAATAATTGGAGACTTCAAATATTTCAGTGGAAACTAGTTAAAAAAAGAGGTTATGGAGAGGTTGGAATTCCTGAGAGATATGCTCATGTGCTTATCACTGAGTTTACTGGTACCAGGGTAGGTATGTGTTAATACAATTATAGACTAATACAGCACAAAAGGAGACCATTCAGCCCAACGTGCCTGTTCTCACTCTTTCAATGAGTTATTGAATTAGGTCCACTCCCTACCCTTTCCCCATACCCAAGCAAATGTTGCCCCTTCATTTTGCCAATTCCCCTTTGAAAGTTACTATTGAATCATCTTCACCACCTCAACTTTCTGCATTTTAAATAAACCATTAAAAAAATGTTTCCAATTAAGAGGCAAATTTAGCGTGGCCAATCCACCTACCCTGCACATCTTTGGGTTGTGGGGGTGAAACCCACGCAGACACGGGGTGAACGTGCAAACTCCACATGGACAGTGACCCGGGGTCGGGATTGAACCCGGGACCTCAGCGCTGTGAGGCAGCAGCGCTAACCATTTAAATAAAGCATATCTGACCACCTCACCCCAGGTTCTCTTAACAATTCCCTTAAATCCGTGTCCTCTAGTTATGACCCTTCTGCCATCATAAACAGTTTCTTTTTAATTAGTCAATCAAAATCCTTCATGATCAACCTTGAAATCTCTATTAAATATCCCCATATCCTTCCAACATTTCTCCCATGATCATCTCTCCAAGTCCTGCCTCCTTGGTATTATTCCAATAAATCTCTGCACCCTCTGGATATCTTTCCGAAACTGTGTGCCTGGAAACTGGACAAAAACTCCAAATGAGGACTCGGCTGCTGATTTATAACAATTTGGCATAATGTCGTTACTTTCTGTACTCTCTACCTCTTGTTATAAAGCTAAGAATCATTTACTATTTGCAAACAGCCTTCTCTCCTTACTGCCTCCAAAATCTGTGTACATCCAAGTCATTAGTACACATCAAAAATTAGTACATATCGACCTGCCACTTCATACTGGCAAAGCACAACCCTTTTCCATTAGCCAGTTCCAAATCCACTCAGCCAATGCACCTTGAATCCAGACTCCAATGTTGCTGACCTGCGTGTTATCTAGAACTTTATTGAACAGCTGTTGACAGTATACACACAACATTAACCACACTTCCTTTATCCTCGTTAACACATTATTTCAGTTCATCAAATAATTCATCAACTTAGTTAAACATGACATGCCTTTTAAAAAAAAATCAGTGCTGGCTTTAATTTATTAGCTTATGATTTTCAGATTGACAGTTGTTTTCTTTCTTGAACATCTGTCGTTTCTGAGTTTTGCTGCCACTGATGATGACTGGTCTGTAGTTGCTGATATAATTAGCCAGATTGGCCAGAATCTCAGCGTTCTCCACTTACTCCTCAGCAACCTAGGATGCAGCCCACCTTATGTACCAACCTTTCAAGCACTGTCTTTATCTGTTTCTATCCTTTAATCGTTTCTTTACTACCCCCGCTTTTAGCGTGACATCAGCAGCTTCCTTTTCATTCGTGAAGAGAGATGCAAAGTGCTCATTTAGTACCCAAGCCATGCTCTCTGCCTTTTAATCTTTAATCAGCCTCATCCTTCCATTGACTAATTGAGTTTTCTGATAAATGTGCTGCTTTGATATTGTGTGAATTTCCCAGGAGATGTACTGGATGTGTGAGTTTCCCAGTACATGTGCTTGTGTGTTTGAGTTTCCCAGTAGATGTGCTGGTGTGTGTTTGAGTTTCCCAGTAAGGAAGGGGGTTATGTGTGTGTGTGTGTGTGTGTGTATTTCCCAGTAGATATGCTGCTGTGTGTATGTCTTTTCCAGTAGATGTACTGTTGTGTGTGTGTCTTTCCCAGTAGATGTACTGCTATGTATATTTCCCAGCAGATATGCTGCTGTGTGTATGTCTTTGCCAGTAGATGTACTGTTGTGTGTGTGTCTTTCCCAGTAGATATGCTGGTGTGTGCATGTGCGTGCCTTTCCCAGTAGACATGGTGTGTGTCTGCACCTGTGGGTTTTCCAGTAGGTGTACTGGTGTGTGTCTGCACCTGGGAGCTTCCCAGTAGGTGTTCTGGTGTGCATGTGTGCCAGTAAGTACCCCAGTAGCTGTGGTAGTGTGTGCACCCACCAATGAGTATTCCAGTAGCTGTGCTGGCATTTTTGTATGCCAGAGAGCATCGCAGGAGCTGTGCTGGTGTGTGAGTGCACCAGTGAGTATCCCAGTAGCTGTGCTGGTGTGTAGGTGCACCAGTGGGTATCCCAGTAGATGTGCTGGTGTGTGAGTGCACCAGTGAGTATCCCAGTAGCTGTGCTGGTGTGTAAGTGCACCAGTGAGTATCCCAGTAGCTATGCTGGTGTGAGTGCACCAGTGAGCATCCCAGTAGCTGTGCTGGTGTGTAAGTGCACCAGTGAGTATCCCAGTAGCTATGCTGGTGTGAGTGTACCAGTGAGCATCCCAGTAGCTGTGCTGGTGTGAGTGCACCAGTGAGTATCCCAGTAGCTGTGCTGGTGTGTGAGTGCACCAATGAGCATCCCGGTAGCTGTGCTGGTGTGTAAGTGCACCAGTGGGTATCCCAGTAGCTGTGCTGGTGTGTAGGTGCACCAGTGAGTATCCCAGTAGCTGTGCTGGTGTGTAGGTGCACCAGTGAGTATCCCAGTAGCTGTGCTGGTGTGTATACAAGTGAGTTTCCCAGTAGCTGTACTAGTGCGTGGGCACCAGTAGTTAGATGTATCCTAATTACCCTAATATAGTTTGGAGAAATAATCTTGTGAAAGACAACAAATTCCTGATGTGTACAGAACTTTCTTATTTAGCTTTTTTCTTGCCCAATAAGAATGAAGTGAGGCAAGTGGAGCATGCTTCTGATTCACAGAATTTGGGGTCATAATACTCAGGTTTAGAATAATTTTGACCAAAGCCAAAGAATAATCAAGTGTTCACATAGTTGGGGCAGCGCAGCGGTGCAGTGGGTTAGCACTGCTGCCTCACGGCGCCGAGGTCCCAGGTTTGACCCCGGCTCTGGGTCACTGTCTGTGTGGAGTTTGCACATTCTCCCCTTGTCTGCGTGGGTTTCGCCCCCACAACCCAAAGATGTGTAGGGTAGGTGGATTGGCCACGCTAAATTGCCCCTTAATTGGAAAAAAAATAATAATTGGGTACTCTAACTTTATAAAAAAAATGTGTTCACATAGTTAATGGGGACAGTTCACTGAAAAGGAATCTGGTCCAAGGTGGGATCAAATAAAATGGTTAGATAAAAATCTTTAATGAAGCGATGGCTCAGGCACAAAATAGATACATTCCCAGAGGGGAAAGGGAGGGTATCCAAACTTGGATCTCCACATATAACAAACTATACAGAGATTACAATGAAACAAAAAAGGAAAGCTTATGATGAATGTAAAGTTCAATATACAGTAGGGAACCAAATTGAATACAGAAAGTACAGAGGCGATGGCACACTGATTAGGGCTGCTACCTCACAACGCCAGGACCCGGATTCAATTCCAGCCTTGACTGACTGTCAATGTGGGGTTTGTGCATTCTCCCCGTGTCTGCTTGGGTTTCCTCCGGGTGCTCCGGTTTCCCAAAGATGTGCAGGTTAGGTTAATTGGCTATGCTAATTTGCCTCTTAGTGTTCAAAAAAGATGTGTAGGTTAAGTTAAGGGGTTATTGGAATAGGGTGGGGAAGTGAGCTTGGGTGGAATGCCCCTTCAGAGGGTTGGTACAGACTCGTTTGGCCAAATGGCCTCCTTGTGTGGGGATTCTATGATTCTACGAGATCTAAAAAAATGAATAGGAGGGATAAAGCAAATTGATTAGTTTCTAACATAAAGGGCAGCCAGAGGAATTTTCTAACTGCATGAATAGTAAACAGATAAAGAGGGAGGGTTCGGACAGGAACCAAAAAAGGCTTTGGAGCCATAAGACATGGTTGAGGTACAAAATGAGAAAAGAGGATGCTTCCAATGTCATTGCAAAGAAGGAGGTTTAGCGATAGTGGGTAGAATAAAAGCAGGAAAAGAGGAGCTGCTTTAAAGGTTGGCAGTATTTACAATGTAGAAAGGTCTCACAGCCTGGATGGCATGTATACAATGTTGCTGAGGGATGTACGGGTGGAAAATGTAGAGGCTCAAGCCACAATCTTTCAATCTTCCTTGGAGAGAGGCAGGGTGTGCAAGGACTAGAGCATTGAAAATGTCACCTCTATTCAAGAAATGAGAGAGGGAGGACCCCAGCAGTTACAGGCCAGCCAGTCTCGCCCTGGTAGTGGGGAAACCTTTACATACAATAGTCCAGGACAGAACGAATCAACTGTTGGAAAACCACTGGCTAATAATACCAGACAGTAGGCATGGATTTGTTAAAAGCAAATAGTATTTAACGTGATTGAGTTATTTGAAGTATCAATGAGGGATGATGAGGGTAATATGGTAGATGCAGTGTCCATGGAATTTTAAGTGTTTGACATCAATAGACCTGTTAGCAAAATTAAAATCTCGAAGGGCGGCATGGTGGCACAATGGTTAGCACTGCTGCCTCACAGCGCCAGTGACCCGGGTACAATTCTGGCCTTGGGTCACTGTCTGTGTGGAGTTTGCACAATCTCCTCGTGTCTGCGTGGGTTTCCTCCGGGTGCTCCGGTTTCTTCCCACAGTCCAAAGATGTGCAGGTTAGGTGGATTGGCCATGTTAAATTGTCCCTTAGTGTGCAAAGGTGAGATGGGGTTATGGGGTTACAGGGAAATGGGCCGAGATAGGGTGCTCTTTCAGAGGTTTGATGCAGACCCAACGGGCAGAATGGCCTCCTTCTGTACTGTAGGGATTCTTTTCTATGACTTTAAAAAAAATAAATTTAGATTACCCAATTATTTTTTCCAATTAAGGGGCAATTTAGCGTGGCCAATCCACCTACTCTGCACATTTTTGGGTTGTGGGGGTGAAACCCACACAGACATGGGGAGAATATGCAAACTCCACACGGACAGTGACCCAGAGCCGGGATCGAACCTGGGACCTCAGCGCCGTGAGGCGGTTGTGCTAACCACTAGGCCACCGTGCTGCCTATTCTTTTCTATGATTGAAGGGTCAGTAGTTGCTTAGATATGAAATTGGCTAAGCAACATTAAGCAGAGAGTAGTGGTGAACTGTTCCTTTTCAGACTGAAGGGTAGTAGATCCTCGACAAATGGCTATTCCATTTCCACCACTTTCCAGCTACTTTCTTCAATGCTGCTAAAGTCTTCATGGATCCCCTGATGTACTGCTTCCTTATTTTGGCTTTTCTTGTCATCGCCCCCATCAATATCCAGTTGTTGTTCCTCTCTTCTTGACATTGTCCAAGTTAATTAATTAATACAAATGTGGACTTGAAAGCTCGCCGCAGTAATTGTGTCATGAAACTATCGATTGTTGTTAAAAACCCATTTGGTTCACTAACGACCTTCAGGGAAGGAAATCCACCATCATCAACTTGGTCTGGTCTACATGTGACTCCAGACCCACAGCAATGTGGATCTGAAATGGCCGAGCGATCCACTTATTTCAAGGGCAATTAGAATTGGGCTTCATTTGTCAGTGATGGTCACATTCCTTACAAGAAGAAAGAAAAAAAGTTCCTTTAAGGAGGATCATTGCACCAGACACGATTTATTCGAGTGATACGAAGGATGGTACACTCCAGTTGTGTGACGAGACTGCAGAAACTGTGGTTGTTCTCCTTAGAGCAGTGAAAATAAGAGGAGATTTGATAAAGGTTTTCAAAGCGAGAGCGTTTTGATATAGTAAACACTAAGGAACCTTTACTGATGGCTGAAGTGGGCAGTAACCAGAGTACATAAGAGATTTGAGGTGATTGGCTGAAGCGACATGAGGAAAAGTAAATGATGGTGAGCTGTGGGTTGGAGTGTATTTCTTGAAAGGGTGGTGGAAGCCAATGGTAAGTTTCAAAAAGGAATTAGATACATAGTTAATGGAAATGACATACAGCGCTATGGGGAAGGCAGTAGAGTGGGAATATTTGGATATCTCTACTACAGGCACAATGGGTCAAATCGCCTTATTGTTTGCTATATCATTGTAAGTTCTGGTGTGTATATCAATTTTCCTATACCTTTTAGTTGTTCGATGTAAATGACCTGGACATGGGTGAAGGGAGCACATTTTTCAAATTTTCCCATGACCCAAAACTTGTTAACATTGTGAATAGTGTGGAGGGTAATAGCACATTCCAGTAGGTCAGGGAGTGGTGAAATGGACAGCTACATCGAAGATGCAACCCGGTGTGATGAGTAATGGAGGAATGACATGAAGGACAGTGTAATCTAAATGGTACTATTTTTGGAGGTGTGGGTACAAGAGAAGAGGGTGCTGGGAGTGGATATTCTCAAACCTTTGAAGATGTCAGGGCAAATTGATAAGGTGGGTTAAAGGAAGCATCTTGGGTAGTAGGCTCTGTATATTGAAACAAAAAATGAAAATCGCTTATTGTCACAAGTAGGCTTCAATGAAGTTACTCTGAAAAGCCCCTAGTCACCACATTCCAGCGCCTGCCCGGGGAGGCTGGTACGAGAATCGAACCGTGCTGCTGGGTCTGCTTTCAAAGCCAGTGATTTAGCCGAGTGAGCTAAACCAGCAGGTGTTGAGTGCACAAACAATGAAGTCATACCAAACCGTGACAAATCACTGGTTTGGTACCGACTAATTTGTTTTGTATAATTCTAGACACCACACCTTAAGAAGGATGTCAAGGCTTTGGAGAGTGTAAGGTGGACCTTTACTAGGATAATACCAGGAATAAGGGGGTTCAGATATGTGGAGAAACTGGGATTTCTTTCCCTATACTAGAGACGTTTAAGGGGTGAAATTAAGATATTCAAATTCAGAGGTAAAGTGAGGAAACATTTCTTCATACCGAAGATTCTGAAGATCTGAAAATCACTGCCCGAAAGGTTGGTGGAACCAGGTTCTGGAGGAACTTTGAAAAGACAATTGGCCATGTACCTGAAGAGGACTAATTTGCAGGACAACGGGGGATAAAGCTTGGGACATGGGACTAAATTGACAACTCTTTCAAAGAGCTGACATAGGCATGGTGTGCTGAATGGACTTTGTTTGTGCTATAAGATTCTAAGAGTCTGTCGGCTGATGTGTGCGTCATCAGCAAGTTTCCTGGTAGACGTGCTGGTGGGGTGTGTTTTCAATGAATTTTTGGGCAGGTGCTTTTTAGCGTTTTGTGATGTAGGTTGAAATAAGTGGAGTCAAGAGGTAGACATTTTCCCCAGGATACTATGAATCAGACGGCAGTCAGATTCTTAACATGGAATATTTTCTGAGAGAAATTGAGGAGTTAGTAGTGTGTTTTAACATTGTCTGTGTGGAGTTTGCACATTCTCCCTGTGTTTGTGTGGGTTTCACCCCAGAACACAAAGATGTGCAGGGTAGGTGGATTGGCCACGCTAAATTGCCCCTAAATTGGAAAAAAAATGAATTGGGTATTTAAAATAAAAATAAAAAAATCAAAGTAGTGTGTTTTAAAAATGAATGAATCACTAATTGTGTTACATTTCTGTGCATGAGTACACCTGACATAAAAAGTAGAAGCAGGAGGAGGCCATTCAGCCCTACATTATGATCATGGCTGATCTTCAAGTTCAATACCCTGATCCCGCCTTCCCCCATATCCCTTTAGCCCCAAGAGCTATATCTAATTCCTTCTCGAAATCACACCACATTTTGGCTTCATCTACATTTAATTCTCTCTTTCCTCGTGTTATTTTCCTCCAACTCCCGCCTTCCTCCTCCTCCTTTGAGTAATTTGTCTGTCTCTCACGCTGTCTATTTAGCAGTCTTAACGTTGGCAAGGTTGCTTCGAAAGTGAATTTCTTTTCAGGAACTGGAATATTAGTTACTGAGCACTGCGTGTGGTCCACAAGTTCAATTGACCTTCAGTTAATATGGTTAATAAATGCGTTTAAAAATATCAATTTCATTCTTTTTTTAAAATTTAGAGTACCCAATTATTATTGTTTTTTCCAATTAAGGGGCAATTTCACGAGGCCAATCCAGCTAACCTGCACATCTTTGAGTTTGTGGGGGTGAGACCCACGCAGACAATGTGCAAACTCCGCATGGAGAGTGACCCAGGGCCGGGATTCGAACCCGGGTCATCAGTGCCCTAGTCCCAGTGCTAACCACTGCGCCATGTGCCACCCCTTCAATTTTGTTTTTGTACAGCCATCACAACACTGTTAACATTTTCGGATGGAGTAGTATTTTGTTTCTGACGATAGCTGCTTTTTTTTTGGTATGAGATGTGTAAACAGAGGCCCTCTTAAGTGGACGCCAAAGATCCCATGGCACTAATCACTGAAGAGCATGGGAGTTCTTGGTGTCCCGTGCAATGTCTCTCAACTCACACGACTGGAGAAAAAGATAATCTGGCCATTGCTGTTGTGGAATCTGGCCATGTGCAAATTGGCTGCCATGTTTCCCACATCACACAGCATTCACTTCCTTGGTTGTAATGGGATGCCATTTGTTTGTTCATTTGCTCATTAGTTCTCTTGAAGAAGAAAAAAAATCTCCCATGAAGTAACCGTGCTCTCTCTCCCTCACAGCTCTGCAGTGTCGGGATAGCCACCGCCCTTGCGAAAATAATGGACGATGCATCAAAAGCCCGCATGGAGATGCATCATGTCTGTAAGTTGCTCCTTTGACTGGAAATGATTAAGATTTGCGTGAATTATAAATGTGTCCTGTCAGTGTGCTCCGAAGCACGGCTCAGGGGCACAATTCCCAGGGCGATTCATGAGCTCTCTGAGCTGTCCCTACCATTCGTGGGAAAAAAACGTTTCTCCTGAATTCTTTATTGGATTTATTAGTAACCGTCTTATATTTCCCTGGTTTCTGGACTCAATCCACAAGTAGAAGTACAGCAGACAAAGCAATTTTCATTAGTGTCAAGTGATGTCAGTTAATCCCAACATTTCCCCTGCTGCCAATTGATAGGATTGCAGCTTTTTAAAAGAAAATTGAAAACCGTGACAAATCCCCTCCCTGAAAATTATTTTTTTCTGTTCTGTGGTTGTAGATTGAATAATTTTTCAAAAGTGTTGCTTGCGGTCAAAGGGATTTAGCCATTATTCTCGGCCTTCTGCACTGTGCGCAGTAACAGCTATGCAGAGGCATATTTAAAAGGATTCTTCATAACTCTTCCCTTGGTCCTGTGAGTCATTTCTTTCACTATCCAGTTTGGAATTGAGCCGTTAGGAGCAGGAAGGTGCCAGGTTAACAATCCCTGGTTTTTGCTGATTTGAACTGTGCTCCCATTTGTGGGCACGTCTAAAGTTTGCACCCGTAAATATTAGAAAGTCACTAATAAATTCAGTAAAGCATCTAGGTGAAAATCCTTGGCCCGCAGAGTGGTTACAACATAGAATTCACTGCCACAAGGAATACTCGAGCTGAACAACATTGGTGGACTTAAGGGGAAACTAGATAACTACATGGCTGCCATGCTTGCTGCATTGCAATGGCGCCATTTCAAAAGAGTGTATCGTTGGCTGTAGAATCTTTGTTTGGCAATGCCACTCTGAAGCACCTTGGGATGGTTTAATATGTTAAAGATGCTATATAAATGAAAGTTATTGTTGTAAAGCTTTTGGACTGCCTGAGGTCATGACAGGTGCAATATAGAGGCAAACCCTTCCGCTCCTATGACGGGGCCACCCAGTGAGGCTAACATGATGCTGTTTCAAGATCCCGGCTGTTTCAAGATCTCCTCCAATGCGGTGACTGCCAGAAGGTAGTGGAACCTTGTTAACTTAACAAAGTTTAGGTCACTGAACCATTATTGATTTCAGAAGCAAAGCAGATTATTCTATCAGCAGTTTGACTTTGCCTCGATGGTCGCAAAAATTAGTTTCTGCTGTTCCGAGCTCAATGTTTAAAGAAGCACTCCCATTTCTTGGTTAGCTTGGATAGTGGTGTGATTCTGACACCAGTAATTGTTTGACTAACACTTCAGAGTGTCAATTCAACAAAAAATAGAATTAAAAGTCGAGCTGATTGTCACTCTGATATAGCAGATGATGGCTTGCTCCAGCTCTATAGACAGTGATGGGCAGCACGGTAGCACAGTGGTTAGCACAGCGGCAGGGTCCTAGGTTCGATTCCCGGCTTGGCTCACTGTCTGTGTGGAGTCTGCGTGCTCTGCGTGGGTTTCCTCCGGGTGCTCCGGTTTCCTCCCACAAATCCCGAAAGACGTGCTGTAAGGTAATTTGGACATTCTGAATTCCCCCTCTGTGTACCCAAACAGGCGCTGGAATGTAACGACTCAGGGCTTTTCGCAGCAACTTCATTGAAGTGTTAATGTGAGCCTACTTGTGACAATAAAGATTATTATTATTACAAAGAAATTATCACATCAAGAAATTTTGTAGCATCCATTTTGGAATGGATGAGCTGAAGGGAGGCCCATGATAATTAAAAAAAATAAATTTAGAGTACCCAATTAATTTTTTCCAATTAAGGGGCAATTTAGCGTGGCCAATCCACCCACCCTGCACATCTTTGGGTTGTGGGGGTGAAACCCACGCAAACACAGGGAGAATGTGCAAACTCACACGGACAGTGACCCCGAGCCGGGATCGAACCTGGGGCCTCGGCGCCGTGAGGCAGCAGGGCTAACCCACTGCGCCACCGTGCTGCCTAGGCCCATGATCATGGTTAGACAACTGACGTAGGTTAGTCTTTCTGCACATTGGCTACGAATAGCCAGCCGCCTGTTCGAACTGGCCTTCAGGACATCATTGATGGTCAGCGTTAAAAGATTAATGGTTAAAAGCTGTCCCTCATTTTTGGCCAAATTTCAGTGCCTTTACTCAGCAGCAAATCCTCATTAATGTGTGAGAGTGCAAATATAAGACACGCTATGTTGTAGGAATGTGTGACATTGTGTGAACGCTGAGGCACACAGTGTTACTGGAATGCGTGGCAGTATCCAGTATGTTGGAGTGAGTACTGGGGTACGCTATTATTGGACTGTGTGACCGTATTCAGTGTGATGAGTGAATGCTGCAACACACTGTTAGCTGAAGGCAAGTTTTTGAAGTGCTCATAGCCTACTTGGCCCTGGGAAAGAAAGGGTAAAGTTGGCAGTGAAACATCCTTGTAGAGCTGCAGATGCCAATGGGAAATTGGCATGAAAACTGATGGCTTCCTGCAAGTCCTCTGCAAATGTGAATGTTTGAGCAGCCTGTCACTGGCACAGTGTTCGAATGCGGCCAGGTTTTTTAAATAGGCGACAAAAGTGAATTTCTAGGATCGGGGACTGTCTGATATCCGCTGTCTCTCTCTCTCGCTGGTAACTTGGCAGCTGCCCCACTCCATAAATATAAAACTCCCTGTCATCGGGGTGGGGATTGCTGTTGTGTGTTTGTGCTGGAAGGTGGTAGTATGCACACCAACAAGGCAAGACCCACCCTGGGCATCCGATGCACCAATGGGGCACCAATACAGACTCTCTCTGGCTGAAGCCTTGAACATTGACAAATGCTCCTTTGTACAAAGCTGCTGTGGGTTTGGCCTCAAGAAATGTGTCAAGTAATGACGGAAGGAGTGGGAGTCCTCAGAAAGTAAGAGATTCCAACATTTCATTGAGAAAATGGCACCGGGGTGTCAACGTCATGTGAGGCGACAGAAGCCCAACCAGAACTTATACGTCATGGTATAGGAATCGGCATACATTGCTGACAGCTTGGCACAACTGAGCTCGTATCCAACCACATATTCAAACCATTGTGTTGTGCTCAGTGGCATTGAGTTCATTTAGACTAAAAGTATTCATGGTGTTTGTAGCTGTGATGCCCCACCATTGGCAGCCGTGCCTTCAGCTGCCTGGACTCTCTGCAAATCCCTCCTTAATCCTCTCCAACTCCCCCGCTTTGAGGAACTCCTCAAAACCTACCAAGCTTATGTTCACTTCAGTGTCACACAAATACAAGTTTTCAACCATGTTCACATGTTTTGGACATGTTCGAAGCTGAGGGGATTCTGGCAGGGGTTTGCAGATGTCATGTCCACGGTGTTGAAAACAAGGGTGGCGCCGAGTCCAGAGGTGGCGATTTTCAGAGTGTCGGAGGACCCGGGAGTCCAAGGGGCGAGAGACGCCGACGTCTTGGCCTTTGCCTCCTTGGTAGCCCGGAGACGGATACTGTTAGCATGGAGGGACTCGAAGCCCCCGTAATCAGACATCTGGGTCAATGACATGGCTGGCTACCTCAGTCTTGAGAAAATCAAGTTCGCCCTAAGAGAGTCAATCCTAGGGTTCGTCGACTTCTTTTGAGAAAATTAAGGGGGGGGGGGGGGGTGTTCAGTCTAGATTACTGTTCAAGGAAGGTGGGACTTGTGAGGGAGGTAGCTGGTCTTTGCACTATGTTTATAGTTGTTTGTATATGGTTTACTGTTACTGTTATAAAATCACATGTCTTAATAAAATATTTTACAAAAAAATACAAGTTTTTTCTCCTGTCAACGCTTCAGATCTAATCTTGAATATAAAGCTATAATGTTAACAAGTACTCGGTATCTCTGATATTTTCATGGGGACTGCCACTCCTTTCCTTTGTGAAAATCATGTTTATGATGTGCAATCTGTGACAATACCCGTACCAACATTCATGTGGAGATATTTTTCTACAAACATCTGAGGATGTGGGCCTTTGGCCACAATGCGCTTGGTGAGAATCTGCAGCCGATATATCCATGGGCTCATTGGCAGAGTGGGACTTTAATAAGCAGTCTGTCATGTCAAATTGTAAGCATTTTGAATAAAATGTAATACAAGTTGCACTGTGCGATAATCCCTACCGATAAGATCAAACACATTGTGGGCTTGGCAGTGTTTATAAATGTGTTCTATGGAGAGGCATGGAGGGCCTGAGATCCTCTGATCTGATTAGGAGACCTGAACCAGAATGTGTTTTCAATCTTGTTCTCAGATAAATTGACAGGTATGCAGAGCAGGTGAAATCCATTCTGAGACTGTGCTGGAATTTCTGGGGCAGGTGGATGGAATAAAGCTGGGAGAACAAGTGGGTTGTGAGCACCGTGTGTAGGTGTGGAAGGGGTGCCATGAGTGGGTATGCATGAAGGCCTGGAGTGAATGTTGTAGCAATGGAATTGACAGAACCGAAATGGGCCATTCATATACAGTAGCACAGTGGTTAGTACCGTTGCTTCACTGCGCCAGGGTCCCAGGCTCGATTCCTGGCTTGGGTCACTGTCTGTGTGGAGTCTGTACTGTTCTCCCCTGTGTCTGCGTGGGTTTCCTCCGGGTGCTCCGGTTTCCTCCCACGGGGTCGGAGAATCCCCGGGGGTGCGGCGTGAATCCCGCCCCGCCACTCCGACACCTGCTGCGGTATTCTCCGGCACCGGTTTTCGGGGGTGGGGGTTGGGGGGAACCACGCCGCGCCAGTCGGGGGCCGTTGGCAGCACGCCCACCCCCCCCCCCCCGACAATTCTCTGGGCCCCGATGGGCTGAGCGGCCGTCAGTTTGTGGCCAGTCCCGCTGGCGTGAAACAGACATGGTCCCACACGGCAGGACCTCGCTGGTAGGCCAGCTGGTGCGGTCCTCGGGGGGGGGGGGGGGGGGGGGGAATCAGGCCCTGGGGGGGCCCCCATGGTGGCCTGGTCCGCGATCGGGGCCTACCAATCTGCGGGCGGGCCTGTGCCGTGGGGGCACTTCTTCCTTCCGCGCAGGCCTCTGTAGGGCTCTGCCATGGCTGGCGCGGAGAAATGTTAATGAAAGGCTACTCGTGACAATAAAGATTATTATTATACCTTTAAGGGATCATTTCAATCACTACTAGCTCGACAGGATGTGACCTATTAGTCCCATGACTTGTAGGCAGTCGGCTAACAGCAAGGTAGAGATTAGACCTACTGTGCTTCGCCTCCTAGTAAACCTATTTGTATATAGTCTTGTCTTCAAATAGAGTCCACATTATCATTTCACCAATCCTTTTGTATAATTGGTACGTTTAGGTTGAAAAAGGAGAATGTAACATGCTATAATAATAATCTTTATTGTTACAAGTAGGCTTACATTAACACTGCAATGAAAAGCCCCTCGTCGCCACACTCCGGCGCCTGTTCGGGTACACACGGGGAGAATTCAGAATGTCCAAATTTCCCAACAGCACGTCTTTCGGGACTTGTGGGAGGAAACCGGAGCACCCTGAGGAAACCCACGCAGACACGGGGAGAACGTGCAGACTTCGCACAGACAGTGACCCAAGCCGGGAATTGAACCTGGGACCCTGACGCTGTGAAGCAAAGTTATAACCACTGTGCTACCGTGCTGATGTTTATGTTCCACATGAGCTTTCTGCTACTATTTCAGCCATCCCCATCAGAAAATTCCTATCCAGCTTCCCCTTAAATGCATCTATGCTATTTGCTACAATGGGCAGAACTTTTCAGATGGCAGGGTTTCCTGCCTTGCCACCAAGAGTCAGTCGGGGTTATACACCCCTGCCGATCGGAGCAGCACCGCAGCCAAGCCTCTCTCAGGCAGCTGCCAGCCAATCTGGTTGGCAGCGCTGTAGGCCTAGCAGCACCAATGGACAGGATTGGCACTACAAACAGTCGTCAGATTCCAAGTCTCGGAGTCCAGGACCGGGTATGTGTCAGGTGGGGTGGGGGTGGCGGGTGTGTTGGGGGGAGGGCACGCGTGGTGGAGTCTCACAGATGGGGTTGGTCTAGAGGAGGTGAGGCCTGGGCGGGAGTGGTGGTGATCGAGGGGGGTGGGTGTTTTGATGGTGAGATTGGGAAGGGGCTTCTGTTGCTGGGGGGAGGGGGGGGGGATGCAGGCAGACCTGGAGGTGAGAGTGCCCAATGTAGAAAGGAGAAGACTGGGCTCCAAGTCCACATGCAAGATGGCTGACATGGCGCTGAAAAACATTCTCCAAAATTTCATTAGGGTGGTGGAATGTCTTAAATTACATATAAGAGCATCTGCTGCTTCCAATAGATCATGGCAAGTGATAATCAACAAACCTTTGTAAAAATAAATATAGAGTATCCAGTTCTTTGTTTTCCAATAAAGGTGGGCATTTACAAAAACCCATTGCACCATTTCAGAGATCAGGGAAGTTGATCTTGGTGATCCTGGCCGATATTTAGCCCTCATTCAGCATCAGTAAAGGAGAATATCTGGTAGCACAGTGGTTAGCACCGCAGTCTCGGGCAGCACAGCAGCACAGTGGTTAGCACCGCAGTCTCGGGGCAGCATGGTGGCACAGTGGGTTAGCACTGCTGCCTCCCGGTGCCGAGGGCCCAGGTTTGATCCCGGCTGTGGGTCACTGTCCGTGTGGAGTTTGCACATTCTCCCCGTGTCTGCGTGGGTTTCGCCCCCACAACCCAAAGATGTGCAGGGTAGGTGGATTGGCCACGCTAAAATTGCCCCTTAATTGGAAAAAATTTAATTGGGTCCTCTAAATTTATTAAAAAAAAAGTAAAGTAGAATATCTGGTTATTGATGCTATACTGTGTGATCATGCTGTGCACCATTGACGGCTGTCTTTCCTACACTCCATCATTCAAAAATACTTAATCGGCTGAGAAGCGTTTTTGGGATGTGCTGGGTTTGTCAAGTGCGCTGTGGAAATGGAGGGCCGTCCTTGAAGCACATTATTATCAGAATTTAGGTTGTGAACTGGCTGCATGGGAGAGGTGCACAGCCCCCGAGGGCTGCTCAGACCCAAACCCTGCCTTGGTGTTTACAGATGGCGGGGGCCATTGGCCTCTTGTATTCACAGTGCTGCTGGGATGGCTGTTGTCAAGGAGCAGCAGAGCGGAATGGAGGTCAGCACTAACAACAAAACATGCAAATCACCGTTTCTGTCTGCAACACAAAAATACAATACTCAAACAATCCTCCCCCATCGGCACTGGCTGCTCAGAGTGGCCACAGTCCCCGTTTATAAACTCCGGCGTTGAAACAGCATTTCACAACTTTAAGAATGCACGTTAGCCTTGTGGCAAAGCTTTTTTTTTTCGAAGGCAGATGGTACCGTTCTTTTGCTGCAATGGGAAGGTGTCTTTGTGGAGAGCTGAGTATAGTGTTTATTGGGCTGGAATTGGACTGACTGCTCACCCAACTGACTGCTCACTGATTGATCACAATAGCAAGGCAACTAGACACTGATAGATTCACCCATCTGATGGGGGAACTGAGGATGTGTCTGTGCAATTCTGTACTTGTGAGAATTAGAGAGAAACAGAAAGAAAGAGACGGGAGAAATCAGGGTGGTTTAACTTTATGTTAACCTGAGGGATGAGTAAGATTGCATTATAGTAATGACTTTAGTTAATCCAAACTCGAGTGCCTTCCAGAATCTTCTCGCTGAAAGATAGTAAACATATTAATTCTGATTTGAAAGCAAGGAACTGTAATAGAGGCACAAGGCACTGTGACTCACGGTAATGAACATATACATGTTGGAACTGGTACCCTGGCACAATATACCATTACACAGGATCACACGTTTTTTCCTCCTCTTATTTTCTGCTGAAGGCAGAGGTTCTCCCTGGGTCACAGTTCCTTGTAAAAACAGCGATCCTTCCTGTGTGATCCCAGGCACAGAGAGAGTGGACAAGCCTTTTTGGCATTGACATTACAACTGAATCAGATCCTGACCTCACTGAACATCCAGGCATACGCATCTTCAATGTACAGTGAGCAGGAAACCTGAAGACCCTCCTCCATTCTTCCACGCCCTCCACCTTTCCCCTCCTCTCTTTCCCATCCCACACCAACAGGAGCTGCTCTGGACATTTGTATCTGTCTTAGAAGAGTGTGCGATTAATTCATCAGGATGAGTGCTTGAACTGCTATAGTACGTCTCCATATTGGCCTCTGATTGGTGGCGGAGGGGAGGATCTGTTTAAGTGCACAGCCCCTTTATTTATTTTTTACATAGTCATGCATATACGGTAACTTAAAGAGGCTGGTTTAGCACACTGGGCTAAATCGCTGGCTTTTAAAGCAGGCCAAGGCAGGCCAGCAGCACGGCTCAATTCCCGTACCAGCCTCCCCGAACAGGTGCCGGAATGTGGCGACTAGGGGCTTTTCACAGTAACTTCATTTGAAGCCTACTTGTGACAATAAGCGATTTTCATTTCATTTTTCATATCCTTGGGTTCAGACACGAAAGTTCCTTCAGGGTTCCCACCTCTGACTGCTGCTGAAATATGCGTGTGTCTGAATGTCCCATAATGTCACAAGCAATGAATATTCTGCTTGGACTCACGAGCCTACATGTTTTCAATTGTAAGACAGATGGCAGAGTGGAAAGATATATTTGGAACATATTACTTTCAGGTGTACAATATAATCTGGTTTATATGTTCCCGTTGCTACATGCCATGTAAAATTCATTCATCCATTGTTTTATTCATTAATCAACTGCTCGGTACAGATCCCATCTTCTCGTAGGACTACATTGAACCCTGACACCCCAGAGCAGTACTGATGGAATTCTGCACTGTGCTCTCTTTCACAAGAGGGGTTCTGTGTGCCCTCTCGGGTGGGTGTAAAAGATTCCATGGTACTATTTTGAAGAAGAGCCAAGGAATTAGCCCCAGGGTCCTGGCCAATATTTACCCTTCAACTAACATCATGGAAAGTGACGATTTGGTTGTTATCACATTTCTGATTGTGGGAGCTTTCTGTGAACAGACTCACCTCTGATTGGTGGCGGAGGGGAGGATCTGTTTAAGTGCACAGCCCCTTTATTTATTTTTTACATAGTCACGCATATACGGTAACTTAAAGGGGTCAACTTCGGTGCAACCTGCACAGGAACGTTTGAGATATTGCACAGCCAAAATGTTTGAGGGAACATTGGTGGCGACACTTAAAAAGTACTTAAATGGCCGTAAAATACTTTGGGACATTCTGAGGTTTTACAAGATGTTGTCTATATTCAAGCCTGTTTTTTTTAAGACTAGCGGAATGCAGGCCTTTGAAAAGTTGCTCCTTGTTTGTGATTCATGATTAGATCATGTTTTGCTGTTGCGTAATTCCTGTCTGCAATAGGGGACACAATCCAGGCACATCATCTATCAACATTTTGCAAACGTTTATGCAAAGCTTCTTTAAGGAGAATTTGTGGCGTACTAAGACATGGGAGGTTGCGCAATGTTTTTGTGCTTTTTCACAAGTCAGCAGAACTGGGTGGTGGGAAAATATATTTTCTTCTGCTGGTTGTTCAATTGAACTCTGTTCTAATTACTGGATTGCTCTTTCTGTTCCATCGTCGTGTGCTCAGATATGGTTTTATCTGTCACTGCAGGAATGGGTGTGATACAATTACAGTGGTAAAGGGGGCATTTTGCACATTTAGCTATTGCCCCCCCCCCCAAGATTATTTTATGTCCTCCTCAGTTTTGTTCCCAGCAGAAGGCACAACCTTTGGGACAATATCCAATCATGATATTTCAGTGCGGTTATGAAGGACTTCTGAGGGCAGCACGGTGGCCTAGTGGTTAGCACAACCGCCTCACGGCGCTGAGGTCCCAGGTTCGATCCCGGCTCTGGGTCACTGTCTGTGTGGAGTTTGCACATTCTCCCCGTGTCTGCGTGGGTTTCACCCCCACAACCCAAAAAATGTGCAGAGTAGGTGGATTGGCCACGCTAAATTGCCCCTTAATTGGAAAAAATAATTGGCTAATTTAAATTTATTAAAAAAAAATGAAGGACTTCTGCACAGTCAGAGGTGTTGATTGGGACTATATCAGATGAAACAATAATAATAATGATCTTTATTGTCACAAGTAAGCTTACATTAACACTGCAATGAAGTTACTGTGAAAAGCCCCTAGTTGCCACATTCCGGCGCCTGTTCAAAGAACAAAGAAAATTACAGCACAGGAACAGGCCCTTCGGCCCTCCCAGCCTGCGCCGATCCAGATTCGGTTACACAGAGGGGGAATTCAGAATGTCCAATTCACCTAACAGCACGTCTTTCGGGACTTGTGGGAGGAAACCGGAGGAAACCCACGCAGTCACGGGGAGAACGTGCAGACTCCGCACAGACAGTGACCCAAGCCAGGAATCGAACCTAGGACCCTAGAGCGGTGAAGCAACAGTGCTACCCACTGTGCCACCATGCCGCCCCATCCTTCCGCCTCGGTGGAGGCAAAGGATGCTGTGACTCTGTTTTGAAGAGCAAAGAACAATGCAGCACAGGAACAGGCCCCAAAGAGAAAATGCTGGAAAATCTCAGCAGGTCTGGCAGCATCTGTAGGGAGAGAAAAGAGCTGACGTTCCGAGTCCAGATGACCCTTTGTCAGGAACAGGCTCTCCAAGTCTGCGCCGGTCATGTGTCCTATCTACACCACTGAAGTTATTTCCTGTTTCTGGGCCAATATTTATTCCTCAACCAAAATCATACAAACAGATGATCTGGTTGTTATCGCGTTGCTGTTTTTTCTCGGTGGGGAGGAGGGTGCTATGTGCAAATTGGGTGCTGCATTTCCAGCACAGCGCTTCAAAAAGTTCAGACTTTTCGGATTGTAAAGCACTTTGGGAAGGTCATGAAAGAAGTGATATGAAATGAAGTCTTTCTTCACAAGGCAGATGGTTACTTTGATGATTGTGTGTAAAAGCTGCTGTGTAATTCGGTCACTCTGAAGCTGCCACCTGGATTCGGGATGTCCCTTTTCCCAGAGTTGAGAACCAGGCTGGAGTTTAGTGCTAGGAAAACGCTGTAAACAGTCGGATTCTTTGTTTGTGAAGGCCCCACAATGGATGACTTTGTGCGAACATTTTAAAAGCATTTTACTTGTATTACTTATATATTTAATTGTAAAAAAAATGAACAAAACATTCGCCTTTTGAGTGGCTCCAGGCTTTATACCAAATCTGAAATGAAGTGTTCCTTCTGATAATTGGGCAGACGTAAATAGCCAATTGTTTCTTAATTGTGGGGTGCAGATGCCATGGTTAGGGGGTGAATGAAAAGTACGTAAGCTGAATGCCCATTTTTACAGGTATCCAAGGTTAAATCTCTTTCCTTCCTGCATCATGATGCAGTGTGGGCCTGCAAAGTCACTAGCTAAAGAGCTTGAGGCTCATGTTCAGGCAGCGCAGGACAAGAACATTCGGCCCATCCTGCCTGTGCTAGCTCTTTGTTTGAGCCCACTCCCCTCCTCTTTCCCCATAGCCCTGTAAACAAAGGTTAGGTGGGGTTATTGGGTTACAGGGATAGGGTGGAGGTGTGGGTTTAAATAGGGTGCATTTTCCAAGGGCCAGTGCAGACGATGGGCTGAATGGCCTCCTTCTGCACTGTAAATTCTATGATTTCCCCCTTCAAGTAGCTATCAATTTACCTTTTTTAAAATAAATTTAGAGTATCCAATTCATTTTTTCCAATTAAGGGGCAATTTAGCGTGGCCAATCCACCTACCCTGCACTTCCTTGGGTTGTGTGGGCGAAACCCACACAAAACACAGGGAGAATGTGCAAACTCCATACGGACAGTGACCCAGAGCCGGGATCGAACCTGGGACCTCGGTGCTGTGAGGCTGCAGGGCTAACGCACGGCGCCACCCTGCCGCCCTCATCAATTTACCTTTTAACTGATACTATTGAATCTGCTTCCTGGCAGTGTATTCCAGATTACAACTCTGCATAAAAAAATGTTTCCCCCTATCGCCTCTGGTTCCTTTGCCAATTGTTTTAAAACCGTGACCTCTGGCAGTCAATCCTTCTGTCACTGGAAACAGTTTCTTCTCCTTTACTCTTTCAAACCCTTTATGATTTTGAACATTCTATCAAATTTCCACTTAACCGTCTCGGCTTATATTGCAATGTCCTTGCAGTGCGTTCCAGTCTGCTAATACGCACTTAATATTCCTTGCTGGACAGAAAACTTAAGATCTTTAAAATACGTTCTGCATCTGAACTCTCAACACCATCGTCTGGAATTCCACCCCTACTTGTTTTAACGGAGGAATTAATCACCCAAAAGAAATAGGTTAAGATGTCCAAAAGGAATTTCAGATGGACATTGGGACCCCAGAAATGCAGAGCCTAATTTCAGGGTCAGACATGGATTTAATTTGGGACTTATAATTTGTAAAGAATAAAGGAGGAGCAATCTATCTCTGTCCAGTTTTTCTTTTGCTTGCTTACCAATGAGCTGGAGTGATGGCGGAATTGCCTGCTTGTGTGCATCATCTACGTCAACTGCTGGTTGTCAATCTGAACCAATACATAATAAACTTGAAACAGATCTTAACCCCTTCAGTTTGGACACTCTTGTACTTTAAAAAGATGCCTTGGTGTATGGTGACGACTTCACCTTGAATTTGCTCCATCGTATCAAGAAACACCTTCGGCTGGATTCTCCTTTCCTGGGACTATGTGTTAATGCCGGGGGAGGACTCGTGGACTTCCGCGACAGCAAAACTGGCGCTGCACCTGGACCGATTCAGCGACTGTTAAGGGGCTAGCACTGGCGCCACGTGGAACACGCGCGATTCCATTGGGAAACGGTGCCAGATTTGCTGGATTCGCAATTGACACTCGACAAGCTGCAGCCGCATATACACACTTCACTCCCCACACACACCATACCAGCCAATGGTGCTCTGTGCCCATCCGCCCCAACCCCACAGCCTCCTGCCCCTCCCACTACTCCCCAGGCCCAGGCAGAGGCAGCACAACGGTCAGCAAATTGTGGCGATGTTGGACACATTCCCCTCTCTCTCCCTCAGCAGCCATGGCAGCTGTTTCAAAACCTGATTTTTAAAAGCGCAAGTGAACTTCGCCGACGGGAATTCGGCCCAGTGGAGGCGGAGAATCGCGGAGGCCCCGGAGAATACCGTTTTCCTCCCACAGTCCAAAGATGCGCAGGTTAGGAGAATTGGCCATGCTAAATTGCCCTTAGTGTCCAAAGGATTAAGTGCGGTTACTGGGTTATGGGGATAGGGTGGAGGTGTGGGTTAAGTAGGGTGCTCTTTCCAAGGGCCGGTGCAGAATCGATGGGCTGAATGGCCTCCTACACTGTAAATTCTATGATTCTATGAAAGTGCAAACTCCGCACAGTCACCCGAGGTTGAAATTGAACCCGGGTGCATGGCCCAGTGAGGCAGCAGTGTTAATAACTGTGCCAATGAACCACCCATTGGCCACCCAAAATCAGTGCTCATGGGAAAGATCATTGCAAACTATTTATCCACAAGTGGTGTTTCTTGCAGATTCTGCCACTTAACTCTGCTTCTCATTTCTTATCATTAATTAAATTTAGTTTATTATGCTGACTGCATAATGACTGAAATGATTTTCTTCTGGTATTTTTACCTGTGTGATGAGAATTGATGATCAGACTGACGAAGACGGCGCTCCATGCTGATCCAGTGAACGTTGTTATTATAACAGCGTGCATGCACACATCGGAACACTCGGACGAAACAGTGGAGGTAACACCAGAAACTGGAAGAGCTGAGAAAGGACAAAGGAAACTGTTTCTTGGTGACCGTGGGAGATGGGAATGCTGCAGTTAGTGAAAGTGGAAGCAGTGTTGGAAGCCACGGATTGGGTGTCAGATTCAACAGAGCTGAGACACTGGTTGAGTTCTTTTACATAGAATTTACAGTGCAGAAGGAGGCCATTCGGCCCATTGAGTCTGCACCGGCTCTTGGAAAGAGCACCCTACCCCCTACCCAAGGTCAACACCTCCACCCTATCCCCATAACTCAGTAACCCCACCCAACACTAAGGGCAATTTTGGACACTAAGGGCAATTTATCACGGCCAATCCACCTAACCTGCACATCTTTGGACTGTGGGAGGAAACCGGAGCACCCGGAGGAAACCCACGCACACACGGGAAAGATGTGCAGACTCCGCACAGACAGTGACCCAAGCCGGATTCGAACCTGGGACCCTGGAGCTGTGAAGCGATTGTGCTATCCACAATGCTACCGTGCTGCCCTAAAACTTGCATCAATACCCCATCATTTCGAGCAACCTCTTATTTGACACTGCTACACCCCCTCAGTACAACACTGAAATGTCAGCCTAGATTATGTGTGCAAGTGTTCTGGATTGAGAAGTGAACACCTGACCTTCTGAGGTATACCAGGCAATACCTGGTTTAAGCGCAAATAGGGAAAACCCTACACTTGGAAATCATCCGGGGATCTGAAGAGGGACCAAATCGATGACTGCCCTCATGAGCAGAGAGGCCAAAGCAGCACGAAGAATTCATGTGCCTATCCTCGTGTAGATGTGGGCAACGGTCATAATCTCATTGCTACATAAAATAAAAAAAGTTTTTAAAAGTCAGCCAAATCGAGAAGGAAAATCGCAAGCCTAAGGTAGGATAGAGGGAAGATGAATGGCTTCTGAGGGGGTCAGATTTTGTGCAGCAGTCAAAAAACAGTTCGAGGCTAACAGCAGTTCAGAAAACAACTGCCAAGTATTGTGGGACAGATTCGAAAAACGCCATCTTAGAAAGAAGTATTAGAAGGCAGAGAGTCTGCAAATAAATGGTGAAGAAAATGGATGAGAGGAGAAAATGGAAGAACAAAAACACCTAATGATGGTAAAAGCACGGATAAAAACTAAAGAGGGGGCAAAGGAAAGAAAATGACCAGTCAGGGTGAACAGTGCAGAGAATTGGAAAACAACAATAAATGAAAGAATGGACACTCTTGAGAAAATAAAGGAATTGGCTGGAGGAAGGCAAGGTAAGCGAGCACAAAGAGAATCGATCGTCAAGATGTTTAATTGCTTATAGAACCTGAGGA
Organism: Scyliorhinus canicula; assembly: GCF_902713615.1. Lineage (NCBI taxonomy): Eukaryota > Metazoa > Chordata > Chondrichthyes > Carcharhiniformes > Scyliorhinidae > Scyliorhinus > Scyliorhinus canicula. Next base: position 7,926,384 of record NC_052170.1, read on the forward strand.
TGGAAAGGATAAATGGGCAGAGTATATTGAGGACCTTTATGACAAAGATGTCAAGCCCACGGAACTAGAACCAGAGAAAGAAGAGGCGGTTTGGAGCTTGAGATACTGTAGCAAATTTGAGCGTGTTAAATGAAAGAAGCATGGAATGCTAACTAGAAAATGCGTACACCTTTTCTGGATTAATAACAGCTTTCATCTGGGTGAACTGGCAAAAGCTGTTGCAAGTGCTAGAGGTGACCGGAGTTGCTTTTGAGGGAAAGAATGACAGGAGCAGTCTGTCCCAGGTACAGAGCTACCCTCAGGACAGCATTTGGTGAAACCAAGCCTGGCGGAATCAGACACCAGGTGAGAAAAGGTTGTCTATAATCCCCATTGCTCTTTAACATCTGTACAGAAGCCATGATAAATGAAGGACTCGATGGAAATACAGAAAGGTAGGTTAATAGGTGAGGTTAGTGAGATTTGAGAATAAGCAGGCCCTGGTGGCGAGCAAGTAGAATATCTAGATACTAATAGATAGAACGAGTGAAGTGGCAAAAGCCTACAGAATGAAAATTTCTGTAGGAACGACAAAGGTAATAAGGGTTGGAAGAAATAATGGTTGGAATGCAGACGTCACGGTAAATAGTCAACGGCTGCTCCAGCTATCACAATTTAAGCACCATGTCAGAAGATGGTTGTGGCCATTTATGTGCCTTTTCTGTTTATTTCCATTGTTCCTATTGATGTTATTATTTTTGGTCCATGGACCCATAATCGAAATGCGCCTTTAAGCAGAAGAGTGCTTGCCAGGACAGTGTGTTCCTAGGTTTAGTATTTTGGAAGAAGTTGGTTCGATTGGCTGACTGGCAGCCAGTGGGTGGGTTAGGGACAGTATTCTTCCTGACAACAGTCCGTGATTGGTTCCTGCCAGGTGGTTTTTTTCAGGGGGAATCTGCCAGGAGCCTCCAGACCCTCGATGGAAGAGGAACCGTGTTTCTCCCTCTCTCTGCTTCCGGTTGCCTGCTGTCTCTCTGTGAGTCTGCAGTGAAGATCATTCCAAGCTGAGGGAAAAGGATGTACCCAACTGAAGGCCTAACCTTAAGAAAAAAACTAACTGAAGGACGTCCATCTGCATCAAAGATCCTTATCCATTTACTTTATTGTACTTTCTTTACCTCTCAACCACCCTTCCCCTCTGTGTTGTTTGGCTGTGTGTGGTGGGGGGGAGGGGGGGGGGGGGAAGAGTTAGGAAGGCGGGGGGCATTGGGAATCAGTTAGTAGACAGCCGGTTATATTTTTTGCCAATTTAATTATAATACTGTTAATAATAAACCTCTGTTTACAATTCTGGTGACTGTGGTCAATTTATCTCAACCAAAGCCACGGGTATTAATATAAAATCTAATTTCACCTGTGTTAAGACTCAATTGGAGCTGGAATTGACTGCGCACTAGCCCAGGGTGTCGTAAAGAATCACTCGGCACAGGGCAGCACGGTGGCGCAGTGGGTTAGCCCTGCTGCCTCACGGCGCCGAGGTCCCAGGTTCGAACCCGGCTCTGGGTCACTGTCTGTGTGGAGTTCGTACATTCTCCCCGTGTTTACGTGGGTTTCGCTCCCACAACCCAAAGATGTGCAGGGTAGGTGGATTGGCCACACTAAATTGTGCCTTAATTGGAAAAGAATTATTGGGTACACTAAATTTATTTAAAAAAAGACTCACTCAGCACTGGAATAAGTAGAGACCTTGGGCGAAATTCTCCGACCCCCAGCAGGCGCATGTGCCGGCGAAAGCCTTTCGGCCAGCCCCGCTGCCGGGCGGCGGGTCTGAAAGGCCGCTGGCGCCGGTTTTTTGCGCCAGTCTTCTGGTGCCAACCGCTCCGGCGGGGGGGCTGGCCCCCAAAGGTGGTGAGAATTCCCCACCTTTGGGGAGGCCCGACCCCGGAGTGGTTGGCGCCACTCCCCTACGCCGGGACCCCCCGTCATGCCGGGTAGGGGAGAATCCCGCCCCTTATAAGAACCATCTAGACTATGACTTGCAGTGTCTTGTTGTATGGGGCTAAAAGCAGACATCCAAAGACTAGAAAGATTGAAATGTGATTCTGGAAAAGGCTGGAATGGTTCAATTGGAGAGAACACGGGGACAATGAAGATGTTCTCAGGGTGGTGAGAGAGGAAAGACCGTTTGTAAATATCATCACGAAAAGGCAGAAAGGTTGAAACTGACCATATTCTAAAGCCTGAGAACTTGATGAAGAATATGATTGAACGAAGATTAGAGGAACGTAAGCCAAGAGGGATAAAAAGAACCATTCTGTTGGACAACTCAAAATTGAAAATGGGGAGGTTCCACGAGTAACTGAAGAACAGAGCACAAGTCTGCAAGGTGTGGAGAAACAAGCAGAGAAGCTGCCCTCTTTCTGTTCTATAAACTCAATGTAATGTAGAGCAGGATTGTCCGGCCGAATCCGTCCGGTGACCAGAGAATCCCGCCAGAGATCAATGGATTTTTCCATTGTCGGCGTCTCGTCCGTGGCGTTCTTGCGACGGGCGGGGCGGGAGAATCCAGCCCATCGAATTTCAGGCAGATGCTGGTGGGTACTTCAGTGAACCTTCTTTCCCAGCTACTGTTTGGAGAAGAACTTCCCATAGTCTTGGCCGGCTTTATGGAAACACAAAACCAACTTTCCCAGCCAAGAAAGTTAAAGTAGTCTAGTCTCCCTCTTCAATAATCTCTCATCCTTTCCCTCTCAAAGTTTATTAACTCCCTCACTGCAGCACAATTCCATAGAATGAACAGGCGTGGAAATACTAGCCAAATCTCATCCCCCACCACCCACCACCACTGTACCCTGTCCCAGGTGAGAATAGCTAACTCGACTAAAGAGGGATTAAACACAGCATTGGTTAATTGGCTGGACCTTTGGCGCATACTGAGGTTGAAAGGTGCTATTTAAATGCAAGCCGTCTTGTTGCATTGTCTTCGTCCATCTGACTGGGATGTACATTGAACAGGATGTGAAAGCAGCAACTCGTTGCTGTGACTGGGATGTCAACAGTTGCTCTCCAGAGGATCCAACCCCCTTTGTATTCTCATCTTTCTCCAGGGATCAGCCTTATCTAGACCACTAGAGTTTTATCTTTATTCCAGGAGGGTGGATGTGGGGCTGTGTAATGCTGATTAATAACAATCGCCAGACACTGAAATGTTATTCTTAAGGGAGAAATCGAGGGAAGGGCCAAAGCTGATGGTAAACGCGATTAATGATTGATTTAACTTCTCGTCCATGTTACAAATGCCTATTAATTATGCAACATGTGCATTATATAAAAACTTAATCACATGGATCCATATATAAGATGTATATTTTATACCATCAGAATCTGGTTATAAACACGTATAAAAAAAAGTATAGAGTTTTACAATTTGAAATTACTCCAAGTAAATTGCACCTTATTTAAACAAAATCATTCTGCATTTTACTGGACCCTACCTTTGCTGCAGTGATGATTCATTGGGCAACTTGTTTATTTGGGACATAGTGCAGTCAAGGGTTTTTCAAAATTGCAGCACTGTGTTCAGAGTTGGTGGTATTATTGGTTTAAAAATGTTGCTCTTTTTCTTTGATGTCTGTCATTTTCCTCTCCTCTCCCTCAGCTTAATTTTGTGTGGGATTCTCTGATTGTAATTACTACCAACCACCCAAAGGTTAGGCAGATTGCGGAGACGTATTGCCTGGGGCTCGCTGTGCAGAGTGGGAGGATTCCACATCTGAAGGGGAGAAAATCCTTCATTTAAACAATAAAAACAGAAAGGTGTTGTCAATAGGTGGAGGTTTCTGGGTGGGGCCATCTCCTGCAAGAAGTTGCATCACAGCTCGATTTTTGTCAGCGAGTGAGAGAATGAAAAGCAACTCTTGCATTTCTCTCGTGCTTTTCACGACCTTGGCACCCAAACCAAAACCATTTTCCAGCCAAAAAGGTGTTTTGTCGAAGTGTAGTCGCTGTTGTAATGTAGGAAATAGCCTGGCCAATTTTCACACAGCAAGATCCCATAAAAACAATGGGATAGGAACATAGGGAGCAGGTGGAGACCATTTAGCCCCTTAAACCTGTACCGTTGCCATGCGATTAGATCATGCGGCCTACCTCCTATATCTGCGTTTGCGCCAGAACCCTCAGTACCTTTTACTTAAAAAATCTATTAATCTCTACTGGAGACTACAAGATGATGGAATTAAAGGTTTTCCAGTCCCGAAGGGCACTGGTAGAGGTAACTAAAGCAGACCGTTCGCTTGGTTGAAAATTTTGTTTCAGAGGGCAGAGATTGAAGGTTGGAGTGAGCAGGAGAATTATGGGTAGCTTTTTTTCTCATCAAAGGGTGCGCGTTTTTAGATCGGTTATTGTGGAAGGTACTTATAACAGATTGTATATAAGTGGTTCAAGAAATAACTGGTGTGTTCCTGCAGCAACTGGGACTACAAAATGTATTGGGAAGATGGATACCTCGAGGTTGAGGTCCTTTAGAGAGTGGCCAGGTAGGTTGGGGCTAGTCCCATTCCTCAAAATTCCAACCTAAGATTTGACTTCATTAACTTCATAGTGTGGGTGGTGACCTAATGACATTATCACGCACAACATAAATACATACAGACAGACAAACAGATTGTCTCTGTACAACATGGCTTTATCTGGATGTCTTGTCACTTCTTCAGAGGAAAGTTATCTCCATCACCGGGGGTTCATGTTGTTTTACACAGCCTGAACTTTTCCCCTCTGTTGAAGGATCTTCCTCCCCCACCCCACAAATGGAGCTCAGTCAGTAACAGAAACATTCTATCGATCTGGAAATTCAGATGGGCTTGCCCATGAGCACGCGTGGTGGGGGCTAACGGAGTGATTCTTGCGCTTGAATGGCGAGGCCTGAAGTGCAACCAATACCGAGTCCAGGACTTTGTTTCCATTGAACCCGGAAGCAACCTGTTAGTCGAATCTGGTAAAAGATCGGCTCGCTGCTGGAGTTGTAGGGTGAAAAGGGAGGTTGACTGCGGTTGGGGCATGGCGAGAGGGGCCAGCAGGGCATTGTGGGACGAGTGGTTGAAGTCACCGGTCATGGTGTGGAGAAAGATGGTGATTGGCAGAGAGACGGCTCCAGTCCCCGGTGAAGAATGTTCCCGCTTCCCCAGGAAAACTGGGAAAGGCACATAACCTTGTGGAGTCGGCAACTCCCACTCCCCTTTCACTGCCACTGAGGAATAAATTCACTGTGGGAAGTTTCAGTGAAAGATCATGGGTCATAAAATATATGTATTTAAAATTCCCTTCAAACATCTTTGTTAATTATGTAAAATACTGTTGATGGGTGCTGGAGAAAGCTGTTTGACTGGGCCAGACAGTGGGTTGAGAGATGATGTGATGAAGCCTCCAAGAATACACCAAATCAAAGTTGGCAACTCTATTTGTGATACGGGGAGAGCAATGTGTTCGGATGTCCCCACCCACACGGCCTCAGTGGATGGGATGACTCTGTTTTACTTCAGTTGATTAAGTGTAGCCAGATCCCCTGGCAGGCTCCCAATCCTCACTGGCCTGGCCACATGAGTTTAATTAGAAGTGTTTGTGGGCGAGTGGGAAAGCGGAGTCGTAATTTTCTCTGCAGCAGATGTACTGAAGGAAAGGAGCGTTTCAAGAACTCCACCAGGTCACCTATTTGACAGAATAAATCCGTTTCCATTTCACACTGAGATTCTGGTCTGGTTAATCTCAGTAATCAAGATAAGACTCCCGAAAGATGTAAATTTGACTGTATCTCCTCGAGAATCATTTGTAGGGTTCACTGTTTGTGCTGTAATATCGTCAGCACTTGGTAAACTTTACATTTTTGCAAGTGCAAGATTTTTTTAAGCTAAAACCTCTGTGTGACCATGCTGTGTGCCTTCAGGCCATACAATGGTTGAGCTTGGCTGTGTCGGCAAGGATTGACCGTGCGACCACAAAGGGCAGCACGGTAGCATGGTGGTTAGCATAAATGCTTCACAGCTCCTGGGTCCCAGGTTCGGTTCCCGGCTGGGTCACTGTCTGTGCGGAGTCTGCACGTCCTCCCCGTGTCTGCGTGGGTTTCCTCCGGGTGCTCCGGTTTCCTCCCACAGTCCAAAGATGTGCGGGTTAGGTGGATTGGCCATGCTAAATTGCCCGTAGTGTCCTAAAAAGTAAGGTTAAGGGGGGGTTGTTGGGTTACGGGTATAGGGTGGATACGTGGGTTTAAGTAGGGTGATCATTGCTCGGCACAACATCGAGGGCCGAAGGGCCTGTTCTGTGCTGTACTGTTCTATGTTCTATGAATGCTGAATACAGGGTTAACGGCAGGATTTTTGGAAGTGTGGAGGAACAGAGGGATCTTGGGGTCTACGTACATAGATCCCTCAAAGTTGCCACCCAGGTTAATAGGGTTATTAAGAAGGCGTATGGTGTGTTGGCTTTCATTAACAGGGGGATTGAGTTGAAGAACCGCAAGGTTTTGCTGCAGATTTATAAAACCCTAGTTAGACCACACTTGGAATATTGTGTCCAGTTCTGGTCACCTCATTATAGGAAGGATGTGGATGCTTTGGAGAGGGTGCAGAGGAGATTTACCAGGATGCTGCCTGGACTGGAGGGCATGTCGTATGAAGAAAGGTTGAGGGAGCTAGGGCTTTTCTCACTGGAGCGAAGAAGGAAGAGAGGTGACTTGATAGAGGTGTGCAAGGTGATGAGAGGCATGGATAGAGTGGATAGCCAGAGACTTTTCCCCCAGGGTGGAAATGGTTGTCATGAGCGGACATAATTTTAAGGTGATTGGAGGAAGGTATCGGGGACATGTCAGAGGTTGGTTCTTTACACAGAGAGTGGTGGGTGTGTGGAATGCACTGCCAGCAGAGGTGGTGGAGTCAGAGTCATTAGGGACATTTAAGTGACTCTTGGACAGGCACATGGACAGCAGTAAACTGAAGGGGTGAAGATTAGGTTGATCTTAGATTAGGATAAATGGTCGACACAGCACCGTGGGCCGAAGGGCCTGTCCAGTGTCCTGTTCTATGTTCTATGATTAATTTCTGTTGCTGCTGCATGGTCACTGGCACCGAGTGAGTGCTGCACTGCTCAAGGTGGTGGATTTCAGGTCAGATATTAAACCAAAGCCCCCGCCTGTCCCCTCCAGGTGGGTATCCAAAGTCCCACAAGCACTGTTCTGAAGTTCTCCTTCCTTATCCTGGCCAATATTAATCTCAAACAAAATCACTCAAACAGTCTATCTGATCATTATCACATTGCTAATTGTGGGAGCTCGTCATGTGCAAATCGGCTGCCACATTCCATTACAACAGCCATTACACTTCAAAAAGGACTTCATCGGCTGTGATACGTTGTGGGCCATCCTGAAGTCATGAAAAACATGACGGAAATGTAATCTATTTTCTTGGTACAGTGGTGAAGTTTCCAAAATGTTGGTACTTCCACCAAGGTGAATGAATTGAAACAGTCAGGAAGCATCCATAGAATCCCTACAGTGCAAAGGAGGCCATTCGACCCATCGAGTCCGCACCAACTCTCCAAAAGAGCCCGCTACCCAGGCCCACTCCCTTTCCCTGACCCCGTAACCCCACCTAACCTGCACACCGATAGACACTAATGGGCAATTTAGCATGGCCGATCCACCTCAGCTGCACATCTTTGGACCGCTCACGTCATTTAGACGAGTGATACTGCTGCTGTGCATGCATCTCCCACCCCCTTCCTTATAATCCAGCCTTGACTTCCTTCCACTCAGTGTTATCAGGAAAGACTGTCAGATGAGCAGGGTTTGAGTCATGACTGTGGTAGAAAGTTAAAATGACCTCATGTGACTGAAACTAGGAGAGGAAAAGAGATTATTCTGATTGAGAGCTTGGATTTTTATCAAGTTTTTTTGTGTTTTTTTTGGGAGCCAGTGGAATGGTTGAGGAATGTTTCTCTGGGTGGGTGGTCGTGGAATTTTAAATTCGGGATGCAAACCATCCGTCAAATTGTTGGCAGTTTTGATTATTTTGTGTGCGCGTGAATATTATGCTAGTCAATTTGAGAATTGTCGGTGCTGGGAAATGGCTTCCTTCTATTTCACACACATTAAACAACTCCAGGTGGTTTACAGACCTCTTTATTAATCCCTCCCATGGCAGATAGGAGAGAGTTTGAGGGGGGATAAAGAGTGATGCATGGGGAGCGCGATCCCCTACATGCTGTGTGCATGTCACCACCTCATCCCCCCCCCCCTGCCCACCCACATCGTGGCATGGGGGATGGGACACTTCGATAACACATTTAAATCAGGCTCGCTCAGTGTAGTTAGGTGCCTGCTTTGTAATAATCATTATCAACACTGCAATGAAGTTACTGTGAAAATCCCCTAGTTGCCTGTTCAGGTACACAGAGGGAGAATTCAGAATGTCCAATTCACCGAATAAGCACGTCTTTCAGGATTTGTGGGAGCGTCCGGAGGAAACCCACGCATACACGGGGAGAACGTGCAGACTCCGCACAGACAGTGACCCAAGCCGGGAATCGAATCTGGGTCCCTGGCGCTGTGAAGCAACTGTGCTAACCACTGTGCAAACCATTCAGTTCAAGGACAATTAGGGATGGGCAACAAATGGCGTCCACATCTCGTAAAAGAGTAAAGAAAAAAATGCTTCTCCTAACTACAGGGGCAAAGGTGCAGTTGGATGCAGACTAAATCTCCCTTTAATCTTCCCCAATAATGGGCGGGATTCTCTAATAATGGGGCTATGTCCCCATGCCGGCATGAAAACCGGCGGCAACCACTCCGGCGTCAACGGCGCCCGAAAGTGAGTAATTCTCCACTTTCTAGGGTGCTAGGGTGACGCCGGAGTGGTTCCCGCAGCTCCAGCCAGCGCGGAATGGCCGGCGCGAGTTCGCGCATGTGCGGAACTTTCCATAAGGTAAACACTGCTGAACAAAATATTCAGAGCAGAATTTTCGCTAAAAAATGGCAAAGTGTCAGGTTCTGCCCGAAAACCGGCATGTCCATCCCCAGAGGAACAGACAGGTTTACTCTCCGAGCTTCTGACACTTTGTCAAAAAGAAAATCGGGTGGGTATGTTTTGCGCCGTCTCTCTGGCAGGGCACAGCCTCACAGAGCCGGAAAGCCTGGTTCCACAGAGATCAGGGTGCCCTTTTTAAAGGGTGCCCTGATCTCAGAGCCAATCTGTTGGCACTGCCAGGGTGCCGGGTGCCATGTCCCGGACCAGATGGCAGCTATACTGGACTCTGTGCCCCAGTGATTCCCACCAGCGTGACCGTATGCCAGCAGGGAGGAACATTCAGCGAAACGGAAAGATACGGCATTCTACCATTTAGGAATATTCAAATCTGTTAAAGTAATGGCAATCAGGTTCACGCTCTCGCTGATTATATCGCCAGAGGAGGGGAGTGCGTTGACAGGGAAGATCTCATTCGGAGATCTCGGCGCAAACCCTGTAATGGCCGTCTCGCGAGAGTTAGCGGCCATAACGGAATTTGCGTCCACGGTGAACGGGGCCGGTAAATCACCCCATATCTCAAAAAACACAGACAAACAGACGATAGGACAAGAAAAAGGCATAATCTCAGTTCCACAAGCTGAAACACAGGAACCTGGACATTCTTCCGTCCAATGCTGTTGTACATACGCTTCAAAATAAACCGGTTTAAATGGCACACGTAACTCTGAGGAGCATTTGGACAATAACGTCAGAAGAAACTTGGCAGATGGGTCGGAAACGAGCGGACACAGGTTTAAGGTAATTGCCAAAAGAAGCAGGGAGGAGATGAGGAAACAGGTTTTCATGTCGCGGGTAGTACCGATCTGCAATTGCATTGTCTCAGAGAGAGGTGAAAGCAGATTAAATAGTCAGTTTCAGAAGGTATTTGCATAAATGCTCGAAAAGGAAAAGAAAATTGCACAGTTATGGGGGAAATGCAGAGGGAATGGGATTAATTGGATAACTCTTTGAAGAATTGGTGCTAGTATGATGTGCTGAATGGCTGCTGTCTGTGCTGCATGATTCAATGAATATTACCTGGTGTTGTCTTCAGGCTAATATTAATTACCTTGAATGTTATTTTTGATGATAAATCAAAATTCACTCTTCGGGCTTCATACTTTTCTCTCTCTCTCTCCTTCCCTCCCTCCACTCTTTCTCCATCTCGCCAACCCTAGTGAAGGAAACTCCTAAATGTCCTACCTATGCATACCAAATAACTTGAAAGCTGTCCCTGCCAAATAAGTATTCCTGTTTTCTGGTGGCTCTGATGATAGTGAATTTGACATTTATTCTGATACTGACATAGACCAGGGAGATTTCGCCTGATCGCTGCTTTGAGCAAAATACACAGAGAACTTGGAGGGATGGTAAGGCTCCTTCAAATTGGCTTTGGTTTCTCTCAGCCAGGAAGAGGACAAATTGGACAGCAAACCGTTCCCATTCTATTGTTTCCTGCTCGATATGGGGGGGGGGGGGGGGGGGGGGGGGCAGCACGGTAGCACAATTGCTTCACAGCTCCAGGGTCCCAGGTTCGATTCCGGCTTGGGTCACTGTCTGTGCGGAGTCTGCACATCCTCCCCGTGTGTGCGTGGGTTTCCTCCGGGTGCTCCGGTTTCCTCCCACAGTCCAAAGCTGTGCAGGTTAGGTGGATTGGCCATGCTAAATTGCCCATAGTGTCCAAAATTGCCCTTAGTGTTGGGTGGGGTTACTGGGTTATGGGGATAGGGTGGAGGTGTTGACCTTGGGTAGGGTGCTCTTTCCAAGAGCCGGTGCAGACTCGATGGGCCGAATGGTCTCCTTCCGCACTGTAAATTCTATGATATACCAAAAAAGGAAAGGGATCAGAGGGTAGGGTGGGTAGGATGTGTGTGCACATGACACCATTATATTACCAATTGCATTGCTTTCTACACATTTTTGTAGTGGTAGACCAGAAGGCACTCTAAGAGTTACTTAATGAGGTCAAGGGATTTATCTAAAGAGTAACGAAGACCATACAGACCCAGAGGCCTGGTCTCTTTTTCTGTACTGAGTTTGCTTGTCTCCGGTCTGGAAACAGCAGGCCCTAATTTTGACCTGGGCACCATTATATTTTTCCCCTGAGTGAGGGAGGAAAAACTGGGCTGGATGATGAACATTCCAGGATTACCACCCAATGAAGTAACTGAACAAGGGCCCATTGTCAGCCGGGAGCCCCCAAATATGGCCAACACTGGTTCTGATCTGTAAAGTTTGATTTAGGCAATAAAAGAGTTCTAATGAATTTCTGTGCTATTCAAAGAGATGGGGAATAAAATATTCTCGCATTTCTAAGGGTTCAATTGTCACTCACAAAGGCAGGTGCAATCTGGACTTCTCTCAGATGCCCCAAACCCTCACGCCCTTGATCCTTTCACAAGTGGCAACAGTTTTTCCTTATCTCCTCTGTCTAGACCCCTAATAATATCACACAGGCTGTGAGTTTCTTTTCCCGTCGGCACTCACTCCACGCACAAGTTTCCCGGCAGCTTGAGTGGCTTCAATCGGAAATCCCTTTGACAAGCGGCGGGAGTAGACAATTCCACCGCCAGCGAACGATGCGTTGCCGATAAACGCGCGGCTGGGCGACCGGATCTCAGCTCAGAAGGAGGCCATTCGGCCCATTGTATCTGCTCTCTCTCTCTCTGAATGAGCAATTCAGTCAGTGCCATTCTCCCTTTTCCTCTCCATAACTCTGCACGCCCTTCCTTTGTAGATAATTGTCTAATTTTCTTTCGAATGCTTTGAATGAACCTGCCTCCACCACACTGCCAGGCTGTGCATTCCAGACCTTAACCACTCGCTCCATGGAAACCTCAGGTCGCTTTTGCTTCTTTTACTATTTTGCTTCAATTGTTTTAAACCTGTACTCTTCCGTTCTCTACCCTTTCACAAGTGGGAACAGTTTCTCCCGATCTACACTGTCCAGATCCCTCATGATTTTGAACGCCTCTATCAAACCTCCTCTCAACCTATCTTTCTCCAAGGATAATAGTCTCAGCGTCTCCAATCTATCTTCATAACTGAAGCTCCTCATCTCTGGAGCCATTCGCGAATATTTTCTGCACTCTCTCCAATGTCTTCACATCCTGCTTAAGTGAGAAGCCCAGAACTGGACACAATACTCCAGCTGAGGATGAACTAGTATCCTATACAAGTTCAACATAACCTCCTTGCCCTTGTACACCCTGCCCAGGATGCTGTTATGCTTTATTATCCATTATCTTGATGTGTCCTGCTACCTTCAGTGACTCATTGTCAAGATGAACAGGTTTTGCAATGGAGTCAGACCATGCCACAACAACCTTTGCTGTTGGCGACACTGTGACTCAAATGTGCAAGTGCAAACCATGGTGCATATAATCGACCAGTGCCCCGATGTGTGATTCAGTGATGGTCTCACTGCCCTACACCAGGCTGATGATGCTAGCTGTTCGTCAGTGCATACGGTAGTATTAGCAGTGATGACTTATGCACATTTTGCTCAGGTCCCACTGCTCCGAACCTCCTTTAGAATTGTGCCTTTTATAGTGTCTCTCCATATTCTCCCTACCAAAATGAATCACTTCACATTTTTCCGCACTGAACTTCATCTGCCACCTGTCTGCCCATTCCATTAACTTGTCGATATCCCTTTGAAGTTCTACACAGTTCAGAATACTTCCAAGTTTCATATCATCCGCAAATTTTTAACTTGTGCCTTGTACACCAAGGTCTGGGATATTGATGTATATATATCAAGGACAGCAAGGCTCCCAACATTGACCCCGGGGAATTTATCTCCAAACCATCCTGCAGCCATAAAGCATCCATTAACCACGATTCTGTTTCCTGCTCTGCAATTCAACAAGATCATGGTTTCACATTCTGCCTACCCCTTATAACCTTTGACTCCCTTGTTAGTCAATAGTCTGTCTACCCCTGTATGAAAATCATTCATTGACTCTGCTCCCCCTGTTTTTTGAGGAAGAGAGTTTGAAAGATTCGAAACTCTCTTCAGAGAACAAAAATCTTCTCATCTCCGTCTTAAATGGGAACCCTTTATTTTTAAACTGTGATCTCATCAACCCCTCATGACCTCTTCAAAAAATGCAAGCATATTAGTTAAACACTATTTTCCTGTAAGGAACCATGCTAGCGTTCTTTAATTAACCAGCATTTGTCCATGCGGTTATTAATATTGTCCAGAATTATTGGGCTGGATTCTCCAAAAATGGGGCTGTGTCCCCACGCCAGTGTAAAAACGCTGGAGTTTTACTCTGGAGATTCCTTAACAATATTAACAGCTATTTACCTACCTGCAGGTGGCTGGCAGGGCCCCGGAGTGCTTCTTGGAGCTTCAGCTGCGGGTAAGGGTTCCGAGTCCATGCATGCGCACGGCGGCGGCCTCAAGCAGCGAATGCGATGGCGGACTCAGCCGGCGGATCTAGACAAGGAAACGATCGGCCCCGTGCCGCCCATAACACGCCCAATCGCTGCCCTGGCCGCCCATAAGGCCCTCCAGTACTTCATCCCCCCCCATCCCTCACCAGGGCTGCAGCGGACAGCTGCCACCCAAGGTTCCCGGCCGGCCAGATGTGGTTAGAACCATGCCGTTGGGAACTAAACCAGTTTTGCCTGGAGTATCGCTGGGGGGGCCTCTGTCAATGGCACACCAGCCGTGCCGCGTAATCCGCGCGATTGTGACGCGGGGCTGTGGAGAAACCCGCCCATTGTTTAGAGAAGTTCCCCCCAACCACAACTCTCACTTCTCATCCAGTCTTGCTATCTCATTAACTTGAAGTACAGACAGTCTATCCAATACCACCTCCGTACCAATTTAAAACCCTTCAAGTGTCTGAATTACCTCCTCTTGCACCATGACCTGCACATAATCTTGTTTCTTGGTAAGCGACATATGCAAAATCTCCAGTTATCACCTGAACTATGCCATTTGCCTCCATGGATAAATCCCCTTTTTGGTTCCTAATTGACCCTACCCTTCCTCTTTCCTGCCCTTTTACTTTTTATAAGTCTGTAGAAGACATTGGGCTTCCTCTTAATGTTAGCTGCCTGTCTCTTTTCATACTCACTCTTTGCTTCTTTTATTTGCTTTCTCATTTCCCCTCTGACGCTTCTATATTCAGCCTGGTTCCCAACCTAACATTTGTCATAAGCACACATTTTCTCCTGTATCGTCATTTCCATCTCTTTGTCATCCCGGGAGCTCTGGCGATGTCAGCCCTACCGTTCCATTTTAAGACAATATAACTTGACTCTGCCTGAGATAATTCTGCTGTGAAGCTGGCCTGTTCAGTCATCTCTGCATCCTCCTCACAGCTCACGCTCCCACCTAACCTGTTATCTACACATTTGGAGATAATGCATTTCAGTCCCTTATCCAATTAATTAATATACATCGTGAATAGCTGGGGTCCGAGCACTGATCCCTGCGGTACCACACCAGTTGCTGCCTGCCGTTTGGAAAAAATCCATTACTCTCCTGTCTGCCAACCAGTTTTCTATCCATCTCAATACTACCACTAATAAGACCATAAGACATAGGAGCAGAATTAGACCATTTGGCCCATCAAGTCTGCTCCACCATTCAATCATGGCTGATATGTTTCTCACCCCATTCTCCAGCCTTCTCCTCATAACCCCTATTGATCAGGAACCTATCTATCTCTGTCTTAAAGACACTCAGTGACTTGGCCTCCACAGCCTTCAATGGCAAAGAGTCCCAAAATTTCACCACCCTCTGGCTGAAGAAATTCCTCCTCATCTCAGCTTCAAAGCTTCAGTCTGAGGCTGTGCCCTCGGGTATAGATTCTCCTACTAGTGGAAACATCCTCTCCTTGTTCACTCTATCTAGGCCCCACCGTATCCTGTAAGTTTCAGTGAGATTCCCCTTCATCCTTCCAAGCTCCATCAAGTAGAATCCCAGAACCCTCAACCACACCTCATCTGACAAAATCCCATGCGCTTTAACTTTACACACTGATCTCGAATGTGGGACTTTGTTGAAAGCTGCTTCCACTGGCTCCTCTTCATTAACTCTGCTATTTACTCAGACTCAAAGAATTCCAGTAGATTTGTCAAGCATGATTTCCCCTTCATAAATCCATGCTGACTCTGTCTGATCCATCCTGCCACCGTTTTCAAGTGCTCTGCTATAAAATCTTTGATAATGGATTCTAGAATGTTCCCCACTGTCGACGTCAGGCTATAATTCCCTTTCGGAGCACTGCATCTCTGACTATGTCTATATAAATGTTTCTGGCACATACCTCTCCAGTTACCTGAGGAAGGAGCAGTGCTCCGAAAGCTCGTGTTTGAAACAAACCTGTTGGACTTTAACCTGGTGTTGTAAGACTTCTTACTGTCATTACACATTACCAATTCTGGGCTGGCCTGTTCTGTAGTTGATTCCTCAGCATATTCGTCCAGAAATTCCTCCTCAATGGTATTGACTAATTTGACTTTTCCAATCTTTATGCAGATTAAAATC
The DNA here is from genome assembly GCF_902713615.1 of Scyliorhinus canicula. Lineage (NCBI taxonomy): Eukaryota > Metazoa > Chordata > Chondrichthyes > Carcharhiniformes > Scyliorhinidae > Scyliorhinus > Scyliorhinus canicula. The sequence continues at coordinate 7,941,927 of NC_052170.1, forward strand.
ACCCATAATTACAGATGTTCTTTTATCAGATGCATCTCTAATTTTATCTTTAATGCCAATCCCAACTTCACCACTTCAGTTTGGGGGTCTATCTCCAATGGCCACCAACGTTTTTTGCCTCTTGGTGTTTCTCAGCTTGACCCATACAGATTCCGCATTGTCGGATCTAATGTCCTTCATCACTGTTGTGTTAATTTCCTCTTTTTCTTAAAGGAATTTAGCGTAGCCAATTATTTTTTTTCTTTTCCAATTAAGGGGCAATTTAGCGTGGCCAATCCACCTAATCAGCACATCTTTGGGTTGTGGGGGAGAAACCCACGCAGACATGGGGAGAATCTGTAAACTCCACACGGACAGTGACCCAGGGCCGGGATTTGAACCCGGATCCTCAGTGCCGCAGTCCCAGTGCTAACCATTGCGCCACATGCCGCCCTTGTTAATTTCCTCTTTCACCAACACTGCCACTCCCCCGCCTTTTCCTTTATGTCTGTCCTTCCTAAATACTGAATACCCTTGGATGTTCAGTTCCCATCCCTGGTCACCCTGCAGCAATGTCTCTGTAATCCTGATTATATCACATCCGCTTACATCTATTTATATGATTACTTCATCCGCTTTATTGTGAGTGCTCCATGCATTTAGGCTTGTCTTTTCAACATTACCTGTCCTGCACCCAATATTTTTCACTGTGGCCTTGTTTAAAGCTGGATGTTTTAAGCTGGATTCAAATCGATCTCCAACTACTTTCATCCCAGCTGGCTGTTTTGATCCTGCTTTGGGAATGCCACCTCACATACTACTCTTCCTTCTCTTAAACTCCTGCAGAAGGAATATTTTTGTACTCCGCCATTCTGCCCGATACCAGGAACAGCCAGTAGAAAGGGAGCTGTGCCATTGCTGTTATCAAACAAAAAGGCAACATTGCCCCAACTGTACCCCTCCATTCTACTTGTGGTTAGCCAGGTCAATCGAATGTAACATGGAACAGCCCTTTGTCAAAAAACAATTGATAAAATTCTCGACAGCAGAATTCCAACACCTCACAACTCTAGTGATCAAGGATTAAATGACCCTGGAAGCTGAGGAATGTGGTCATACTGTCGTTTTGACATCCACTTGATCACAACGAAAACATGACTTCCAATATAATAATAATAATCTTTATTAGTGTCACAAGTAGGCTTACATTAACACTGCAATGAAGTTACTGAGAAAATCCCCTAGTCGCCACACTCTGGCGCCTGTTCTGGTACACTGAGGGAGAATTCAGAGTGTCCAATTCGCCCAACAGCACGTCTTTTGGGCAGAAACTGGAGCACCTGGAGGAAACCCACGCAGACACGGGGAGAACGTGCAGACTCCACACAGTGACCCAAGCCGGGAATCGAACCTGGGATCCTGGAGCTGTGGAGCAACAGTGCTAACCACTGTGCTATTGTGCCGCTCCTGGGCTACCTAACAGGGAGGTCCAGCTAACTGCTCCCAGCTTGGAGGTGGGCCTCATGCCAATATCTGTTCGGATCGTTGCTAGTATAAAGAGGTAAACGCACCATTCCTTTACCTGTGCCAAGCGGCCTCCATTTTGATTGCCTTGATGCCGTACGGGAGATGCCGACATTAACTGCACACGCACACAATAATTGAGACCAATGCTGCCTATGCTCCCAGGGTGGTCATGTAGGTGGGCTACTGGAAGGCCTTTGAATGTTTTGGTGTTAACCTCAGCAAAACTCAGCACTTCCTTGAGGTGGCAAAAGTGATGGAAAAAACTATTTAAAAAAATTACTGACATTTCAAAACCAGTTCTCATTCCTCAAGAGGGTTAAATGATAGGTTGAGAACTCCAGTCGATTGTGTTTTTTTTAGAACTAATATGTGTCTCATGGGAGTATAAAAATAAAACCTTTACTGTCCAGTAATAACACGGAAATGAAGGAATGTCTCTTAGACTCAGTGTTTCTGTCTGATTGGAACCAGAGATTCACATTAAGTGTTTCCAGACGTTGTACAATCAGAAACATAATGCATAGAGTACCTTTCAAGGGTGGTCATCGTGGTTTTTCAATCCTTCCATAGCCTTGGCCCTCTCGCTCTCTCTCTCGGTCCTAAGCTCCGGAATTTCCCCTCTGTACCTCTCCGTTTCTTTCTACTTCTTAAAGGTACTCCCCGAAACCCTCTTTGTCACCCAAGCTTTTGGTTACCTGTCCGAACATCTACGTAGGTGGTTTTGTATCAAACGTTGATAATGTTCCTGTAAAGGACCTTGTGGCTCTTTACTACATTAACAGGGTCATAGAGATATAAATTGTTGTCCAGTTATATTGCAGGTCACTATTACTGCACAACTAATTATCTACTGAAACAGCCAGAGGTGGAGTTCTCCACATAAGAGCTGGATATTGTTTCCATTGTTTCTGGGGCATGGAATAAGTAGGAATGTTAGTTGGGTTACAGTATCGGTAAATGGGTTCTGAGGCAGTGGTGGCTCTTCAGCCTTCAGCTTTGGGGCACGTTCCTCTCCAGTACCTGGGAGCTCTGGCTCCCTACCCCGCCCCTGGGACCCCTCATGTGTGGTCGTGGGACGTAGGCTGAGGCACAGTGCTGCAGTACCTCTTCTTTCCACTGCAGTGCTCTGCCTGGAGGGCTAGAGAGCTGTTGGCCAATCCAAGGCCGGATTTCCGTTCAAGGTCGGATTAAAGCCCTGCCTGCTGCCAATTAAAACTCAGTTGAGCGTAAAATGGCAATGGGCCTGTCGGGGGTGGGTGAGGATGGGTTGCTCACTGACTCTCAGGACGGCAGGGGTGAGCACTTGCCGTCCTGAAAACTCAGGCCCAAGAATTACATCCGGTTTACAGCACAGAAACAGACCATTGGGCCTAGCTGGTCCACGCCATTGTTCCTGCTCCATGCAGGCGCGCCTCCTCCCATCTTTACTTCACATCACCGTATTGATGTGTTCTTCTATTCATTTCTCCCTTATGTGTTTATCTAAATTCCCCTTAAATTTATCTCCACTTTTCACCTCACCTCAATTACTCCCTGTGATAGCGAGCTCCATATTTTCTCTGCTTTCTGGGTAAAGAATTTTACCCTGATTTTCCGAAAAATAATAACAAATAATAATTGCTTATTGTCACAAGTAGGCTTCAATGAAGTTACTGTGAAAGCGGTACGAGAATTGAACCCGTGCTGTTGGCATTGTGCTGCATTACAAGCCAGCTGTTTAGCCCACTGTGCTAATTCCTATTGGATTTATTAGCGACCAGTTTATATTTAAGGCCGTTTTGGACTCCCATTCAAGCGGAAACATTTTCTCCATGCCTACCCTACTGAGCTCCTTTATAATCTAAGATGGAATATTCATTCTTTCCTGACGGGTGTAACCCCTCAGTTTTCAGGTATCATCCTTGCAAATCTTTGTTTTGCACCTTCTCCAATGCCTGGATATCCTTTTTTATGACAAGGAGATTGCTGCTGGAAAGAACACTGAACAAGGCAGAGCGTGGCTCTGTGATGCCCCCACAGTCGAATAGTTTGTCGATCTTCACTAATAAAGAATAACCCAAAGGAGGGGCACTGGAAGGTAGCAGACGCGGACACAATTGTGACTTTGATGGAGGAGGAGGGGGGGGGGGGGGGGGGGGGTTACGAGAAATATTTAAAATACAATGTTCCTGGCTCGAGGGGAAGACTCAATATTGCCATCCTCATTCAGTCAGCAAAAAAAGTCATGAGAAATGGCATCCTAAAGTGGGAACCCCCCTCCAGATCCCCTCAGTTAATGTATCCTGGTGTGGAAAGGCTGAGAGAAATCGCTGAAGACATCTCACTTGGTGAAGAAGTCGTTTGTCAGAAATCCTGGGGATTCATGAAATTCACCCCCACCCCACCAGCCACATCACCGCCGCCTTGCACAGGCAGCTCTGAAAATATGTCTCTTTTCCCAGCTTCGCAGCAGGAAAGAGGGAATATCGTGGGGCAGGGAGGGGAGTGCGGAGATGAAAGCCACGAAGCAATCAACACTTTGTTTCGGGGGGGAATCTGGTAATCAGCAGCTCAGCTTTCAGACCTGGTCTAGAGAACAAATACGGCTGCCGGGTTGTCATAGGAACCAAGTGTTGGGGGTTGGGTGCTGGGAGTAATGTGCAACGAGAAGCTTAAAGAGACACTATCCCCTTTGTTATCTTTCACAGGCCGGGGAGAAAACTATTACAAATCTGTAACCTCCACATTGCCATTGCATTGAAACAGCGATGCTTTCTCAAACGCTGAAAGATATTAATACAGATACCATCAGTTTGCAGATTTGCTGGGGGCGGGTTGGTTATGATTGCAGGAGGTCTGCTTTGCAACAACTTGCCTTTTTCGTGGAATCTTTAACATGGTGCAGACATCATCAAACTGCTCCTCGGAACTGGCAAGAAGCAGTAGGGGAGGATCTAAGGGAGGTAACTGAACGCAGGGCCAGAGGAAAGCTGGGGATGTCAGAGATCGGGTGGGAGTGGTGAACAAGGACAAGGGATTTGAGTTCAGTGCACCAGGGAGTGGGGAAGCCAGTGGAGGTAGATGAGGGGGGGGGGGGGGGGGGGGGGAGTGGGGAAGCCAGTGGAGGTAGATGAGGAGGGGGGGGGGGGAATGGGGATGCCAGTGGAGGTAGATGAGGGGGGGGGGGGGGGGGGAAGCCAGTGGAGGTAGATGGGGAGGCGGGGGGGGAGTGGGGAAGCCAGTGGAGGTAGATGAGGAGGGGGGGGGGGAATGGGGATGCCAGTGGAGGTAGATGAGGGGGGGGGAAGCCAGTGGAGGTAGATGGGGAGGCCGGGGGGGTGGGGGGGGGGGAGTGGGGAAGCCAGTGGAGGTAGATGGGGAGGCGGGGGGGGGGGGGGAGTGGGGAAGCCAGTGGAGGTAGATGGGGAGGCGGGGGGGAGTGGGGAAGCCAGTGGAGGTAGATGAGGGGGGTAGGGTGGAGGAGTCAAATAGCACACTGAGATTGTGCACTGTCAGGTCCTGCCTGAGAGAGAGAAAGTCATTGACTAGGCAATGGGCACAATGGTCCTGAGTTTTCCATGCTATCAGATCCTTTCATGTTTAAAGACTCCAATCAATGGGTGAATTTGAAAAAAATATTAAAGCATTTTGATCTCAGGGATCTTATAAAAGCTGCCACTGGATTCATCAGCTCCACTTCTGTCAAGTGCGTGGGGCGGGATTCTCCCAGCCCCGGGGCAGGGCCGGAGAATCCCCGCGAACGGGCCACACCGCCCCGACGCCGGCAAGCGATTCTCCGCAGAGCGGCACCGGCGTGGTTGACGCCGGTCGGGGGCCGCCCTATGCGGCCGCAACGCCGATTCTCCGGCCCGGATGGGCCGAGCGGCCATAAGAAAAGAACTGAGTCCCACTGTGACGCCATTCTAACCTGCTCTGGTCCGGCAGGACCTCGGCGTTGAAGGGTCGGGTGGTGGCCTGTGGGGAGGGGTGGGGTCTGACCCCTGGGGGGCCCTCCGATGTGGCCTGGCCCAGATTGGGGCCCACCGAACGGCGGGCCGGCCTCTGTGGTTGGGGGCCTCCTTTCCTACGCGCCGGTCACTGTAGTCCTGCGCCATGTTGCATCGGGGCCGGCGCGTTGAAGGAGGCCACTGCGCATGCGCGCGTTGGCGCCGGCGCCACTGTGCGTGCGCGGATCCCGCAGCGCACAGTTCGCGCCGGGATCGGCAGCAGGAGCAACGCGAACCACTCCAGTGCCGTGCTGACCCCCTGTAGGGGCCAGAATTGGTCCTGGGAGCGGCCCGTTCACGCCGTCGTAAAACGCGACGGCATTTACGACGGCGTGGACACTCTGTCGCGCGATTGGAGAATCCCGCCCCTGATGTCCCCGTGGAATTATAAACGGCATTCAGATGAAGCTTGAAACGGACAATATATTTCACATCCAAATTGGGGCATATAAAAGGGCTTTGCAGGGCGGCACGGTGGCGCAGTTGTTAGCACCGCTGCCTCATGGCGCTGAGGTCCCAGGTTCAATCCCGGCTCTGGGTCACTGTCCGTGTGGAGTTTGCACATTCTCCCCGTGTTTGTGTGGGTTTCGCCCCACAACCCAAAGATGTGCAGGGTAGGTGGATTGGCCACGCTAAATTGCCCCTTAATTGGAAAAGAATTGGGTACTCTAAATATATTTTTTTTAAAAAGGGCCCATCTAAAGATGGGTTCAGAGTACCCCCCAATTCACTTGCTGTGTTTGCCGATCATTCAATTCGAACCTCACTCACTACTTTTGATTGTTGGCTGGCCATGTAAATTGAGTGATATGAGCTCAGCAGCCCATTGCACACCTCTCCCTAGCAATGGTTTAAAAAAAAATTCAAAATCATTTCTGATCGTGCCTTTTCAACAGAGCCACGCCTCGAGTAACTCCAGTTTCCATCTCACGTGCATTTTATACAGACCTATTAGTTTCAATGGTATTTAAATATCGAAAAGAATCCCCTTTTAGCAGCAGTGACAAACTTTGCGACACCAGAAGGGGTGTGGAGGGGGGGGGGGGGGGGGGGGGGAAGAGGGGAGTGGTGGGGTGGGGGGGGGGGGGGGGAACTAATGACCAAATGGTTCACTGGGCCAGTTTAAAGTGGGGACACTGGATTAGCAGTTGTAAATCCTTCAGATGAATGAAGTGTAGCCAGTGATTGTCTAAGCATGTTTCTATCTGACCACCTGCTATCTCTGTTGTAGAACAGAGACAGGCCTGTGCCGCTCAATAGAAGAACTCCTCCCCCCGCTTTACCACTGTACTACCAACCTTCTGTTAGAGACTGTCTTGTGGGGACATGCCAATGCCAGTCAATATCAACATCTAAATGCATCTGATGTTCACTTAAAGGTGATTTTTTTTTTTAGAAAAGGAAAGATTTGCATTTCTTTTTCACCTTTCACTAACTCGGGTCATCCCAAACGCGTCATAGCCAATTAAATATTTTTGAGGTGTATTCTATGCTGCAATGTAGGAAACACAGGAGCCAATTTGTACACAGCATGCTCCCACAGCGATGGGATAGTGATGTTGCTGGAGGGATAAATATTAGTTCAGAACTTTGGAAAGAACTCTGCTGCTCTTCTTCAAATAGTGTCATGGGATCTTTTGTCCCAATCCGAGAGGCCTTAGTTGAACATCCCATCTGAGAGATGGCACCTGCAATAGAGCGGGACTCCCTCAGCACTGAACTGGAGGGACAGATTACACTTAACTTCCTGGAGTGGAACTTGAACCCACAACCTTCTAACTCAAGAGGCGAGTCACAGCTGATCCTTGATTATGAGTTGGAAAGCTTTTTTAAAAATAAATTTTAGCGTACCCAATTATTCTTTTTCCCAATTAAGGGGCAATTTAGCGTGGTCAATCCATCTAACCTGCACATCTTTGGGTTGTGGGGCTGAAATGCACACAGACACGGGGCAAATGTGCAAACTCCACACGGACTGTGACGCGGAGCCGGGATTCGAACCCGGGTCCTCGGCGCCGCCGTCCCAGTGCTAACCAGTGCGCCGCATTCCACCTTCTGAGTTGGAAAGCTTGATTTTGAATGACTTTGACAGAAATTTCTCAACATTGTGTGTGGTACTCAAAGCATGGGATGGAGAGAGTGTGGAATATTAGTGGCGAGGAAACAGGCCAACCTTGTGTTAAAATTGTAAAGTACCCTTAACATGGAGAGAGAAAGAATTTGCTGACTTAATCATCGCTGCTTTTTTAATTCACTTTCCTGCATTGTTTCTTCATCGGAAGATTGATGAGTTCTGATTTCATTGGTTCTGAAGGGCAGCACTGTCTTCACTCTTAACATGCACTTGATCAACAAATGTAATGAGGGGATCAGATGGGGTCCGGAAGTGTTTTGAAGCCACGGTCGATTGCAATTTCATTCATCTGTATTTTACCCGTAACCAGAGCCCAGGGACACTGGAAGCCTATTGCAATTCCTCCTTCTTCTGTCCTGACAAGATCTCTTAAATCATCACCAACCAGAGGTTAAACCTACCACCTTCCTGTAGACTCATTTCCTTGTAGAACTCTGGAGTTCTCAATTGCAACTGGAATCCCAGCGAAACTGGGGAGAAAACAAATAACCCATTTTACAGAAGCAGGTTCAAATTTTAAGTTTAGGTTCCAGGCCTTAGGGGAGGTGCCGAAATCGGGGCCACATGGCATCAACAAAGGCAAAAGGAACATTGTAGGTGGATAACTCGGACGTGTTTGTGTTACTCCGAGAGATGGATTATAGAGTAACGTGGGTTACAGCAGATGTATAAAGACAGTGGGCTGGATTCTCCATTATTGGGACTGTGTCCCCTAGGCCAGCATCTAAACCAGGGGTGGGCAAACTTTTCTGTGCAAGGGCCACATTCAGAAATTCACGATTTTAAAGGGCCGCATAGTATATTAAGTAAAATAATTACTTCACCCGGTTATAATTCTGGGCGCCTCATATAGAACATAGAACAGTACAGCACAGAACAGGCCCTTCGGCCCTCGATGTTGTGCCGAGCAATGATCACGCTACTCAAGTCAACGTATCCACCCTATACCAGTAACCCAACAGCCCCCCCCCATTAACCTTAAAAAAAAATTTTAAAAATTTAAAAAAAATGACTTGGTGGGCCGCATAAAGACCTTTGGCGGGCCGCATGCGGCCCGTGGGCCGTAGTTTGCCCACCCCTGATCTAAACTGTGGAAAACCTGGCGTCAAAGGGCCACAAATCCCTCGCCCTGCAGGCAGCTAGCAGGGACCCGGCTTGGATCCAGCAGCTTTTGCTGCAGATATGGGCCCCCCCACTTCCGAGTCACAGGCCGCCCATGCACATGGCGGCGGCCTCCAGAGGCCACACCGTGCTCCATGGTGGACTGGGACCGCAGAGCTGGACCCCAAAAAAAGGAAACCCCCTGATCGGACGCATGCCTGAGCCTGTCCGCCCGCACAAACCTTTCCTGGCCGCCTATAAGGCCCCCCCGCCCTCCGATCGCCACCCCTCCACCCCCCCGACCAGGACGGCTGCGGACTGAGTCCACAGCTGCCAAGCGAGTATCCCGTCCGGCTAGACCATATTAGATCCACGCCCTCAGGATTCCGGCCGGTTGGGGGCAGTGAATGGTGGAGCGGGCCTCTGGCAATGGCCCAGGTAGGTCCTCGGCTGCGCGGTGTACTCTCTGAGCACGCCGCTTTTCGCAGCCCGCAGAATCAGGGAACCGGTCCCGATTCCTGGCAGGAAAATGGATTCTCCACCTCCGCACCGAACACGATTTCGGTGCGAGGCTGCAGAGAATCCAGCCCAGTTTCTTTTTAGCCCAGCCTTTTTACTCTCAATCCATTATTGACCCCAACTCTCCCAACATGGGAATAATCCCAACCGACTTAATCTTTGCCTTCCCTTGCAGGTCAGCAACCCAGAGTGTGGGAGTTTGGAAGATGTCACAATTGTGCAACTAGCTCTTGAACTGCGGCCAATATTTTAACTTAATCTAAATGCCTGGACAGATGCCTCAGTGTTTACAAGTATCAACTATCATGTAGTGAGTCATCAAGATCAGTGTTCAATTCTTCCATCTGGATAGAGGTAGCAGCCTCAGACAGGGCAGTGCTGGGATCACTGCTGTTGGCCGTGGCACTCCAGGACTTTGGCCATGTGGGTGGAATGGTAGTGGGTGTGGTTCCTGCTGGAAGGTATGAGCACATGTGCTGTACTCCATAAAGGCAGGTGGTGAAGGCTAGAACTAGAGCCGATCTTTACACACTTGCGTCAACTTTTATGTACAGAGATACACACGACAAACATGACGCCTCTTAACCCAACAACTCTGGTTTCAGCCTGTTCCTATATATAGAAACAGAAGTGAATCCCCAGTTAATGCCCGTCCTGTGCATACAATTGATATACAGTGCACCACATGTTGGTGAAGGATAGGATTGAGGTTCAGCTTGGAAATCCTGCACGTTGAAAAGTTTGGAGAAACAGGGGCTGGTTTAGCATACTGGGCTAAATCGCTGGCTTTTAAAGCAGACCAAGGCAGGCCAGCAGCACGGTTCAATTCCCGTACCAGCCTCCCCGAACAGGCGCCGGAATGTGGCGACTTGGGGCTTTTCACAGTAACTTCATTGAAGCCTACTCGTGACAATAAGCGATTTTCATTTTATTTCATTTCATGTGGGTTAGCTGCTAAACGTTTGTTTTATCAAGCCACGTCATAAATCACTGCTTTGAGGAGAGGGAGGTAAAAGGTTGGAATAAACTATGCCCATTGATCATTTGACATTGGCTCTATCTCGTTGCACAAACCGGTGGAATCAGCAGGGTATAGTTTGCTCGGAATTTCCATTCACATCTCACTCATGTACTGAATGAACCAAAATATTCCTCCCACCCAAGAGAGATGAATGAGTGTTTGAAAGTCTGCAGACTACTTCAGCCCTTTTATCTCTCTCCTGCTTTGCACCTCATCTCAAATCATTGAATTCAGTGACTGCAAATGGAGAGATCCTGCCGTCCGCACTTTCAGCACAGTTACAGTCATGGTTCAGTCGGACGGACTGAAGCAGAAAGGCAAATTCAATTAGAATTCTTGTACATCTGTACTGCTAAGTAAGTGAACTATCTAGTTGAATGCACACGGGGCTTTTGCAGACTGCAACTGCCCTGTTCAGATCAGAGGCTTACATGCAGTAAAACCATCGCAAAGCAGTCCTGAGGTTGATTGTTTCTGGTAACCACTGTCAGATTAAAAATCGATGTATAAATGGGGTGATGGGTGTAGGGGACCGAGTGTCCCCTGGGAAGAGTTTCACAAGCTTGTCAACACCGTCTGTGTGGTGGCTTCATTAATTTCTTTCTCCTAATTTGCTCTTGTATTCCTTTTTTTTCCTCTTTTTTTAAATAAATTTAGATTACCCAATTATTTTTTCCAATTAAGGGGCAATTTAGCATGGCCAATCCACCTACTCTGCACATTTTTGGGTTGTGGGGGCGAAACCCACGCAGACACGGGGAGAATGTGCAAACTCCACACGGACAGTGACCCAGAGCCGGGATCGAACCTGGGACCTCAGCACCGTGAGGCGGTTGTGCTAACCACTAGGCCACCGTGCTGCCCCTGCTCTTGTATTCCTGAAGGCCCTCATCCCGACGGGGGTTTAATTCCACAGGAGCCTTCCCGTACTTACCCCATCTAAGTCATCGATTCCCGGCTTGGGTCAATGTCTGTGTGTAGTTTGCCCGTTCTCCCCGTGCCTGCGTGGGTTTCCTCCGGGTGCTCCGGTTTCCTCCCACAGTCCAAAGATGTGCAGGTTAGGTGGATTGGCCAGGATAAATTGCCCTCAGTGTCCACAATAGTGGGGTTACTGGGTTATGGGGTTTAAATGGGGTGCTCTTTCCAAGAGCTGGTGCAGACTCAATGGGCCGAGTGGCCTCCTTCTGCACTGCAAGTTCTATGATTCTATGATCAATGTTCAGGTATAAGTCTGTGGAATGAGTGTCAAGAAGCTGCTTGAGCATGACAGGTATGACAGAACCTGATCCAGTTATAGAATAGGATCACAGAATGGTTAACGCACAGAAGGGGGCCATTTTCATCCTTCATCATAACACTCTTGACCAAGATCAGACTTGTGTTTTGCTCAGACAAGTGTTTTGTTTTATCTTTTGGGTTTGACCTTTTCCCGAAACCCTGCCACCGTGTTTATCGTGGAGTCAAGACTCGAGCTGGGCTATCACATTCTGCATTTATAGTATAACCTTAATTGTGGTTTCATTTTAACAAAAGCCCATGCTTAGGCCACAGTGAAATCTTTTGAAGAGTCCCTATGTTTGTGAAATGCTTTGTAGGGCATTGGGTGGGACCGAAGGCTGAGTGCTATTTTCATAAGCAGATGTCACATGGAAATGATGTGATGGTTTTGCGGCTTTACACTGCTGTGTCTTTGAATGAAGAAGGTTAGTCAGGACTACAATGATGATTTCTCATCTTTAATGATACAATTGCATGCCTTTAATGATCGTACACCCTTAATTGTGCACTATTGTTGCACACCTTTAAAGATTGGTTGGCTGGGCTCAACTGCGCACTTAAAATTCGGACTTTACATTTAAAAAGTTGCATTCCAGCACGGAGCCACGAGACACAATAACAAGCAAACGTGGAATGTTTCAGTGCCTGGCGAGGATCTGATTGGGGATTGTGTGAGCGAGGAGGAAAGGTATTGTGCCTGTGTTTGGATGAGGTAGGTGTCCGTCTGGCTCCCACTGTACTTGCAGGGGGGGGGGGGGGGACTGGGGAGGCCTCACATACTACACTCTGTAGCTGTGCCTTTTATTCTTTTCATTGTTGTCAAGCTTCGAACTTCGATACAGGAATCTATGGAGACTTCGCCGTTGGTGGCATCTGGCCTATGGTGCTGGTGTTTGACTAATCCTTTTATATGTAGATCAGGCAAGCGCTTAGGTTCTACTCTTTTCTATTCCATCTCTCTTCTCCCCCCCCCCCCCCACCCCCAATCCTCCCCACTTGTCCTGTCTGAAGCTTGCACATGTTCTATGGATAAGGTTTAGCTTTGTCAGCAAATGTTGGCCCATCTCAGCAGCTGTCAGCCAAATGTATAGCCAACCCCTCCAAATTGGAACACTTTACTGCGCTGGGAAAAGGGTACAAGCTGCCTGTGAGTAGAATTAGAGCCCGTCTCCTCAGCTTGAAGGATCTACTAGGTACATCTGTTAAAAACGGTCACTTTTTAAATTACTTTTGAGATTTTTACACAGAGTTAATTTGGCGACGGTCTCATCAGTAGCAAGCGTGCACTGGATGGAGCGGCACGGTAGCACTGTGGTTAACACTGCTGCTTCACAGCACCAGGGCCCCAGGTTCGATTCCCGGCTTGGGTCACTGTCTGTGCCGAGTCTGCACGTTCTCCCCGTGTCTGCGTGGGTTTCCTCCGGTTCCTCCCGCAAGTCCCGACAGACGTGTTGGGTGAATTGACATTCTGAATTCTGTGTACCCGAACAGGCGCTGGAGTGTGGCGACAGGGGGATTTTCACAGTGACTGCATTGCAATGTTACTGAAAGCCTACTTGTGACAATAATAAAGATTATTAAAACAAATGATCACCGGGACACTAAAGTTACAGGTCTCATTCCATCCTAGCCAGAGTGTGATAGGTCAATCTGTACAAAAACAATGGGCCAATCTGCCGGCCACGTTGCAGCTGAATGAGGACACGACACGGACGGTTGATGCATTAAGAGCCCCCCCCCCCCCCCCCCCCCCGGGCTTCCCGACAGCTCTTACGCCCCTCGAGATCTAACCATATCCTGCGAGACGTCGCGATGTGGGTGGGAATCAGTCTCTCAGAGTTAAGTCGACTTGGAATCCACTCTGTTTTATTCTGGTTAGATTGTGCCCAATGTGTATTTATATAACACCTTTAATGTGATGAATGACACTTACAGGAACACTAGGCGGGATTCTCCCCCACCCGGCGGGGCGGGGGGTCCCGGCGTATTGGAGAGGCGCCAACCACTCCGTCGTTGGGCCTCCGTACCTTTAGGGGCCAAGCCCTCACATTAAGGGGCTAGGCCCACGCCGGAGTGATTGCCGCTCCTCCGGCCGGCGCGAACGGCCTTTGGCGCCCCGCCAGCTGGGGCCGAAAGGCCTTCGCCCTCTGGTGGATGTCCGCGCATGCGCCGGAGCGTCAGCGGCTGCTGATGTCATACCGGCGCATGCACTGGGGAGGGGGGTCTCTTCCGCCCCCGCCATGGTGAAGACCATGACGGTGGCAGAAGAAAAAGAGGGCAGGCTGCCCTCCGATCGATGGGCCCCGATTGCGGGCCAGGCCACCGTGGGGGCACCCCCCGGGGTCAGATCGCCCCCCCCCCCCCCAAGGACCCCGGCGCCCGCCCGCGCCGCCAATCCCGCCGGTACCAGAGGTGGTTTAAACCACGCCGGCGGGAAAGGCCTGTCAGCAGCGGGACTTCGGCCCATCGCGGGCCGGAGAATCGCCCCGGGGGGAGAGGTTTAAGGAATGGATTCCTGAGCATAGGACTGCAGCAGCTGAACGCGACAGCTTGATGGAACATTTGAAATCGGGGATTCTAAAGAAGCTGGAAGGTATCTGGGAGGGTTGCGGAGCTGGAGGATATTCCAGAGATAAGAGCGGGGTCACAGAGGGGTTTGAAAATCAGGGTGAGGCTTTTAAAATCGAGGTGTTGCTCAGCTGTTGATCAGGAACCAATGTAGGTTAGTGAGCCCTGGGGTGATCGGGATACTGGCCTCAGTGTGAGTTAGGACGTTTTGGACGACTCCATGTTTATGGAGGGTGTGGGTTGCCAACCCTCCGGGATCGGCCTGGAGTCTCCAGGAATTGAAGATTTATTTCCAGGACGTTGCGGTGTGCCGTCCCTGAAAAACATCGGGGCATTAAAAAATATTGGCCACGATACCAGCCACGTCGCGCGTGGTGGCCGCTGGATCCCGGGTGAAGCCTACCTCGGGTTTCCCGAGTGCCACAGCGCTTCATGGGATTTACCCAAGTCCCGCGAGGCGGCAGGACCAATGCCATGCTGGCGCAAGTAAGCCTCGAACCTACTTAACGTCTACTTACCCGGTATCTACTGGCCTCCCGGGATCTGCCGGCCTCCCATTGAGGCTGCAGCCAGGCACCATTCAGTACTGGTCCTCGCAGACATGGGACCAGGCGGAACGGCATCCTGGGAGTCTCCGAGGCTATTGGAAACCCCTGGTTGGCCAGGGATAGTGCAGGGTCATCCCCTAGCTCACCCCCTGGAACATGGGTACATTTGCACTGCCAAGCTGGCACCTTGGCACTGCCACCTTGGTACTGTCAAGGTGCCTGGGTGGCGCTCCAGGGTGGCACTGCCAAGAGTCAGGACCACAGGGGGACCATGCCCATGAAAGGAGAGGGGGTTATGTAGGTTGTGGGGTGGGTGCAGGGGAGGTAAGAAAGGACCACTGCTAGATTGTGGGGGCTGACAGGTGAGAGTCCTGGAATGGGGGGGCCTGTATGTAGATGTTGGGGGCTTGTCCCCAGGGTCCCCATAGCGTGGTGTCCGCACTTGGAGGTGGTGAGGGGTAATGCCCATGTGTGTGGGGAGTGACATTGCCCAAGGTTGGGGGGCGCGGGGGGTTCCATAAGCTCACTTAGAGATCGGGGCACCCTTTCAAAATGGTGGCCCGATCTCTGAGTTCAGATCCTCAGTTAAGTGTGGGCTAAACCGGCGAGAACCCCCCCCCCCCCCCCCCCCCCAAACAGGGCTCAAAAAAGTGGTGTGGAACTCGCCAGCAGAGTCGTCGGGAAATTCCCAGCAAAATCCGCCACAGATGACACGTAGAGGCTTTTCCATTGAATCGCGCCCATTGTTTTTCTTGTCACTTTCTTTGATTGTTTCTCTTTCCCAGATGTTAACATATTGAAACATAGGGAACAAATGCTGTTAGCTTGACAACATCCAATTGGGTAATGAGTTTTTTAGTTTTCCAATTAGCGTAGGAAGGCCGTGCGTCACAGGGGTAGATATGGCTAATAATAATAATCTTTATTATTGTCACAAGTAGGCTTACATCAACACTGCAATGTAGTTACTGTGAAATTCCCCAAGTTGCCACATTCTGGTACCTCTTCAGGTTCACAGATGGAGAATTCAGAATGTCCACATTATCTAACAGCTCGTCTTTCAAGACTTGTGGGAGGAAACCGGAGCGCCCGGAGGAAACCCACACAGACACGGGGAGAATGTGCAGACTCCGCACAGACAGTGAGCCAAGGCGGGAATCGAACCTGGGACCCTGGCACTATGATGCAACAGTGCTAACCACTGCTAACATGCTGAATCATTATGGCTGGAGCCTGGGGGCAAGCCATGTAATGAAACCTCCAGGAAGACATTTAATTACAGTTGGCAACCTATGGAAGGTAGACATTGATGGATGGCCAGGAGTGTGTTAGAATAGTCAAGTCGAGAGGTAACTAAGGCATTGGTGAAGGTTTCAGTAGTTGAGCTGAGCTGAGGCTGGTGGGCTCCATCCCATATAATAACGTTAATGGGTCTCCATCTCCTACCCTACTGCTCCAGTATTATCTCTGATCCACATTCACTGGCACTGTCTGCTGGCTGTACAAGTTAATCTGTCCCTAAATCTACTTAATATTTTGTGAGAGATGGGAACACATTCCCTGTCCTGTGTCCTCTTACCTCTGATGTTGAGCACATTTGTCACTGTTGCCTTATGGTCGCACGAAGGAAAAGTTGGATTCCATTCCATACTGGACTGCGCATTAACTAACTTGGAGTTGGGCAGCACGGTGGCACAATGGCTGGCATTGCGGCCTCACGGCACCGAGGTCCCAGGTTCGGTCCCGGCTCTGGGCTACTATTCGTGTGGAGTTTGCACATTCTCCCCATGACTGCGTGGGTCTCACCCCCACAACCCAAAGATGTGCAGGGTAGGTGGATTGGCCATGCTAAATTGCCCCTTAAATGGAAAAAATGAATTGGGTACACTAAAAATTTATTAAAAAACTAACTTGGAGTCATTAAGAGGCAACTAATAGAAAAATTGTGACCTTTTTTTTTGACAAGACCCAGCCTTGACAGACGGAGGAAAGATTTTCAAACTTCATCTGATGCTCCTTCTAGTTTTTAATCCTTGACACATTCTATTCATTTACAGCAATGGACCCACACTCCTTGACCACCCTTCTAACATGTTTCATTGACTGTGTGCTGACAGTTCTGTTTGATTAGGGGCGGGGGGGGGGGGGGGAACTAAAAATGTCAGGAGAATATGTGTCTCCAATCTAACCACCCTGATCGTCACGGGTTGACGTAATTATTTTCATCCAAACTCCTGTTGTTGACCTATCAAGCTCACCACAAACAGGATTACAGTTATTACACGAGCATGTGACCTTTCTGAAATAACCACAGAACGTGAATGTGTTTGCTTGAGTGGAAGGTATTAAATGTATATAATTCCGTGAATCGATTTAATGTGCAATATATATTATTTTATGTCAGAAAATATTTTATTGAGGCATTTATAATTTTAACATTTTAAACAACAGAGAAATCCAACACACGCAAAAACCCCACAATAACATACCCAACTCCACCCAGCCCTAAATCCTAACGGGCCATACAGTAGATTCACTGCCCTTATTTTAGGGCAGCACGGTAGCATAGTGGTTAGCACAATTGAATCACAGCTCCAGGGTCCAAGGTTCGATTCCGGCTTGGGTCGCTGTCTGTGCGGAGTCTGCAGATTCTCCCCGTGTGTGCGTGGGTTTCCTCCGGGTGCTCCGGTTTCCTCCCACAGTCCAAAGATGTGCAGGTTAGGTGGATTGGCCGTGCTAAATTGCCCTTAGTGTCCAAAATTGCCCTTAGTGTTGGTTGAGTGGGGTTACTGGGTTATGGGGATAGGGTGGTGTGGGCTTGGGTGCTCTTTCCAAGAGCCAGTGCAGACTCGATGGGCCGAATGGCCTCCTTCTGCACTGTAAATTCAATGATTCAAGATCACTTCCATGCCCCTCCCCCTCGCTGACGGTCAATGCTCCTTGATGAAGTCGATGAATGGCTGTAACCTCCGAGCGAATCCCTGAACAATTTATATTATTGACCGTCTCTTTTAATAAATATCAGGTTTAAATGAGAATGCGGGCATTTAATGAATGTTTAAGTGTTGCAGTACTTGAGCACAGAGATGGGGCACAAGTCAGTCCCTGTATGCAGCAAATTGCAGCAGACCCATTCAGATTAGGAGGATTTTCAGAGTGGAATGTTTTATGAGTTTATGATAAAGCTATTTGAAGCATTAGCCTCTTGTAACATTTACAAAAAAATACTTTTGCTGGTCATATAATCCTTTGAAGCTGCACCCATATAAAATTACCTTGCATACCAACTAGGCAGTCACATTGTGTGCTTTGCTCTTGTAAGGCACATGACCTTGAATATTAAAACTTTAAAATCCAGCGTTTTGTTTAATCGCTGCGCCTGGTATTTTAATTCAAAAGAAAGATTGAGTAATGTTATTCAAATGTAAGTTAACATTGTTGAAGAAGTATTTTGACTGTGACCTGTCAAGTTGATCATTAAATCAGTTGCTGATTGTTGTATAGCCTCTCCTGTACCTGTGCGCTCCAGTATTTGCCTTTGTGGTCCCTATAATTCTCCTACCACAAGTAATATTATGTTAATGCCATGTGAACCTTCAGGCTTGGCTTTATTCTTACCAGTACAAAACATCTGTATCATTCAGCAGCTTCACTCCCCAACACTAAAGAGGCATACCACCCAGAAATGTAAGCAGATGAGTAAGCAACTCAGGTGAGCTGTGTTGCACTACCTGTTGGATGACATAAATGGTTTATTGATGTTGTAAAATCCTCACAATGGGTTATTCATGTCAAGACAGATCAACTGCATGAGCAAGACTTGCCCCACCACCACTGAAGTACACACCGAGGTGGGTCAGGCCACATGAAGGCAATCCTGTCTTGGTGAACAAGTTTCACTGCAGAGGAACAAACCTTACAGTGGGACCCAGGCTGAGGTTTCTCCCATTTCCCCCAACCCCCCTCGGGGAATACCGAACCAGTTTGTCATGTTTTAAGGAAGTGTCAACTCGATTGTCCCTGCACTCTTTGCGATGCGTTGAGGAGTTGCTGTTGTTTACGAGGCAATAATCATTTAAAGAGCTGGATGGATGCCATTTTGAATGCCAACACAAACAGTGAATTGCACGCATGATCTTGAGGAGAGAATACCTACCTAATGTGGCCATCTTCATTAACCCACTGACATCTCCCCATTCTCCAAAAAAAGTGCAAGCTGAAAATTCCTCCATGTTGTAACCTGAAGGTCTCCCTTTCTCAACGTGGCCACTTAGTTACCATAGTAACACTCTGAAGCAAGCACCAAAATCCATTTTTGGTGCCAATTTATTTTTCTTTCTCTTTTTTTTCTCACTCAGAGGTGTTTGGTTTTAGCACTGGGACTGCGGCGCTGAGGATCTGGGTTCGAATCCCGGCCCTGGGTCACTGTCCGTGTGGAGTTTGCACATTCTCCCCGTGTCTGCGTGAGTTTCATCCCCACAATTCAAAGATGTGCAGGGTAGGTGGATTGGCCGCGCTAAATTGCCCCTTAATTGGGAAAAAAAATAATTGGGCACTCTGAATTTATAAAGAAAAATAGGTGCCATTGGCGCCGGCCAGGGGCCGCTCTACGTGCCCCACCCCCCAGCAATTCTCCACACGGGTTGGACCAAGTGGCTGCCAAGATAGGCCGCGTCCCGCCGCCGCTGTTCACATGTGGTGCTGCCCTGGCGGGACCTCGGCATCCATCCTGCGGGTGGCGGCCTGGTGGTGAGGAGGGGCGGTCTGACACCGGGGGGGGGGCCTCCACCATGGCCTGGCCCGTGATCGGGGCTCACGGATCGGTGGGCTAGCTTCTCCTGCTATGGGCCTCGTTTACTCTGCGCCGGGCCTCTTTCGCTCTTTGCCATGTTGCGTCGGAGCCGGCGCGGAGAGGGCAACTAGCGCGCATGCGCGGGTTTCGCGGTGGTCATAGCGTGCATGCACAGACTCCTGGCGCCGTTTGCCGCCAGTATCGGCAGCTGGAGCTGGATGAGTCACTCCAGTACCCTGCTGGCCCCCTGTAGGGCGCAGGATCGCTGCTCCGGGGGGCCTGTTGATGCCGTCGTAAAACGCAACGGCGTTAGCAACGGCGTCAACACTTAGCCCCAGGATCAGAGAATCCAGCCCAAGGTGGTTGGTTTTGGTGATTTTTCTTTTTGCATCAGACATCCTCCACTGCGTTCACGTGTGACACTGGTTGGTGGCAGAATATTTTACAACAACAGCTTACAACATGCTCCAAAGCACATCACAAGAGTGTTATCACTTAAACGTTTGACAACAAGCCACATAAAACATTAGGACAGGTGAGCGAAATGTTTGGTCAAAGAGGTCGGTTTTAAGAAATATCTCAAAGGAGCCATCAGGCTCAGGGGACCTGTCTGGCCACAATCCCAAGAGTTTGTTGAGTACCCTTTCCCTATTGATGCCGATTGCTCCAAGTTCCACCCTTTCTATTACCTCTGAATTGCCCGTTCCTATAGGAATGGTGCTAGCATCCTCCACCGTGAAAATTGATTTAGTATCTCTGCTACTTCTTTGTTCCCCACTACTAAATCACCAGTTTCATCTCCCAAGGGGCCAACATTCACCTGAGTGACTCTCTTCCCTTTTATGTACCTGTAGAAACTTTTGCTACCCTTTTTGATATTCTGTGCTAGCACTTTTTTGGTAATTTACCTTAGCTTTTTTATTACATTTTAGCATCCCTTAGTTTATGTTTGAAATCTTGCAGTCTGCCACTGGCCTTTGCAAAATGATAGAACTACGTTTTTGTCTTTATAATATCCTTGACCTCCTTGTTTAGCCATGGATGTTTTTTAACCCTCTTACATAGAATTTACAGTGCAGAAGGAGGCCATTCAGCCCATCGAGTCTGCACCGGCTCTTGGAAAGAGCACCCTACCCAAGGTCAACACCTCCACCCTATCCCAATAACCCAGTAACCCCACCCAACACTAAGGGCAATTTTGGACACTAAGGGCAATTTATCATGGCCAATCCACCTAACCTGCACATCTTTGGACTGTGGGAGGAAACCGGAGCACCCGGAGGAAACCCACGCAGACACGGGGAGGATGTGCAGACTCCGCCCAGACGGTGACCCAAGCTGAGAATTGAACCTGGGACCCTGGAGCTGTGAAGCCATTGTGCTATCCACAATGCTACCGTGCTGCCAGTTGTGAGGAATTGAGTATCTCCTTAAACAACTCCCGCTGTTGATCAGAGGTGGACATTGCAATGCAACAGTCCAGAGCTTTCCTTCTTTCCTTCATCATTGTTGCCTTTTCCTACAATATGCAATCTGCCTGTCACCAAGTACACGGCTCCTGCGCAGTGTGATTACAGCAGAGCACAATTACTGGCTGAAAGCAAAGCCTTAGGCCCAGAAAAACCATCAAGAGTCTGAATTTGAGTTTGAAAATGCTTGCCGAGGAGACGGGCAGAGAGAAAGTGGCAGCAAAGAATGGTACAAAGGTATCGGAACGAGAGTCAATCCATTTGTGTCTATAAGGTGAGGAAGCAGTTTCACCCCGATACCAGCTTCTCTGCTAAGGCCAGGGCCATCATGAACCCATTTGTCCAGCTATAATACGCACTCAACCTTCCGCCCCAAGGAGATACAGATTGCCTTGCACCTGTTGTCTCTCTGCAGCCAGGAGCGAGCCAATTCGCATCAGTGTGCCTGCGGCCCTTCCTTTACGGACACAATGCACCGAATAAACGTTTGTCACTGATCTCCTGCCGGCAGAGGCCCCAGAAAAATGGGTGTCTTCTCAGATTTTTACTGATAAAGTTTCTCTTGGATTTGTGTCATGCTCCTGTCTGGGTCAGCATGTGGCGCAGTGGTTGGCACTGCAGCCTACGGCGCTGAGGACCCGGCTTTGAATCCCGGTCCTGGGTCATTGTCCGTGTGGAGTTTGCACATTCTCCCCGTGTCTGCTTGGGCCTCGCCCCCACAGCCCAAAGATGTGCAGGGTAGGCAGATTGGTCACGCTAAATTGCCTCATAATTGGTAAAAAGAAAATAATTGGGTACTCTAAATTTATTTTTAAAAATGAACAATCACGCCCCTGTCCATGAACTGTGGTAGCTGCACAGAATTTTGGAACCCAAATGTAGAATAGTATTTGGATGCTGTTGTGAGGAGTGAAAGAAAGATGTCACACTGAACAATACATCAATTAGTGACGACTTAGTGACAAGAGCATTGGTCAAGACAGATTGAAAAATACATCTCCATTTTCATATCAAGTTAGCAATCAAACATTCACACACTATGGGCTCCCGACTCAGTGACCCGACAAGGCCTAGAAATCTCACGGGATTTGTGGCGCGCGGAACGCCTCGTGAGATCTAATGAGATCTCCCGAGATGTCACAATCTGGATCTTCTCGCTGGGTGAGATCCAGATTAACATAGTGAGGCGAGTCATTAGCCTCATTCAAATATGGATTCTCCCGGGGCCCGGAATCTGCGCCTGGGCGACCTCGCTATGGCGCCATTCAGCACTGGTCCATACAGACGAGGACCAGGCGTAACGGCACCTGGAGAGGTCTTCCAGGCAATAGGAGGACCCCCCCACGAGTGGTACGTCGCTAGGCAGTGTGGTATTCTGGTACTCCTGATACCCGGGCACCTTGACACTGCCAGCCTGGCACCATGGCAATGACAGTGAGGCAATGCCAGGGTGCCCAGGCAGCATTGCCCGGGTGCCAATCTAGCAGTGCCAAGGAGAACCTGGAGGCCACGATGGGGTGTTCGAGTGGGGCCGAAAGATCGGGGCGCCATTTAAAAATGGCGTCTCAATCTTTTCCTGCACTGACGAGCTGTTGTCTTTTTGTGAATGCTGTGGACGCTCACCTCTAAATCATAATGGTCTGGAGTGTTTTTTTTTGTTCAAGGAATGTGGGCGCTGCTGGCTAGGCCTTTATTTATTGCCCATTCCTAGTTGCAACTCAGAAGGTGGTGGTGAGCTGTCTTCTTGAACCGCTGCAGCGCACGTGGTGTAGGTACAACCACAGTGCTGTTGGTGAGGGATATTCAGGAATCATAGAATTTACAGTGCACAAGGAGGCCATTCAGCCCATCGAGTCTGCACCAGCCCTGGAAACAGCACCCTACTTAAGCCCTCACTTCCACCCTATCCCCGTAACCCAGTAACCCCACCCAACCTTTTTGGACACTAAGGGGCAATTTATCATGGCCAATCCACCTCGCCGGCACATCTTTGGACTGTGGGAGGAAACCGGAGCACCCGGAGGAAACCCACGCAGACACGGGGAGAACGTGCAGACTCCGCACCGACAGTGACCCAAGCCGGGAATCGAACCTGGGACCCTGGCGCTGTGAAGCAACAGTGCTAACCACTGTGCTACCGCGCTGCCAAGATTCAACTAATCAAATATGCATCCACCACGTGAATAAGAGGGTTTTTTATTGCAGTTATTTTAGTGCAGACAATTTAAAGCTAAATATTTGCAATTGCTGAATATTTGAAATATAAAGGCATCAAAGCACACTTGTTGGCATTCTCCCACTGCTGAACTGTACACCCGAGTGAGTTTAACCACCAAAGTTATCTGTTGAAGTTGCACGCATCCAGGCAAGTGCAGGTTCAAATCCCACTGTGGGGCTACAGCACAAAAATCTACACTGACGTTTCAGTGCCGTACGCAGGGAGTTGTGAACTGTCTTTCACGTGAGATTTTAATCCAAGTCCCCCATCTGCCTGTTCAGGCTGCTGCCTCGCTATTGTAACGTGTACCAATCCTGCAGTTGTGCCCACGTTGGTAACAAACGCAAAGGAATTACAAGGTGTGATTTGCAGCACAGACCGACCGTTGTTCCTTCTTTCCTTGTTTCATACTCTGGGAATAGAGCTGGATTGTGTAGTGGCATGTAAAGAAACCTTTTCATTCACAGCCGAGTAGTCGGTGACCTCGGCCACCTGGACTTTATATTCCCGATACACATTCCACGAATTACAACAAAAAAAAGACGACAGAATGGCTGAAACCAGTAGTGCAGTAACCAAGGCAACGAGTGCAAACAAGAATATTACAAAGGCAAAGTGAGCTGGTGTGCCCACCCCCACCTTGCTCTGGGTGGAGCTGGTGATGTTACTCCGGCTGTTGGCTTGTCAGATACTGCGGCTCCCGTCTTGATTTCCTTGTCGTCATCCCCCACGCCACCATTGCTAACCCCCATTGGAACGCAGCCCTTTGGTCACCGACATCCTTCCGCAGGACTTTCTGGAAAACCAGTTGGTGACAGATGGTACCGGAGCCAATCTTTACTCAGTCTTACATTTATTTGCAGAGGAAAGCATTCCACGCGTACGTCTCCTAACTCAACCACATCACGCTAATATTGTAATGTTGAATGTCAGCTGGAAAGGTAGATAAGGTAGTTAAGAATGCACTTGGGATGCCTGCCTTTATTAGCCAAGGCTTAGAATACAAGAGTTTAGAATATAAGAGCAGGGAGGTGATACAGTAGCAATGACCACAGAAACAAGGTTGTAGTCCGAACTGAAGGCTTTAATAGGCTAGATGTTTCCCCCAGCAGCTCAGGTACAGAAAGGAAGCTGCAGGGGATACACGGGCTCTTATACCCCGCCTCTACTGGGCGGAGCTACCTTACAGCCTTAACCAATAGATGACAAGTATTACATACCAATGGACCAATAAGCAGCGAGCCTTATCCACCGATGGTGTCTCGGCATTGTTAGGTACCGTAATACCTCTAGTCATACTACCACAGGAGGTTAAGTTGGAGCTGTATAAAACGCTGGTTAGGCCACAACTAGAGAACTGTGTGCAGTTCTGTTTGTCACACTATAGGAAGGATGTGATTACACCAGAGAGAGTACAAAGGGGATTCAGCAGGATGTTGCCTGGGCTGGAGCGTTTCAGCTATGAAGAGAGGCTGGTTAGGCTGGGATTGTTCTCCTTCGAGCAGAGATGGATGAGGGGGAACCTGAGTGAGGTGGACAAAATTATGAAGGACACAGATAAGGTAGATAGGAACAAACTTTTCCCCTGAGTGGAGGGGTCAATAACCAGGGAGCACAGATTTAAGGTAATGGGCAGGAGGGGGATTTGAGGAACACCTTTTCACCCAGAGGGTGGTGGGAGTCTGGAACTCGCTGCCTGAAAGGATGGTAGAGGCAGGAACCGTGACAACATTTAAGAAGCATTTAGATGAGCACTTGATATGCCATAGAATGCAAGACTGCGGGCTAAATGCTGGAAAATGGGATTAAAATACGTAGATGCTTGATGGCCAGCATAGACCTGATGGGCCGAAAGGCCCCTTTCTGTGCTGTAAAACTCCAAGATTCTGACTGTGGCTCAGTTGAAAGCGCTCTTGCCTGAGTCACAGGGTCTGGCTTCAAACTCCAGGGCCTGAGCACAAAAATCTCCTCCAGTGCAGTGTGAAGAGAGTGATGCGTTATCTTTTGGTGAAGAGGTTAAACCAAACCCCACCCCGCCCCTATCATCCCGAATGCTGAATCAGAAGTGATTCAGTCGGGGGCTGGAGTCCTTGGGAGCCTCTGGCTGTTGTGGAAAAGTGAAATGTTGTGTTTTATGGGGAGGGGGAGTAAAACGTTGTCCAGTGTCAGCACTGAGCCAGTGCACCTGCTGAATGTTGACTGGGCAGAGAGAGTCAACTTCTTTGCCCACACCATTCCGTTAAGATATTTTGGAGAAGGCAATGCATAGAGATAAGGCGTCAAGTAGAAACACACAAGATTAACAGTGCCGCTTTCTCCAATTGGTGAAGAGTTATCCTGCTTTACAGGAAGGCTCAAGGTCTGTGCAAATTTAAAGTGCAGGCCCAATCCATCAAATTGTGCTTAAATATAAACACCAGTTCCTCACTCCGTATACCCTTTGAGTAGGAACTCCAAAACGTGAAGCCACGATGGCACAGTGGTTAGCACAGCTGCCTCACAATGCCAGGGACCTGGGTTCAATTCTGGCCTTGGAGTGACCGTGTGGACTCTGCACGTTCAACCCCGTGTCTGCATGGGTTTCCTCCGGGTGCTCCGGTTTCCACCCACAGTCCAAAGATGTGCAGTTTAGGTGGGGTTACGTAGACAGGGTGGGGGGTGTGGGCCTGGATGGGGTGCTCTTTCAGAGGGTCGGTGCAGACCCGATGGGCCGAATGGTTTCATCTGCATTGTATGGATTCAAACGTCCCCTTTCTCCAATAATTTCTGTTAATGAAACAGTGAACCATTCGTAGAGGAACAAAATATTTCTATGAAGTAAGTTTGTTCTCAACAACCAGCTCTAAATATTGTATTCGGAACTGACAGTGCTTTGACCGACCTGCAAAAATGTGCAGCTATTTTTAAAAAGGAATTTATTTATTTGAAGTCCCTATGCTGTGAAATTGAAGCTTTCCTCCAAGCTTGAGTATAAATCAACAGTTGTGGAGAGGGACACTGGTGACTAATTATGTATTGGTGTGACTGGCGGCGTTTCAGTCTGCTTATTCGCCTGTGGTGAAACCATGACAACCAGGATTTCTGGCAATAATAACTTGGCTGGAAATAGTTCCAAGGGAGTGAGACACGGAGTAGGAAAATGCAACGTGCCAGTGGGGGGATGGGGCGGTGGTACTTCACCTGGGTGACGTTTTTATTATCTAGCAGACAACCTCTGACCCTGTCCCCATTTTACTGCAGACGAGCTTCTTAATGTGAGCCCAGAAGATGGTGGTATTATTGAAATCAGATTGCAGGTGCTAAACAACACCAGCTCAGGCTATGTCTTGATGCTTAGCCCACATGAGTAAACGCTCAAATTTAACAAACCTTGTTTTGTGTACTTTCCGGCTTTTTCATAATTAAGGGTCCCCCCCCCCCCCCCCCCCCCCCCCCCTCTCTTGACTGACTCACTGCTTTTCAGTCATTTCTTTGTTCAGTGAAGCAGGCCACACAGACTGGGGCCGGGCCTCGCCCATTAGCCTGGGTGCTGACAGACTAAGCCAGGGGGCGGGATTCTCTCAGCCAGGGGCCGGGCTGGAGAATCCCCGCCACCGGCGATGATCGAGACATGCCGCCTCGACGCTGGCACGCAATTCTCCGCTGGTCTGGGGCTCGGTCCGGGATGGGCCGAGCGGCCGTCGTGACAAACCCACATTCTGGCACCTGTTCGGGGAGGCTGGTACGGGAATTGAACCCACGCTGCTGCCTTCTTCTGCATTACAAGTCACAAAATGGAGGCAGCTCTCTCACGTTCGGGCACAAAGTGGCCACTGGATCGCGCCTGGAGCCTCTGGCGAATTGTGATAACTTAAACATCATGGGGGCAATGGTTTTGCATTTTAATAGCTCCTTTAACATAGTAAAACATGCCCAAGGCATTTCTCAAATAAAATGAGCCGTAGAAGAAATTGTGAGGCTAGGTGACCAGAAGATCTTGAAGAGTTAGGATTTGAAGAAGAGAGTGAGATTGAGCCAGGACATTTCAAAGGAGAATAGGAACAGGAGTGGGCCATTCAGCCCCTCCAGCCTGTCCTGCCATTCAATGAGATTATAGTTGATCTGAGGTTGAGACGGGGAATTTCAGAACTTACGTTCTCGGCATCTGAAGACACAGGTTAGTGGGGAGATTAAATTTAGAGGTCAGAATTACAGGAGTACAGAAATCTTGGAAAGTTGCAGGAGGATACAGACCAAAAGAGGTATTTGAAAAAAATGGTCCACACCTAATTTTCGTTCCCCCAAGTTTTTATGAAAAGTCTCTTTAATTTTGTTGGCCTGCATCATGGCCACTTACACAGCGATGCGAGGCATGGGGACGATTCTGCCACCCTCTGTCCCAGCTAGAGAGTGATTACTGATGCAGAGGCCTGATAACGAAAATAGAATTCCAGTGTTAGCCGGGAATCAGATTTTGTGCATAGGCCTGCAGTAGGAGTGGTAGCGAATCACTTTCTGCTGCACCCGATTTTCTTGGCCAATGAGTTTTCCGCACTGAGCAATTGGGGAGAAAACATCTCTTAGCGGAAATGAAAAGAGTGGCACTATCAGAAAAAAGTCAGTGCCGTACGGCGAGAAGCCGGTTCTGTTTTGAGGGGAAGAAAAACAAAGTTCAGGCCTCAAAGGGCCAAAGCGGCTGCTGTGAGATGGAATGAGATTGCCTCGGAGGGGGTTGTGTAATCCCTCATTATCCGGGTAGATTATGATTAGTGGATCAGCCTATTTCCGCAGCAGTAGAGACAGAAGCTTGTGGAATGCAGCCGCTGGACTTTAAGGGTGGAAGAACGAGGCCCAAGGCCTGAATCAGCCTCATTGTGCAGCAGGTGACCTCGCGACCCCATTCATTCCCCACAATGCTGTGTTTTAGTCTTAATTCTTGTGTCCACCAGGAGAAAACAAAAGGAGGCAAAATGGTCACCACAAAACAGCAATAGTCAGACTCCCTCTGTGGCATCGTTCATCATTTTCAATCATTTTTCACTTTTTTTTTGGACTGATGTATAGGCCTTTTTTTTTGTTGGACTAATTCTTCTCCCTACCCCTACCCCCCTCAAAAAACAACGTAAGCTCTTTCTGGTGGGCCAGCTGCTGAATGGTGACTGGGAGAAAGCTGAGCCCGGCTCCCTCACACACAAAGTCTTACTAAATGTCTCCATGGCCACGCAGACCTGTTCAATCCTGGCAACTTGCAAACCGACCAATGACCAGGTCAATTCTTAACCCTTTCCTGATTTTTGTTGGGTGCTTTTCCGCAATTTCCTCCTCCCCCGCCTGCCCTCAACTAAGACGTCAGCCAACTGTCTGATATCGATGTGCCTGTTGAAAAGAGTGAACGCTGACAGGCCATTTGGTCATGTGATGCACCACAAAACGCCGGTTGCAATTTCCACTCAACCTCCAGTATATACCAATAGAACACTGCATAGCAATTAGGATTGAGCACAAAATCAAGGCTCTCGCTCAAGTGCAGTACTGAGGGAGTGCAGCATGGTCGGTGGATAGGAAATTAAATTAAAGGCCCACCTGCACTCTTGGGTGCACGCAAAGGATTCCACGACACTACTTAAAAGAAGAACAAGGGAGTTGCCCCTTGTGTTCTGGGCCAATATTTATTCCTCCGCTATAGCATCACTACAACAAATTTCAATAGTGGTCTGATTATGGCAGAAATATTCTTCATTTCTTCACATCCGCATTGTTACACTTTCCTGGGCGGCACGGTGGCGCAGTGGTGAGCACTGCTGCCTCACGGGATCGAGGTCCCTGGTTCGACTCCGGGTCCCTATCCGTGTGGAGTTTGCACATTCTCCCCGTGTCTGCGTGGGTCTCACCCCCACAACCCAAAGATGTGCAGGTTGGGTGGGTGAGCAAAAATTCTTCCACTTTCTTCTCCAATTGCTCGCAGGGACCCATCTTCAATTCCAATGAACAATATGACCAGGACTGTGTGGGCCACAGTCCCTCATGGGTTGACAGCCTATGGGGCTGTGAGACGGGATTTTTGGATCTCCCCCAGCCTTGAGGCAGCAATGGCTGCCGAGGAACTCAGATTGATTACAAGATCTCTGTAAACCCTTGTGTTTCTCTCTATTGGTGGACATGAGCCAATGGACTTCTCTCTGGGCCTGATTGCTGCTGCAACACAAGCCTGTGAGAAGGCAAGCCTTGAGGCGCGATTTAACGAAAGAAACCAGAGCCCTGTCCTGGTCGGGATTAGAGGGGGCGTTCCCGCCGCTTGTTGTGCTGGGAACGATCCCACTATTGAACAGGACTCTGTTATTTGTTCGGCCTCTGTGGGAATGTCACACTTCCTGAACTAAGGAGCTCTGCTCGAACTCTCGGCCTCCGACACCCCAACCCACCTGTTGGGGGGTCCTCGAGCCTGACCGCACCCTACTTCATATGGGCAGGGCACCTCTGGGCCGGATCCCCTCCACAGGCAAAATGCCACCCGGGCACCTTGGCACTGCCAGCCTGGAACTCTGGAAATGCTCCTACAGGTTGGCAGTGCACCTGGGCACCCTGTCAGTGCCAGGCTAGCAGTGCAATGGTGGCTGGGTGGCATCAACAGTGCCAGGGCCGACTACCCGGGTGCCTCCGATCCCCTGGGAGCACCCCCCACCCCCCCCCCCCCCTTCCCCAAGTGCTATTCCATCTGGTCCCCGTTTGTGCAGACCAGTGCTAACCGGGCCTGGCTGGGATCTCCACAGCGAGACCAATAGATCCCTGAGGCTGGTTAGTTCTGGCCTAGGCATAGTTAGAGTGAGCCGTTAAGCTCACTCTAACATACTAGTCTGGATCACTCCCATTAGGGACAGGATCTAGATCGCGACGTCTCACGAGATCCCGTTAATGTAATGACCACCGGGAATCCCAGAAGAAACCTCTTACGGGACTTACCGGCCAGTCCTGTCTCGATTTAGCACAGGGCTAAATCGCTGGCTTTGAAAGCAGGCCAGCAGCACGGTTCAATTCCCGTACCAGCCTCCCCAAACAGGCGCCGGAATGTGGCGACTAGGGGCTTTTCACAGTAACTTCATTTGAAGCCTACTTGTGACAATAAGCGATTTTCATTTCATTTTCATTTTTGCCGGAAATGGCCGGTAAATCATGCCTAGTATTTTTTTTGTAGAAAAACCTTTTCATCCAATGCTGAACTCCTGTTTCCTCTCTTCCTACCTGGCACAACTGCAAAATTTCAGTCTGGGTGCTGTCATGGGAATGTCACTTCACGATATGTTTGTCTTCTCAAGTAGCTGCTGTGATGTCATTGTGTGGGTGGAGCTGGGCTCTGGCTCTGCTTTTTACTTTTGTTTTGAGCTGGAAGCTGCTTTTGGCTCTGAGTTTTAGTTTTGTTTTCAGTTGGAGAGCTGCATTCAAACCAAGGAGGTGTATTTTGGCCTCTCTCTCTGCATGCTAAAGAATGTCTCCAGGTCACTTGATGATTTCAAAGTAACACCTGTTTCTGTAAGGAATGTAAACCTACTGTCTTTGTTAAAAAGGGTCTTTGACTTATGGATGTTGTCAGTAAAGTTACTAAGGGTTACCTATAGAGTATTGTATCTTTGGGGGAGTATCAGTGTTGGTAGTTGATAAACTATTTACTGTGTGTTTATAAAATGTTAACTGGATTCAAAGAATAAACATTGTTTTGTTAAAAAATAATTTAGTTCTCTGTTGCATCATACCTGTAGAGTGGGTCCTTGTGCTCCCCATAACCAAAATCTATTAAAGGTTGTGGGCCAGGTGAACTCCATGATATACTTTGGTATTCTCTAAACCATGGCCCGTAATAGTGCAAACAAAGCCTGAGGTATTGAAATGGGATCACACTGGGAAAATGTTTAGGCATCACTGGACCATTGTGGATAGCACAATAGCTTCACAGCTCCAGGGTCCCAGGTTCGATTCCCGGCTTGGGTCACTGTCTGTGCGGAGTCTGCACATCCTCCCCGTGTGTGCGTGGGTTTCCTCCGGGTGCTCCGGTTTCCTCCCACAGTCCAAAGATGTGCAGGTTAGGTGGATTGGCCATGATAAATTACCCTTAGTGTCCAAAATTGCCCTTAGTGTTGGTTGGGGTTACTGGGTTATGGGGATAGGGTGGAGGTGTTGACCTTGGGTGGGGTGCTCTTTCCAAGAGCCGGTGCAGACTCGATGGGCCGAATGACCTCCTTCTGCACTAAATTCTATGATAAAAAATACATGAGATGATTTTCCCCATCCTCATGTGTATGTAAAGGAAGCACTTGTCCTATTCCTGAAGGATCTTCCCCCTGTAAATAGCCGTTCTCTTTGAAGTTCCAGATTTTCTGCCATTACCGCTGAAAATTCGCTGTTCCAGCCATTGGCCATGGTTTATAACCTGAGCATGGGATCCTTATCTGGGTCTGGAGTGACTCGCAATGAGCAGGAAGGGGGGCAGCACAGTGGCGCAGTGGGTTAGCCCTGCAGCCTCACGGCGCTGAGGTCCCAGGTTCGATCCCGGCTCTGGGTCACTGTCCGTGGGGAGTTTGCACATTCTCCCTGTGTCTGCGTGGGTTTCGCCCCCACAACCCAAAGATGTGCAGGGTAGGTGGATTGGCCACGCTAAATTGCCCCTTATTTGGAAAAAATTAATTGGGTACTCTAAATTTAGGGAGGACCACCCCCTGACGTCTCAAATGACCCTGCTACCTCATAAACTTGATCATTTGGTCAGTTATCACATTGTCGGTTTTGGGACCTTGGTGCGTACACATTGGTTGATTCATTTCCAATGTTATGCTTTAAGCAGATGAATGGGGTCAGCATAAGTAACATTGTAAGAGTATGATTTGTGTTTAGCTTATTCCGGGAGGAAACCAGGACTGGATCTTGGGACCTGAGCTTGGGGGTCTCCATTGGGCATGATGTTGATGTATGGGCCCAGAACACCCAATAATGGGTTTAGGATTACTCTGGGTTTAGGATTATCTGACAAGATCAGGACTACTGGTAGGGGCTGGTTTATCACAGTGGGCTAAACAGCTGGCTTGTAATGTGGAACAAGGCCAGCATCATGGGTTCAATTCCCATACCGGCCTCCCCGTACAGGCGCCGGAATGTGGCAACTAGGGGCTTTTTCACAGGAACTTAATTGAAGCCGACTTGTGACAATAAGCTATTATTATTATCATAATTATTACTGCTCCTGTGGAGAATAAAGACAGTACAGACATTAATCCGAGGGCCCATCAGCCTGCTTGGGTGGGTGTGAAAGATCCCATGACACAGGTGAGTTATCCAGGGTGTCCCGGCCAACATTCAGCCCCCAATTAACAACCCAAAAAATTGATGATAACATGGCTGTTTGAGAGAGCTTGCTGTGTACAGCTTGGCAGCTGCGTTCCCCAAGTTACGACAGAAGCACTTCATCGACTGCAAGATGCCCTGAGACATCTGGTGACTTGAAAAGTATGTTATAATGCTCGTCTTTTTTTCACATTGCAGTGGTATTCTGTGTGGGGAGCTTTGGTTTTAGCTCGATCTGAACACAACCCCACAGGAATAGAAACGCCCGTAAAACTTTGTCAACAATCTTCTTCCGCTGACTAACCCAGTATCAAACAAAAATGGGTAAGGGGGGGCCCGTGGCCTTAATGCCACTCTCTTACCTCTGAACATCGATATAAAAATGGCGCTGTCCAGCCCTGGCCTCTCTC
This sequence comes from Scyliorhinus canicula, assembly GCF_902713615.1. Classification (NCBI taxonomy): domain Eukaryota; kingdom Metazoa; phylum Chordata; class Chondrichthyes; order Carcharhiniformes; family Scyliorhinidae; genus Scyliorhinus; species Scyliorhinus canicula. The sequence goes on from NC_052170.1 coordinate 7,974,786, forward strand.
TTTGCAGCTGCTCTCGAACGGTACTTGCTGTAAATACAGCTGCTGTGCACATCTGGCCACCGTGGCTGTACGGGACGGTCTTTACTTTCTGTAACGGAACCCCGACTCATTTCAAATGCCATTTTACATATACCCTGCACGGCCCCATCCCAGCTCCTTCAAGTTGGTGGCCCGTGACTCGCAAACAAAGTTCCATACGGCCACAAAGTGACCGTTTGCCAGGGGGCGAGGCGGTGAAACGTTGGAATGAAACGGTTAACAACCAAAATGTTTAAAACTGCCCCGAAGTAAACCACCAGTGGAGCAGGAATTGATGGGGGACGGGGGACGGGGGACGGGGGGGGGGGGGGGGGGGGGGGACGGGGGACGGGGGGGGGGGGGGGGGACGTGTGGGGGGGGGGGGGGGACGTCTAACTTCAGTGGGTTAACAAGCAGCCTACTCTCAACATTTATTTTTAATTGTGAGCACGCAGGGGATTTAAGCTTCTTTATATTTTTCTTGCGGCCGTTCACCCACAATAACCCAGGGGTCAGTGTCTGCGCGGGAACCTCCAGGTTGCTTGGCAGTCGTGCAGCTTGGAGGGGACGTTGGACAAGCGACAGGAGATTGGACGGTGAAGGGGGTGATGAAACGCAGCTGGTCGAGCAAATGTTTCAGAACCCTGGTGGCCGGGGAGATGACAGTGTGGGAAAGTCTTCCACATCAAGCTGCTATGAGACCCTTTCTGGACCTGGGCTGCTTGATGAGAACAAGCTGTTGGATTCGAGCATTTAACAAGGGGGCCAGCTCTAAGCCTGAGAAAACCCAAACTTCTCCACTTGATGCAGATTTATTACCAACAATGTTATCAGTTAATGTTCCCTTATTGGTCTGTATAATTTTACTCTTCTCATTCCTCCCCCTGGAGAAAAACCTCAGTTGAGGAGTTAACTCCTGCCTCCCACACACAAATCTCTCTCCAATTTCCTCCCCTGTTGTTTTGAAAGGGCCGACAGTTTCCACAGCAGAAAAACAAATCGTTCAGCTCCCACAGATCTGTCCGCCACAGGAACCTTCTCCCACCCCTCTTCACCTCACCCTGTCAACATATCCTTCTATGACTGCCTCCCTTGTGTTTCTCCACCTTCCCCTCAAAAGACAAAAGCGCATCCTTGGTAGCGAGCTTCACGTTCTCGTCACTCTCTGCACGAACATGTATCTCCTGAGTTCCCGATTTTATTCGTGACCATCTTCTGTTTCTGTCTCCTGGTTTTGCTCTGCCTCACAAGTGGAAGGAACGTCGCCACAATTACCCTGTGAAATCCGCCGTAATCTCAAGGGCCTTGTTTGTTTGGTGGGGGCATTCCGACGATGGCAGCTACTCTCAGTGGATTGGTCCGTTGGCCACTCTTCATACACAAGCTGAAACAGTGAAAGCCAACAAGATGTTTGACCCCAAAGGGCGTTGTGGTTATGCCCAATCTTGCCTCAATGGGGGAAGGGTAAGCAATGATTGAGAGTGGGATCTCCATATATCTGCATCTCCAATTTGTAATATTGTCATTGTTCTGCATTTCTATCCTGTCCAAACGAAATAACTAGAACACAACATATACCTGAGACCTTCCTGAGCTGTATATTTTAGTTGGTTATTTGGTTTATAGAAGTGCTTTACGATTTGCCAGCTCTGAGCGCAGACTATCTTTGAGTAATTGTTGGTTCCACGATTTTTAATTGCTTCAATCTCTAAGATGCATAAGGAGCTAATGCCCTCTTTCTTTCTCGCTTTGTACAGGTGTCGGCCGGGTTACCTTGGGGACTTGTGCCAATTTCCTGACCCCTGCGTAAGGTCACCATGCTTAAATGGAGGAATATGTTCCAGTTCAGTAGTAGATGGCACAGTGCAGTACACGTGCAGCTGTACGCGAGGGTTCCGAGGTAAGCTAGTTCCAGGTGGAGAAAATGATACATTGTGAAAGCATGGTGATGGCCTCACGGAGACAGTGAGGCATTATTGATAACAATGGGCTCGTTCACCAGACATTGAATCTATCACCAGCAGGCCCCATCACAGGAAGGAGAGGGAACAGGCGATGTGGTCATCAAACTACTCCCAATTCAGACCAGCGCAAATGATGGTCTCGGAGCACATCACATGGCAGTTGGTGTGATCGAGGAGAAAGCAGAGAGCAGAGGAAACTAAACAATGTAAACTCCTTCCAATGCCCCTCCTCTTCCCCAGCTTAATGGCCTATGAGAATCAGACAAGTTTCTGTGGCCTCATCACTCCTCATCTGCAACCTCCTCCAGTCCTACAACCTTCCAGATCTCTGAGTTCTTGTGCATGTTCCCACTTCCTTCGCTTGGGTGGCCGGTGCCAATATAAACACCTCCATGGTGAGAGTCAGCTTCATCACGCACAGTGTGACCTGATCACACCCTGAGGTAATGTCATCCCATTTGGAGACTCTGAGTCATTGGGAGAGACAGCAAGGGTGTGGGTGCAATAGAAAAACCCTAATGCAAATCTGTCTCGTGCATCTCCATCCCATTGAAACTATTACAGACAGGGAAGGAACAAACACAAGTCCGTGCGCGCTTCACTGAGGTAAATAGACCGCGGGATTCTCCGTCAGCGAGATCCTCCTCGCGCGTTTCCCAACAGCGTGGGGTGGCCCCCAATGGGAAACACCTTTGGTTGGCTCTGGGAACGGGGAATCCCGCTGCTGGCGGTTGCGCGTCGTGCTATAAAACGGGGCTGGCGGGATGGAAAATCCCACCCAAGATGTATGGGCAGACTGGCTGAAAACCAAATCATGGAGGCCACCCTATCATTCTTCCAACTCTTAATGCCATACCTTCAGTCATTTAGGCCCTCAGCCCAGAATTGTCTCTCTGTCTCTGTTGCTCTCGCTCTCTCTCGCTCTGTGTGTCTCTCTCTCTGTGCTTCTGTGTGTGTGTGTGTGTGTGTGTGTCTGTACCTGTGTGTGTTTCTCCCTGTCTGTGTCTAACCGTGTCTGTGTGTGTGTGTGTCTGTCCCTTTGTCTCTCTGTACAAGTATGTGTGTCTCTGCACACATGTTTCTGTGCATGTTTTCTTTCTGCGTGTCACTATGTGCGTGCATGCGTATGTCTGTGTGTGTGTGTGTCTGTCTGTCTGTCTACCTGTCACTCTGTCGGTCTCAGTCTGTCTCTGTCGCTCTCTGTGTCTCTCTCTCGCTGCTTGTCTACCTGGCTCTCGCTCTGTGTTTGTCTGCCTGTCTCTCTCTGCCTGTGTCAGTCTCTCTCTCTGTGTCTCTCTCTGTATCTCTCTGTCTGTCTCTCTCTCTGTCTCTCTGTCTGTCTCTCTCTGTCTGCCTCTCTGCAGTCTCTCTCTGTCTCTCTGTCTGTCTCTCTCTGTCTGCCTCTCTGCAGTCTCTCTCTGTCTCTCTGTCTGTCTCTCTCTGTCTGTCCCTCTCTCTCCAGTTGTCAATGTGTAGTTCATTTCACCCAGTAAGATTTTCTTTACCCGAGGTCTGAGTCGATTTTAGCTCTGTTACACATTAATTAGAGGTGTGAGCTCTTTGATCTGTGTGATAATCCTCTTAATCCCTCCTTTGTCTGCTTTTCATCTTGGATTCTTTTGAGTCACTCCACTCAGCAGCCATGCCAAACATGTTTTCTCCAATTTTCTCTCCCCCTCGGAGTTGCTGGTGCTGGAAACCCTGAGCTATTCCTGAGTACTAGTGCATATGTGGGAGTACACAGTGAACATGGGAAACTTCCACTACAGCGAGTAGAAAAGTGTGGTAACAGACCCCAGTCCTACACATGCACGAACGCTCTCTCTCTCTCTCTCTCTCTCTCTCTCTCTCTCTCTCTCTCTCTCTCTTTCTATCTCTGTCCTCTCTCTCTCTGTCCTCTTTCTCTCTCTCTCTCTCTGTCCCTCTCTCTCTTCGCTCTCTCCATATATTCTCTGTACTCTCTGTTCTCTCTCTCTATAGTCTATTTTCTCTATACTATCTGCCTATACTCTCTCTCTCTCACACACATATATATATATATACTCTCTATATATAATCTCTCTTCCTATACTCTATTATCTCTCTCCATAGACATAGGAGCAGAATTAAGCCATTCGGCCCATTTAATCATGGCTGATATTTTTCTCATCCCCAAATTTGGCCAGTTGGATAACGAACTGGCCAACCAATAGAAGTCAGAGTGGTGGTGGATGGCAAATATTCAGCCTGGAGCCCAGTTACCAGTGGCGTACCGCAGGGATCAGTGTTGGGTTCTCTGCTGTCTGTGATTTTCATTAATGACTTGGATGAGGGAGTTGAAGGGTGGGTCAGTAAATTTGCAGACGATACGAAGATTGGTGGAGTTGTGGATAGTGAGGAGGGCTGCTGTCGACTGCAAAGAGACATAGATAGGATGCAGAACTGGTCTAAGAAGTGGCAGATGGAGTTTAACCCTGACAAGTGTGAGGTTGTCCATTTTGGAAGGACAAATATGAATGTGGAATACAGGGTTAACGGTAGGGTTCTTGGCAATGTAGAGGAGCAGAGAGATCTTGGATCTATGTTCATAGATCTTTGAAAGTTGCCACTCAAGTGGATAGAGCTGTGAAGAAGGCCTATGGTGTGCTAGCGTTCATTAGCAGAGGGATTGAATTTAAGAGCCGTGAGGTGATGATACAGCTGTACAAAACCTTGGTAAGGCCACATTTGGAGTACTGTATGCAGTTCTGGTTGCCTCATTTTAGGAATGATGTGGAAGCTTTGGAAAAGGTGCAAAGGAGATTTACCAGGATGTTGCCTGGAATGGAGAGTTGGTCTTACGAGGAAAGGTTGAGGGTGCTAGGCCTTTTCTCATTAGAACGGAGAATGAGGGGTGACTTGATAGAGGTTTAAAAGGTGATCAGGGCAATAGATAGAGTAGACAGTCAGAGACTTTTCCCCTGGGTGGAACAAACCATTACAAGGGGACATAAATTTAAGGTGAATGGTGGAAGATATAGGGGGGTTGTCAGAGGTAGGTTCTTTATCCAGAGAGTAGTGGGGGAATGGAATGCACTGCCTGTGGAAGTAGTTGAGTCGGAAACATTAAGGACCTTCAAGAGGCTTGAAGTAGATTAATTTGTTCTTAATCTAGGACAAAAGCTCGGCACAACATCATGGGCTGAAGGGCCTGTTCTGTGCTGTATTTTTCTATGTTCTCCTGCCTTCTCCTCGTAACCCCTGATTCCCCTTATTAATCAAGAACCGATCTATCTCTGTCTTAAAAACACTCCGTAATTTGGCCTCCACAGCCTTCTGCGGCAAAGAGTTCCACAGATTCTCCACCCTCTGGCTGAAGAAATTCCTCCTCATCTCAGTTTTAAAAGATCATCCCTTAAGTCTGAGGCTGTGCCCTCGGGTTCTAGTTTTTCTCACTAGTGGAAACATCCTCTCCACATCCACTCTTATCGAGGTCTCTCAGTATTCCTAAAGTTTCAGTAAGGCGGCAGCACAGTGGCACAGTGGGTTAGCCCTGCAGCCCCACAGCGCCGAGGTCCCAGGTTCGATCCTGGCTTTGGGTCACTGTCCGTGTGGAGTTTGCACATTCTCCCCGTGCTTGCGTGGGTTTCGCCCCCACAACCCAAAGATGTGCAGAGTAGGTGGATTGGCCACGCTAAATTGCCCCTTAATTGGGAAAAATGAATTGGGTACACTAAATTTACAAAACAAAAGTTTCAGAACTCCAATGAGTACAGACCCAGAGTCCTTAACCGCTCCTCATATGACAAGCTCTTCATTCCAGAGATCATTCTCCTCTGGACCCTTTCCGAGGCCAGCACATCCTTCCTTAGGTATGGGGCCCAAAACCGCTCACAATACTCCAAATGGGGTCGGACCAGAGTCTTATACAGCCTCAGAAGTACATCCCTGCTCTTATATTCTAGCCTTCTTGACATGAATGCTAACATTGCGTCTGCCTTCCTAACTGTCAACTGAACCAGCACGTTAAACTTAAGAGAATCTTAAACTAGGACTCCCGAGTCTTGAAAATTGGACTCCAAAATCTTACCAATGACCTAAGTCAGGCTAATTGGCCTATAATTTCCCGTCTTTTGCCTCCGTCCTTTCTTAAATAGGGGTGCTACATTAGCCATTTTCCAGTCCTCTGAGACCTTCCCTGCCTTCAGTGATTCCTGAAAGATCATCACCGCAATCTCCTCAGCTATTTAGAACACTGGGGTATAGTCCACCCAGTCCAGGTGATTTATCCACCATCAAACCTTTCAGTTTCTCCAGAACCTTCACTTTAGTGATGGCCAATATACTCACCTCTGCCCGCTGATTCTCCGGAAGTTCTGGTTATCCCACTGATGCAAAGTAACTATTCAGTTCAGGAACATGAAAACACTGGTGGAGAAAATAAAGGAAAATCCAAAGGTATTTTACTGGTATATTAAGGACAGGAGGTTGACCAGGGTAAGAGGAGGGATTAGGGGCCAATATAGGTTTTAAATTAGTACTTTGCACCTGCGTTCACTAAAGAGAAGGATGATGCAGGTATAGAAATCAGGGAAGCGCATTGTGATTTACTTGAACAACTTAACATTAAGAGGGAGGATGTACGAACAGTTTTAACAGGCCTAAAAAGTGGATAAATCCCCAGGGCCAGATAAGATGCATCCCAGGTTGCTGTGGGAGGCAAGAGAGGAGATTGTAGCAAGTCTGACAAAAATGTTCAAATCTTCTCTGGCCACAGGACTGGAGGACAGATAATGTGGTGCCATTACTGATGAGGGTAGTGTAGTGTACTTTAATAAGGCTTTTGACAAGGTCCCACACAGGAGGCTAATTGCCGTGGGATCCAGGGCAATTTGGCAAACTGGATCCATAACTGGCTTAGTGGTAGGAGGCAGAGAGAGGGTCATGGTTGAAGGTTGTTTTTGTGACTGGAAGCCTGTGTCCAGTGGTGTTCTATAGGGATCGGTGCTGGGTTCCTTGTCGTTGTAATATACATTAATGATTTGGCGATGAAGGTAGGTGGTGTGGTAAGTAAGTTCGCAGACAACACAAAAATTGGTGGTGTGGTAAAAAGCGAGGAGCAAGGCCTTATATTACAGGACGATATAGGTGGGCTGGTTAGATGGCAGAAGAGTGGCAAATGGAATTTAACCATGAACAGCATGAGGTGATGCATTTTGGGAGGACTAACAAGGCAAGGGAATAGACAATGAATGATCAGACCCTGGGAAGTACAGAGGATCACAGGGACCTTGGTGTGCACATTCACAGATCTCTGAAATCAACAGGACTGGTAGATAAGGTGGTTACGAAGGCCAATGGGATTCTTGCCTTTATTAGCCAAGACATTGAATATAAGAGCAGGGAGGTTATGATGGAGTTTGCATAAAATGCTGGTTAGGCCCCAGCTGGAGTACTGTGTACAATTCTGGTCACCACACTATAGGAACAAAGTGATTGCATGACAGAGGGTGCGGAGGTGATTCACCAGGATGTTGCCTGGGCTGGATCCTTTCAGCTATCAAGAGAGACTGGATAGGCTGGGGTTGTTTTCCCTGGAGCAGAGGAGGCTGTTGGGGACCTGATTGAGGTGTATAAAATTATGATGGGCATAGATAGAGTGGATAGGAAGGTATTTTTCCCCTAAGTGGAGGGGGTCAATAACCAGGGGGCATAGAGTTACGGTAATGGGAAGGAGGTTTAGAGGGGATTTAAGGAAAGACCTTTACATCCAGAGGGTGGTGGGAATCTGGAACTCACTATCTGAAAGGGTGGCAGAGGCAGGAACCATCTCAACTTTTAAGGAATATTTAGATGAGCATTTGAAACACCACAGCACAGAAGGCCAAGTGCTGGAAAATGGGATGGGAATAGTTAAGTGCTCGATGGTCGGTTCAAACGTGATGGGCCGAAGGGCCTCTTTCCGTGCTGTTAAAAACTCGGACTCGAAAGTGGTTTTGGACAACCTGAGGTCACAAAAGGTGCTGTATAAATGCAGGTCTTCCTCAAATGATTTTGTGACAATACTTAGTATTATTTTCTTCAGGGTTTTGATGACCAATAGGTTTGAGTTTTCCCAGAGGAAGATCCTTCTTGCTTCACGTACCTCTTCCCCTGGCCAGTGATTGACTGGTGCAGCCAGCTCCCACTTCCGATACCCCTAAAGTTTTTCACATATCAGGTGTGATTGAATGGCCTCGTCGCGCCCGACCCGGTGATACAGCGCGGCCGTTAAGTCTCACGAGAGGCCTCTCGCGAGATTTGTAACTCTGTGAAAGCTTTGCGAAATCTAACAAGACCTCGCGAGACGTCGCAATGTGGATCTCACCCGTGCTGGACGAGATCCATATCAGCATATTTAAAACTTAAATATGTCTGCGTTGGAACTATCGGCCTTCTCAGTGAGGCCTGGACAGGGTGTCGTTTAGTATTGGTTCACACAAACATGGACCAGCCGTAATGGCACCTGGGGGGAGGGGGCGTTCCCAGGCCATTGGAGACCACTGGCTGGTTTGGGACAGGGCAGGTTAGCACCCTGGCACTCGGGTACATTGGTAGTGCCATTTGTTACAAAGTACTGTGTAGACACTGAAGCAGAGGGGTGCTGGCAGCATTTGACTGGTATCAATGAGCCTGAGCAAAACTGCAGTCAATGGGAATCAAGGGGAAAGCTCTCCGCTGGTTGGAGTCATACCCGGCACAAAGGAAAATGGTTGCGGTGGCTGGATATCAATCATCTCAGCTCCAGGGCATCACTGCAGGGGCCCCTCAGGGTAGTGTCCTAGGCCCAACCATCTTCAGCTGCTTCATCAGTGACCTCCCTTACATCATATGGTCAGAAGTGGGGATATTTGCTGATGTCGGCACAATCTTCAGCACCATTCACAATACCTCAGATTCTCGAGCAGTCTGTGTCAATATACAGCAAGATGTGGATAACATTCAGGCTGGGGCTAATAAGTGGCAAGTACGATTCATGCCACACAAGTGCCAGGCAATTACCATATCCAACAAGAGAGAATCCCACCATCTCCCCATGACATTACATGGCATCACCATCGCTGAATCCTCGACTATCACTATCCTGGGGGGTTACTGTTGATCAGACACTGAAGTGGACGAGCCATATAAATATTGTGGCTACAAGAGTAGGTCAGAGGCTGGGAATCCTGTGGCAAGAAATTACCTCCTGACTCCACAAAGCCTGTCCACAATCTCCAAGATGTAAGTCAGGAGTGTGATGGAATACTCTCCACTTGCCTGGGTGAGCGCAGCTCCAACAACACTCAAGAATTTCAACACCATCCAGGACAAATCAGCCCCGCTTGATTGACATCTCATCCACCACCTTCAACATCGACTCCCTCCACCACTGACGAATAGTAGCTGCCGTGTGCACCATCTACAAGATGCACTGCAGCAACTCACCAAGGTTCCTTAGACTAGGAGGCCAAGGGCAGATACATGTGGACACCAAAGCCTGCAAGTTCCCCTCCAAGTCACTCACCATCCTGACTTGGAAACATATTGGTCGTTCCTTCACTGTCAATGGGTTAAAATCCTGGAACTCCCTCCCTAACAGCAGTGTGGGTGTACCTACGTCACATGGACTGCAGCGGTTCAAGAAGGCGGCTCACCCTCTCCAGGACAACTAAGAATGAGCAATAAAAATGTTGGCCTAGCTGGCGGTGCCCATATCCTATCGGGTGGGCAGCCTAAATTATAGCAGGATGTCCCAGCCAATGGCAGAAATGTATTTAGTTTCAGTGTGGCTTGAGCTACTCTCCGATGATTGCAAAGTTGAGCAAAAATAACTTTCACTGGTAAAATTAAATTTAAGGCAGTAAATTTTGGGAGTCATGTAATTATTCAAGCACCTGCCTTCTGCAGATAGAGGAATTTATACTCAATGTATATAGTCACTAAACTTTACAATCCCAATCGTACAGTGGTTTTTATATTCGTTCTCAGGATGTGGGTATCGCTGGCTTGGCCAGCATTTATTGTCCATCCCTAATTGCCCTTGGGAAGGTGGTGGTGAGCTACCTTCTTGAATCATTGCAGTCCACGTAGTGTAGGTACATCCATAGTGCTCTTAGCTGAGGATACGCATGATATTGGCCCAGTGACAGTCAGGGCCGGCTCAAGGCACCGGCAACTCGGGCAGTCGCCCGGGGCGCCATGTGCTAGGGGGCGCCAGAGACTCGGGTCCCGCGCATGCGCAGTTGGGCCGGTGCCAACCAGCGCATGCGCGGTGGCCGCCCGCCCCCAGGGCGGCCCCCCGGCTCTGTCCGCCCCCCCGCTCAGTCCCCCCCCCGCCCCCCCTCGGGTCCGCCCCCCCCGCGTGTCCGCCCCCCTCTCGGGTCCGCCCCCCAGCCCCGGGTCCGCCCCCCTTCGGGTCCGCCCCCCCGCACCGGCCTCGGGTCCGCCCCCCGCGTCCGCCCCCCCCCGCGTGTCCGCCCCCCCTCTCGGGTCCGCCCCCCCGCCCCGCCCTCGGGTCCGCCCCCCTCGGGTCCGCCCCCCCCGCCCCCCCTCGGGTCCGCCCCTCCTCGGCCTCGCCCCCCCCCCGCCCCTCCTCGGCCTCGCCCCCCCGCCCCTCCTCGGCCTCGCCCCCCCCCGCCCCTCCTCGGCCTTGCCGCCCCTCCTCGGCCTCGGCCCCCCCGCCCCTCCTCGGCCTCGCCCCCCCCGCCCCTCCTCGGCCTCGCCCCCCCCCCGCCCCTCCTCGGCCTCGCCCCCCCCCCCGCCCCTCCTCGGCCTCGCCCCCCCCGCCCCTCCTCGGCCTGGCCCCCCCCGCCCCTCCTCAGCCTCGCCCCCCGCCCCTCCTCGGCCTCGCCCCCCCCGCCCCTCCTCGGCCTCGCCGGCGCTGGTGACAGTGAAGGAACGGCAATATATTTCCAAGTCAGGGTGGTGAGTAACTTGGAGGGGAACCTCCAGGTGGAGGTGTTCCTATGTATCTGTTGCCCTTGGCCTCCTAGATGGTAGAAGTTGTGGGTTTGGAAGGTGCTGTCCAAGGAGCCTTGGTGAATTGCTGCAGTGCATCTTGTAGATGGTGCACATGGCAGCTACTGTGTGTCGATGGTGGAGGGAGTGGATGTTGAAGATGGTGAATGGGGTGTCAATCAAGCGGGGCTGCTTTGTCCTGGATGGTGTTGAGCTTCTTGAGTGTTGTTGGAGCTGCGCTCATCCAGGCAACTGGAGGGTATTCCATCACACTCCTGACTTGTGCTTTGTAGATAGTGAACAGGGTTTGAGAAGTCATGAGGTGAGTTACTTTCCACAGAATTCCCAACTTCTGACCTGCTCTTGTAGCCAGAGTATTGATATGGTTGGTCCAATTCAGTTTCTGCTCAATCGAAACCCCCAGGAAGTTAATAGTTGAGGATGGTAATGCCATTGAATGTCATAGAATCGCTACAGTGCAGAAGGAGACCACTCAGCCCATCAAGTCTGCACCGACCCTCTGACAGAGCACCCTACCTAGGCCGACTCCCCTGCCCTATCCCCTACCCCCACCTAACTTTTGGACACACTATAGGGCAATTTAGGATGACCAATCCACCTCACCTGTACATCATTGAACTGTGGGAAGAAACCGGAGTACTCGGAGGAAACCCACGCAGACACAGGGAGAGCGTGCAAACTCCGCACAGTAACCCATGGTCGGAATAGAACCCAGCTCCCGGGTGCTGGGAGGCAGCAGTGCTAACCACTGCGCCACCTTGGGGTGATGGTTGGATTCTCTCTTGTTGGAGATGCTCATTGCCTGGCATTTGTGTGGCACAAATGTAACTTTCCACTGATTCCCATTGATGCATCTTTTCTAGGGGCCCTTGATGCCAAACTCAGTCAAATGCTGCCTTCCAGCCGAGGGCAATCACTCTCACCTCACCTTATAGTAAATGGTAAAGAAATGTTATCTACGAAATTAAACAATGTGTGCGCAAGAATGTACCAGATTCTAGTTACCCTTGCATCAGGGTTACTGTGGGGTTTTAGTGAAACAGTGGCTAAATACACTTGAATGGGCCCTATTGATCCATATAAAACAGCAAGGTCCCACATTCAGTTAGATTCTGTTATGTGCTGCACTGGATCCACTCTGCAATTAGTCACAGTATTCTGAAGGCTTTTAGCTGGGACAAATCAACCGGGGTTCCCATTCCTCAGTGCCATCTAGTGGACATCACTTGAAGTGCAACAATTGAAAGTTGGCGAGGGGTTGCACAGTCATTTTGTCTACTTTCAGCTGGAAGGAATGGCCACTTGGGTAAAGTACTGAGCGCTCCACCTTGCATCATCTATTCGGGGAGCATTGACTAAGCTTTTATCCTTGAAGGTAAAGGACGCACTGGGTTTGAAATGAAGGGAGTTTGCCACCCTGCAAGAGTCAGTTGTGAATTTCTTTCTTTCTTCCCTTAGGAGCTAACTGCTCGCAGATAGATGCCTGCGCCACAAGCCCGTGTGCCAACGGAGCTCGTTGCACAAACTGGAACTACCGCTACAACTGTACCTGCCCGCCAGGCTTCAGCGGGAAACACTGCCGCACGGATATTGACGAGTGCAAAGCTCCCAACCTCTGCAAGCAAGGGGGACTGTGCATCAACACCCCCGGCTCCTTCCGCTGCCAGTGCCCCGCCGGCTTCACTGGACGCCAGTGCGAGACCATCTACGTCCCCTGTGCCCCGTCCCAGTGCCAGAATGGGGGGACCTGCCGGCAAACTGGGGACCTGACCTACGAATGTGCCTGTTTACCAGGTAGGGATGTAATGTCAACTTGCTCGCGGTGGGATAGTTTCCGTGCCAATGTCGCAGACTCGTGAGTAAAAGCTTGGCTTGTTAATTACCCATAATAGTCAATGTAGGAGCAGCCCATTCAGGCCAGCTGGTCCATACCAGCTCCGCACAAACCATCTCCCATCCTCTTTCAGCTTCCCCCTCAAGGGCAATTAGGGATGGGCAATAAATGCTGACCCAGCCTGTGACTCCCATGTCCCATGAACAAATAAAAAATATGGTCAGCGTAAGAATTGTACAAAATATAACCAACAGTGTAATTATAAGTTGTTCTTCTAATCGTAACTGAAGTGTGATAGTCTCAGGAGAACACTACTTTTTTTTGGCTATCCTCTAGGGGAGCTCTTTGTGGAGGGTTTCAATGGTACCGGGTGTCCTCTGTAACTGCATTGAAGTAGTCACTCATCACCTGCTATCTGACGATTCAGGGAATCAGAGCTGAGCCCAATCCTTCAGGTGCTTTAATTGGGAGAGGGGGAAAGAGGGAGTCACTGAATTGTGATTAGATACCCCTCCAACCCCAGCTAAGAGCCCCAAATATCACAGACTGCAGATGGAACCTTTAACCCTGTTCTGTGGGTTGTAACGATTCACAAGAGAATCTCAGTGAGCCGCTCAGGGAGCTTTTAGGGCAGTTTCAGCCAATTTTACTCTGCGGTAACCCCCTCTGTACCAAATAGTTGACCGTGGAACTTTAGAAAGCTTGGAGAGGTAATAACAGAACGGATCCACCTAATGGGGGCCATCAATTCAACTTTGATCCTTCAAACTGATCAGAGGCACACCCAGTAATCAGCACCTAGTGTCTGTAACGTGCCTGACATATTTTAAAAACTGGACCCGTGGCCCATTGGCGCAGATTAGCTTTGTTACAACAGATGCAACGGGTATCTAAAACATGAACCGCCCGTGTTGATTGACGACATGGATTGAAGCAACCCCAATGAGACACGAGCTTAGCAACAAAGTCAGGGGAGTTTGGAACTTCTTGGGCCTTTTCTGTTCCTAAATATTCAGACTTTCTTGTGCGGGACAAGCTTTGAACTTGCAGGTGACGCTATACTGACCCCTAAGAGGAACCAATGGACGGGCATAAAAATGTCACATGTTCAAGGCTGGTTGCAACCAAGGCAATGGGGTCAGAAGTCCATGCCAGTAATGAGGTCAAACAGGAAATGTGTGAGACAGAGGCCAGCGTGTTCTTGGTTTTTGAATATTAAGGCCACAAGTTCTTCTTAAACTATTTTCTTCAAGAATTTTTTTTTGTTTTTGGAAAAGCAAATGACTACCTGGCGGTCGGCCACCATTTCCGGAATAACTGAGTGGGGATATTTATGTCCGATGTCAGATTCTTTTCATGCTCATGGGTCTTGGCAGGAAATGGTTTTCTATGGGACAGGAAGTAATTGGAAGTATTTCAAATCAAATAGACTAAATTAATAAGAGTCTGCCGAGCCTCTTACTCGGAGAACAATGGCAAAGGACAAGCGAGCACATACAGAAATTTCCACTGTACCGCGAGTCATATATGTAGCTTCAGACAACTCTCGAGTTCAGTATGCTTTAAATATGGTACAGACACAATATGGGGTCCCTGGGTGGGTGTGCCAGATGGTGATTGAGTGTTTGGATGATTTATACAGTGACCAAGTCGTAACTGGGAAAGAATTACAGGGTACGATCGTTCAGTCCCAGATTGATTAATAGAAAGATTGGCTGGTGAGGTGAGATTATGTACATTGGGGATGTTCCCACTGGGAAGGTTGGAAAGATGTGATTGCTGTTTTTAGGATTCTAAGAGGTACAGAGGGTAAATTGTTTGACCAGAGTGGGTCAAGAATATGGAACTTGGAGAGTGGGTCAAGCGAATTTGAGGGGAGGTTAGATAAATGGATGAGGGAGAAGGGAACATAATAATAATAATAGCTTATTGTCACAAGTAGGCTTCAATGAAGTTACTGTGAAAAGCCCCCAGTCGCCACATTCCTGCGCCTGTTTGGAGAGGTCGGTAAGGATATGTGGCTTGATTTAGATGTGAATTGGAGGAGATTCCAATGGCGCACAAGTGTGGGCATGGACTATCAAAGACAAATAACCTGAACTGTGCTACATAATATAACCGTTATAATATGAGTGAAGGCCTATACGATGTCTCTGTCCAGTCACCTGTCGTCTGTATTTGCTTCCTGTAGATTTTAGGATGTATAAATTCAATAAGTGAACATTTACATAATCTCACAGTTGCAATTCGGATTTGGGAAGCTTATTCCTTGTTTTATTTTTCTTCTCACCAGGTTTTAAGGGACAGAACTGTGAAATTAACATTGACGATTGCCCTGAACACAAGTGCCTGAACGGAGGTACCTGTGTCGATGGTGTAAACACCTACAACTGCCAGTGTACACCTGAGTGGACAGGTACTTCGCCATGAACAGCCGCTTTTACCTCACAACATTAACTTTAACTGCTGCAGGGGCTGAAGACGAGAACTCTGTTAAGACGAAAGTAACTCTAGTGTTGTGGAAAGGAGGAACCTTCATTTAAAAACATTCACCTCCTCTGGATGTTCTAAAGCTCTTCGTAGTCAATTAGATCACAGAATAATAGAATTTACAGTGCAGAGGGAGGCCATTCGACCCATCAAGTCTGCACCGGCCCTTGGAAAGAGCACCCTACTTAAACCCATGCCTCCACCCTATCCCCGTAACCCAGTAACCCCACTAACCTTTTGGACACTAAGGGGCAATTTATCACGGCCTATCCACCTAAGTTGCACATCTTTGGACTGTGGGAGGAAACCGGAGCACCCGGAGGAAACCCACGCAGACACGGGGTAAAGGTGCAAACTCCATACAGACAGTCACCCAAGGCTGGAATTGAACCCGGGACCCTGGAGCTGTGAGGCAGCAGTGCTAACCACTGTGCCACCATGTGGTCCCAGAACCAGTCCTTTACAGCAATAGCATAAAATACTGGGAATACTCACCAGGTCACTCAGCAGCTGTGGAGAGTAGAGAGGAGAGGTTTTGAGCATGGATCCTTCATCAAAAGTCGATTATGTTTGAGGTGTAGACACTGTAGCAATGTAGCAAATGGAGTAGCCAATGTGCACACAGTAAGATGCCACAAAGATTAATGAGATAAATGGCCAGATAGTCTTTTTTAGCTGTTGGCTGAGAGATACGTGTTGGCCAGGGCACTCGGGAGAATGGTACCTCCCAACAGAGTAGTGATGCCCCCATTGTGCGAATGCAAAAAATCTAGCAACCTACCTTTTTCTCCTGTATTCACCACTCGGGTGCAGAGATTTGGAAATGAAAGCATTCTCTCGGGAGTTTATATTATCTAGAAACTGTTCCCTCTGCAAAAAAGCCGACTTAGAATAAAACTGGACACTTACCAAGTGGGTAAAATAGGATAAAGTCACACACTGCAAGATCCACTTCACTCACATCTAAGGACTTGTGCCAAAATTGGGAGAGCTATCCCACAGACCAGTCAAGCATTCTCCTACCTCCAGAATCATTCCTTACAGCCAATGTCCCAGACCTCTCCATCGCTACCTAAGGAAGCTAAAGGAAGAAATAAATAACTTTATTAAACTAGCATTCTGAAGCAAACTTTGCTTCGTCAGGTAAATGATCATTATTCTACAGCTAGAAGAAAACATACCCCATCGCCTGTGAAATAATTCCACCATCCGCCGTCACGCAGTCTGACTTGGAATGAATCTTTCCTAATCTGTGTCCAACAGTATTCCTTAACACCCCCCCCCCCCCCCCCCCCCATCAGACCAATGGGCAATTCTATTCTCCAGACATTTTTACAAAGCGCAAAAAAAAAACAATTACTGTGCACACAGGAAATCAGAAATAAAAACATTTTAAAGTCGTTGACCATTCATTAATTCTTCTTCATCCAGTTCTGGTTGAAGGGTTATCATTAACTGTCTCTCTGTCTGCAGGTGTTGCCTGGCCGACTGAGCGTTTTGCAGTATTTTAACCTTGTGACCGGGTCTAATTGAGATTGCCAATTTGCAGGCAGTGTTCATCCCCACGAGGAATGAAGTAAATCAGGAAGACTGAAGGGATGAGCTGGTAGAGGTCATTAAGATTATGAAAGGTTTCAATAGGATTGACGTAGGAGAGATGTTTTCATTTGCAAGGAGACCAAAACGAGTGGGCTATTGGTATAAGACGGTCACAAATAAATCCAATAGTAAATTAAAGGGGAAATCTCCAGCCAGAGAGTGGTAAGAATGTGGAACTCGCTGCCTCAGCAGTAATTGAGGGGAATACCAGGGATGCATTTGGGAGGAAGCTAGATAAACACATGAGAGAGAAAATAATAGAATTATATGATAGCCAGATGAAATGGGCTAGGGGGAGGCTTATGTGGAACTTAAACATTGGGATGGACCATTGGGTGAAATGAATTATTTAAGAACATTTAAAAAAAAAAAAATTTTAGAGGACCCAATAATTTTTTTTTTCCAATTAAGGGGCAATTTAGCATGGCCAATCCACCTATCCTGCACATCTTTTGGGTTGTGGGGGTGAAACCCACGCAGACACGGGGAGAATGTGAAAACTCCACACGGACAGTGACCCAGGGCCGGGAGTCGAAACCGGGACCTTAGCGCCGTAGACAGCAATGCTAACCACTGCGCCACGTGCCTCCTTATTATTTAAGAACATAAGAACTAGGAAAAGGAGTAGGCAAGTCAACACCCCCCCCCCCCCCCCCCCGAGCCTGCTCCGCCAATCGATACGATTATGGCTGATCCGATCTCAGCCTCAACTCTGCTTTCCTGCCCGTTCACCATTTTCTCCATATTTCTTTTTTTATGAAAATATTTTTATTAAACATTTTTTATATCAACAAAACAAATAAACACCCCAAAAGTTAAAACATTCCCCAACACTCTTCCCCCTTCCACCCTACCCGTCCCCTCCCCCAACGCCTGAGGGTGACCAGTTCCTTGAAACACATGACAAATGGCAGCCATCTTATCTAAAACCTCCCAATCGAGCTTTTCTCCACATTTCTGTGCCCTAAATGTTATGCTATTCCACCCAATGACTTAGATGTTGACTCAAGGGTTCTCAGCTATCACTGGACTGGATTGGGACAGATCCCGGAAGCAAAGATGATTATGTCATGCTTTCTGCAACTCCCAACTTTTTCTTTTACTTGGAAGAACCTGACTGGTTGACTGAGAAAATGCAGGAATGCCCGTTGCCTCTGCGACCTCTAACCCTTAGTGAATCATGTCCTTTCCAGGTCAGTTCTGCACAGAGGATGTAGACGAGTGTCACCTGCAACCTAACGCTTGCCATAATGGAGGAACCTGCTTCAACACTCCGGGCGGTCACACCTGCGTGTGTGTGAACGGCTGGACCGGTGACGACTGCAGCGAGAACATTGACGACTGTGCAATTGCCGTGTGCTTCAATGGAGCCACATGCCATGACCGGGTGGCATCGTTCTTCTGCGAATGCCGCATCGGAAAGACAGGTAATCATCGAGACTTACATTTGGCCATGAGAATTCCAAATGCATACCTGCTACTTTTAGCCATTCCTGGGATACGGGCATCGCTAGTCAGGCTGGCACCCCAAGTGGCCTCTTGAATAGATTGGCGCCAGCTGCCATCCTGAACCTCTGGAATTGAGTCGTAGGGGCCTCCATGGTGTTGGTCAGGATTTTGACACAGCAGCGATGAAGGAATGATGGTATGTATCCCAAGTCGGGATGATGTGCACCTCGGAGGGGACTTGGGGAGGCAATAGGATTGCCATGCATCTGCCGGTTGACCATCGAGGTGCTAAAGATGCCCCTGTGGTTAGATAGCCTATTTTTCCTCAGTGCCTCACACCTTAAGATTGGACCCATCACCCAGTTTGAGTCCTATACATATGGGAGAGGAGGGAAAAACAGAGATCATAGAATTTACAGTGTGAAAGGAGGCCATTCGGCCCATCGAGTCTGCACCAGCCCTTGGAAAGAGCACCCCACCCAAGCCCGCACCTCCACCCTATCCCAGTAACCCCACTTAACCTTTTTGGACACTAAGGGTAATTTAGCTTGGCCAATCCACCAAACCCGCACATCTTTGGACTGTGGGAGGAAGCCGGAGCACCCGGAGGAGACCCACACAGAAACGGGGAGAATGTGCAGATTCCGCACAGACAGTGACCCAAGCCAGGAATCGAACCTGGGACCCTGGAGCTGTGAAGCAGCTGTGCTAATCACTATGCTACCATGCTGCCCATTGTTAGATCTGTAACTCAAGCTGTTCATAGAATTTACAGTGTAGAAGGAGGCCATTCGGCCCTGTTGTTGAATGTCTGCAGTAATATTCGGCAGTAACTTCTTTGGTTTTAGCATTGCTTTTGATGCCTCTCACCTGACTGTCCTGATTGTATGTAGCAGCTGGTAACTGCTCACAATGCCACTGGGTCCTGTCTGGCATTCTTGACCGTCCGGTTATTGACTTGCAGGCCTGCTCTGTCACCTTGATGATGCCTGTGTCAGCAATCCGTGTCATGAGGGGGCTATCTGTGATACCAACCCAGTAACCGGGCAAGCCATCTGCACATGCCCCTCAGGATTCACAGGACCAGCCTGCAATCAAGACGTTGATGAATGCTCAATAGGTATGTGTTGTTTATCGATAATGTTTAATTATATGCAGGGGTGGGGGGAGGGAGGTGGGGGGCATTAATTGGGGTTTCATTTGAGATATAAAGAGGCACTCACTGAGGTTGGGTTAGGAGATGCATGCCTGTAATGTTTCACTCTGTAAATAAATGTTAGGCTGAGGAAATGTTGGCTCCAGTCTTATCCTTCACCAACTGGCTTTATTTAACATAGCATGTGATGTAGGATGGGTCAGCTGATGCTCCCACTTAATTTTAGCCCAATATTACGGCAGGTTAAAATTGAAGGGAACTCTTGTCAAATACCCTCCCATTTCGTTCCACAAAATATTAACCTCATTACTCATCTTCTGCAATTCACTTGCACAAACTTCAGGTCGCGATGGCCCACACAACATCCCATCCCCCCCTCGCTGACCTACACTCACATCCCCAACAGGTCAACCATTAAAATCCTCCACAGGAGCTGGTGTGGGTCTTGAACCGGTGACGTTTCAGCCCAGAGGTGGGAGTAACACCAGCTGAGCCACTCCCAATTCCTCCTCCTCGTGCTCTACTCTGCGGCACCATTAGCTGCCACTTTGGACTGTGCTGGTGCTAAAAGGGTTAAATCGAATGTTTGTGCAGGCTAGGCTTGTACTTGCTTGAGTATCACAGGTTAAGGTAATTAATTCAAGTGTGTAACAGGATTGAAATTTATAGTTTCTCTCCACTCAGTGTCCACTGGTTGGGGACTTCAGAACAAGGTTGCATAAACTTAACTTAGAGCTAGGCCACACAGGGAGCATTCCGTCACACAAATGGTCGTGGAAATCTCTAGCTCTCCCCAAAATTGAAGGCTGAAGGTCAATTGAAAAGCTCATTACTGATAGATATCTGTTACTCAAATGTATTCATAGTTAATAACCGAGGTAGGTAAATGGAGCCATAATCTGATTGGGTGGCGGCACAAGCTTGGGGGACTGAATGGCCTAGCCATGGATTCTCTGATCCTGTTTATATATATACATATATATATGCCCTATGAAACCCTTTAAGCCCATCCAGACCAAGATTTGAGCAGAAAAGTTAAGGCCACACTGTTAGTGTAGTACTGAGGGAGTGCTGCACTGTCAGAGGGTCAGTACTGAGGGAGTGCCGCACTGTCAGAGGGTCAGTACTGAGGGAGTGCTGCACTGTCAGGGGGTCAGTGCTGAGGGAGTGCCGCACTGTCAGAGGGTCAGTACTGAGAGAGTGCTGCACTGTCAGAGGGTCAGTACTGAGGGAATGCTGCACTGTCAGAGGGTCAGTACTGAGGGAGTGCCGCACTGTCAGAGGGTCAGTACTGAGGGAGTGCCGCACTGTCAGAGGGTCAGTACTGAGGGAGTGCTGCACTGTCAGGGGGTCAGTACTGAGGGAGCGCCGCACTGTCCGAGGGTCAGTACTGAGGGAGTGCTGCACTGTCAGAGGGTCAGTACTGAGGGAATGCTGCACTGTCAGAGGGTCAGTACTGAGGGAGTGCCGCACTGTCAGAGGGTCAGTACTGAGGGAGTGCTGCACTGTCAGGGGGTCAGTACTGAGGGAGCGCCACACTGTCCGAGGGTCAGTACTGAGGGAGTGCTGCACTGTCAGAGGGTCAGTACTGAGGGAGTGCTGCACTGTCAGAGGGTCAGTACAGAGGGAGTGCTGCACTGTCAGAGGGTTAGTACTGAGGGAGTGCTGCACTGTCAGAGGTCAGTACTGAGGGAGTGCTGCACTGTCAGAGGGTCAGTACTGAGGGAGTGCTGCACTGTCAGAGGGTCAGTACTGAGGGGGTGCCACACTGTCAGAGGGTCAGTACTGAGGGGGTGCCACACTGTCAGAGGGTCTGTACTGAGGGAGTGCCGCACTGTCAGAGGGTCAGTACTGAGGGAGTGCTGCACTGTCAGAGGGTCAGTACTGAGGGAGTGCTGCACTGCCAGAGGGTCAGTACTGAGGGAGTGCTGCACTGTCAGGGGGTCAGTACTGAGGGAGTGCTGCACTGTCAGAGGGTCAGTACCGAGGGAGTGCCGCACTGTCAGGGGGTCAGTACTGAGGGAGTGCTGCACTGTCAGAGGGTCAGTACCGAGGGAGTGCCACACTGTCAGAGGGTCAGTACTGAGGGAGTGCTGCACAGTCAGAGGATCAGTACTGAGGGAGTGCTGCACTGTCAGAGGGTCAGTACTGAGGGAGTGCCGCTCAGTCAGAGGGTCAGTACTGAGGGAGTGCCGCACTGTCAGAGGGTCAGTACTGAGGGAGTGCTGCACTGTCAGAGGGTCAGTACTGAGGGAGTGCCGCACTGTCAGAGGGTCAGTACTGAGGGAGTGCTGCACTGTCAGAGGGTCAGTACTGAGGGAGCGCTGCACTGTCAGAGGGTCAGTACTGAGGGAGTGCCGCACTGTCAGAGGGTCAGTACTGAGGGAGTGCCGCACTGTCAGAGGGTCAGTACTGAGGGAGTGCCGCACTGTCAGAGTGTCAGTACTGAGGGAGTGCTGCACTGTCAGAGGGTCAGTGCTGAGGGAGTGCTGCACTGTCAGAGGGTCAGTACTGAGGGAGTGCCGCACTGTCAGAGTGTCAGTACTGAGGGAGTGCCGCACTGTCAGAGGGTCAGTACTGAGGGAGTGCCGCACTGTCAGAGGGTCAGTACCGAGGGAGTGCCGCACTGTCAGAGGGTCAGTACTGAGGGAGTGCCGCACTGTCAGAGTGTCAGTACTGAGGGAGTGCTGCACTGTCAGAGGGTCAGTGCTGAGGGAGTGCTGCACTGTCAGAGGGTCAGTACTGAGGGAGTGCTGCACTGTCAGAGGGTCAGTACTGAGGGAGTGCCGCACTGTCAGAGGGTCAGTACTGAGGGAGTGCCGCACTGTCAGAGTGTCAGTACTGAGGGAGTGCTGCACTGTCAGAGGGTCAGTGCTGAGGGAGTGCTGCACTGTCAGAGGGTCAGTACTGAGGGAGTGCCGCACTGTCAGAGTGTCAGTACTGAGGGAGTGCCGCACTGTCAGAGTGTCAGTACTGAGGGAGTGCCGCACTGTCAGAGGGTCAGTACTGAGGGAGTGCTGCACTGTCAGAGGGTCAGTACTGAGGGAGTGCCGCACTGTCAGAGGGTCAGTACTGAGGGAGTGCTGCACTGTCAGAGGGTCAGTACTGAGGGAGTGCTGCACTGCCAAAGGGTCAGTACTGAGGGAGTGCCGCACTGTCAGAGGGTCAGTACTGAGGGAGTGCTGCACTGTCAGAGGGTCAGTACTGAGGGAGTGCCGCACTGTCAGAGGGTCAGTACTGAGGGAGTGCCGCACTGTCAGAGTGTCAGTACTGAGGGAGCACCGCACTGTCAGAGGGTCAGTACTGAGGGAGTGCTGCACTGTCAGAGGGTCAGTACTGAGGGAGTGCTGCACTGTCAGAGGGTCAGTACTGAGGGAGTGCTGCACTGTCAGAGGGTCAGTACTGAGGGAGTGCCGCACTGTCAGAGGGTCAGTACTGAGGGAGTGCTGCACTGTCAGAGGGGCAGTACTGAGGGAGTGCTGCACTGTCAGAGGGTCAGTACTGAGGGAGTGCTGCACTGTCAGAGGGGCAGTACTGAGGGAGTGCTGCACTGTCAGAGGGGCAGTACTGAGGGAGTGCTGCACTGTCAGAGGGTCAGTACTGAGGGTGTGCCACACTGTCAGAGGGTCAGTACTGAGGGAGTGCTGCACTGTCAGAGAGTCAGTACTGAGGGAGTGCTGCACTGTCAGAGAGTCAGTACTGAGGGAGTGCTGCACTGTCAGAGGGTCAGTACTGAGGGAGTGCCGCACTGTCAGAGGGTCAGTACTGAGGGAGTGCCGCACTGTCAGACCAAAAACTGCAGTGATGAGGTGAGAACAAGACACTGGATATGTGAATTTCAGTACATCTTTCAGAGGAGATGTTTAAACCTAGGCACCGTCTGCCCTCTTGGGTAGACACAAAAGATCTGATGTCACTACTTTGAAGATGAACAAGGGACTTATGCCAGGTCTCCCGATCAATATTTATCACTCAGTCAATATTGAAGAAACAGAGGGTCTGACTACTGAGACACATAGAAACATAGAAAGTAGGACGAGGAGGCGGCCCTTCAAGCCCACCTCGCCCCGCCATTCATTATGATCATGGCTGATCATCCAACTCAATAGCCTGATTCCACCTTCCCCCCATATCCTTTGATCCCCTTCACTCCGAGTGCTATATCTAACTGCTTCTTCAACTACCTTCTGTGGTAACTAATTCCACAGGCCGACCACTCTTTGGGTGAAGAAATTTCTCCTCATCACAGTTCTAAATTGTCCACCCCGTATCCTCAGACTGTGACCAGTGGCTCTGCACACCCCCACCATCGGGAACATCCTTCTTGCAGTCCCGTTAGAATTTTATAGGTTTCTATGAGGACCCCCCCTCATTCTTCTGAACTCCAGCAAATATATTCTTCACCGAGTCAATCTCTCCTCGTACGTCAGTCCTGCCATCCCAGGAATCAGTCTGGTAAACCTTCGCTGCGCTCCCTTGAGAGCAAGAACATCCTTCCTCAGAGAGGGAGACCAAAACTGCGCACAATGCTCTAGGTGTGGCCCCACTAAGGCCCTGTATAATTGCAGCAACACATCCCTGCTTCTGTACTCGAATCCTCTCGCAATGAAGACCAACATACCATTAGCCTTCTTTACCACCTGCTGCACCTGCGTGCTTACCTTCAGCGACTGGTGTATGAACTTGGTCTCCTTGCACATTCCCCTCTCGTAACCACTCTTTCCCTTCCGCCTTCGCCATGGTCTTCACCATGGCGGTGGCGGAAGTGACCCCCTACCCGGCTCATGCGCGGACTTCCACCGGCCGGCGAAGTCCCTTCGGCTCCGGCTGGCGTGGCGCCAAAGGCCTTCCACGCCAGCCGGCGGAGCGCCAACAACTCCGGCGCGGGCCTAGCCCCTCACTGTTAGGGCTTGGCCCCGTCTCCGCACCTTTGGGGCGGCCTGACGCCAGAGTGGTTCACGCCACTCCAACACGCCGGGACCCCCCGCCCCGCCGGGTAGGAGAGAATCCCGGCCCAGATCTCTACATTCTTCTCACAGCTCAAACTCCCAGAGGGTGGTGGGTAGCCGGAACGCTGGGATCACGGTGTGTGCAAATTGGCCACAGCACGTCCTACATTACAACATTGATTATCTCATAGAATCATAGGACCTTTCACTATAAAAGGAAACCATTTGGCCCATCATGTCTGAGCTCGTTGACAAGTAGGTATTCCACCTAATCCCACTTTTTGGTTTTAGATCTGTTAACCTTGTAGGTTATGGTGCTTCACGTATATATCTAATTAGTTGTAAAATGTTATGAAAGGGCAGCACGATGTGCAGGGTAGATGGATTGGCCACGCTAAATTGCCCCTTAATTGGAAAAAAAAATGAATTGGGCACTCTAAAATTATATTGAAAAAAATAAAATAAATTGCTCTGAAGGCACCAGGAATCCCAGGAATCAGTCTGGTAAACCTTCGCTGCACTCCCTCAATAGCAAGAACATCCTTCCTCTGGGTGAAAATGTTTCCCTTCATTTCTACTCTGAACCTCCTGTCTCTTCTCTTAACTCTATACCACCTGGTTATGGAGACCTCAACCAAGAGGGAAAGGATTTTCCTATTCACTCTGTCCAGACCCCTCACCGTTTTACACACTTAATTAAATCCCCATTGCAAAGAAAACAACCATGGACTATCCGGCCTTTCCTCATAACTCAAATTCTATTCAAAGGTCCAGTTGTCGTGAAAAGTGATTTGTAAATAAAAGCCTTTCTCTCCTTTATTTCCCTCTTGCTATCTCTCACCAACTACCACTTTGACCATGTCCCCTCCCCTAATTTAGAGACCTGTCTTTTTTTTTATAAATTTAGAGTACCCAATTAATTTTTTCCAATTAAGGGGCAATTTAGCGTGGCCAATCCACCTAGCCTGCACATCTTTGGGTTGTGGGGGTAAACCCACGCAAACACGGGGAGAATGTGCAAACTCCACACGGACAGTGACCCACAGCCGGGATCAAACCTGGGACCTCGGCGCCGTGAGGCAGCAGGGCTAACCCACTGCGCCACCGTGTTGCCCTTTAGAGACCTGTCTTGTGGTTGGGTTGACTTGTCTGTGAGTTTCTACAGCACTCGCCTGGAAACCTTGCTGCTTCGGCACCGCACGGTTTAAAAGTGTGACGAGGACTGTGAACTTCGCCCGTTTTATCTCTTTGTTTGTTGTTTGAAGGTGCCAATCCTTGTGAGCACTTTGGAAAATGTGTGAATACCGAGGGCTCTTTTCAGTGCCAGTGTGGAAATGGATACACAGGCCCCCGCTGTGAGACTGACATCAATGAGTGCTTATCCATGCCGTGTCAGAATGACGCTACCTGCCTGGACCGAATTGGCGAATTCACATGCATCTGTATGCCGGGTAAGGAGCCCTATGCTGAAAAAGGTTGCTGCTAATTAATTAAGATCTTCCTTTAAAAAGTGCTTATTAAGTACCTTCATTCAACTCAATCAGAACAGAGTGGGAAAAATCAGTGAGGAAAATGGAGTCATTAGGAAGTTGGGTATCGACCGGGGTCGCAGAATCGGTGGAATCACATTTTGTGCCAGTTTTGTCGGATATGCTTAACATTCGGTTGTGTTGATTCTAACAGAGTTGGTGAGGTACTGCCCACTTTGTGTCGCTGCCCATTCCAATTTCACCCCTGCTAGTTTTGGAAAATGCACTGGGTTAAAGGTTCCTTGATAAACTCTGCCGTTCGGAGGGGGAGTGAGCTTGACACCAGGTCGAGCGCTGAGTTAGTCAGCGGGGTGGAATTTGCGCCACTGCTGTGCCTTGACATTGCCGGAAGAGAGAGTGCCCAGTCGGCGTGGCTTGGTTATCCTGGCTCACCTTGGCCTTGCGATTATCAGACTGGATCAAACTCCACGGTCTCAGAACCTGCTGACATTCGGCTTCAATAACTCCTTTCGGGAGCCAGTAAGTAAAGTCGCCATAGTCTCAGATGACCATTTACCCTTTGGGGGGGGGGAGCTGACTGATGGTGATTTAACCTGAGGGTCACTACACCTCCGTCGAGGGGCAAGGTTGAGACGGCGGGACCTTCATGAATAACCTCAGCCGGAACGGGAATTGAACGCTCGCTCTGCATCACAAACCAGCTGTCAGGCCAACTGAGCTGAACAGGGCCCCTCAAGGAGCTATCATGTGGATGATGGGCCGTGTGGCCCTCAACGGGTCGCTGATCTTGGAAGAAGAAAAAAGGAGCGTGGGTGGGGGTGGAAGGAAGAAAAAGACAATATAGATTTTTTCTCTCTCTCTCCTTGCTGCCTAACACTCAGAGGGGGTCATTATCTTCAGACTGTGAGCTTCAATGGAGATTTACATTTGAGAAAGGCCACATAGACAGCTAGACAAAAAATAAAAGGAAAATCACACAAATGGGAACAGTTTGAAGCTGTTGTGTTGGTGCGGGGAGCTAGTGCAGCAGTATCGCTTTAAGGATGTGCTATGGAAAGAAAAAAACCTCACCTCGAGATTAGTTTCAGACCTCGAAGCGGCTGGGAGTCTATGGGGAGGTGAGAACGAGACACTGGGTGTGTGCTCGGAATTTTAATACAGTGCAGGGTACAGGAGTGCTGGGTCTGCACCTTTTCACTGAGGAAATCCTCTTTGTTCGCATGCACACCACATATTGGGAACTTGAATATTCCCTCCATCATTAATTTCAACCCTTGAGAGTTTGGTGGAGTTTACATTTTTCCCTGGGGAAAGTTTTTAATAATAAAAAAATAGATTGCTCGCCTTTTAACGATATGGTCTGGAGCAGAGCGGCTTTGTATTTCCAGAGTAAGTGGTTAGGGGAGTAAAGTGTACATCAGCAGGTACTTCTTACTGTACAAACAAGGAGTCCTCTGTAAAAGTACATCCGATGCAGCTGTCCTGATGCATCGCACGATGCTGGGCAGTTCAGGCATGAGAAGCATGCAGGGACATGCAATGGACTGAGGGCTGCCTGCTCTCTGCAAACGATCCTTTGCAGTCTCCTGTGAGTACCCCCTCTTCTTGATGCAGCTTTTTATTTGTAACAGTGCAGGCAGTCAGTGATTGTCGGTGGGCCTGGTAGGGTTGGGGCATTGCAGTCAATTCTTGATCCTACCCTCCGCTGATGCCTACTTGCACATTGGCATCACTTTCAGTGCCGTTAAATCAACCAACTTGCAGCAGGTTGAGAAGCCGGGAAATCGGGATTTTGCTGTAGGACCAGGTAATGCAAAACTGAGGTGCTACAGTGCCCCCACTGGTAGGAAGGTGTAATTACAATGTGACCAGTTTACATAGGCAATCTCCACTCTAAAGGATGCTGAAATTTATTATTTTTTTCCAAATTAAGGGGCAGTTTAGCATGGCCATTCCACCTAACCTGCACATCTTTGGGTTGTGGGGATGAAACCCACGCAGGCATGAGGAGAATGTACAAACTCCACACAGACAATGACCGAGGGCTGGGATTCGAACCCGGGTCCTCAGCGCCACAGTCCCAGTGCTAACCACTGCGGCACATGCCGCCTGGACGCTGAAATTTCTAATGGCGAAAGTAGTTTGGAAACCGCGTGTTGTTTGTAAATAAGCTAAGGAATCACCCCGGTGTTCCTTCACAACGTGTCGCGAACAAGCTGTTTTACTTGAGGGATATTGATTATTCATTTGTGATGTTTTTTCATATCAGCTGAACTGACCTTGAGAGCATCAGTGGTAATAAAGCAATATTGGAAGTTTATTGATGGGGGCATGAAGGATCAGCAACAATATCTGTAGAACGCCTGGTGTAGTTTCTGAAAAAGCAGAGGCCTGGAAGGAATGGTGTACTTGAACATGTATCAGGGGGAAAAGATTGGTTCAAATAATCATGACGTTTTTGTGAATCGTGGTTCCTCCTTGTTGCTTGGTCACTTTCTTAGCAACTAGCCAATGAATGGGAGAGCTGTCCTCAATCTATTCGGGTCAAAAATGGGATGTTTTAAAATGGGGGAAATGAGGGGATGTGTGGAGCATTCTCTGTGAGGCTTCAGGCAATAATAGACGGGAATTCGGGAATTGAACATTGGATACTCAGCTTTGTTGGCCCTAGCCTGGCAGGAAAAGTGTCGGCACTGTAGTTTACAGCACGAAGATCTCCTCAGTTGTAGTCAATAGTGTAACCCCCCCCCCAACCTCCCCAACCCCCCCCCCCCCCCCCCTCTCTCTCTCTCCCCCCCCCCCAAGCTAAATATGGCTGTTTGGTCATTGGCAAAAGAGATGAAAAGGGCTATATCCCGTGAGCAGGGCTCGGGAAAGGTTAATTATGCGATGTATTCTATTTTAATGAACCTCCAATTAATCCCATCTTTTGGAATGGGTTTTGCGTTACTGTGTAAATAGCCCATTGTGCCGGGACGAGTGTACTGTATGGTGCCAGTGCTTTCAACACGGCCTCTGCCACTCACATACTACATTACTGTCACGCCAGACAGGGATATGGGGAGCAACAAAGGCACTTACACTCCAATTGCACTCCTGTGGAAGAAAAAAAAAAGAGAAAGGGCCCTCATCCTTCTTTGCAAAGTTTTCCCTTTGAACCTCACTGTTGTATGGCATTCATTGCCAGTCGTGCTGGCCTGTCTGCCAACAAAGCTGGCCAAACCTGCTGAATGCATCTCCAGGCATGAAAGAGGACCACACTCCCCCACCCCACACCCCCATCCAAACCCCCCCTCTACCAGCCCTAAGGATCGGCCCCTTGCTCCATTTACTCAGCTTTGAGAGCTGGCCTTGATATTTGAATTGTAGTCACAGCCAAAGAGAGAGAGAGAGAGACAGAATGAAGGCAGCAAACACACACACACCGACACAGACACGCAGACCCTCCGACGCTAATACAGTTTGCTTTCTGCTTGCCGCAGAAGAGTTCCTGGAGCTGCAATAGAGGTTTCTGCATCTGACGATTCTCTTAAAAAACAAATTCTTTCAGCGAACAAGGTTTAAATCTTGCAGCACAAATTTATTCCGATGTTATTTTGGCAGCAATGTCATTTGAGGACTGTGTGATCAATACTGTGGGCTTAACCACTGTTTCAACCACTCCCAACATGGTGAAGAAACTTCCAGCCAACGTTTAGCATTCAAACACATAAAAGCGAATACAATAATGAACAAACAAAATACTGATTACCACTACTGGGGGAGTCATATTGACTGGATATGTTCGTTCTGAATCACTCTCCACAGATGGGACAATAACCTGCAGCGTTTCTGTTACATTTTCTGCTTTTATTTTTCATTCAAAGGTTATTTAAAATTTAAAGGTTGTGCACAGACAGCTTTTAGAATCTGCAGTTCTCTCAAATCTTTTGCATCTCCTCATGTGGCCATAAATGCACTGGACAAGCCCACTCCCCAACACTGCTCCCCCTCCTCAACACTGCTCCCCCTCCCCAACACTGCTCCCCCTCCCCATCACTGCTCCCCCTCCCCAACACTGCTCCCACTCCCCAACACTGCTCCCCCTCCCCAACACTGCTCCCCCTCCTCAACACTGCTCCCCCTCCCCAACACTGCTCCCCCTCCCCATCACTGCTCCCCCTCCCGACACTGCCCCCCCTCCCCAACACTGCTCCACCCTCCCCAACACTGCTCCCCCTCCCCAACACTGCTCCCCCTCCCCAACACTACTCCCCCTCCCCAACACTGCTCCCCATCCCCAACACTGCTCCCCAACACTGCTCCCCCTCCCCAACACTGCTCCCCCTCCCCAACACTGCTCCCCCTCCCCAACGCTGCTCCCCCTCCCCAACACTGCTCCCCCTCCCCAACACTGTTCCCCAACACTGTTCCCCCTCCCCAACACTGCTCCCCCTCCCCAACACTGCTCCCCCTCCTCAACACTGCTCCCCCTCCTCAACACTGCTCCCCCTCCCCAACACTGCTCCCACTCCCCAACACTGCCCCCCTCCCCAACACTGCTCCCCCTCCCCAACACTGCCTCCCCTCCCCAACACTGCTCCCACACCCCAACACTGCTCCCCCTCCCCAACACTGCTCCCCCTCCCCAACGCTGCTCCCCCTCTCCAACACTGCTCCCCCTCCCCAACTCTGCTCCCCCTCCCCAACGCTGCTCCCCCTCCCCAACACTGCTCCCACTCCCCAACACTGCTCCCCCTCCCCAACACTGCTCCCACTCCCCAACACTGCCCCCCTCCCCAACACTGCTCCCCCTCCCCAACACTGCCTCCCCTCCCCAACACTGCTCCCACACCCCAACACTGCTCCCCCTCCCCAACACTGCTCCCCCTCCCCAACGCTGCTCCCCCTCCCCAACTCTGCTCCCCCTCCCCAACACTGCTCCCCCTCCCCAACACTGCTCCCCCTCCCCAACCCTGCTCCCCCTCCCCAACACTGCTCCCCCTCTCCAACACTGCTCCCATTCCCCAACACTGCTCCCCCTCCCCAACACTGCTCCCCCTCCCCAACACTGCTCCCCCTCCCCAACACTGCTCCCTCTCCCGAACACTGCTCCCCCTCCCCAACACTGCTCCCCCTCCCCAACACTGCTCCCCCTCCCCAACACTGCTCCCCCTCCCCAACACTGCTCCCCCTCCCCAACACTGCTCCCCCTCCCCAACACTGCTCCCCCTCCCCAACACTGCCCCCTCCCCAACACTGCTCCCCCTCCCCAACACTGCTCCCCCTCCCCAACACTGCTCCCCCTCCCCAACACTGCTCCCCCTCCCCAACACTGCTCCCCAACACTGCTCCTCCTCCCCAACACTGCTCCCCAACACTGCTCCCCCTCCCCAACACTGCCCCCCCTCCCCAACACTGCTCCCCCTCCCCAACACTGCTCCCCCTCCCCAACACTGCTCCCCCTCCCCAACACTGCCCCCCTCCCCAACACTGCTCCCCCTCCCCAACACTGCTCCCCCTCCCCAACACTGCTCCCCCTCCCCAACACTGCTCCCCCTCCCCAACACTGCTCCCCAACACTGCTCCTCCTCCCCAACACTGCTCCCCAACACTGCTCCCCCTCCCCAACACTGCTGCTCCCCTCCCCAACACTGCTCCCCCTCCCCAACACTGCTCCCCCTCCCCAACACTGCTCCCCCTCCCCAACACTGCTCCCCAACACTGCTCCCCCTCCCCAACACTGCTCCCCCTCCCCAACACTGCTCCCCCTCCCCAACACTGCTCCCCAACACTGCTCCCCCTCCCCAACACTGCTCCCCCTCCCCAACACTGCACTCCCTCCCCAACACTGCTCCCCCTCCCCAACACTGATCCCCCTCCCCAACACTGCTCCCCCTCCCCAACACTGCTCCCCCTCCCCAACACTGCTCCCCCTCCCCAACACTGCTCCCCCTCCCCAACACTGCTCCCCCTCCCCTAACACTGCTCCCCCCTCCCCAACACTGCTCCCCCTCCCCAACACTGCTCCCCCTCCCCAACACTGCTCCCCCTCCCCAACACTGCTCCCCCCCCCAACACTGCTCCCCCTCCCCAACACTGCTCCTGCTCCCCAACACTGCTCCCCAACACTGCTCCCACTCCCCAACACTGCTCCACCTACCCAACACTGCTCCCCCTACCCAACACTGCTCCCCCTCCCCAAACACTGCTCCCCCTCCCCAACACTGCTCCCCCTCCCCACGCTGCTTCCCCTCCCCAACGCTGCTCCCCCTCCCCAACGCTGCTCCCCCTCCCCAACGCTTCTCCCCCTCCGCAACTCTGCTCCCCTCCCCAACACTGCTCCCCCTCCCCAACACTGCTCCCCCACCCCAACACTGCTCCCACCCCAACACTGCTCCCCCTCCCCTAACACTGCTCCCCCTCCCCAACACTGCTCCCCCTCCCCAACACTGCTCCCCCTCCCCAACACTGCTCCCCCTCCCCAACACTGCTCCCCCTCCCCAACACTGCTCCCCAACACTGCTCCCCCTCCCCAACACTGCTCCCCCTCCCCAACACTGCTCCCCCTCCCCAACACTGCTCCCCCTCCCCAACACTGCTCCCCCTCCCCAACCTGCTCCCCCCTCCCCAACACTGATCCCCCTCCCCAACACTGCTCCCCCTCCCCAACACTGCTCCCCCTCCCCAACACTGCTCCCCCTCCCCAACACTGCTCCTGCTCCCCAACACTGCTCCCCAACACTGCTCCCCCTCCCCAACACTGCTCCCCCTCCCCAACACTGCTCGCCCTCCCCAACACTGCTCCCCCTCCCCAACACTGCTCCCCCTCCCCAACACTGCTCCCCCTCCCCAACACTGCTCCCCCTCCCCAACACTGCTCCCCCTCCGCAACACTGCTCCCCCTACCCAACACTGCTCCCCAACACTGCTCCCCCTCCCCAACACTGCTCCCCCTCCCCAACACTGCTCCCCCTCCCCAACACTGCTCCCCCTCCCCAACACTGCTCCCCCTCCCCAACACTGCTCCCCCTCCCCAACACTGCTCCCCAACACTGCTCCCCCTCCCCAACACTGCTCCCCCTCCCAACACTGCTCCCCCTCCCCAACACTGCTCCCCCTCCCCAACACTGCTCCCCAACACTGCTCCCCCTCCCCAACACTGCTCCCCCTCCCCAACACTGCTCCTGCTCCCCAACACTGCTCCCCAACACTGCTCCCCCTCCCCAACACTGCTCCCCCTCCCCAACACTGCTCCCCCTCCCCAACACTGCTCCCCTCCCCAACACTGCTCCCCCTCCCCAACACTGCTCCCCTCCCCAACACTGCTCCCCCTCCCCAACACTGCTCCCCCTCCCCAACACTGCTCCCCCTCCGCAACACTGCTCCCCCTCCCCAACACTGCTCCCCAACACTGCTCCCCCTCCCCAACACTGCTCCCCCTCCCCAACACTGCTCCCCCTCCCCAACACTGCTCCCCCTCCCCAACACTGCTCCCCCTCCCCAACACTGCTCCCCCACCCCAACACTGCTCCCCCTCCCCAACACTGCTCCCCAACACTGCTCCCCCTCCCCAACACTGCTCCCCCTCCCCAACACTGCTCCCCCTCCCCAACACTGCTCCCCCTCCCCAACACTGCTCCCCAACACTGCTCCCCCTCCCCAACACTGCTCCCCCTCCCCAACACTGCTCCCCCTCCCCAACACTGCTCCCCCTCCCCAACACTGCTCCCCCTCCCCAACACTGCTCCCCCTCCCCAACACTGCTCCCCCTTCCCAACACTGCTCCCCCTTCCCAACACTGCTCCCCCTCCCCAACACTGCTCCCCCTCCCCAACACTGCTCCCCCTCCCCAACACTGCTCCCCCTCCCCAACACTGCTCCCCCTCCCCAACACTGCTCCCCAACACTGCTCCCCCTCCCCAACACTGCTCCCCCCTCCCCAACACTGCTCCCCCTCCCCAACACTGCTCCCCCTCCCCAACACTGCTCCCCCTCCCCAACACTGCTCCCCCTCCCCAACACTGCTCCCCCTCCCCAACACTGCTCCCCCTCCCCAACACTGCTCCCCCTCCCCAACACTGCTCCCCTCCCCAACACTGCTCCCCCTCCCCTAACACTGCTCCCCCTCCCCAACACTGCTCATCCCTCCCCAACACTGCTCCCCCTCCCCAACACTGCTCCCCCTCCCCAACACTGCTCCCCCCCCCCCAAACACTGCTCCCCCTCCCCAACACTGCTCCTGCGCCCCAACACTGCTCCCCAACACTGCGCCCCCTCCCCAACACTGCTCCCCGTCCCCAACACTGCTCCCCCTCCCAACACTGCTCTCCCTCCCCAACACTGCTCCCCCTCCCCAACATGCTCCCCCTCCCCAACACTGCTCCCCCCCCCAACACTGCTCCCCCTCCCCAACACTGCTCCTGCGCCCCAACACTGCTCCCCAACACTGCTCCCCCTCCCAACACTGCTCCCCGTCCCAACACTGCTCCCCCTCCCCAACACTGCTCTCCCTCCCCACACTGCTCCCCCTCCCCAACACTGCTCCCCCTCCCCAACACTGCTCCTGCGCCCCAACACTGCTCCCCAACACTGCTCCCCTCCCCAACACTGCTCCCCCTCCCCAACACTGCTCCTGCGCCCCAACACTGCCCCCCCCTCCCCAACACTGCCCCGCCCCATCCCCAACACTGCTCCCGCTCCCCAACACTGCTCCCCCTCCCCAACACTGCTCCCGTCCCCAACACTGCTCCACCTACCAACACTGCTCCCCCTCCCCAACGCTGCTCCCCCTCCCCAACACTGCTCCCCCTCCCCAACGCTGCTTCCCCTCCCCAACGCTGCTCCCCCTCCCCAACGCTGCTCCCCCTCCCCAACGCTTCTCCCCCTCCCCAACGCTTTCTTTCTCCCCTCCCCAACCTGCTCTCCCCCTCCCAACACTGCTCCCCCTCCGCAACACTGCTCCCCCTCCTCAACAACTGCTTCCCCCCGCCCCCACACTGCTCCGGCCCTGCCCCCACACTGCTCCCCCTCCCCAACAAGTGCTCCCCCTCCCTAACACTGCTCCCCCTCCCCAACACTGCTCCCCCTCCCCAACACTGCTCCCCCTCCCCAACAACTGCTCCCCCTCCCCAACACTGCTCCCCTCCCCAACACTGCTCCCCCTCCCCAACACTGCTCCCACACTGCCCCCCCTACCCCACACTGCTCCTCCTCCCAACCCTGCTCCCGCTCCCCAACACTGCTCCCCCTCCCCAACACTGCTCCCCCTCCCCAACACTGCTCTGCTCCCCCTCCCCAACACTGCTCCCCTCCCCAACACTGCTCCCCCCTCCCCAACACTGCTCCCCCTACCCAACACTGCTCCCCCCTACCAACGCTGCTCCCCCTCCCCAACACTGCTCCCCCTCCCCAACACTGCTCCCCCTCCCCAACGCTGCTTCCCCTCCCCAACGCTGCTCCCCCTCCCCAACAGCTTCTCCCCCTCCCCAACTCGTGCTGCCCCTCCCCACCTGCTCCCCCCTCCCCACACTGCTGCTCCCCTCCCCAACACTGCTCCCAACACTGCTCCCCCTCCCCAACACTGCTCCCCCTCCCCAACACTGCTCTCCCCCTCCCAACACTGCTCCCCCCTCCCCAACACTGCTCCCCCACCCCAACACTGCTCCCCCTCCCCAACACTGCTCCCCCCTCCCCAACACTGCTCCCACTCCCCAACACTGCTCTCCCCCTCCCCAACACTGCTCCCCCTCCCCAACACTGCTCCCCAACACTGCTCCCCCTCGCCAACACTGCTCCCACTCCCCAACACTGCTCCCCCTCCCAACACTGCTCCCCCTCCCCAACACTGCTCCCCCTCCCCAACACTGCTCCCCCTCCCCAACACTGCTCCCCCTCCCCAACACTGCTCCCCCTCCTCAACACTGCTCCCCCTCCACAACACTGCTCCCCCTCCCCAACACTGCTCCCCCTCCCCAACACTGCTCCCCCTCCCCCACACTGCTCCCCCCCCCCAACACTGCTCCCCCTCCCCAACACTGCAACCCCTCCCAACACTGCTCCCCCTCCCCAACACTGCTCCCCCTCCCCAACACTGCTCCCCAACACTGCTCCCCCTCCCCAACACTGCTCCCATCCCCAACACTGCTCCCCCTCCCCAACACTGCTCCCCCTCCCCAACACTGCTCCCCCTCCCCAACACTGCTCCCCCTCCCCAACACTGCTCCCCCTACCCAACACTGCTCCCCCTCCCCAACACTGCTCCCCCTCCCCAACACTGCTCCCCCTCCCCAACACTGCTCCCCCTCCCCAACACTGCTCCCCCTCCCCAACACTGCTCCCCCTCCCCAAACACTGCTCCCCCCCCCCAACACTGCTCCCCCTCCCCAACACTGCTCCCCCTCCCCAACACTGCTCCCCCTCCCCAACACTGCTCCCCCTCCCCAACACTGCTCCCCCTCCCCAACACTGCTCCTGCGCCCCAACACTGCTCCCCAACACTGCTCCCCTCCCCAACACTGCTCCCCCTCCCCAACACTGCTCCTGCGCCCCAACACTGCTCCCCAACACTGCTCCCCCTCCCAACACTGCTCCCCGTCCCCAACACTGCTCCACCTACCCAACACTGCTCCCCCTCCCCAACGCTGCTCCCCCTCCCCAACACTGCTCCCCCTCCCCCAACGCTGCTCCCCCTCCCCAACGCTGCTCCCCCTCCCCAACGCTGCTCCCCCTCCCCAACGCTTCCCCCCTCCCCAACGCTTCTCCCCCTCCCCAACACTGCTCCCCCTCCCCAACACTGCTCCCCCTCCGCAACACTGCTCCCCCCTCAACACTGCTTCCCCTCCCCAACACTGCTCCCCCTCCCCAACACTGCTCCCCCTCCCCAACACTGCTCCCCCTCCCCAACACTGCTCCCCTCCCCTAACACTGCTCCCCCTCCCCAACACTGCTCCCCCTCCCCAACACTGCTCCCCCTCCCCAACACTGCTCCCCCTCCCCAACACTGCTCCCCCTCCCCAACACTGCTCCCCCTCCCCAACACTGCTCCCCAACACTGCTCCCCCCTCCCCAACACTGCTCCTCCTCCCCAACACTGCTCCCGCTCCCCAACACTGCTCCCCCTCCCCAACACTGCTCCCCCTCCCCAACACTGCTCCCCCTCCCCAACACTGCTCCCCCTCCCCAACACTGCTCCCCCTCCCCAACACTGCTCCCCCTACCCAACACTGCTCCCCTACCCAACACTGCTCCCCCTCCCCAACACTGCTCCCCCTCCCCAACACTGCTCCCCCTCCCCAACGCTGCTTCCCCTCCCCAACGCTGCTCCCCCTCCCCAACGCTTCTCCCCCTCCCCAACTCTGCTGCCCCTCCCCAACACTGCTCCCCCTCCCCAACACTGCTCCCCCTCCCCAACACTGCTCCCCAACACTGCTCCCCCTCCCAACACTGCTCCCCCTCCCCAACACTGCTCCCCCTCCCCAACACTGCTCCCCCTCCCAACACTGCTCCCCCACCCAACACTGCTCCCTCACCCAACACTGCTCCCCCTCCCCAACACTGCTCCCACCTCCCCACACTGCTCCCCCTCCCCAACACTGCTCCCCCTCCCCAACACTGCTCCCCAACACTGCTCCCCCTCGCCAACACTGCTCCCACTCCCAACACTGCTCCCCCCTCCCCAACACTGCTCCCCCTCCCCAACACTGCTCCCCCTCCCCAACACTGCTCCCCCTCCCCAACACTGCTCCCCCTCCCCAACTGCTCCCCCCTCCTCAACACTGCTCCCCCTCCACACTGCTCCCCCTCCCCACACTGCTCCCCCCCCCTCCCCAACACTGCTCCCCCTCCCCACACTGCTCCCCCCTCCCCAACACTGCTCCCCCCCCCCAACCTGCCCCCCCGCTCCCCAACACTTCCCCCTCCCGCTCCCCAACACTGCTCCCCCTCCCGCTCCCCAACTGCTCCCCCTCCCCAACACTGCTCCCCCTCCCCAACCCTGCTCCCCCCTCCCACAACACTGCTCCCCCTCCCCAACCTGCTCCCCCCCCCAACCCTGCTCCCCCTCCCCAACACTGCTCCCCTCCCAACACTGCTCCCCTCCCCAACACTGCTCCCCCCCCACACTGCTCCCCCCTCCCCAACACTGCTCCCCCTCCCCAACACTGCTCCCCCTCCCCAACACTGCTCCCCCTCCCCCAACACTGCTCCCCCCCCCCAACACTGCTCCCCCTCCCCAACACTGCTCCCCCTCCCCAACACTGCTCCCCCTCCCCAACACTGCCCCCCTCCCCAACACTGCTCCCCCTCCCCAAACACTGCTCCCCCCCCCCAACACTGCTCCTGCTCCCGGTATCCACCTGGCATGCAATGCCTCGCGATATTCCGTGCAATGTTGTGAGATGTTGCAAGTTTAATTCCGCCAACAGTGGATGGGATTCCTTTTTCAAACATCTGCATATTAGAGCGAGGCAGCTAGCCGTACTCTAAAGTACTGATTCCCAGGGGAGCTGAGGCTTGGGAATTCAGTCTCATCGCCTTGGAGATTTCAGGCGAGCGCCCACTGATGGATCGCCTCTTGTGGGGTCTCCAAGGTAATTGGAGGCTCCCAGCTGATTGCTGTTTGGGTAGGGTGGTGCTTAGCACTGCCACCTGGGCAGGCATGGCAGTGCCAAGGTTTCCATGTTGCAGGGGAGCAGGCAAGGGGCCACCCTGCACAGTTCCTGGCTATCCAGGGGCACCCTATTGCCTGGGTGACCCCTCTCGTGCCATTCCACCTGCTCCATATTTGGGTGTACCAATACTAAACAGCCCCCTGGCGAGGTCTCCCAGAAACAGCCGGTGAATCCCGGGCCCCGGAACAATCCGGCAAATGCATATTTATATGAGCCTAATGGCTAATATTAATATGCAATTCTGGATTATGCCCAACCAGAGTGAGATCCAGATGAATCTCGGGAGATATTTCGAGCGTCGGAAGTCTCATGAGAGATCTCTTGCGCGATTCAACTGCCTTGTCCCGACACCAAGTCAGGTGTGACGAGGCCGTTGAATTGCACCCCTGGAAACAGGAGGAGGCCATTCAGCCCCTCAAGTTTGTTCTGCCATTCACTTAGATTGTGGTGGATCTGCATCGTAACTTCACAGCTTCTTCTGAGAAAGTTTTACAGGTTTACAAGCTTCCGACATCAACAACCTAAACAGCCTAACTCTAATTTTAATGTTAAGCCTCCTTGTTCGAGAACCCCCCCTCCCCCAACCCTTCACTCCTTCTCTGACCCCCCCCGAAGAAATAAATCCTCAATCTATTCATTAAATTCCTTCACATATCTTCAATGCCTCAAATTAAAACTCGCCACACCCTCAACTCATTAATGTCAACAACCTGATCAGATGCGAGTAGGTTCCTTGCCTGCAATGGCCAGCATTCTACAAGTTGCAAGTTTTGATTTCTGCCATTGCTTTTCCTACATTTCAACCTTGACAGTGTCCTGCCCTCTGAACCTTGACCCCTCACTTGGGTTTCACGATTAAAAGAAACGAGCATCAAATGATTCACAAAGCTGTCATCAACTGACCTGTGTTCAGTTGGTGTCGGAGGGGAGGTGAGGATGGCAGTGGTCGGAGTTAAACTCTCCCTGGTTATGTGGAGATGCAGGTCTGTTCTTTCTGAATTTATAATGTTGCTACGCATTTGTTGCTGGAGCAGATCATCCCCTATGGCAGGAAAGCAGAAGGTGGTCAACATCAGAATTGACCTGAATCCATCCCACATCCAGGATTAGTGTTTGCAAAGTGAAAAGATACTTACGGCTAAAATGCTTGTTGGCCTACATTTGCTTGTAGGCCAACAGGGGGCGACAGTTTGCCTCCTCTACTTCAGCAACATGTCGGGTTTTTTTCTGCCGTGTTTAATCAAGACTTCATCTTTTAGGGAACATCTGAGGTTCGTCACATTATGGAGTGAAAATAATCTGATCGCTGTGTTCATGCTTTTTTTAAAGTGTAAGTTTAGAGCACCCGATTCTTTTTTTTTCCAATCAAGGGGCAATTTAACGTGGTCAATCCACCTATCTTGCAAATCTTTGGGTTGTGGGGGTGAGACCCACACATACGGGTAGAATGTGCAAACGCTGCACAGCCAGTGTCTCTGGCCGGGGTCGAACCCGGGTCCTCGGCGCCATGTGGCAGCAGTGCCAACCACTGCGCCTCTGTGCCGCCATGGGGCAGCAGGGCTAACCACTATACCACCGTGCCACCATGAGGCAGCCGTGCCTACCACTGTACCACCATGCTGCTGTGAGGTGGCAGTGCTAACCACTATGCCACCGTGCCACCATGAGGCAGCCGTGCCTACCACTGTACCACCATGCTGCTGTGAGGTGGCAGTGCTAACCACTATGCCACCGTGCCACCATGAGGCAGCCGTGCCTACCACTGTACCACCATGCCGCCCCAGTGTTCACGCACTTAACACTTCCATAATTAGTGTACCAATTTGATTATCTCATTCTCCAAAACTACTTAATACATAGCATATAGATGGATGCTAATTACAGAAAGCAGTTCAGCACCGGAGAATATCTTTGTACAAAAACTATTGTAAAATAATTTAAAGACCAGGCTCATTCTGCTTTTCGACACAGACATTCCCCTCGCAACGCAATCTTTGCCAGACGGCTGGGAGGCACCGATAATTAATGTACACTAATTATTAGCACTTGATAAAACTGTTCAAATTTTCAAGGAACCTGCCGTATTCCCCGTGTTTCATGGTCGTGCTCAGCTCTACGGGTTTATCGGAAGTGTCATCAATGCCACAGTCAGCCGCAAAGTCCATCAGGTGGTCGCAGAGGGCCCAGTCCCAAGGAGAATGTGTTCAGGGTAAAACAGTGAGCCATCCACATGATGTGACTTCTCCCTTCCAGCAAATTGGAATTGCCAGGTCAAAGTTTCTCCCATGATTAAGTTATTGAGTGTCCCTGTGAACTTGTCACAAAATTGCCAAGTGTTGGAGCAATCTTAGTTTCCCCATTTCCTTTGTGTGCAAGTCTCCTCTGTGGCTTGATTAATAAGGGGGATCACTGTCTTCTAAGTGCCTGGTTTTACTCTCTCTAATCACTGCTCACACTACAGCTAATACTAATCTCTTAAATGGTCTTGTATTAATCCAGTTCGTGTAACTGTTGGGCTCTGAAGCCTTTCAGCTCCTCCACTATTCAGAAGCTGAGACCATCTTCGATATAAATGAGACTTTGCATTCTGCAAATACTTTGTGAATTATCTTTAGTGTGCACCGCTTATATATAGATATAGGGCGCGATTCTCCGCTCTCCACGCCTTGTGCGAGAATCGCGGGAGGGCCCCCCACTAATTTCACGACCCCCTGGCGTCCCCCGCGATTCTTCCAATCCCCGCTCGGAAGAATCGGCACTCGCCGTTTTTCACGGCGACCGGCGATTCTCGGCCTACCGTTCACGACCGTTTCACGACGGCGGCAACCACACCTGGTCGCTGCCGTCGTGAAATCGCCGTGGGATGCCCATTTTGGGGCTTGTAGGGGGCCTGGTGGGGAATGAGCACCGCGACTGTGCTCGGGAGGGGATAGGCCCGCGATCGGTGCCCACCGATCCTCGGGCCGGCGTCTCAATCGGATGCACTATTTCCCCTCTGCCGCCCCGCAAGATCAAGCTGCCACGTCTTGCGGGTGGCTGAGGAGAAAGACGGCCACCGCGCATGCGCGGGTTCGTGCTGTCAGCCATCGTGACGTCAGCTGCGCATGCGCGGGTTGGAGCCGGCCAACCTGCGCATGCGTGGCTGACATCACATAGGCGCCGCCGTCGCGTCACTCTCGGCACGCCGCCCGGCGGCCGCGAGTTACAGAGCGCCGCTCCTAGCCCAGCCGGGAGGGGAGAATAGGGGGCGAGGAGCGGCCTCCGAGGCCGTCGTGAAACTCGGCCAAGTTCACGACGGCCCTCCCGATTTTTCCAGGGAGCCGAAAATTCTGCCCATAGAATTTACAGTGCAGAAGGAGGCCATTCGGCCCATTGAGTCTGCACCGGCTCTTGGAAAGAGCACCCTACCCAAGGTCCACACCTCCACCCTATTCCCATAACCCAGTAACCCCACCCAACACTAAGGGCAATTTTGGACACTGAGGGCAATTTAGCACGGCCAATCCACCTAACCTGCACATCTTTGGACTGTGGGAGGAAACCGGAGCACCCGGAGGAAACCCACGCACACACGGGGAGAACGTGCAGACTCCGCACAGACAGTGACCCAAGCCGGGAATCGAACCTGGGACCCTGGAGCTGTGAAGCAATTGTGCTATCCACAATGCTACCGTGCTGCCCATAGGCAATGATAAATCCTGGCAAGCATTAGTTATATGATTATAAAGCAGCTGGTATATGTAAGTGTGTACATTTTTAAAAATTCATTTTTATGGGATGTGGACTTTGCTGGCTCGGCCGCAGTGCTAATTGTCCTTTGAGGAGGTGGTGGTGAGCTGCCTTCTTCAATTGCTGGAAGGCCATGAGGTGTAGGTACACCCACAGTGCTGTTGGAAAGGGAGTTCCAGTGACAGTGAATGAATGGCCGATGTATTTCCAGGTCAGGGTGGTGAGTGATTCGGAGTGGAGCTTCCAGGCAGTGGTGATTCCAGAATGTTGATATTGGGGGGGTTCAGTGATGGTAGTGCCATTGAGTGTCAAGGGGCATTGGTGGGGGGGGGGGGGGGGGGGGGGGGGGGGGGGGTCGGAGGTCGCGGTGGGGAGTCCAAGGGGAGGAGTTGAGATTGAGAAGGCATTTAAAAATTCCTAAGTGCGGCCACAGCACGGCATTCCTCATCGAGCCCATACAAAGAGTCCTATTTCATATCCGCCAGTTTCTTGACGCTGAGAAATGCCCCATGAAATGGACCCAAAACGGGATTCTGTTGCCACTATTGCCTCTCCTCATTCCTGCCCTTCCCCTATCCTGGGTACTCAGGTGACATCTTTGGATTTGAGCACTTGCGGGCCGGTGTGGAGGTGCACAGACTTGTATTGGCGGCCACCTTGCGTGGCCATATTGCATTGGCAGGAATCATAGTGTTCATGGACAAGGAATGATGGAGCAAGGCCAATCGGGTGGTAATGGGACAATATTGAAATAAAATGTGGATCCAGTGCAGGTGTAAATGGCAGCTAATCCCAATCTCCCTCACTGGTCGAACATTTTAGAATCCAGTCTACAACTGTTCAGCGTTGAACTGTTTAAATTCTCTTCTACTTCAGTTACAGTAACAAGCTCTGTTACTGCTTTCCTTTATGCATATGTATATACACGTATGGATATATGTATGTTTGCTTATGATGTCTTGCTGTGTTATAACCTCCAGGATTCAAGGGGACTTACTGTGAGACTGATATCAACGAGTGCGAGAGCAATCCTTGTGTGAACAATGGTATGTGCATGGATATCGTCAATGGCTTTATCTGCAAGTGCCCCTCAGGTAAGAA
Organism: Scyliorhinus canicula; assembly: GCF_902713615.1. Classification (NCBI taxonomy): domain Eukaryota; kingdom Metazoa; phylum Chordata; class Chondrichthyes; order Carcharhiniformes; family Scyliorhinidae; genus Scyliorhinus; species Scyliorhinus canicula. The sequence goes on from NC_052170.1 coordinate 8,018,173, forward strand.
GCAACCTTAAATGTACTCGTGTCATCCTAAAAGTTCATCGTTGTTGGGATACTTTGGTGAGAAGGTTCAGAGTAATATTGTTGTGTCCTCTTGAACGGATTTGTGGGAATAGACATCCAAACTCCTTCAGTACCTCCAGTGAGATGTGGAACCGAAACATGATTGATTTCAGGTCTGATTGAACCAACTCGCCTGGGTTGGAGGAACAGCAAGGTTGCTTGTTGACCTCGGTAATGTTCAGCACAGGAGTGGGAGCAGTTAGCCAGCAGTCGCCTACCCATTCCCATCCATTGACACTTGTGGGTGTGGGGTTAGATGAATAAGATCAGGTAAGACCTGTAATCTTCCACCCAGCATGGTTCAGCTTCATCCAGTGAACGATACAACAGAAGGCCATTGTGGAAGAGCTGTACAATTACTCCCACTCCCCTGCTCTTTCCCCATAGCCCAGCACATTTTTCCCGTTGAAGTAGTTACAAAAATTCCTTTTGACAGAATAATCCCAGTTGCTCTAGCCTCTCCATGTAACTAGGTCCTGCTTCCTGGCACCGTTCATGAAGACGGCCGACTTGAACCTCCGTAAACCTCTCCACCCATCCATCCTGCTCTGTGCTCCTACTCTGCTTTGACAAAGAGTCATCACACTCGAAACGTCAGCTCTTTTCTCTCCCTACAGATGCTGCCAGACCTGCTGAGATTTTCCAGCATTTTCTCTTTCGTTTCAGATTCCAGCATCCGCCGTAATTTGCTTTCATCTTACTCTGAGCTCCTTCAAGACACACTCCTCAAAACCTATCCCTTTTTCCAAGCTCTATCTCCGTCGCCTTCTGAGGCTGGGTGATAAATATTGGTCCCAGACCTCCAATCTCTGGGTCGTCAGAGACAGCAGGTACAGCTGAAGATACAGATCGGGATTCTGTGGAAGTTCTGATGTGCACTCACGTGGGAATTACCTGGAAAGTTTCAGTTTCCAACGGGCAATTCAGCTGCTGCCTGGAGCCCGGAACAAATGTCTCAGATTCCAAATGAGAGTTTGAGATTTTGCAGGCAGCACAGTGGTTAGCACTGCTGCCTCACCGGGCCGAGGACCCGGGTTCGATCCCGGCCCCAGGTCACCGTTAACATTGCAAAATGTCCCAAGGTGCCTCACAGGAACAATTATCAAACAATTATCAAATGAATGTTAATGAATGGGTGAGACAGGCAACTGGGTGAGGGGGCACTGCCCGTGTGGAGTTTGCACATTCTCCCAGTGTCTGTGTGAGTCTGACCCCCACAACCCAAAGATGTGCAGGGTAGGTGGATTTGCCACCCTAAATTGCCCCTTAATTGGAAAAAGAATTGGGTACTCTCAATTAATTTTTTAAAACAAGAGTCTGATTTGGACAATTCCATGGTATTTACCTGAATAGTCACCCAGGAAATGTTAGACAGATTAAAACCTAGTCAAACACCTGGGCAACTCCACAACCAACTCCAACATCCCACCCGACTACGCACAACCATTCAAACCACTCCCCCGACCACCAGACTAGCCCCTCACCCACTTGCCTGTCTCACCCACCCATTAACATTCATTTGATAATTGTTCCTGTGAGGCACCTTGGGACATTTTGCAATGTTAACGGTGCTGAATAAATGCAAGTTGTTGTTGCTGGCAGCATGACTGGCCCTCAATCATCCTGATCGTTGCCTGACGAAGTAGAGGAATAAAATAAATTGAGGCGACGCTGAGGTTTTTAAATTGATAAAGAAAGCATGTCGCGCTCCCTTCACTGCGTGGAGAACATTGTGGTAAAACCAGGTGAAAGACTTCTCAGGATCCACAGTCAGGGGCGGTTTCACGTTTCATATAAATTCAGGGAAATGTCACAGCGACACCAATGTGCATTGTGACCTATTTTGTCTCCTGTCTAAGGTATGGTTACCATGGTTGCAGCCCTGTTGGGTCCTTGGAAGTGCCGTCTGCGGTACGCAGTTGATCACCATCAAATAGCCTTAGATTGCTTGCTTAGTCGCAATGGAATGTGGACATTTTCAGAGGCTGGAGGGCCTTTTTTTTCTTGAAGTACATTGGAATTTTACCAGCCGTCACTGGTTTACCCAAGGAGAGTCTGCAAGCTGTGAGAGAAACGTGCCAAATGCCCCTTTATACTGCCAAATGTTTGAAAGAAGATCATAGAACGATACAGCACAGGAGGCCATTTGTCCCATCATGCCTGTTCCGGCTCTCTGAAGAGATATCCAGTCTCTTCAAATAGATGTTGAATTCCTCTTGAATGTGGGGCAGCACAGTGGTTACCACTGCTGCCTCACAGCTCCAGGGACCTGAGATAGGGTGGAGGCGTGGACTTGAGTTGGGTGCTCTTTCCCAGAGAAGGGGCAGACTCGATGGGCTGAATGGCCTCCTTCGACACTGTAAATTCTATGAATTAACTCTAAATCAGATTGCAGCATTCTTTGAAAGCTGTGCATACCGGACGTAGCTCACGGTACAAAAAAAATACAAGTCTCCCAAACTCGTCTTGTGGTTTTCCAATCCTAGACATTATTGTTTTAATGATATCTCGAGGAATGGGTTTTTCACAAAGATAACAATTGTGTAGTTAAATCTAGGCTATCGAAAAACAAAGTAAGAATTTCACTTGAACGATGGTTTGCGTCACATCGCAGAATACACGATGCGTCTCATTTATGGCCCTCAAGCATTTACAGGCTGTCCCTGTAAGTGATTGCTAACTCAACTAATGTTGTTTAAGATCTAGAAATCTTTCTTTTTTAACTATGGGTTTCCAGTGTGTCATTATACAAGAAAGTAGTTGACAATTTGCATTTATATTCATTTACATCTGTGCGGGACATCTCTCATTGCTTCTCATGCAATGAATACATTTGAACTGCATTGACCAGTATATTTTCAGCAAACACAGAAGTCATTTTGGCACACGATGTTCCCACAAATAGAAATTAGATGAGTGACCAGTCCACCTGGTGTTCATTAATGGAGGAATTTTGGCCAGGATGCGGGAGGAACTCCCTGCTCTTTTCCATATTCTGCCTTGGGATCTTTCACACTGGGCAGAACAAGCAGAAAGGACCATTGATTGAAACGATCATCTGAACATAAGAACTAGGAGCAGGAGTTGGCAAGTTGGTCCCTCTCGCCCGCTCCACCATTCACTACAATCATGGCTGATCACCTTTTGGCCTTAACTCCACTTTCCTACCCCTTCCCCAAAATCTATCCCCTCGAATTTACTCGATGTCCCGGTATCCACGGCACTCTGGGGGAGTGAGTTCCACAGATTCACCATCATTTGAGAGAAGTAATTTATCCTCATCTCTGTTTTAAATCTCATCATAGAATTTACAGTGCAGAAGGAGGCCATTCAGCCCATTGAGTCTGCACCGGCTCTTGGAAAGAGCACCCTACCCGAGGTCAACACCTCTACCCTGTCCCCATAAGACCAGTAACCCCACACAACACGACGGGCAATTTTGGACATTAAGGGCAATTTATCATGGCCAATCCACCTAACCCGCACATCTTTGAACTGTGGGAGGAAACCGGAGCACCCGGAGGAAACCCACGCACACACGGGGAGGATGTGCAGACTCCGCACAGACAGTGACCCAAGCCGGAATTGAACCTGGGACCCTGGAGCTGTCAAGCAATTGTGCTATCCACAATGCTACCGTTAACCCTTTTCCTAAAACTATGACCTCTCATTCTGGATTGCCCCACAAGAGGAAGCAACTGGTCCACGTCTACTTTCTCAATACCTTTTATCATCTTATAAGCACAACATTTGCAGCAATGTACCACTCCCTCATTACTATGCTGAAGTCTCAGTTTACAGTATCTGTAAATTATATGCTAGACTTATACAGCAACATCTTGCATTTATGTAGCAGCTTTTAACGTTGTAAAACATCCCAAAGTGCTTCACAGAAGTACAAACAAAATTTGACACTGAGCTGCCGAAGGATATTTAGGAACAGGTGATCAAACGTTTGGTCGAAGAGATGGGATTTAAGTCGCGCCTTGACGAAGGTTAGAGAGGCAGAGATTAGGGAGGGAGTTCCGGAGTTTAGGGACATGGCAGATGCGTGGCCAATCGTCAGTGGTGGAGCAAGGGAAATCTCACTGTAGAAGACAGCAAGGAGGCAGCGATCCTTGTGATGGCCAATTTAATACTCTGGAGCACAATCTGATGGTCGAGGAGGAGTGCAGTTGTACCTGAAGCGGTGGCTGTTCAACAAGTATTATCCTAATCAGATGACCACTTTATAACAATCTGGAGCTGGAACCCTGGCTGCTTTTTACATTCCTAGCACAGGCCTGCTGAGGTTAGCTGCACAGAGGTCAGTGCTGAGGTACGTGAATTCAGCACGCAGCTGGTTAACCTGTTTTCCACAGTTGTTAGACATCTCTTTCACCAACTGGAAGCCCTCTTATTCACTTCCCTACTATTTCCCCTTCGTGCTAATCAAGCAGAAACCGTTGTTGTCTTTAAGTCAGCAAGTAGCCAAATCTATCCAGACCCGGACTAACAATCTATGTGACCGACTTGTTCGCTACAACAGACCTGCATTTCTGTAGCACCTTTTACAACTTCAAGACTGACCCAAGGCACTTCTACTTTTTGTAGGATAAAAGTAAAATACTGAGGATGCTGGAAATCTGAAACAAAAAAGAAAATGCTAGAAAAACTCAACACGTCTAGCAGCATCCGTGGAGGGAGAGAAATAGAGTTAACACTTAGAGGCCGTGTGGCTCTTCTTCAGAGCTAAAGAGAGGGAGAAATGTGATGGATTTTATACTGTAGAAGGTGGAGAAGTGGGCGCAGAGTAGGAGGTCAGTGATTGGTCGGAGTGAGGAGGGATGAAATGCTGCTCTTCCAGTTTGCATTGGGCTTCACTGGAGCATTGCAGCAGGCCAAGAACGGAGAAGTGGGCATGAGACCGAGGCGCGGAGTTGAAATGGTGAGCGTCAGGAAGGTTGGGGCCATGCTTGCGGGCTGAGAGAAGGCGTTCTACAAAGCGGTCGCCCATTCTCTGTTTAGTCTCCACAATATGGAGGAGACCGTGTTGGGAGGAGCGAATACAGTGGACCAAATTGCAGGAGGTGCAAGTGAAACGCTGCTTCACCTGAAAGGAGTGTTTGTGGATCTGTACGGTAAGGAGGTAAGGAGTGGACCAGGGTGTCACGGAGGAAGCGGTCCTGTTGAAGTATAACCTCTTGTAATGTAGGAAATGGATCAGCCAGTTTGCACACCATGAGCATCAGCACAGCAACTCGATAATGACCTGCCCTAGGGAACTCTGATCGATGGATAAATATTGGCCAGGACATGAGAACATACCTACTGATTTTTGGTATGATTTCGATGTTTGCATCCCATGATCCCATTCTGGAGGAGATCATTAATATCATTAGCGGCCTGAACACAATGCTCCAACAACCCCCCCCCCCTCCCTGCCCGGTGATGCTTCTCCCCTCTTGGGCGTAAGTCTCGCGGATGGACGTTAGTGCAAGTATTTAATGGATCTGTGCGCCATGGCCACGGAGGGGGGGGGGGTTGGGAGGACAGCAAAATTCTGACAGTGCCTCAAAAATTGGGCAAAATTCTCCGACCCCCAGCAGGGTCGGAGAATCGCCTGGGGGCTGCTGAAAATCACGCCCCTGCCGTGGCAGAGATTCTCCGCCACCCGGGCGGTGGCGGGAATCTCGCCACTCTGATCGGAGAGGCCCCTGCGGTGATTCTCCGGCCTGGATGGGCCGAAGTCCCGCCGCTGGGAGGCCTCTCCCGCCGCCGAGGTTTGAACCACCTCTGGAACGGCGGGATCACGGTGGCCTGGCCCGTGATCGGGGCCCCCCACTCAGACTCCGGGCCAGTGCCCTGGCTGCACTATTTTCCTCCGCGGCCGCCACGGCCTCTGCCATGGCGGAAGCGGAAGAGAACCCCACATCGCGCATGCGCCGGCCGGCAAAAGCCTTTCGGCCAGCCCCGCTGCCGGGGGCGCCGGTTTTTTGGGCCAGTCTTCTGGCCCGACCCCTGAGTGGTTGGCGCCACGCCCCCACTCCGGGACCCTCCGTCACACCTGGTAGGGGAGAATGCCGCCCATTGTCAGGCTTGCTGAGGGGTGGGTGGTGGGCCGGGGACAGTGGCAGGGAACAACCTGGCACTCTGAGTGCCTCCCTCGGTATTGGCGTGGCCTGGCTCAGACCGCTGTTGCTGCGGTATGTGTATTAAACATGCCCCTCTTGTTGCTGCTTACAGGCTCCTGGCACACAGCCAAGTGCTCACTGTGCCCTGTGAATGCTCAGTGACCTCTGGTCATCTGAGAGCCCACACAGGCCGCCCCTCTGGACACCCGCACACCCCAGCAGTCTCAGCAAGGGAAATGGGCACGGCCGATGCTCAATCAGGGACCCACCAGAAGCGCTGCCCCACTGCACGGGGAACAGCCGAGCTCACCCCAACCAAAGGACACCTGCACTGTGGCCTTTGAAACCCTCCCTGGCACACTGCGCCTCTCATGGCAGAGAACTCGCCAGTGACCCCCCACCCCCCCCGGTTCATCAGCTGACTCCTCCTGGTGAGGCTGGTAGCGCTGACTGCCAGTGTCACCACCTGCCAGGTGCTGTTCAGGTGGGCAGGCTTGAGTCTGAGGTCCACCCTGGGGGAGAGGGTGTCCCTCCTCTCCTCACTGGCAAGAGGCCCAGTCCACCTCAGACTCCCAAACTTGGCAGAGGGCGGGCAGGAAGACTTAATACGGGATTTGCCGAGCAACACGCTGCATGTGTTTCTATGGCGGGTGCGGCCAGCCAGCGGGACCTCCTGGTCCCACCGCCGTGAATAGCCGGTAAAATCCGGCCTTGGTCTCCCAAATGTCCCTGAGTGTTATTTGTGGAACAATTCAGGACATGCTAATGGGCCAGCACTCTGCCCACGTGAATCTGGAGCAATTCTCGTTCCCGCCGGTGTCAGACTTGCCGGGGTCGGAATTGGTGCTGGAGAGCTTGACAAGCTGGAGCTGCACACAAGTACAGCACACCCCACACATTGAAGGTAGCAGCACCAAGACCCATTCCCAGTTCCTGGACTCTCACCTCGAGAGAATGCTTGACGCAGTGGAGGAGAGGCGGGATACCCTCTTCCCCAGGCTGGGCAGGTGGCTCCAGCCCGCGTTCGCGAACCGGGCCTGTGCAGAGGTGGCCGAGGCGGGCAGTGCTCTGAACCTCACCAGGCGGGCTGGCACATAGTGCAGGAAGCTGACCCCTACGGCAGCTCTGGTGAATCACCACCTCTGTTGCCCTGGCATCACTCCTGTCCCTCACACCTCACATCACCCCCCCCCCCCCCCCCCCCCCCCCACTTCCATAGAGGCCAATCAAAACCCACCTGCCTGCACCTCCCTCACATCCCACCCTGCACCAAACCCCAACAACCGTATTGTCCTCTTTGGCTGGGTACCTTGTACATACATGCCACCAGCAACAGACCCCCCCCGTGCAACTCATCATGTCCTTTACATGTCTCCCAGGAAAAGGCGGTCCATAACAGAAGAGAGCGGGAGAAGACCAGAGGGGGCGTCCCAGACCCCAGGGCTCACACCTCCACCGAGCAGAGGGTGATGGAATTATCTGGCGAGGTGCAGGAGAGGGTTATCTCCGAGGCAGAGTTCGGCATGCGACAACCAAGTGACTCCCAATGTAGAGTGATGCCCCAATAGCAAGCGAGTCACCCCTCCGCCTCAGATCACTCCTTCCCAAGATCTCACCTTGCCTTTTGTCTTACAGGATCACCATCAGACCAGGCCGCCCTGTCTGGGGTACCTCGCCCCCAGCCACATACCCAGCGGCATACTCCAGAACACCAGTGCAGGGAACACACCGACTTCCCGACCCTGCATTCACCTGCACCCTCCACCATCGCAGACTCTATCACCGCGGTGGGGCATTTTAATGTGGAGGCTTCTGGGTCACCTTCTCGTGCACATGGCACACATGTTGCACGGACACCCGAGGGAGTTGGCTAATGAGGTTGTCCCATGTGCAGCAGCCCTGGAGCACGCATTGGGCGGCCTGCCGTGCCAGTTTGGGCCCCACGCCCGGTTCTTCCTCGTCAGATGAGGCCTGACGTACTTCCTCCTCCAGCATGTCTCGTATTTATTTACGGGATGTGGGCGTTGTTGGCTGGGCCAGCATTTATTGCCCATCCCTAACTGCCCTCCATTTCAGAGGGTATTTGAGAGTCAACCACATTGCTGTGGGTCTGAAGTCACGTGTAGGTCAGCCCGGGTAAGGATGGCAGGTTTCTTTCATTAAAGGCCAGATGGGTTTTTCTGACAATGGTTTCATGGTCATCATTAGACTTTTAATTCCAGATTTTTATTGAATTTAAATGTTACCACCTGCCATGATTAAAGACCGTGGCCGGGATTCTCCCCTACCCGGTGGGGCGGGGGTCCCGGCGTGTTGGAGTGGCGTGAACCACTCCGGCGTCGGGCCGCCCCAAAGGTGCGGAAGGACTTCGCCGGCCGGCGTAGGCACGCGCATGCGCCGGAGCGTCAGCGGCTGCTGATGTCATCCCGGCGCATGCGCAGAGGAGGGGGTCTCTTCCGTCTCCGCCATAGTGAAAACCATGGCGAAGGCGGGAGAAAAAGAGTGCCCCCATGGCACAGGCCCACCGCCGATCGGTGGACCCCAATCGCGGGCCAAGCCACTGTGGGGGCACCCCCCGGGGTCAGATCGCCCTGCGCCCCCCCCCCCCCCCCCCTCCCCAGGACCCCGGCGCCCGCCTGCGCCGCCAATCCCGCCGGTCAGGTAGGTGTTTTGATTCCCGCCGGCAGGAGAGGCTTGACAGCGGCGGGATTTCAGCCCATTGTGGGCCGGAGAATCGCCGCGAGGGGCCCGCCGACCGGAGCGGTGCAATTCCCGTCCCCGCTGAATCTCTGGTGGCGGAGAATTCGGGACACAGCGGGGGCGGGATTGACGCCGGCCCCGGGCGATTCTCTGACCCGGCAGGAGGTCGGATAATCCCACCCCATTTATAAATGCAAGGTAACCAACTGCAGCAGCAATTTGGCCTGACCAAAATGTCAGACAAGGCTCCCATCTGCAACAACCATAGGTTCACACCAGCACTGACTGACGCCACCTTCAAAAGGTGGAGGCAGGACGGGGGGACACTGACAGCCAGGGACCTATACACGGACGACAGGATCGCAACACTGGACGAACTGACAGAGAAATTTCGGCTAGCTGGGGGGAACGAGCTACGGTACCTGCAGCTCAAAAACTTCCTACGAAAGGAGACAAGGACGTACCCACAACCGCCACGACAGACACTACTAGAAGACCTACTGGACGCAAATATCCTAAAGAAAGGTAACTGTAGCGACATGTATGACCGACTGGTAGAAAGGGACAACACCGTACTGGACGCAACAAGAATGAAATGGGAGGACGACCTGGGGATGGAGATAGGGTGGGGACTCTGGAGCGAAGCACTGCATAGGGTCAACTCCACCTCCACGTGCGCAAGGCTCAGCCTGACGCAACTAAAAGTGGTACATAGAGCCCACTTAACAAGAAACCGTATGAGTAGGTTCTTCCCGGAGGTGGAGGACAGATGTGAACGGTGCCAAAGAGGCCCGGCCAACCACGCCCACATGTTCTGGTCTTGCCCCAGATTTGTGGAGTACTGGACAGCCTTCTTCGAGGCCATGTCCAAAGTGGTGGGGGAGGGTGGAGCCATGCCCGATAGTGGCGGTCTTCGGTGTTTCAGACCAGCCAGATCTATTCCTGGGGATGAGGGCGGACGCCCTTGCCTTTGCCTCCCTGATCGCCTGCCGTAGAATCCTGTTTGGCCGGCGGTCAGCAGCACCGCCCAGAGCTGCAGACTGGCTGTCCGACCTCTCGGAATCTCTCCAAATGGAGAAAATCAAATTCGCCATCCGAGGGTCAGACGACGGTTTCCATAGAACGTGGGAGCCATTCATGCAATTGTTCCTGGACCTGTTTGTGGCCAACGTACAAGAGGAAGAATAGTCGGGTGGCCAAGAATCAGGGGAAAATGGACGGGAATCGGGGAAAGGTAGCCGGGGGGGGGGGGGGGGGGGGGGAGGGCTACGGGTTCGTTATGCGGGTTTGATGGCTAGCTAAGGCCCAAAACCAAACTATAAATAAATGCCTATAAACATGTGCCGCGGCCATATTGGGGAATATAAAATATGTATGCCGGCTAAAGGGGGCGGCCACAGTTGTTATTACGAAGATGCTTACCTGTAAATATATTAATTTTTGCGTGTTTTTTTTTCTCTCTCTAATAATTTGTAATTTGTTGGATATAAAATATGAAAACTCAATAAAAAACATTTTATAAATGCAAGGTAGTGTTGACAGAAGAACCCAGTGTTAAGGCAAAATATTTAAGTTACATGATTTTTAGTAGTAAAGAAATACTTTAATGTAGGGTTCCAGGAGTTAACAGTTTAGGGTGGAGTTTATTGCCTGACCTAACTGACTGACCATTTGCCCAAAATGCCCAATAGTAAAATTATGTGCTAAGTCATAGTCGGACGTTTTTTTTTAAAACAAAGCATCAAAATATCTCCCCTGTGTGCTGACTGGTAGGTGTTTAACAGGAGAGAAGCCTGCAGTGTAGGCCTCACCGGTAATTCTTGTGGTGGGGAGGTTATTCAGAGGTCAGGGTGCAGTATACCTCAGCCAGTCCTTTGAAGAAGCGCTCTGTTGGTGGTTGATTGACAAGAGGGGCCGTGTCTGTTATCTTCTGGGGACGGACAATGTGCCAATTGTTCTGCAAAGGCCTCGGTTCCCCTCGCCTGAGAAGTAGCTGCCCTTAATGAGAGGGAGGCTCAGTTCTTTCAGGCCCAATTTACATTTGGGACAGACACAGGGCCCCTCATATGCTTACTGTGTTTCACATGCAGCCATTGAAGGCCCTGCTTGAAGGAGCAGCACCTCAGAATACAACTGACAGATTCAGTCAGTTCTCCTGGTGCTCCCACTCTCTTTTCATATTCTGAATTGTCACTGTGCTTTTCCTTTCTCAATAAGCTGACACAGGAATACATTGACGAAGGGCTCCCAAGTTTCTGAATACGTTTTTTGTTAAGATTCTAGAGAGCTGTGGAATATAAATTTCTGATCTGAATTTAGACAATTTCACTTAGCAGCCATGGACTTTTAAATCTCTCAAAAACTCTCTTCAGTCAAACAGCCGGGCGATGATGGTGTGATCTTTGTGAGGAGATAGATTTACATCGGCACATATTTTCCTCTATTTTCCCATGTATTGCCTCTCCCTGCCAAGTTATTTCACCTGCCCCCCCTTCCTGATACCCTTGTAACATGCCCAGCCCCCACCCGTGCCTATCATTCTGCCAGGGGCAGTGCTTACCTGGCCCTGTCAGGGGACATTCTTGACCAACTTGCAACCAACGATCCTTCAGTCATCCACTCAACCTTGGCCTTGAGAAGGATATTTTCTCGCGATGGTGAATTCCTGATTAGCCGCAGGAAAGTTGAAGGATTTATGAGTGAACGCGACCTGGTGCTCTGCGTGAAGCTGTAAGCTAACCAAGAGAAAATAAAAGTTATTGCTTATTCTGTTTAAGGCAGCGGAATCCCAAGGTTGAATCAGGGCGTTCATCTATCTCTACCCGAATACAAGGGGCGGGATTTTACGTTGACTGACGCCGAAATCGGCGAAGGCGAATTCTCCGTCACCTGGACAGGGGCGTCAATGCGGTCAGGCACGCACGTGCATATCATTAGCGGGCCTGACCCGGTATTCTCCGGAGCCTCCGCCATTCTCCGCCTCCGATGGGCCGAGTGTCCGACGCCGCGGTTCACTTGTGCTTTTAAAAATCGTGAAACCGGCGTGGGGGCTGAGGGAGAGAGAGGGGATATGGAAAGGATCCAACATCGCCGTGGTTTGCTGACGGTTGTGGCGCTGGCAAGGGAGATTCTGCCAGGGCCGGAGGGAGTAGCGGGAGGGCAGCCAGGAGGTGAGCTGTGGGGTCAGGATGGACGGGTACGGAACACCATTGCCCCAGCCGGAAGGTCAGCCTTGCAGTTGTGCACGCCACTGACTGCCCACTGTGTATTTAGGGGCCATGCGTTGTATGTGTTCCCTCCAGGCCACCCCTCTAGGTGCTCTCTGGCCCCAGCTGACCCATCAACTGTATGGGCGCGCTCCAGAAAAACCAGTGCCATCTTGTTGGCTGGGGGGTGTAATGTGTATGCAGCTTGTCAGCCTCCCGAGTGTCAATCACGGACCCGCGAATCCTGCACCTTTTCTCATTGCAATCGATTGTGTTCCACGTAGCCCGGTGACTCAAATGTCGCTGAACCGGTCCAGGTTCGGCGCCAGTTTTGCTGTCGTGAAAGTCCATGAATTCTCGAAATTTTCAAAGCAGTGAAAGGACACTCTCAAAAAGTGACAGAAAAGTTATAGATCTTTGCTGATGATGAAAGCCAATGTACTTCAATTTTGTGACAGTAGATGGAAAACCAAGGAAAACGTGCACTTTTTTTCTCCTTTAAAATTAAAAAAAAATAAATTTAGAGTACCCAATTTTTTTTCCAATTAAGGGGCAATTTAGCGTGGCCAATCCACCTACCCTGCACATCTTTGGGTTGTGGGGGTGAGACCCACGCAACACGGGGAGAATGTGCAATGTCCACATGGACAGTGACCTAGGGCCGGGATCGAACCCGGGTCCTCAGAGCCGTGAGGCAGCAGTGCTAACCACTGCGTAACTGTGATGCCCTGAAGATCTCTCCAGAACCTACCAACATCTCTCACCATTTCAGATGCAATTAATTACTCAGAAGTGCAACGATTGTTGTATCACCAATTTGTGATCACTAGACACACGCCGAGGTCCTTTAAATAGCAACAGTGCCGCCGGGCAGCTAACCCCTTTCTTGGGTGTTGGAAGAGGGAGGAAGATCATTTGATCCCCAGGGAAATCTCCTGTAGTTGTTCACATTTGCAGTGAGATCTTCCATGTCCAGTGGAACTGACAGCTTAATGTTCCCCCTGAAAGACCGTGCAGCACTCCCTCAGTACCACACCTGTGCAGGTTGGCAAAATGTCGTCAACACCTTGGTTAAGAAGAAGGTATAATGGAATTTTATTAACATGTCTTGCAATATTCAGCACTGCTTTAACAGATGCTGTATTATGTACTCTGTATGTATGCTATTAAAAATAGTATTCAGTTGAATGATATGGTGGTTTATGGTGGAAGATTTTGTCATTTACAAATGCTGCTTTTAGCCACTAATCTCCAATTCTCATCACAAATACAATAGTCAATATCGCGCACAGTAATTTGCTTGTGTGGGATGACAACTTGCTTCTCCAGTGCTCCGATTTCAGCTTCTGCTCCTCTCTTGATCCCGTCGTGAAGCTATTTGCTTGTCACAAAGTCACTTCACACTTGGTTAAGACATTGAGTGGAAGAAAAGGAAGATTTGCATTTTTATCGCACCTGTCACAGGCGCAGGAAACTCTAAAGCGATTGAGTGAGAGGAAAGAAAGTTTTACGTTAAATGATGTAAGACATCCCAAATGCTTCACAGCAATGACGTATTTTCTAAAGTGTAGTCGCTGCTGAATGTTGGAAAGTGGCAGCAAACATGCACACTAAGATCCAACAAACAATGATTAGATAATGAGCAGCTAATGTATTAAAAAAAATTTTTTTAGATTACCCAATTATTTTTTCCAATTAAGGGGCAATTTAGCGTGGCCAATCCACCTACTCTGCACATTTTTGGGTTGTGGGGGCGAAACCCACGCAGACACGGGTAGAACGTGCAAACTCCACACGGACAGTGACCCAGAGCCGGGATCGAACCTGGGACCTCAGCGCCGTGAGGCAGTTGTGCTAACCACTAGGCCACCGTGCTGCCCTCAGCTAATCTATTTTGATGGTGTTGACTGAGGGATAAATATTAGCCAAGACACCGGGGATACCCTTCTGCTGTTTGAACAGTGTGGCAAGTTGGAACATCTGTTTTCTCTATCTGAAAAGACAGTACCTCTGACAGCGCTGTACCCCAAGAAAGACTGACTCCACCAGGCGAATGTTAGACAGATCCTGTAAGTGATCAGAGTTGGGGTGAGGACGCAAAATCGCTTCCCTCACCAGACACCCAAACCTACGGGGAAAGGTCGAGCAGGCTCAATGCAGTCAACAACATAGTGCATGTACATGAATTACCAAGCTGTGGGCAGTGCAGAGTTTGACCATAGGCGGATATTACTAAGAACAAAGAAAAGTACAGCACAGGAACAGGCCCTCCAAGTGTGCGCCGACCTTGCAACATGTCTGAACATAAAACCATCTACACTTCTATTGGGGAGGAACTGGCATCTCCTGACATTTACTCTGGTTGAGATCTGTAATTAATTACTGGAGAACTTCAGGACTAGACCCTCACTGAGGTCTCCCGGTTCAAGTCCACCATGCTTATGACAGCAGGAAACACTAAGCGTTTTTCTTCCCCCTTCTCCTCTGCAGGGTTTACCGGATTAATGTGCCAGATTGACAATGATGAGTGCGCGAGCACTCCCTGCCAGAACGGGGCCAAGTGTGTCGATAGGCCTAATGGATACGAGTGCAAATGTGCAGAGGGTAAGCCTATGAATGAACGCCTTGCATCCAGGCACAACCACTCTTAAAACAGTGTACACCCAGTTACCACAAACACTGCAGAGGCCCAAACACTCTATCCCCGATGGCTCAGTTAATCCATGGTCCAATTTTGTTTGTGACACCATCACAGTGGAGGAGTATATCGGAGCTCATGGTTTACCTGAGGAATAAACTAAAATTGCTAATAAAATCTTACTGAGTGGTGGGAGCAGTAAGTGTTAAAGTAATTTGTCCTTCAATCCTGTGGAGAAAAATCACGAATTAATTTATATGGATAATCTGCAGTTTCTGTAGGTACCCCTTGGCTCAAAATGGGGCATGTTTTTTTCAGTGTTTCCTGAACCCATCACGAAGACCCACAGGTGAGAGAGTAAGCAGTGAAGAAGTAAAAAAAAGTCCACTTATTTGTTATTTGAGTAGCTGGAATATTATCGGCCTGGTATTAGTTTCAGAATGAAACCGTTAAGGATGAACTGATGTACACACATTAGCTGGAGCTGCCTTTACTCAAATCTCAAAATAAGATGAAGGAAATTCGGGCCCAACATTGAACCTGACGCTGCTGCCAAATAATTAACCTCCGTTAAATTGCTTGAACTCCAACTATTGATTCAGTGATTTACCTCATTCCAATTGAGGAGTTAGAGGGAAGCTTTTTGGCCCAGTTTTCAGAAGATGTTAAATTTATACTCAGATGAGTAGAAGAAAAATGAAACATCTTGAGGGACTGACACTAACAAGGCCCTTCAATAGATAAAGCTGTATTGTTCAGACCAGCCTGATTAGTATTCACAGGACCTGGACCCAGGCACCAGGGAAGCCTATTGGATATGATGCCTATTGTGCTGACAGCTCATCGAATACTCTGTTGAACAATAGCAGGTTTGTGCTTTTTTTTCCACCCCCCCCCCCCCCAAAACTATTTTTTAAACTCCCTGCCACAGGGCCTCAGATCAGTCCTGAGGGGGCACATAGGCAGAAACATTGGTTCTCACATTCACTCCATTTGTCAGACAGAAACACAGAAACGGGAGACAAATTACACACATTTCACAAATCAATTGGAGGCAATTCTAAAAAGGAACACATACAGGATTTTCCATGTGTATGAATTGCATCCTGACAGGATGTTACCTGTACTGATGCAAGCTTTTAACCCAGAAGGTCGATGGACAAATGTGTAGTTGAGCCAGATGGACGAGGTAGTCCTGAACTGGCCTGATGGGTCTTGTGAACTTTCCCCAATAGTTTGCCCTCAGCCTGCACACATGGATTCCCTGTCTTTCCATTTTATTCCTCCTTGGCCTTCCCTGGTTACGGTGGCATTGTTTCACATCAACCTCCCATCTCCCCCGACTGACCCAAATGACGTTGGCTCTCACCACAAGCTGGGGGACAGCAGTCCGCGAGTCATTCTCTGATCAATGCCCCTTCTCTCAGCAAAGCTTCTCCTGAAGCGTGAGGTGAGGCTTCATCCCAACCAACATGACCATCAGTGTGAACACCCTCCCCCGTCATTCCCAGAACCAAACCCAAAATCAAACAAGCTACCTCATTCCCCCACCCCTCTCAAATATTTTCAAACCCAATTGTACTGCAGTGTTGGAAAGAGAGAGAATTTTATTGATAATTCCACATACAACGTTGTGGAGAATTTGAGACTACAGCCAAATCTCAGCTCTGGCATCTCTGTAGTCTCAGCGACGACAGCCAGGGATGGTGGTCACTGCCGGACCTGCAGCTTGTCCCCTATACTGAGAAGTGAAGTCTTGGCGAGGGGGTGTGGAGAGTTAGATTCAAGAGGCTGCGGGGGTCTTTTAGTTTTGGGCTGATTTATTTTTCTCTTGCAGGTTTTGAAGGGAAGTTGTGCGAGAGGAATATTGATGACTGCAGTCCTGACCCCTGCCACCACGGAACATGTGCCGACGGCATTGCCAGCTTCACGTGCCATTGCGAGCAGGGCTACACTGGCTACCGCTGCGAGAATCAGATCAACGAGTGCCATAGCAACCCATGTCAAAACTCTGGCAAGTGCATCGATCTGGTTAACGAATACCTTTGCCACTGCCAACAGGGAACTTCAGGTAAAGATCAAAACCAAACCTGTGAGACGTCTGACTGATTCCTGTTCCGTGAGTGACTCGCCGTTGATCTCGGGCTCTAAAATGTTACTCTTGGGCTACCGTCTAGGCAGGGCGCAGGGCTAACTCCGAGGGGGCCAAAGCACTGGCGTCTGTTTTGTCTGCCCCCTCTCCATTGCTGGCTCCTCCCGTTGTCCCACACCTCCAGCCTTGCCAACTGCCCTTTGAAAAGCAACAAAGAAACTCTATTACAGTTTAATGAAAGAATCTTCAAGTTTCGCAGAGAAGTGTGAGATAATTGACTTTGACAGGAGGGATAGGGAGATGCAATATGGACTTAATGGCACAGTTATAAAAAGTGTTCAGGGGTAGTGGTTCCTGAGGGGTTTTGTGCACAGATCTTTGAAGGACATATTGAGAGAATGGTCAGCAAAGCATATGGGATCTTAAGCTTCATAAATAGAGGTTTTGGGTACAAAATTGGTGGTGGGGGGGGAGGTTATGCCGAACGTTTTAAAAGCTCTGGTTAGGCCTCAACGTAGGCATTGCATTGCAGTTCTGGTCACCCCTCTTTCAGAAGGATGCGAGGGTCTTTGAGTGGGGGCAGAGGAGATATTCCAGGGACGAGGGGTTTTAGCGGCAGGGTAACAGAGAGGATTTAAACTTGCTTTGGTTAATTGTTCTCACTCAGATTCAGTAAATGGGCGGTCCGGGAAGTTTGCAGGTTCTGCCTCCCTGACCCGTGACAAACACCCTGCAGCCCAATTATAGATTTTTCTCTCTCAGTCTTGATTTTGTTTCAGGCGAGCATTTTTATTAGAGCAGAAGGGAATGTTGGTGGCTACATACCTGTCAATGGTGTGAAGTGAGATGTACTGGAGGTGACCAGTTCATCATATTGAACAGTACTGAACCGTACCAGCTTGTCGATGGATTGTGCTGTAACAGTGAATAGACTGTCTCTGGATTTTCACCTCTGATGCCATTTCATTGACGTTGTCTCATTAACTATAGGTGTCAACTGTGAGATTAATCATGATGACTGTGCCAGTCAGCCCTGTGATTATGGGATGTGCCAGGATGGTATTAACCGTTACGATTGTATCTGCAAACCAGGCTTCACAGGTGAGTACTTCTGCATTCAGCTCTCAGGATTTGTGTCCTGTTGTTAGCAACACTTTTCTGATACCTCATTCACTGGAAAACATGAGGGTGGCAAGGCCCCCCTGGTGGAATTTGGTGGGAGGCGCTGGAGATAATCCCGATAAATCTTTCAATTCAAGTCCTCCAATCCTCCCCGTGTGTGCGTGGGTTTCCTCCGGTTTCCTCCCACAGTCCAAAGATGTGCAGGTTAGGTGGATTGGCCATGATAAATTGCCCCTTCGTGTCCAAAATTGCCCTTAGTGTTGGGTGGGGTTACTGGGTTATGGGGATAGGGTGGAGGTGTTGACCTTGGGTAGGGTGCTCTTTCCAAGAGCCGGTGCAGACTCAATGGGCCAAATGGCCTCCTTCTGCAATGTAAATTCTATGATTATAAGTCTCTTGCTTCTTTCAGGCCCACAGTGCAACCTCGAAATAAACGAGTGCGCGTCGAGCCCTTGTCGGAATGGTGGCACCTGTGTCGATGGCGAGGACGGCTTCTCTTGCCTCTGTCCGGATGGCTATCACGACCCCCTGTGTTACTCCGAGGTGGACGAATGCAGCAGCAGTCCCTGCGTCCACGGGATTTGTCACGACGACATCAACGGGTGAGGCAACCAAAAAGCTCCGGAGCTGTGGCTGTGCTTTGATTGCCCCTCTGTACTCTGTTCTGCTCTTTCCTCATCGATGTTTGTTCATCCCCGTTACCTTTTGACAAACTGAACAAGGTCATTTTCACTTAGCCCAATGTTACTCTCCACCACTTTCAACGGAGAATTAAATTGGCACTCGGTGTAAAACCTTCTTGCACACAATTCAATCAGTTTCCTGGTGGGCGGGTTAGGTTAAAATTGCCTCGTAAATATTTACGTCCTCCTACTCCTGATCTGCTGACGGTGTTGGCTCCTGTGGTGTCCGTTCCTGTGCTCCTTCTGAATGCCCTCACAATCGCCTGTGTTACTGCCTAACCCCACACGCCAAGTTCCAGGCTTCACCTTCAGTGGATTGCAAGAGGAATTAGAATCGCATGTCATTCATGCCTCATTTGTGTGGCCTAGCAGCGGGTTCACAGGTCCATGATCGGGAACAGATATCCTGCCTACCCTGCCCTCACCTTGCAGTACTGAGACTAGCTGTAGCTTTCAAACCAGCAGACAGCTAACTCACATCCCACACTACTGGTTCTTTATGGATAATGCACCAAATGATTCAGTGGGAATGCTCAAACTTTTCTTGTATTAAACATTGTCGTCTGTGTGCGTGTCTGTCTGTGTGCGTGTCTGTCTGTGTGCGTGTCTGTCTGTGTGCGTGTCTGTGTGCGTGTCTGTCTGTGTGCGTGTCTGTCTGTGTGCGTGTCTGTCTGTGTGCATGTCTGTCTGTGTGCGTGTCTGTCTGTGTGCGTGTCTGTCTGTGTGCGTGTCTGTCTGTGTGCGTGTCTGTCTGTGTGCATGTCTGTCTGTGTGCGTGTCTGTCTGTGTGCGTGTCTGTGTGCATGTCTGTCTGTGTGCGCGTCTGTCTGTGTGCACGTCTGTCTGTGTGCGTGTTTGTCTGCGCGTCTGTCTGTGTGCGTGTCTGTCTGTGTGCGTGTCTTATCTGTATCTGTGTGTGTGTGTCTTATCTGTGCGTGTGCCTGCGTGTCTGTGTCTGTCAGTGTTTGTGTCTGTGTGAGTGTCTGTCTGTATGCGTGTCTGTGTGTGTGCATGTTGTGTGCGTGTCTGTCGGTGTATGCGTCTGTCAGTGTCTGTGTGAGTGTCTGTGTGCGTATCTCTCTGTGTGCATGTCTGTCTGTGTGCATGTCTTATCTGTGTGTGTGTTTGTCTGTCTGTGTGTGTGTATCTTATCTGTGTGTGTCTGTCTGTGTGTGTGCCTGTCTGTGTATGAGTGTGTGTCGGTTTGTGTGTGAGTATGTGTGTGTGTGTCTGTCCGTGTATGAGTGTGTCTGTGTGTGTGTTTGCCTGTGTATGAGTGTGTGTCGGTTTGTGTATGAGTATGTGTGTGTGTCTGTATGAGTGTGTCTGTGTGTGTTCTGTGTATGAGTGTGTGCATGTGCATGTGTTTGTCTGTGTATGAGTGTGTGTTTGTGTGCGTGTTGGTTTGTGTATGAGTATGTGTGTGTGTCTGTATATGAGTGTGTCTTGTGTGTGTTTGCCTGTGATTGAGTGTGTCTTGTGTGTTTGCCTGTGTATGAGTGTGTGTCAGTTTGTGAATGAGTATGTGTGTTTGCCTGTGTATGAGTGTGTGTCGGTTTGTGTATGAGTATGTGTGTGTTTGTGTTTGCCCGTGTATGAGTGTTTGTCTGTGAGTGTGTTTGCCTGTGTATGAGTGTGTGTCTGTGTGAGTGTCGGTTTGTGCATGAGTATGTGTGTGCGTGTCTGTCTGTGTATGAGTGAGTGTCTGTGTGTATGTTTGCCTGTGTATAACTGTCTGTCTGTGTTTGTGTCTTATCTGTATGTGTCTGTGTGTGTGTCTGTCTGTGTATGAGAGTGTGCCTGTGTGCGTGTCGGTTTGTGTATGAGTATGCGTGTGTGGGCTGCACTGTGGTGCAGTGGGTTAGCCCTGCAGCCTCACGGCGCCGAGGTCCCAGGTTTGAATCCCGGCTCTGGGTCACTGTCCGTGTGGAGTTCGCACATTCTCCCCGTGTTTGCGTGGGTTCCGCCCCCACAACCCAAACATGTGCAGGGTAGGTGGATTGGCCACGCTAAATTGCCCCTTAATTGGAAAAAATTAATTGGGTACACTAAATTTTTTTTTAAAGTATGCATGTGTGTGTGCGTCTTTCTGTGTGTGTGTTTGTCTGTGTATGAGTGTGTCTGTATGTGTGTGTGTTTGTCTGTGTATGAGTGTGTCTGTATGTGTGTGTGTTTGTCAGTGTATGAGTGTGTTTGTCTGTGTATGAGTGTGTCTGTATGTGTGTGTGTTTGTCTGTGTATGAGTGTGTCTGTATGTGTGTGTCTTTCTGTGTGTGTGTTTGTCTGTGTATGAGTGTGTCTGTGTATGAGTGTGTCTGTATGTGTGTGCGTCTTTCTGTGTGTGTGTTTGTCTGTGTATGAGTGTGTGTATGTGTGTGCGTCTTTCTGTGTGTGTGTTTGTCTGTGTATGAGTGTGTCTGTGTATGAGTGTGTCTGTATGTGTGTGTGTCTTTCTGTGTGTGTGTTTGTCTGTGTATGAGTGTGTCTGTATGTGTGTGCATCTTTCTGTGTGTGTGTTTGTGTGTGTCTGTATGTGTGTGTGTCTTTCTGTGTGTGTGTTTGTCTGTGTATGAGTGTGTCTGTATGTGTGTGCGTCTTTCTGTGTGTGTGTTTGTCTGTGTATGAGTGTGTCTGTATGTGTGTGTGTCTTTCTGTGTATGAGTGTGTCTGTGTATGAGTGTGTCTGTATGTGTGTGCGTCTTTCTGTGTGTGTGTTTGTCTGTGTATGAGTGTGTCTGTATGTGTGTGCGTCTTTCTGTGTGTGTGTTTGTCTGTGTATGAGTGTGTCTGTATGTGTGTGCGTCTTTCTGTGTGTGTGTTTGTCTGTGTATGAGTGTGTCTGTGTATGAGTGTGTCTGTATGTGTGTGCGTCTTTCTGTGTGTGTGTTTGTCTGTGTATGAGTGTGTCTGTATGTGTGTGTGTTTGTCTGTGTATGAGTGTGTCTGTGTATGAGTGTGTCTGTATGTGTGTGCGTCTTTCTGTGTGTGTGTTTGTCTGTGTATGAGTGTGTCTGTATGTGTGTGCGTCTTTCTGTGTGTGTGTGTGTGTGTCTGTATGTGTGTGTGTCTGTATGTGTGTGCGTCTTTCTGTGTGTGTGTTTGTCTGTGTATGAGTGTGTCTGTATGTGTGTGTGTCTGTATGTGTGTGTGTTTGTCTGTGTATGAGTGTGTCTGTGTATGAGTGTGTCTGTATGTGTGTGTGTCTGTATGTGTGTGTGTTTGTCTGTGTATGAGTGTGTCTGTATGTGTATGCGTCTTTCTGTGTGTGTGTTTGTCTGTGTATGAGTGTGTCTGTATGTGTGTGTGTATTTCTGTGTGTGTGTTTGTCTGTGTATGAGTGTGTCTGTATGTGTGTGCGTCTTTCTGTGTGTGTGTTTGTGTGTGTCTGTATGTGTGTGTGTCTTTCTGTGTGTGTGTTTGTCTGTGTATGAGTGTGTCTGTATGTGTGTGCGTCTTTCTGTGTGTGTGTTTGTCTGTGTATGAGTGTGTCTGTGTATGAGTGTGTCTGTATGTGTGTGTGTCTTTCTGTGTGTGTGTTTGTCTGTGTATGAGTGTGTCTGTATGTGTGTGCGTCTTTCTGTGTGTGTGTTTGTCTGTGTATGAGTGTGTCTGTATGTGTGTGCGTCTTTCTGTGTGTGTGTTTGTCTGTGTATGAGTGTGTCTGTATGTGTGTGCGTCTTTTTGTGTGTGTGTTTGTCTGTGTATGAGTGTGTCTGTATGTGTGTGCGTCTTTCTGTGTGTGTGTTTGTCTGTGTATGAGTGTGTCTGTATGTGTGTGCGTCTTTCTGTGTGTGTGTTTGTCTGTGTATGAGTGTGTCTGTATGTGTGTGTGTCTTTCTGTGTATGTGTTTGTCTGTGTATGAGTGTGTCTGTGTATGAGTGTGTCTGTATGTGTGTGTGTCTTTCTGTGTGTGTGTTTGTCTGTGTATGAGTGTGTCTGTGTATGAGTGTGTCTGTATGTGTGTGTGTCTTTCTGTGTGTGTGTGTGTCTGTATGAGTGTGTGTCTGTATGTGTGTGTGTCTGTGTATGAGTGTGTCTGTATGTGTGTGTGTCTTTCTGTGTGTGTGTTTGTCTGTGTATGAGTGTGTCTGTGTATGAGTGTGTCTGTATGTGTGTGTGTCTTTCTGTGTGTGTGTGTGTCTGTATGAGTGTGTGTCTGTATGTGTGTGTGTCTGTGTATGTGTGTGTCTGTATGTGTGTGTGTCTTTCTCTCTCCCTTGTGCTCTCTCTTCTACTTTTTATGTCTCTCTCCTTCCTCTCTATCCCTGCCCTCCCTTTACCCGCTCTGTCTTTCCTCTCTCTTTACTCTCTCTGGCTGTGTGTATTCTCTCTCTCTCTCTCTCTCTCCTTCCTCTCTATCCCTGCCCTCCCTTTACCCGCTCTGTCTTTCTTCTCTCTTTACTCTCTCTGGCTGTGTGTATTCTCTCTCTCTCTCTCTCTCTCTCCTTCCTCTCTATCTCTGCCCTCCCTTTACCCGCTCTGCCTTTCTTCTCTCTTTACTCTCTCTGGCTGTGTGTATTCTCTCTCTCTCTCTCTCTCTCCTTCCTCTTGCTCTCCTCTCCACCACTTTCCATTCTTGAATCTGAAGCCAGTTTTTTTCCTCCTTGCCTTATTTGTCCGTTTTAATAGTCGCATTCTAACAATTAAAATTTAGGTACAAGTGTGACTGTGAGGCGGGCTGGACAGGAATGAACTGTGACATCGACAAGGATGAGTGTGAATCCAACCCCTGTCAGAATGGAGGGAGCTGTTCTGACCTGGTGAATGGCTACATTTGTAAATGCAAAGAGGGCTTTCGAGGTATGTTAAGATTGTAAAATATATCTGAGCTTCCTCATACACCATTGTCACCTGGTCCGTTAAGCCAATGAGGTCGTAAAGATAACATAACTTGATGGTTTTAATATATAGCTAACACTGCCTTCATTTGAAATATAAACAAATCTAACCAAACAGCCCAGGAGGAGGCCATTCGGCCCATTGCACCTGTGCCAGTTCTTTGAAAGAACTCCAATGAATCCCTGTTGCCAGTGTTTTTTCCCATTGTCCTGCAAACATCTGCTTCTCAATTTGTAAACAAAGAACAATACAGCACCGGAACAGGCCCTTCGGCCCTCCAAGCCTGTACTGGCCACCCTTGGCCTAACCCCTCAGCACTCCCTAGTGCTGAATCCCTCGATACCCACCCTAGGGGCTGGTTTAGCTCACTGGGCTATATTGCTGGCTTTTAAAGCAGACCAAGCAGGCCAGCAGCACGGTTCGATTCCCGTACCAGCCTCCCCGGACAGGTGCCAGAATGTGGCGACTAGGGGCTTTTCACAGTAACTTCATTGAAGCCTACTCCTGACAATAAGCGATTTTCATTTTCATTTTTCATTTCCATGTATTTGTCGAGATGCCTTTTGTGTCTGCTTCCACAACCCCCCGTGGCAACGCGTTCCAGGCACTCACCACCCTCTGTGTAAAATCCTGCCTCGCACGTCTCCGTTAAACTTTGCCCCGCGGACCGTAAACCTATGCCCTATTACTATTTTAAAAAGTTGTCGTTGAATCTGCTGCCACTCTCCTTTCAAGCAGCCCCTCAGCAGTTCCATGTTATTACAACTCACTGCCTGAAGAATTTTTCAAAAATGTTTCATGGCCAACATTTATTACCCATCCCTAATTGCCCTCTGTTCTTTTACACAAGCAGTACTTTTGTTACTACAATATATTGCGTGTGCTCTTTATTTCACCTTCTTCCTCAGCCAAGAGCCTCTAAACCTGGATATTGCTGAGCCACTGGTCTAACTGAACAATGCGATTTTATTTCTTTATGCAGGCCAGCATTGCCAAGTCAACATCAATGACTGTGCGTCAAATCCGTGCTTAAACAAAGCGAGCTGTGTGGATGGGATTGCTAGTTACACTTGTCTGTGCAAACTGCCTTATACAGGTAAGAGTCCAATTTAACAAACTCTGATCATCTTAGTAGTCACTGCAACAATGAAAAGACTTTTGTCCTTTTGACGTTGCTTTTTAATAGCACCCTCAACGGTCTTTATTAATAAGCAGCTCAGAGATGCAAAGGGTCATGTTGCAAGGTCCTGTTGCTGCATGCACAAAGTTAGAGCGCTGTCGGGGGTGAAGCATTCTCGCACGCTAATGTTTCACTTGCAAGTGGTACCACTGGAATGCTCCCCGTTAATGATTAATATGAGTCGCTCATCAGTTGAATTTACTGGACTGTTTTGTAAATAGAATGCAGGCTACGCGCAAGGACACAGCTTTTAGATCAAAGCCGTCTTCGGCTGTAAATACGACAGGACTTGCCAACTTTTTGCTGAGTTTGAATGTCTTGTAGCGGAGCGTGTGGGTGACTCAGCCTCTGTAAACCTAACAAGACAGCTTATTACTTTCAGAAAAGGTCTTGCCCTGAATCATCAGGATTCTTGTGCCTTTGCTGGCTTTTTTAGTTGGGAATCTGCAGATTTCTGTGCCATTTTAAACGGTTCAGGATTTTACCGTGACTATTTTACGATCAGGAGTGAATACAGGAACACTTCTGAGCTTCCAGTGACCTCACGTCCAGGCCAGGAGGGAGAACGTCTGATTATGTCACTTCCCCCGCTACAACCGCAATATTGTGGTTACCAAATGTTATTGTCACTATTTACTGCTGTAAATCAACCTGTTCAATAGTTTAGTGCCACTGATCAAGGTGTCCATTGTTGCCTGTTTCTGTAGTGACTTTAGATGTGATGGAACCCCTTCCACTACCCATGAATAATAAGAGAGAGAAGGTTGTTTGCCCCATAGTGTCCTATTCACCATTTAGTTATTCAGATAGTTCAGTTTTGGATCGTGAGAGATTGTGGGCTTCACCTCTCCAAACTGTTCATTACGGAAATATTGGCGTCCAACAAATCATCACCATAGACTGGGCCACTTAAATAGACTAAAAGCTCGGACGATGCTGGGCAATGCATCAGTTACACCGAGCTCTTGGAGAATGGCGTCATAGTCATGATAGTATGTGGGTCCAACTCTGTAACCTCCTGGTGTTCCCCTCCGCTGCAGGCACCGTGGCTTGACATTCAGGTAAGGCAGGGAAAGGCAAATCAAGGCCAACTCGCATAGTCCTTGGTGAAATATGAGGATTAGGAGATGTTGAGAGGTTGAATCTGTTTTCTTGAATCGACACACACACACACACCCTCAGGTTACATCACTCAGTTAGAAACTGTTTACCAGCAGAGTATTGTTGTTGGCAAAAGTGTTAATCATTGTTTTGGTCTTGCTTTGCCAACAACGAATGCAGGAAGCCCACATTTTCACAGGATCCTTCAAACTGTAGAATCATAGCACGGAAGGAGCCATTCGGCCCATTGGGCTTGCTCCAGCTCTTTGAAAGAGCTATCTGATTAGTCCCATTCCCTGCTCTTTCCCAGATCTCTGCAACTGTTTAAGTTATTACTTGATTCCTTTTTAAAAGATTCTATTAAATCTGCTTCCACCACCCTTCAGGAAACGGCAGTTTGCAGCCGAGAAATCAAACACTAAATTTCTGCCCCGGTTCTTTTTGTCGCTTACTTCGAATTCAGGTAAAGAGAGTTGATCTCTGTGCACACCTCCGTCCAGAGGCGCCTTCCCGGGCAGGCAGAACTCGAGTAGTTTTAAGGAGTGAGCCCTGTTAGCACAGTGTTGTTTATCGCAATAATCCACGGGTGAAATTTGCTGTCTTCCTACAGGACCAAACTGTGAGAACGTGCTGGTTCCATGTTCGCCCAACCCATGTGCGAATGGAGGCGTCTGTGACCACACTCTGGACTATGAGGGCTTTGTGTGTACCTGTGCAGAGGGATGGCAAGGTAACAGGGCCGTGAAACCTCAGACGGCAGCGCGGTACAAAGACGGGTATTTTTAGCATGGTGAACACTCGCTGACAATCGGAGGGCATGGTCGCTGTTTCTTACCACTTTCTGTCTCTGTCTCTCTCCTAACACATCAGGACGGAGCTGCCAAGTGGACGTCGATGAGTGTGCAGCCAACCCCTGCAGGAATCGAGGCTCTTGCACCAACACACAGGGAAACTATATCTGTGCGTGTCAACCAGGCTTCGCAGGGCGTGACTGTGAAATGGACATCAATGACTGTACTCCCAGTAAGTAATTACTAGAGATGCAGTAAAATATCTTTGATGTTAGTGGCTGCTTTTTAATGCCTGCATGGTCAGGCCTGAGTTCAGTTCCCACCAGAGCATCTGGGGAATTTAAGTTTAGTTAATTAGGTAATTCCCAAATGAAAATCTGATATCCATAAAGGTGACTATGAATGATCCCATAAAACACTGATCTGGTTCACTCATGCCTTTTAGGGAAGGAAATCTGCCGTCCTTACCCGGTCCGGCCTAGATGTCACTCCAGAACCACAGCAATGTAGTTGCCTCTTGACTGTCCCAGACTGAGAATGTCGCAGTTATATTAACAAAGGGTGACTCATTAAGATGGGCAATAAATAGTGGGCTTGCCAATGTAGCCCGCATCGTGTGAATGAATTACAAAAAACTGTCTCGGTTGATAAGTGTACTCCACAGCCTGTATCCAAGCCAGATTTTTAAAATTGTTTAATTCATTTACGGAATGTAGGCATCGCTGGTTAGGCCAGCATTTATTACCCATCCCTCGTTGTCCTTCAGAAGGTGGTGGTGAGCTGCCTTCTTGAACCGCTGCAGTCCTCGAGGTGTAGGTACACCCACTGTGCTGTTAGGGAGGGAGTTCCAGAATGTTGCCCCAATGACAATGAAGGAGCGGAGATA
The DNA here is from genome assembly GCF_902713615.1 of Scyliorhinus canicula. Lineage (NCBI taxonomy): Eukaryota > Metazoa > Chordata > Chondrichthyes > Carcharhiniformes > Scyliorhinidae > Scyliorhinus > Scyliorhinus canicula. The sequence continues at coordinate 8,045,584 of NC_052170.1, forward strand.
TATTTCCAAGTCAGGATGGTGAGTGACTTGGAGGGGGAACCTCCAGGTGGTGGGGTTCCCAGGTACCTGCTGCTCTTGTCCTTCTAGATGGTAGTGGCCGTGTGTTTAGTAGGTGCTGTTTAAAGAACCTTGGTGAGTTACTGCAGTGCATCTTGTGAATGGTACACACGGCAGCTACTGTGTGTCGGTGGTGAAGAGTTTGAATGTTTGTGGAAGGGGGGGGACAATCAAGGGAGCTACTTTGTGCTGGATGGTGTTGAGCTTCTTGAGTGTTGTTGGAGCTGCGCTCATCCAGGCAAGTTGGTAGTATTCCATTAGGTTCCTAACTGTGCCTTGTAGATGGTGGACAGGCTTTAGAGTGTGAGGAGGTGAGTTACTCGCCATAGGATTCCTAGCCTCTGACCTGCCCTGGTAGCCACAGTATTAATATGGCTGGGCCCAGTTCAGTTTCTGATCAATAGTAATTCCGCAGGATGTTGATTGTGGGTGATTTAGCGATGGTAATGCCATTGGATGTCAAGGGGTGATGGTTAGAGCCTCTCTTGTAGAAGATAATAATAATCTTTATTGTCATAAGTAGGCTTGCATTAACACTGCAATGAAGTTACTATGAAAAGTCCCTAGTCGCCACATTCCGGCGCCTGTTCGGGTACAGGGAGGGAGAATTCGGAATGGCCAGTTCACCTAACAGCACGTCTTTCGGGACTTGTGGGAGGAAACCGGAGCACCCGGAGGAAACCCACGCAGACACAGGGAGAACGTGCAGACTCAGCGCAGACAGTGACACAAGCCGGGAATCGAACCTCGGACCCTGGAGCTGCAACAGTGCTACCCACTGTGCTACCCAGATGGCCATTGGCTGACACTTGTGCAGCACAAATGTAACTTGCCACTTGTCAGCCCCAAACCTGGCTATCGTCCAGTTCTGGCTGCATTTGGACATGGAGTGCTTCATTATCTGAGGAGTCACGAATGGTACTGAACATTGTGCAGCCATCCGCAAACATCCCCACTTCTGACCTTATGATGGATGGGCGGTCATTGATGAAGCAGCTGAGGATGGTTGGGCCTCGCACACTATCATGAATAAAATTCTCATCCTTGTGTTCAAATCGCTCCATGGCCTCGGCTCTCCCTATCTACCTAACTTCCCCCAGCTCCGTAAGAACTCTTATATTGCTTTTAGCCCTGACCGTTTGTGCATCCAGAAATTCCTTCACATGACCATTGTCAGGCAAGTTTGCATCAGCCCCAGGCTCTAGATTGACCTTCTAACACATGGCTAGCTCCCCGTCCTCCTTTGAGGCCCCCCTTGCAGCCTACCACCGTGACTCATTTCTCATTACCCCTGGAGATAGCTCCTTGTTTGATTCAGTATCAATTTTTGTTCTGGTTACACTTCTGTGAAGCAGTTTAGGACATGTTCCTATGTTAAAGACACTACATAAATGGAGGTTGCTGTGGTTGCATTGTATCTCACTGTTTTCAAGTTGGGAGTTCAAGTCCCACTCCAGAGACTTCCGCACAGAATTTAAACTCAATCTTCAGTAGTGTATTGATGGGACATTAACCTGAGACTGTCCCCTCAGGTGAATGGAATATGATCCTACAGAACTATTCAGAAGGCGAGCAGGGGCGATCTCCCTGATGTCTCAACCAATATTTATCCCTCAACCAATATTACTCAAAAAAGATGATGTTGTTTGCCACTTGTCTATTTGTAGGAATGTTGCGTGTTCCTGTGTTTCCCATCTTCCGCCACACCAGTTGTTTGCGAATGTCAGTATAGAAATGTAAATTCTTTCAGTTTTCATCTCTCCAATCCAGCTCTGCTCTAAGATATTAATTGCTAATTTCGCCTTCCCCAGATCCCTGTCTGAATGGCGCTGCCTGCCTGGATCAAATTAACTCCTTTGTTTGTAACTGCCTGCCGGGCTTTGCGGGCGCCCGGTGCGCTGACGAGATCAACGAATGTCAGAGCAACCCGTGCCGCAATGGCGGCACCTGCACGGATTACGTCAACAGCTACACCTGTACCTGTAAACCTGGCTTTAACGGGCTGCACTGTGAGAACAACATTCCCGACTGCACTGAGAGGTGAGTCCGATATGCCTGCCCTGTTACTGCAAACACGCAAAGAATTTGGGCAGCGTCAACCGAGCAGAGAGTAGGCGTCGGCCCACAGTATGGAGTCACTCCAAATGTATCAAAAGTTGGATTTGAATTGGCAACTCACCCAGAAAATGGCCGGTGTGGCAAATTGGAAATGATCAGATTGTGGTCCACTATTGGGTCGAATAGATTTGCTTCCTCATAGCAAAGATTAGGATTTATATAGCACCTCTCATAACCCAAGGCACTTTACAATCCGTAGAGTAAATTTGAAGCGTTGCATTGTAGGAAATGCAGCAACCCATTTGCATCGTGCAATTAACATTGTAATAACGACCAGATAATCTAGTTGTGATGATTGGGGGATAAATATCGGCCAAGAGAGAACTCCCCTGATTTTTTTTGAAATGGTTGCTGTTGGGGATCCGTTATGTCCGCCTGAGAGAGCGGATGGAGAATCTCAGTCCAACAGCTCGTCCAGAAGACGGCACGTCCGGCGATGCAGCACTCCCTCAGTGCGGCACTGGAATGGTGACCAGAGTTTGTGCTCAAGTCCCTGGAGTGGGACTTGAAGCCACAACCTTCTGACTCTGTGGAGAGAGAGTGCTAACATCTGAGCCACAATGTACCTGACCTTGGATAACCTCCAGTAAGATTTATTCCATTCTCCAATATCGACCTCCCTTACTTTGAACCCAAAATGAATGCAGCAACGGTGAGTTCATCTGTTGAGCACATCAGTGACTCAGTCCGTGATCATCTGTGGGTCATTTGAAATCATTCTCTTTAGAAAGTCTCTTTAATTGCGTATTAAATGAAGAATACTGTAGGAGCATCAAGAAACCAGTGTCAGCACAACCATAGTTGTATTCATTCACAACTAAATTGAAAACCAAGATAGGAAAATACTAATAATTCAATTGAATCTTGTGGTTGAGTAAATGGGTCTTGCTTTAGGTGACCCATGCAGTTGTTATGCAATATAAAGATCAAAGGTCGAGACTGGGATAAAGATCAAAGGTCGACACTGCGATAAAGATCAAAGGTCGAGACTGGGATAAAGATCAAAGGTTGAGACTGAGATAAAGATCAAAATTGAAGAGCAATACCTGGTGAAGTTCTGCTCCGTCTGTTGGCTTCATTGATGGGTCAAACTGATTGGCCAAGAGCTGTGAATGTTTGAGAGCCACCTGTTTTTTAAATACATATTTAAAGTACCCAATTTTTTCCAATTAAGCGGTAATTTTAGCGCGGCCAATCTACCTACCCTGCACATCTTTGGGTTGTGGGGGTGAGACCCAGATGTGCAAACTCCACGCGGACAGTGACCCAAGGCCGGGATCGAACCCGGGTCCTCTGCGCCGTGAGGCAGCAGTGCTAACCACTGGAGAGCCACCTGTTTAACAATTGCCGCACTGTTCAACTAAGTGGGAACAAAGTCCAATAGTGAGCGCGTTTAGCCACATATTTCCTGTCGCTTGGAAAAACATACGCCTATAAAACAGCACTCGCGGTAAATAAGGGGCCTTAGCGGGGAATGCCCGTAGCCCCGTTTTCTATACTGAGGAGCTCCTGTCACCGGAACTCCCCAGTTCTGACATTGCGACAGTGATAGCGAGAGATCAGGATGCCATTTGTAAATGACGTCCTGATCTCCTAGGCTCCCGATGCAACCCCCGACCCGAACCCAACACCCACGTGGTACCCCCAGTCTGATCGCCAGCACATAAACAATGGCACCTTGGCAGTGCCAACCTGGTTATCTGGCAGTGCCCCAACCAGCTGGCAGTGCCACATGGGAACCCTGGCTGTGCCAGGCTTGCACACAGGTGGCACTGACATGGTGCTAGGCTGGCAGTGCCATGTGGCACCAGCAGAGCCAGTGTACCGATCTGCCCAAAGAGCATGCACCGGGTGGCCTCCAATCCCCTGGGAGACCTCAAGAGTGAGTTCTGTTTGGTTCCCCTTTGTGGAGACCAGTTCTGAACAACACTCGCCCAAGGCCTAGAAGGCGAAGGAGATAGGTGCCACGCCTCAACCAACTCAGGATTTGCCAATAAGTGATCCTGCCCACAATGGGTGAGATTTACATTCAATCTCTCAAGGCATTGCGATCCGGGAAGATCCCGGGAGCGGGGTCTCCCATCTTTAATCGGCCACGCTGTGCCGTGGCGAGCTGCTTTTCGGGCACAGCATGACCATTCGAGCGTGCCCATGATAATTGTATGCCAGGACTTTCTCCTGCAAGGTGTGGGTGTCCCTTACTGTGGCTGTTGAATAACTAACCAGAACTACTACAGGCAGTAGATTATTAATGAGAACTCACTCCAAAATCAGGTCATGTGAGCAGATTTCATTTCTTAAAGGAAACTCCCAAGTTAATGTTTAATGGACTTGCTGCTCTTCCAGTTAATGGACTCGCAGCAGTCAAGGTCGTTTCCCTCTCCTATCACCAGGCTTTGTAGTTGATTCCTTGAAAATCCAGTTGCATGTTGGAGCGTGTTTACGTCGATGGCAGCAGCCCTTTATTTAACTTCACTGATGTGCCCGTTGCCCAGGCACTGAATGTTTTCAGGCCCCCATCGCTCAGGTGTTAACACTCTTTCCCTCTCAACAAATTTTTCTTCATTTATGAATGTGGGTGTCGCTGGCTAGGTCAGCATTTGTTGCCCATCCCTAGTTGCCTTTGAGAAGCTGGTGGTGAGCCGCCTTCTTGAACGACTGCCATCCATGTGGTGTAGGTACACCCACAGTGCTGTTAGGGAGGGAGTTCCAGGATTTTGACCCAACGACAGTGAAGGAACGGCCGATATATTTCCCAGTCAGGATGGTGAGTGGCCTGGAAGGGAATTTCCAAGTGGTGGTGTTCCCATGCATTTCCTGTCCTCGTCCTTCTAGATAGTAGGCGGTCGTGGTGCTGTCTCAGGTGAGTTCCTGAATTTGTAAATGAATCACATTGCTGCTCCTGTGTCGGTGGTGAAGCAAGTGAGCATTTGTGGAAGGGGTGCTAATCGAGTGGCTGCTTTGACCTCGATGGTGTTGAGCTTCTTGAGTGTTGTGGATTCAAGGTCCACAGAGCTCAGGCTGACTCATCAGTACCGTACTGAGAGGGTGTTGCACTGTCAGGAGGTGCTGTCTTTCAGATCACCCGATAAACCAAGGGACCCGTTTGACCTTTTGCATAAAACATCCTATTTGTCGAAGAGACACGGAGTTCTCAGGCCCGTATTTATCCCACAGCCAACCTCTGATTATTTGGTAATTTACCTCCTTGCGGTTTGTGGGAGCTTGCTGTGTGCAAATTGGCTGCGGTGTTTCTGACATTGCGACAGTGACTACACATCAAAAGTATTGATGCCCTGAGGTAAAAGGTGCTATAGAAATGCAAGTCTTTGGCCCTTATTCAGCAATTAAAGTATCGCACCCCCCAAACTAATCCTCTTGCCTTCTCGATGCTCTCTCTGACAGAGGAGCGTAACCAAAAAAAAGCAAGTATAAAACACATAGAACTTGGAAATTGCTGTGTTTCGGGTTCATTAAACACGTTTCTCTCAGACTTTTTCTTTTAATTTTAGTGTACCCAATTAATTGTTTTCCAATTAAGGGGCAATTTAGCGTGGCCAATCCACCTACCCTGCACATCTTTGGACTGTGGGGGCGAAACCCACACAGACACGGGGAGAATGTGCAAACTCCACACGGACAGTGACCCAGAGCCGGGATCGAACCCGGGTCCTCGGCGCCGTGCGGCAGCAGTGCTAACCACTGCGCCGCCGTGCTGCCCTCTCCCAGCATTATGATAGTGATGCCATCAACTGCTACACTGTTCTACTTGACAAGTGATACACTTTGATATACGTTGAAGTTGTTCAGGAATTATTGGTGGCGAGATGGGGATTGCCAGCGATTGGTTTATTATGCCTGTGCCGGAGAGGTTGTGACTTGAAACATTCTAGTCGAACCTCCACAGTGGGAAAAGGTGAATCTGGGCAACTCTGCTTCAAAAACAAAGCGTGAATGTTAATTTTACTCTCTTTCAGCTCCTGTTTTAACGGAGGGACCTGTATAGATGGCATTAACTTATACATCTGTCACTGCCGCTCTGGTTTCACTGGTTCCAGTTGCCAGTATGACATTGACGAGTGTAGCTCACAGCCATGTCTGAATGGAGGGGTGTGCATTGATGGGCTGGAATCCTACCGGTGTACCTGCACCCATGGGTACAAAGGTGATCGGTGTCAGGTGAGCACTTGTTTAACACTACATCCTTTCTCCAGCAACCACGGTGCACCTGCACCTATTAACCGCAGCCTGCACCTATTCACTGTATGCCTTGCCAACTTTGTAATGTCTGGGTGGCAGTGGTGAGGGTGGATTCTCTCTCTCTCTCGTGGATGGGCGGAAGTGAAGCTGGCTTTCTCACCCATCTCTTGCCCACTTGGTTACAAAGTGGGGAGGCAATGTGCACTGCCATAGAGCGAGAGAGAGACAAGAAGACGAGCCCAAACAGCTGATTAGATCTTCGTGGCCTTGATAGCAATCGGTCCCTTTCTCCCTTAGGTCAGTACGGACTGGTGCAGCAAATCCCCCTGCAAGAACGGCGGGCGGTGTCGACCAACGAGAACATCCTTTACGTGCGACTGCGCGAGTGTTTGGACAGGACGTTACTGCGACATCCCCAATGTGTCGTGCGAAGTGGCTGCGGCACAGCGAGGTAGGGGCTGTGATTCTCCTGTCATGTGGCATTCGGGGTTGGATAATGGCTGAAGAAACTTCAGGAATGAAGCCAGCCATGGAAATGTCAATGTAATGTATTAGTAATGGAGGAAGCTTCATTCTAATTGGACTAATTCTAAAAGGAGTATTGAGAACATGCTCCAATCCCAGCAGTAAAGACACCAACCTTAACATTAAAAGTAGCTCTACTGTCGTACGTTGAATCATAAGACATAGGAGCAGAGTTAGGCCACTCGGCCCATCGAGTCTGCTTTCACTCCCAATTCCTCTTGTACCAGCTAACCATGGTGCTCCTTTTTAATAAAACAAAGGGAGCAGACAGGAAAGCAAATGCTTACTGTTTTTTTTTTATGTTCAACTATATTTTCACTGCTGTTCTGCTCTTTTCTAACAAGGAGTGGCTACAACTCAGCTTTGCCATCACGGAGGCTCCTGTTTCAGGGCTGGAACCGCACATTACTGCCTGTGTCCTAAAAGCTACACCGGCAGCTACTGCGAGAATGAAGTTGACCAATGTGCCTCCAACCCATGTCACAACAGTGCCACCTGCAGGAGCTTCATTGGAGGCTACATGTGTGAGGTGAGAGGCAATGCCACATCTCAACGGTTCGCTCCGAAAGGGCCTTCAAACAAATGCCGCAAGCTCTTTCATTCTTCGCTGGTGGGCCTCGCTGCCCTCTTTAATAACGATATGAAGCCCTTACTGTTGCAAGTTTCTCGAAATCTGTGAAGAAAGGTCGTTAACTTGGCTTTGACTTGTTGGAGTCGCGTGGATTCCCAATGTTTCTGTGTACATTTCAGCACGAGACCATTTATTTCTTATTTCCGGGTGTGGATGGATATAAATCTTTGGAATCTTTTGACTAATTTTTAACACCAGGCATTAGCAGTCTTTTCCAGTGAAAAATTAGAATAGCGTGAGCTTCGTTCGGAGTGGAACAGAGCTCGATCTGACCCATGACTGCCTAATGCCAACATTGGGCACCTGAGATGGAAATTATTCCGTCCGTGACACTTTGCGCCTGTCACACCGATGGGCAGAATGCGGTAGCAAACAAACGAGATTGGCGACTGAGCCTGTTATCCTTCTGGAAAAGAAGGCTGAGAGGAGATTTGATGGAGGTATCCAAGATCCTGAGGGGTATGGACAGGGCAAATAGTAAGGAACTGATCCCACTCAAGAGAGCATCTAGAACTAGAGGGCACAGGTTCACAATAATGGGCAAAAGGAGTAAAGGTGATGTGAGGAGACATTTTTTGTCACCTAGAGGTTGGCAGAGGTCTGGAACGCACTTCCCAAAAGGGCAGTCAAGGCATAAACCCTCAACTCATTTGAAAAATGTCTGGATATACACCTTAAGTTCCGAAACTTCCAGAGCCACGGGCCGACTGCAGGAAAGTAGGATCAGGCTCGGTGGCCCGTTTTTCAACTGGTCCCGAAATGGTGGATAATAAATTTTCTAAGTTTTCTAAATACCTGAAAAGGCGGAATGTGTAGGGCTTTGGGGAGCGGGCAAGGGGGTGGCTCAATTGTTTCTTGGGATAGCCAGCAGCAATGTGATGGGCCAAAAGGCCATCTTCTGTGCTGTTGCGATTCTCATTTTATGATTCTATGAGCCGCCCTACCCTGACGTTGCAGGCAGCAGCCCACACAGTCCCACTCTGCAGATACTTCTATCAGCTCTCCAGCTAGTGCAATCACTTTTCTGCATCAAACTGTAAGGGGTACACTCATCACGTCAAATACTGAATTAAACTTTGACCTCTCTCCCTCAGTGCATGCCAGGTTACAAGGGGAAGACCTGCAAACTGGAGGTCAATGAATGTGAGTCAAACCCCTGCCAGAATGGAGGCACCTGCCTTGATCTGATTGGCCGATACATCTGCTCCTGTCCACCAGGAACCCTGGGTAAGTGAGTTTGGATCCCCACATAAACTGGTGTAAAAGTAAGAAGTGGAGAACTGTTCCCAAGACAGAGAGGGCAGGAGGTTAGCACTCGGCTCTGTCAAACGCAGTATTGTGTAATAACAGAGCAGTGTTGAAAGAATTTGGGTTGCGGACGAGTTAATTGAAGCTTAAACATGTGATGATTTCGGACTCTTTGAGCTGAGGTATTTATGAGCAGCAATCAAACCAAATCTTGTCGCTGCAGTTAAATTGTCACCAGGAACAGGCCGCTTCCCCTCACCCCCGACCAACAGGTGAGGGTGTGGCCACAGCAGTGGTGCTGCGAATTCTTTACGCGTTTTTAAAAATTCATTTACGGGATGTGGGTGCCGCTAGCTAGACCAGCCTTTTTTAAAAATAAATTTAGCATACCCAATTCATTTTGTCCAATTAAGGGGCAATTTAGCGTGGCCGAAACCCACGCAAACACGAATGTGCAAACTCCACACGGACTGAACCAGAGCCGGGGTCGACCCTGGGCCCTCGGCGCTGTGAGGCAGCAGTGCTAACCGCTGCGCCACCGTTCTGCCCCAGGCCAGCCTTTATTGCCTGTCCCTAGTTACCCTTGAGAAGGTGTTAGTGAGCTGCCTTCTTGAACCGTTGCAGTTCCTGAGGTGTAGGTACACCCACAGTCCGCTTAGGGGGGGGAGATTCCAGGATTTTGACCCAGCGACAGTGAAGGAACTGCCGATATATTTCCAAGTCGGGGTGGTGAGTGACTTGGAGGGGAACCTCCAGGTGGTGGGGTTCCCAGGTGTCTGCTGCCCTTGTCCTTCTAGATGGTAGTGGTTGTGGGTTTGGAAGGTGCTGTCTAAGGAAACTTGGTGAGTTACTGCAGTGCATCTTGTAGATGGTCCACCCGGCTGCTAATGTGTGTCGGGAGTGGAAGGATCGAGTATTTGTGGAAGGGGGAGCGATCAAGCAGGGCTGCTTTGTCCTGGATGGTGTTGAGCTTTTTTTATATATAACATTTAGAGTCCCCAATTCATTTTTTCCAATTGAGGGGCAATTTAGCGTGGCCAATCCACCTACCCTGCACATCTTTGGGTTGTGGGGGGGGAAACCCACGCAGACACAGGGAGAATGTGCAAACTCCACACGGACAGTGACCCAGAGCCGGGATCGAACCTGGGACCTCGGCGCCGTGAGGCAGCAGTGCTAACCCACTGTGCCACCGTGCTGAGCTTCTTGAGTGTTGTCGGAGCTGCACTCATCCAGGAATGTGGAGAATATTCCATCACACTCCTGACTTGCACTTTTGTCAATGATGGGCAGGCTTTGGAGAGTCAGGAGGTGAGTTACGCGCTGGAGGATTCCCAGCCTTTGACCTGCTCTTGTAGCCACAGCATTAATATGGCTGGGTCCAGTTCAGATTCTGGTCAGTGGGAACCCCCCAGGATGTTGAGAGTGGGGGATTCAGCGATGGAAATGCCATTGAATGTCCACTGGCAAGGTTAGATCCTCTCTTGTAGGAGATGGTCATTGCCTGGCACCTGTGTGGTGTAACTGTTACCTGCCACTTGTCAGCCCCAGCCTGGATATTGTCCAAGTCTTGCTACATTTGGACATGGACTGCTTCAGCATCTGAGGAGTTGAGTGTGGTGACCGTATGGTGCTGAGCATTATGCAGTCATCAGCGAACATCCCCAATGTGATCTTATGATAGCAGGAACTGATGGAGCAGCAGAAGCTGGTCGGGCCAGTGTTTTCTTGGGTTGTGTGCAAAGATTATGTCGCAAGATAGCTATGAGCAAGTGTGAATTTCAGCTTTAGTTCCAGTTAGCTCTGACCTCTTCTCATAACACTCACCGTCGATTCTTCTCATACTGGTGAAGTCTGTTCCACAATGCTTCAGCTGTCTTTGACTACTTGGAATTGTCTTTCTCAGGCGTACTTTGTGAAATTAATGAAGATGACTGCGGCCTCTCTCCCGGCACGAATGTGCCCAAGTGTATGAATAACGGGACCTGTGTGGATAAAATTGGAGACTACACCTGTAACTGCCCACCAGGGTTCACTGGCGATCGGTGTGAAGGTGACATTAACGAGTGCCTGTCAAACCCTTGTAACCCACAGACAACCAGCGACTGTGTCCAGTTGCCTAATGATTACCAGTGCGTGTGCAAGCCTGGCTTCACAGGTCAGTGAGATTAACGGGTGCTGGCGTGGCAGTGATTCAACATAATCATTTCTCCCAATCAAGCATACTTACCGCTCTTGCTCACTTTCCTCATTACCCATATCGCTGTCTCATTTTGATTCTGTCTCTTGAATACACCCATGAGTGCCATTTAGCCTGTCTTTATTTCTTTTTGCTTCTGTCCGTTGCTCACATCACCAGAGTTTCATAGAATTTACAGTGCAGAAGGAGGCCATTCGGCCCATCGAGTCTGCACCGGCTCCTGGAAAGAGCACCCTACCCAAGGTTAACACCTCCACCCTATCCCCATAACCCAGTAACCCCACCCAACACTAAGGGCAATTTTGGACACTAAGGGCAATTTATCTTGGCCAGTCCACCTAACCCGCACATCTTTGGACTGTGGGAGGAAACCGGAGCACCCGGAGGAAACCCACGCACACACGGGGAGGATGTGCAGACTCCGCACAGACAGTGACCCAAGCCGGAATCGAACCTGGGACCCTGGAGCTGTGAAGCGATTGTGCTGACCACGATGCTACCGTGCTGCCCTGTTATCTTGAATAATCCTAACTCTGTTCGCTGCACCACGTGCACACACACAGACTTCATCCATTCTCTGCTGGGTGTCCCTACAAAGGGGGCACATGGGATCTGCCAATAGAACATACAATGCAGAAGGAGGCCATTCAGCCCATTGAGTCTGCACTGACCCACTTAAGCCCTCATTCCCTATCCCCGTATCCCAATAACCCCATCCAACCTTTTTTAGTCACTAAGGGCAATTTATCATGGCCAATCTACCTAACCTGCACGTCTTTGGACTGCGGGAGGAAACCGGAGCACCTGGAGGAAACCCACGCAGACACGGGGAGAACGTGCAGACTCCGCACAGACAGCGACCCAGCGGGGAATCGAGGCCTTCCGTGCCCATTGGGCACCACAGGCACTGAGGTGTTTTTTAATCAAGTCTTTCAATCCCATTTTGTTTGGATGTTTCAAGGTCCCTTTGAGATTCTGTTTACTGTGGGGCAGTACCCCTTTAAGAGACTGCCTTTTAATTTTATCCCTCATCTGTTGATTTAGTTTATTTGTTTAGTCCAAAAGAAGCCCATACTTCATCCGATCTCTCTCTCTCTCCCCCTCTCGCTAACACATATCCCATGAGATGCCGACACTTTTAAAGTGCTTTTCTTTACCCACTTGCTGATACCCTGTCAGTTGCTCTTAGAAGGTTGAAAATATTGGATTACCTGTAAATCAGCAGAGCTTGTGGACTCTGCCAGGTGCATTGGCTCCATTAACGCTCCGTTTCTACTGAAGAATGATGCCCATTGCAAATAGAGTGAGTGAGGGAGGATGTGGCAGTAGGAGGCCACACTCTCAAAACCAGGGCACAAAAGAACGAGGGTATTGTGATCAATGTAGGAATTTGAGGTATATTGAACTATATGCACTTAGTGCAGTAAGGGTTAAAAACCGTTCCAAAGATCAACCAGCAACGTCATTTTTGGACTAAACAGTTGTGCAGTATACTTTGACGATTTAGTGTGTTTAGTAAAACATGGAATGAACGTTTGGAATATTTAAAGGCTGGATTGGTGGTAAACTTGGTTAAAAGTGAATTTTAAAAAAATTAATTGACGGGATGTGCGTATCCCTGGTTAGGCCAACATTTATTGCCCATCCCTATTTGCCCTTCAGAAGGTGGTGGTGAGTTGCCTTCTTGAGCCGCTGCAGTCCTTGAGGCATAGGTACACCCACTGTGCTGTTAGGGAGGGAGTTCCAGTATGTTGTCCCGGCGACAGTGAAGGAGCGGCGATATATTTCCACGTCAGGGCGGTGAGTGACTTGGAGGGGAACCTCAACATGGTTTATCCAAGTCTCTCCATGAAGCTAGTATGCCTGAGTCTAATAACTATTTGAAAATAGATTTTGACCTGAGATGGGTGCTGTTTGAGTGGAGATAAAAATAGCAGTTAACGGTTATTGCTTCATTGTATTCAGAGAATCCTGACAGCACAGAAGGAGGCCATTCGGTCCATCAAGTCTGCACTGATCCTTAAAATGAGCACTGCACCAATGTCCACCCTGCCCTATCCCCGTAACCTATCCTTGGACACTAAGGGGCAATTTATCACGGCCAATCCACCCAACCCACACACCTTTGGACAGTGGGAGGAAACCGGAGTACCCGAGGGAAACCCACGCAGGCACAGGGAGAAAGTGCAAACTCCATACAGACAGTCATCCAAGGCCAGAATTGAATCCGGGAACCTGGTGCTGTGAGGCAGCAGTGCTAAGCACCGTGCCACCGTACTGATAAACATTGTTTAACTGGCAATTGAAACTATTTGTCCAGTTAATAATCCTGTGTTAGTAATGAAGTTTGTTTTAATCACATCCCTATATTACTCCTGGAGCGAAATATCCTTTCCTTACAGTCTTACAAATTAAATATAATGTTGGGGTTTTTGTCCGGTATCCTAGCAACATTTGGGGTCTGGGTTCATAATAGCCATTCAGCCCAAACTGTCTATACCTTACACGCAAGTCTCCTCTCACTCTAAATACTTCATCTCACCCTGTCAGTATATCTTTCTATTTCTTTCTCCATAATGTATCATGGCACTGTAGCACAGTGGCTAGCACTGTTGATTCACAGCTCAAGGGTCCCAGGTTCGATTCCCGCCCTCGGGTCACTGTCTGTGCGGAGTCTGCACGTTCTCCCCATGTGTGCGTGGGTTTCCTCCGGGTGCTCCGGTTTCCTCCCACAGTCCAAAGATGTGCGGGTTAGGTGGATTGGTCATGCTAAATTGCCCCTTAGTGTCCAAAAAGGTTAGGTGGGTTTACGGGGATGGGGTGGAGGTATGGGCTGAAGTGGGGCTCTCTTTCCAGGGGCTGGTGCAATCCCGATGGGCTGAAAGGCCTTCTGCACTGTAAATTCTATGATTCTATCTACCTCCCAAGAATACATCACTTCAAATACTCCTTGCTGCCAAGCTCCACATTCTCATCACTATCTGAATAAAATACCTTTCTTCTGAATTCCCAATTGGATTTATCAGTAACTATCTTATGTTTCCAACTGCTAGTTTTGGACTCCCCCACATCTCTCCAGCTATCAAGTCTAACCCCTTCCAAATTTTCAAGTCTTCGATCAGGTCACCTCACAGCCTTTACTTTTCTTGATCAAAGAGCCAGAGTTTGTTCAGCCTACCCTAATCGTTATAAACCTCTTGGCTCTGATAACGCTCTTTTCTAAATCTCTTCTGCATTTTCTCCAATGCCTCCACCTCCTGTTTGCCGTGCAGAGATCTGCAGAGTACAGTACATCAAGCGTGGTCTAACCTACGACAGCCATGGAAGATTGGTTTCAATTCAAGTTTAAATTAAATTCTCAGCTCTACAATTACATTCCTCTAGCACTGTGTTGTGTTTGCACTTTTTACAGCTCTCTTAACATTCATTTCTGCTTTTGCTGGTTTGTGTATCTGGTGCAGAAGTGCAATTATTGAAAACATTCGAAAAGGTTGAATAGATTAGGATTGTTTTTGTTGGAACGACGGAGGTTGAGGGGGGACCTGATTGAGGTCTACAAAATTATGGGAGGTATGGACAGGGTGGATAGCAACAAGCTTTTTCCAAGAGTGGGGGTGTCAATTACAAGGGGTCACGATTTCAAGGTGAGAGGGGAAAAGTTTAAGGGAGATGTGCGTGGGAAGTTTTTTACGCAGAGGGTGGTGGGTGCCTGGAATGCTTTGCCAGCGGAGGTGGTAGAGGCGGGCACGATAGCATCATTTAAGATGCATCTAGACAGATATATGAACGGGTGGGGAACAGATTGAAGTAGATCCTTGGAAAATAGGCGACCGGTTTCGATAAAGGATCTGGATCGGCGCAGGCTGGGAGGGCCGAAGGGCCTGTTCCTGTGCTGTAATTTTCTTTGTTCTTTGTTATTTGTTTTGTTTGCCTGAGGTGACGTACCTTAAAATCTGAGTACTTTACATATCATTTGTGTGTGACACAGGTGCAACATTGCCCTTGTTGTTCCCGACACGTGAAATGGATGACAGTGACCTTCTGCAAGTGCCCTTTGACCCCTCCCCCACTGCAACCCAATTCACCTTTTAATTTGTTTATCCTCTTCACCCATAGGCCGTCAGTGCCAAAGCGTCATCAACATGTGTGAATCTCAGCCCTGTCAGAACGGCGGCCACTGTAAAATCACGGTCAACACACCACTCGGCTACACCTGCAAGTGTCAATCGGTGAGTGACAGGAGAAAGAAAGGGTGAGATTGTGTTGGAATGCACCCCTCAACAGTGAGGCGTGCCACTTCCCTTGCCTTTTCCCACCCATTCTCTGGCTTTTTATTGCTGTTGCTTACTTTGAATGGTTCCATTTTGTCCATTGGGCTCTTTGCGCCAAATGGCTCCATTTTGGAGTGTTCTGCCCAACTGAGCTATCTGCGGGTAGGGTTAAAATTGGCCTTTGTGTCCCTGAATGGGAGGAGAGGAGGTGGAAATAACTGGGCTCCTGCTCCTGGTTACTACTTACAGCTCTGTTTGCAGAGCCAGGACAGGATGGTTGGCGTGACTCACTGTCCGGATTCACCCAGGCAGACTGGCCGCTTGAACAAGGTGGAGAAGTATAGCCGGGTCTGTGAATTCAGTCAAGCAGCAAGACTCCGGGAGAACGATGAGGCAAAAGGGAACCGCCACTCTTTCATCACGTGCCTGCCAATGTCAAGGCTTGCCTTAGTTTCCCGAGTTGCTAGGCAACTCCAGAGGGCAGCTGAGAGTCAACGTCATTGGTCCAAGACTGGAGTCACATACAAGACAGAGCACACAAGGACACGTTTCCTTCCCTGAAGGACACGAACCAGCCGCTTGGGGTTTTTAATGACAACCACATGGTCCCTTTTGCTGATAATCTGCTTTTTATTTCGGAATTTTTGTTTCAACTGAATTTACATAGATTTTACAGTGCAGAAGGAGGCCATTCGGCCCATCGAGTCTGCACCAACTCTTGGAAAGAGCATCCTACCCAAGGTCAACACCTCCACCCTATCCCCATAACCCAGTAACCCCACCCAACACTAAGGACAATTTTGGACACTAAGGGCAATTTAGCACGGCCAATCCACCTAACCTGCACATCTTTGGACTGTGGGAGGAAACCGGAGCACCCAGAGGAAACCCACGCAGACACAGGGAGGATGTGCAGACTCCGCACAGACAGTGACCCAAGCCGGAATCGAACCTGGGACCCTGGAGCTGTGAAGCGATTGTGCTATCCACAATGCTACCGTTCAGAGCACTAGGGCGAGATTTCAAATCAACAACAACTCGTAATTATATAGAACCTTTACCGTAGTAAAGCATTCCAAGATGTTTCACAGGAGTGTTATCAAAGAGAGGGGGCAGTTGTCAGCTTGCGTTGGCCGTCTGAGAGAACTGCGGCACTGGCAGACTATCCGGAGAGAATTGGGATTGCCACAGGAGAGATCATATTTCCGATATTCCAAGCTCCTTGCCGCAGACATCACGAGGTTCACGCCTCTGAATGACGAGAGCCTCGTTTTAATGGATTTAAATCATTTTTAATTAGTCGGTCTCCCCCGCCGCATGCTCCCCCCTCACTGACTGTTCACGTTGGCGAGGTTTACAGCGCCTTTATAAAAATCAGATTCAGTCGAGGGGACCTCTCGCAAAGGTAAGTACGGCCCTGGGGGAGAGTGACGTGCCTAGGAGGTTGCACAGGTTAGCACTGTGCCAAACTGGCAATGCCAACCACCAAACTGGCAATGCCAACCACCAAACTCGCAATGCCAACCACCAAACTGGCAATGCCAAACACCAAACTGGCAATGCCAAACACCAAACTGGCAATGCCAACCACCAAACTGGCAATGCCAAACACCAAACTGGCAATGCCAACCACCAAACTCACAATGCCAACCACCAAACTGGCAGTGCCACCTTGTGGCAGGATGGGATCTTTGAGCAACCACTTGGGGCAGGGGGGTTGTTTCCCATGATGTGGGGGGGGGTGGGTAGGGGAGAGCGCCAAGGTCATTGAGGGGGGAAATTGCAGATGGGGGTGGATGGTGCTGCCGATACCTCTGTAGTGGCCCGGGGGGGGGGGGGGAGCCCAATCATTTTCGTGGGGGGAGGAGATGATATTCATTTCTGATCCGGGTGCCCATTGCAGGCGGTACCCCAATGTCTATGGAGCCGGGTCCACAGTCTCCATCCCGTCAGGCTGATGGTGAAATCCCCGCCCACTCATTTTTGTTCTTCAGAGAGACTCCAGGTCTGGGCTGAAAACTGGTCCATGCAGCTAAAGAGCTACAGCCTGGTTTCACATCATGGGAAGCAAACCCCCCCCCCCCCCCCCCCCCCCGCCCTAAATGGTTGCCCAAAGATCCTGTCCTGCCACAGGTTGGCACTGCCAGTTTGGTGGTTGGCTTTGCCAATTTGGCACAGAGCCTGACACATAAATAGAAACTGAGCTGGGTAAGGAAATATCAGGGCAGGTGGCCAAAGACCTGCTCAAAGAAGTGGGGTTTGATGGAGTTGCAGATGGAGGCAGAGCGGGCGAGGGAGGAATTGACCAGGTTTGGAGTCAGGCAGCTGAAGGCATGGTCACACCTGTGGAGCGATAAAGATTGGGTCGTGCAAGACAGCCGAATTGGAGGACTGCAGAGTTCCCGGAGGGTTGAGGAGCTGGAAGGAAGAGGTTGCAGAGAGGAGGGACAAGGTGGTGGAGAGATTTGAAAAGAAGGATGAGAATTTGTAAATTGAAGTGCTGCCTGACTAGAAGCCTGTGGAGGTGAGTGATGTTGGGTGGAAGAGTATGTGCTGTTACTGGGGATACGGGCAGTGTGTCCAGTAACACAACCATCCTCCTATTTGAAGTGTTGCATTGTAATTGAATAACTGTGAGTTTACTTGTGAGAGTTTGAACACATGCTTGCCTTCTCTTGCAGAGCTTCACTGGACCAAATTGCGAACGCAGTATTTTGACCTGTCGGGAGCTGGTCTGCCAGTATGGCCAGCTGTGCATCGATTCTCCCCTGGGAGCCCGTTGTACCTGTCCGTCAGGGTTTCCTGGCCTGGCATGCCACCCCCTGACCACCCCCAGCGTGACCCCCGCCTGCAGCAGCCGGACGTGCCGCAACGGTGGCACCTGCAAGGCCAGCCGGCTGCCCCCCTTCTACCAATGCCTGTGCCCGAGAGAGTTCACCGGGAGGCACTGCGAAGTGCTGAGGCCGTACACCACTCCCCCCAAGGTGATGACCTGTTCCATCCAGGAGTGCCAGAGGAGGGCAGACGATGGTCACTGTGACCAGGAGTGCAACACACACGCCTGCCAGTGGGACGGAGGTGACTGTTCCCTGTCAGTCGACAACCCCTGGAGGGATTGCAACATTCAGGAATGCTGGCGATACTTCAACAACAACATCTGCGATGAGTTCTGCAACAGCCGTGAATGTCTTTATGACAACTTTGACTGCCAGAACCAAGAGAGGACCTGCAAGTAAGTCAAGGCGGAGATCTGTACAGCCACCCGTGGCTGATTAGTTGGTTAGCACAGGGGTTAAGGCAGTTTAAAGTTCCACCCGCAACGTCCAATACCTCCCAATATCTTCCTCACTTTTTAACTTGTCCAAATTGACTAAAATGTGGCACTAATCCATAGCATGGCAGAAACCAGTCACTCCTCAACCATCCTGGTGTCAACTGTTGTCCTCACCAATTGCATTCTGGAGCAGACAACCTTTATACAAAGTAGCGATATCTCATCCCGATTCTTCAAATCTTCTCCCCTGGTTAGGCTAACCATTTATACGCTTCTTCACGCAATTTCCAAGCTGGACATTTTTGTCCCCCCCCCCCGCTGAGATATTTATCTATTTTCTCCCGAGCCCAGGGATCTGCAACCTTAGTAACATGAGCCATTTAAAAAAAAAAATGTAGTCAAGAGCAAAGAGTCGTGCTTCTGACACTCAAATACCAATAATAACGAAAACAAGATCACTATTCAACAACATTTCAGCGTTTTTTTTCCTCACAAATTTGTTAATGGAATGATGCTGTCTCAAAATTATCAAACTAACAAAACAAGCGATGAGTATAATCCGCCATGGTTGGGGCCTGCACAGGAGTCCTTAATGAATTGTACTGTACAGATTTCTGGCCTACTTTCTCTTGTTTGCTCCCATTCCCCTGAACAGAATGACGTGCGCATAGACACACACACACACACACGTGTGCACACACACACATGCATGCAATTACATAGTCTTAGCACACAAACACACATATATACTATTACATTTAGCACACAAGCACGTACATACTATTACATAGTCTTAGCTCTTGTTCTTTATGAAACAGAACATGGATTTTCTCAGTAATCGCTTTGTGTTGTTTTTTGACACCAGTCCACTATACGAGAAGTACTGTGCTGATCACTATGCCGATAAGCTCTGTGATCAAGGCTGCAACAATGAGGAGTGTGGCTGGGATGGTCTGGATTGTGCCCCCGATGTGCCCGAGCACCTGGCTGAAGGGACCCTCATTGTCATCGTGCTGCTGCCACCTGACGAGCTGCTGAAAAGCAGCACCAACTTCCTGCAGAAACTGGGCTCCATCCTGCATGCCACTCTGCGCTTCAAACTCGACAGCAATGGGCAGTACATGATCTACCCCTACTACGGCAGCAGCACCCGACTCAAGAAGCGCTCGGTGGCACTGGGCAGGGTGCCACGGGAGCTTGAGCAAGAAATCATAGGGTAAGAAGTTTCAGGATCTCGTAAACGATGCTTGGTCCTGATCAAGGCCAGCCTGAACAAATCTTTAACACAGAGGCTGGTGCACGCAGAATTTGAGAAAACCCACAGGACACAGAAAGAGAGAGTAGGGGGCGGTCAACAATGGGGTGGAGGAGGTGTCGGACAAGTGGGGAGAGAGGGACTTGGTCACAAAAGGGGGCAAAGGGGTCAGACTAGAGAGATGAGGAGAGTCAAATGATGGGAAGGGCATATTCAACAGATGGGGGGTCAAGCTAGAGGTGGTAGACTAGGAGAGGGGGAGGCAGGCTGGAGGGAAAGAGGGGGAGGCAGGCTGGAGGAAAAGAGGGGGAGGCAGACTGGAGTGAAAGAGGGTGGAGGCAGGCTGGAGGGAAAGAGGGGGTAGGCAGACTGGAGGGAAAGAGGGGGTAGGCAGACTGGAGGGAAAGAGGGGGTAGGCAGACTGGAGGGAAAGAGGGGGTAGGCAGGCTGGAGGGAAAGAGGGGGTAGGCAGGCTGGAGGGAAATAGGGGGTAGGCAGGCTGGAGGGAAAGAGGGGGTAGGCAGACTGGAGGGAAAGAGGGGGTAGGCAGACTGGAGGGAAATAGGGGGTAGGCAGGCTGGAGGGAAAGAGGGGGTAGGCAGACTGGAGGGAAAGAGGGGGTAGGCAGACTGGAGGGAAAGAGGGGGGAGGCAGGCTGGAGGGAAAGAGGGGGTAGGCAGACTGGAGGGAAAGAGGGGGGAGGCAGATTGGAGGGAAAGAGGGGGTAGGCAGACTGGAGGGAAAGAGGGGGTAGGCAGACTGGAGGGAAATAGGGGGTAGGCAGGCTGGAGGGAAAGAGGGGGTAGGCAGACTGGAGGGAAAGAGGGGGTAGGCAGACTGGAGGGAAAGAGGGGGGAGGCAGGCTGGAGGGAAAGAGGGGGTAGGCAGACTGGAGGGAAAGAGGGGGGAGGCAGATTGGAGGGAGAGCATCAATAAAAATAGGAAATGCAGGAAAGACTCGGCAGGTCTGACAGTAACTGTGGAGAGAGGAATGGGGTTAACATTTCGAGTCCATGTGAGAACTTCAGAGCAGAAATGAAATGAAATGAAAATCACTTATTGTCACGAGTAGGCTTCAATGAAGTTACTGTGAAAAGCCCCTAGTCGCCACATTCCGGCACCTGTCCGGGGAGGCTGGTACGGGAATCGAACCGTGCTGCTGGCCTGCCTTGGTCTGCTTAAAATGCCAGCGATTTAGCTCAGTGAGCTAAACCAGCCCCTGAACTGAAGTTCTGAACTGTGCGGCAGAGGCTGGCAGACCTACTGAGACTATCCAGCATCTTTGGTTTTTAGTTTAGATTTTCAGAGTCAGCTGTGTTTTACTTTTATTACAACAGGTGGTGGGTTTAGGCAGACAGGAGGGAGGGAGGCAGCCGACTCGAGGGAGAGGGGGGATGGGAGAGAGGCAGACTGGAGGGAGAGGGGGCAGACTGGAGGGGGGGAGGCAGCCGACTGGAGGGAGAGGGGGATGGGGAGAGAGGCAGCAGGCTGGAGGGAGCGAGGGGGCAGACTGGAGGGAGGGGGGGTGACTGGAGGGGGGGGAGGCAGCCGACTGGAGGGAGAGGGGGATGGGGAGAGAGGCAGCAGGCAGGAGGCAGCGAGGGGGCAGACTGGAGGGAGGGGGGGCAGACTGGAGGGAGAGGGGGGATGGGAGAGAGAGGCAGCGGGGTGGGGGGAGAGGGGGCAGACTGGAGGGAGAGGGGGGGATGGGAGAGAGAGGCAGCAGGGTGGAGGGAGAGGGGGCAGACTGGAGGGAGAGGGGGGATGGGAGAGAGAGGCAGCAGGGTGGAGGGAGAGGGGGCAGACTGGAGGGAGAGGGGGCAGACTGGAGGGGGGAACGACAGACTGGAGGGAGATGGGAGGACAGCAGACTGGAGGGAGGTGGCGAGGCAGACTAGCGGGAGATGGGCGAGGCAGACTAGCGGGAGACGGGCGAGGGAGACGGGCGAGAGAGACGGGCGAGGGTGACGGGCGAGGGAGACGGGCGAGGGAGACGGGCGAGGGAGACGAGAGGGAGACGTGAGGGAGACGTGAGGGAGAGCACACAAACAAATTCCAGCTAGCCACAGAAGTACTAGTCTGCTTGAGAGAATATCCGAGGATGCAGAGTCCATGTCTCGTTGTTTAGCTTTTTTTCGCAAAGCTATTGTTTTCTCTGCTCAGTCACATGTGGTCTGAGGTTATGCTCTATCTTGGCAGGTCAAAGGTGAATCTGGAGATTGATAATCGACTGTGCCTCCAAGGAGCTGGTGAATGCTTCCCAACAGCAGAGAGTGCAGCTGCTTATATTGGTGCTTTGTCTGCAGTTGGCAACCTTCACTTCCCCTATCCAATAAAGGATGTCGATAGTAAGTGCCTCAATCTCTAATAACTTGAAACTACACGTACAAATGAAATTATTCTTTCAAATTCACTTCCGATTGAAAATCAAGGATGCGCTCTGTGTATTAGAATTTAATCATTACATTTAAATAGCCACCAATGGATCACAGGTGTCCTTACCCTGGTGCTTTCTGGCATCAGCTGAAGATTGAGCTAAGTGGCCATCTCATTATTGGCTGCCCTCTCTCTCTCCTAGCTTGGCATTGTGATGAATATTCTGCTGGAACAAAAAGAGAAATTACTGGACAATCGCAGCATGTCCGACAGCGTCTGTGGAGAGAGAAGGGAGTGAACGTTTCGAGTCTGGAAGACTCTTTCTCAAAGTTAGAGAGAAGTGGAAACGGGATCAGATTTGTACTGTTGGGGGTGCGTGGAGCGGTGGGGCTGGATAGACGACCAGCGATGGGTGGAGATTGACAAAGATGTCATGGACAGAAAGGCAAAGGGAATGTAAATGAGGTGATCAAGACTGAGGAGGGTGCTGATGGTGGCACATTAATAGCACACTTCTCAGCCTTGATTACCAACCATTTGCGTTCCCTTTGACAATCTCCACCGATGGCAGCCCTCTATTCCCCCCCCCCCACACACACACACACACACCCCCAAATAGGAGAAATCTGACCCTATTTCTAGTCCTCCCCAGCTTTGACAAAGCGTCATCCAGACTCGAAACGTGAGCTCCCTTCTCCACAGACGCTGTCTGACCTGCTGACATTGTCCAGCATTTTCTGTTTTCATTTCAGATCCCAGCACCCGCAGTCATTTGCTTTTAACATTCAGCTTTATGGGCAGCACGGTGGCACAGTGGTTAGCATTGCTGCCCACGGCGCTGAGGACCCGGGTTCGAATCCCGGCCCTGAGTCACTGTCCGTCAGGAGTTTGCACATTCTCCCCATGTCTGCGTGGGTTTCACCCCCACAACCCAAAGATGTGCAGTGTAGGTGGATTGGCCACACTAAATTGACCCTTAATTGGAAAATATAATTGGGTACTCTAAATTTATAAAAAAAACAAAACAAAAAAAAAACATTCAGCTTTACCCCTACCCACTTTGACCGCCACTTTCTTTCTACTCCCCGACTTCAGGTGAGCACCTGGCACCACCGCCGCCCCCCATGAACCTCCTGCCGCTAATGATTGTCGCCGCGGTGATTCTGACAGTCATTCTGATCCTCGGGGTATTAGTGGCGAGACGGAAGCGGGAGCAGAGCTTGCTGTGGTTCCCAGAGGGCTTCACCCTCAAGAAGGAAAGCAGCAACAAGAACAGACGTGAACCTGTGGGGCAGGACGCACTGGGAATGAAGTAAGGAACGTAGGCCGTAAATAGTAGAACTTGTCAAAATTAAGACAGAGGATGTTTACTGCGATTGATCATGGTATTCTCGTTTTATTTGCTGAAATTTAGATATAGGGCCAGAGGGTGCATAGCGTAGGACACAGAGAGAAGAAAATAAGATTGAGGTTGGCGCAGTAGCACAGTGGTTAGCACCGTTGTTTCACAGCTCCAGGGTCCCAGGTTCGATTCCCGGCTTGGGTCACTGTCTGTGCGGAGTTTGCACGTTCTCTCCAGTCTGCGTGGGTTTCCTCCAGGTGCTCCGGTTTCCTCCCACAGTCCAAAGATGTGCCGGTTAGGTGGATTGGCCATGATAAATTGCCCCTTAGTGTCCAAAAAGGTTGGGTAGGGTTACAGGGATAGGGTGGAGGTGTGGGCTTAAGTAGAATTTCCAAGGGCCGGTGCAGACCCGTTGGGCCGAATGGCCTCCTTCTGCACTGTAAGTTCTTTGTGGTACGTCAAGGACTTGCAGTGAAGGGACACCTAAGTTTTGAGTTTCAAAACTCAGGGCTGTGAGGTGGCTCCAGACTTAAGTTTTAGAAGCTAAGGAGGAAAGTTGACAATTTTTCCCTTTGTGTTGGGTTAAGTTTGAGTTGGGTTAAGTTTGTGTTGGGTTAAGTCTCGATTTCAACACAGTGAGAATACAGGAAGGAGCAGGAATGCATTTTGGCGGCTTGGGAAAAATGAAAGAGGAAAGCTGAGAATGCGAGAGACTCAGAACAAATACAATTCATTCCATTAGATAAAGCAAATTACTGCGGATGCTGGGATCTGAATCCGAATCAGAAATTGCTGGGATTGTCCAGTATTTTCTGTTTTTGTTTAAGATTCCAGCATTCGCAGTAATTTGCTTTTATCTTTGTGATTAAGGCTGAGAAGGGAGCTGATAGTGACACATAAAGAGATTGACGGGCAAAACAAAAGTTCGGAGTGTGTCAAAGGTCAACTAGGACCAAGTGGGGTGGGAGGGAGGGGACACAATGGTGAGGGTAAACGGATGGAAGAAATGAATTGATAGAAATAAAAATGGGGTGAAGGTGAAGGAGAGAGTTCACAGTCTGAAGTTGTTGAACTCATTGTCAAGTCCGGAAGGCTGTAACGTGTCTAATCTGAATGAAGTCAGTTTGCGTTGGGCTTTACTGGAACATTGCAGCAGGCCAAGGATGGACATGTGGGTGTGAGGGCAGGCCGGGGAGTTGAAATGGCAGCGACAGGAAGGTCTGGGTCCTGCTTGTGGATGGACTAGAGGTGTCTGCAAAGCGGTCACCCAGTCTGCGTTTAGTCTTTCCAATGGAGTGTAGACCACATTGGGGACAGCGAATGCAATAAACCAGATTGAAGGAGGTGCACGTGAAGCGGTGCCTCACCAGAAAAGAGTGTTTAGGCCCTGGGATGGAGAGCAGGGAAGAGAAAGGTGAAGGGGCAGGTGTTACACCTTCTGCGATTGCATGGGAAGGTGCCGTGGGAAGAGGGTGAGGTGTTGGGGGTGATGGAGGAGTGGACCAGGGTATCCAGAGGGAATGGTCCCTGCAGAATACTGACAGGGAGAATGATGGTAAGGTGTGTTTGTTGCTGGCATCATGCTGGCACTGGCACAGGATGCTTCTTTAACTGCAAAGGCTGGTGGGGTGAAAAGTGTGGAAAAGGGGGACCCTATCCTGGTTCTGGGAGGGAGGAGAGGGGGTGAGGGTAAAGGTGCGGGGGATGGGTCGGACACGGTTGAGAGCCCTGTTGACCACAGTGGGCGGGAAGTCACGATTAAGGAAGAATGAAGTCATGTCAGCCCCACGTTTTGGAAAGAGGCATTTTTGGAAATTGCATGGATTTGGACGTTTGGTTATGGGCAATGGCTTCCACTGAGAACCCAACACAACCACACAGAGTGGTCTCGCCAACACTGTTGCCATGCGGTTTCTAAGAGTTGTTTCTGTCCCTACGGGACTTGAGAGCAGAGGGGCCTTGCTCTCCGAGGATAGTTTCTGAGCTGACATCTTCATCTTTCTCACTAGGCACATCTCCAAATCCATGGTGGAGGAGGGTCTGATCAGTGAGCGGGACCTCCAGACTGAACAGTGGTTGGACACAGGAAGCCCCGAGGCAAAGCGGCTCAAGGTGAGACGTGTCCCCATTTCCTTTCACTTTGTGAATTGAAAAATCACAGCAGCTTTGTCAGCTCCTGCTGGATCTCTCGGTTTCTGCAGCTCCATGGGGGTCGTGACCAGTTTGCCAAGTTTGATCATTGCTTTTTCAGTTTTAGGAGCGAGGTTTCCTTTCCAGCTCAGACTGATGGGACAGAATTCCTTCCACACTCTGCTGCCGCTCTCCCTGTCTGTCTCAGGGAACCCAAGCTGGTTATAATCCGACTTGAAATGTGATTCAGTCCAATGCAACGCTAATCGACACTGAATTTAATAACGATAATCTTTATTATTGTCACAAGTAAGCTTACCTTAATACTGCAATGAAGTTACTGTGAAAAGCCCCTAGTCACCACATTCCGGCCCCTGTTCGGGTACACAGAGGGAGAATTCGGAATGTCCAATTCGCACACGTCTTTCAGGACTTGTGGGAGGATACCAGAGCCCCCGGAGGAAACCCACGTGCAGACTCCGCACAGTGACAGTGACCCAAGCCGGGAATCGAACCCGGATCCTTGGTGCGTTGAAGCAACAGTGCTAACTACTGTGCTACCGTGTCGGGAATATTGCTCAGAAAAGGCATCCGCATTGGAAAAAGCCTCAAATGTACAGTCAGTACCATTCTTTTAAGGCTGATGTTGAGCTACTGTGTTGGCCAAAGTAGAGGGGACTTTACTCAGGGTCCTGTACCTCTGGTCCGCTCTTTGTAATCATCAGTACAACTTCCAGCTATTGGCCAGACCACAAACATACTGGTGGCACTGGAGACGGTACATTGTCCGTGGCGTTCCTCTTTACCTGGCAGCACGGTAGCACAGTGGCTAGCACAATTGCTTCACAGCTCCAGGGTCCCAGGTTCGATTCCTGGCTTGGGTCACTGTCTGTGCGGAATCTGCACATCCTCCCCGTGTCTGCGTGGGTTTCCTCCGGGTGCTCCGGTTTCCTCCCACAGTCCAAAGATGTGCAGGTTAGGTGGATTGGCCGTGATAAATTGCCCTTAGTGTCCAAAATTGCCCTTAGTGTTGGGTGGGGTTATGGGGTTAGGGTGGAAGTGTTGAACTTGGGTAGGGTGCTCTTTCCAAGAGCCGGTGCAGACTCGATGGGCCGAATGGCCTCCTTCTGCACTGTAAATTCTAAGATAATCTATGATTAATCTAGGACAAAGGTTTGGCACAACATCGTGGGCCGAAGGGCCTGTTCTGTGCTGTATTTTCTATGTTCTGTGTAAGGAGCAGCTGGAACTTTAACTGGATATAGTTTGGAACTCTCTTGCTCATTCTCCATTTTCTTTATACCTCTGATCTAATCTGAAAAATATTTCCATGTGTGGCAGTTTTCCAGGATTGCTGCATCCGCTATGGAATCTGAACCCTGCTGCGTTATCCATCCTTTAATTCATTATTCCTGAGTTCTTTTTCTCTTCTCCCAGTTTGGGGGCTCCATTGCCTATTCTGCTTCACAGGTTGGGAGACCTTAGAGAATGGACTGACTTAGCCTCTGGTTTTCAGAGGGAGAGGGGGTTCCAGCTATACATCTAGCTTTTATCTGGTGTCAGAGCCAATTATGGGAAGTCACAGTGGGAGGACGGACTCAAGCTTAAAATAAGCCATTGATGAGTGAAATCAGGAAGCACTTTTTTCAAACAAATTTTATCTCGATCCCTTTCCCCCAAAAGGCCGTGAATGGTCAAATAATCAACGTTTTGAAGAGTGAGATGGGTAGATATTTGTTGGTAAAGATTAATCGAGGGCTATGACCAAATGGGAGAGGTACAAATCAGCCATGATCTGAATGAATGGCAGCACAAACTGAAGGGGCTGAATGGCCTAGTCCTGTTCCTCTGGTCCTCTATTGCCATAGGGATGGAGTTAAATATAAGGCACAAATATATATTCTGCTTGCTTCATTCCATCTATTTGCTTATCAATGTGTTGAATCACCTCGGCTCCATGGTTTTGGCAGTGCCTGCCGGTGATGTGAGGTGTGTGGTTCAGTGGGTTAGCATCCCTGTCCCTGAACCAGGAGTTGTGGGTTCAAGTCCGACTCCAGGATTTGATGGCCACTGAAGGTGCGTTCGTAACGCAGTCACGTAGGTTGAGTGTCAAACTGCGAATCCTTCCAGTATCGTCGGCAGGCAGTAAAAGCAGGGGTTTGTCCTGGTCAGCTTGATGTGGAGTGGCTCCCCTACAGCTATAGCCTCTGGATTCAGGAGAAGCACGCTAGAGAAAGCAGATGGAAGCGTGTGCTTTGTCTGCCTTAAGCGTCTCTAGACAGGGTAAGTCTTGGAAATCTGAGGGATCTGTCATGTGCTACCAGTGATCGGTTGAAATGGCCATCAGTGCCACTTTTAGCGTGAGTCCAAAAATGAACCTGTCTACACTTCCATTAACCTGCACTCTGAACTCTCTCTGACATATTTCTCAGGTGGAGGAACCAACCATTCTGTCGGATAATGAAGATGCTGTCGATTGTCGGCAATGGACTCAACACCACCTCGCTGCAGCAGACATCCGGATGCCACCCTCCATGGCCCTGACACCGCCTCAGGGAGAGTTTGATTCTGATTGTATGGATGTGAACGTCCGAGGTCCAGGTACCCGTCCTGTCAGACAGCCAAGAAAAGGCTTTTTCCATTAGAGAGGACCTTTCCAGTATTGTGTTGGCAAAATACTTTTGTATGCTGGAGTAGTAAGCCATTCGGACCCAACGTTTCCCATTCACATCCCCAGCCAGCTGCTGGTTACATGCCAGCATTGGCCAACACCGAGGCTTTCTGCACGCCTCCTTGGCTGGAGATGGTATGTGTTACAGAAGGGCCAATGTGCTACTCAGGGGCTGCATTTTGGCATAGTCTGATTGGGGTCAGTGACTGCACAACATTGAGAGCATGAGGGTCACAACTTCCTTGGGTCATTGAGTGGTGATTAAGAGTAATAAATGTGACTATTTTCCTGTTCCCTATGCCCGGGGCATTGTGATACCACAAGGAAGGGTGAGATCAACTAACGCTGTAGAGACCAGAGATTGAACCCTCAACATTCTGGTCTGTAAGGCTCAATATCACTAAGGCCCTCTTTTACAAAGAGTGATTAGAATGAGGGACCTACATGGAGTGGTTGAGGCAAACAGCAGAGTTATCTTGAAAGATGCTAGTTATATTTGCGGGGGAGAAAGGAATATGAGGATATATAATATGTTTAGATGTCGGGTGTGAGGAGATTCGTGTGGAGCATAAACACCAGCATGTAACAGTTGGGCCGAATGGCCTGTTTGTATGCTGTGAAATGCTACAGAACCTGTGTGAATTGTCACAGAAGTACCATTTTATATTAAGTTGCAAACCTCTTCAAGAATAAAACACTAAAGCGTGTAAGCTCTTTGAGTGAAAATCAATCCTTGTGCTTGTTTAGATGGCTTCACCCCACTGATGCTGGCCTCTTACTGTGGTGGAGGACTGGACACAGGCTTGACTGAGGAAGAGGAGCAGGAGGACTCGTCGGCCAACATCATCTCAGACCTCATCTACCAAGGCGCCAACCTCTGTGCGCAGACGGACCGAACCGGCGAGACTGCCCTCCACCTGGCTGCCCGTTATGCCCGGGCAGATGCTGCCAAGCGACTTCTCGATGCGGGTGCTGATGCCAATGCTCAGGACAACACTGGGCGAACCCCTCTCCACGCTGCAGTCGCGGCTGATGCTCAAGGAGTCTTCCAGGTAGAGTTATAGAAAGATACGGAGCAGTTCAGTTTATCTGGTTTATCAGACCAAGTGTTAGTAAGGAAGGAAAATGTTGCGATTACACTGGGTGTTCCAAAAGTGCCTTGCAGCCAGTGAAGTACGTTCTGAACCCATAGTCATCTGCTCTACTTCAAAGTGACGTCCAGGGATCTTTCACAACAACTGATAGGCTGGGTTTAGAAACGGCACCTCCGAAGTGAAGCACTCCCTCAGTACTGCACTGAAGTATCGACCTTATTGTTATACTCAAATCCTGGAATTGGACTCCCTACTGAGCCATGCCAGCCTGCACAATGCAGAGCAACACCAAGGCAGCACAGCATGATTCCAGAGGCTCCCCCAAATAGGGAGGTGTACGCCTGGTGTGTCAGTCGGAGAGAAAACTGCAGGAGTGAGAAAGGAGGCACAGAATAGTGAGTTCCTGAGAAACAACCCGTTGTATTCAGAATGAATTGGATGAGGAGGGTTGGGTTGGGTTTTGGGATTACATCGGATTCGTAAATGCTCTGGAGATGATACATGAGAAACACGTTCAATTGGTACTGAATCAGTATCATAAAATGACACAGGACAGAAGAAGGCCATTCACCCATTGTGCCTACTGTTTGCAGAGTTTATGTTATTCCTCAGCAAAGGTTCAGTGCTGCAACTGAACCTGCTTTTTAACATCATTCAATATGTTGGAACTTAATGATTTCAGTGCTCATCTGCCAACCTATCTGCTGCAATTAAAAATATCGACAAATTAGCAACTGTCCTAAAATTGTGATTGATCTGAGATTAGGTGAGAAAAATACAGAACCAAAAGGAAAGAGAATGATATTAAACTAATTAGACGGCTGTTTCTTTTTTTTTCAATAAATTTAGAGTATCCAATTATTTTTTTTTCCAATTAAGGAGCTATTTAGCGTGGCCAATCCACCTACCCTGCACATCTTTGGGTTGTGGGGGTGAAACCCATGCAGACACGGGGAGAATGTGCAAACTCCACACGGACAGTGACCCAGAGCCGGGATTCGAACCCGGGTCCTCAGCGCCGTGGTGCCAGTGCTAACCACTGCGCCACATGCCGCCCCTTCGACAGCTGTTTCTAAGAACTGGAACAGGGTTGATAGGTTGAATGACTTCCTCCTGGTCTTTTTTTTTTCAATTAAGGGGCAATTTAGCGTGGCCAATCCACCTACCCTGCTCGTCTTTTGGTTGTGGGGGTGAGACCCACGCAGAACGGGGAGAATGTGCAAACTCCACACGGACAGTGACCCAGAGCCGGGATCCGGGGACTCTAGATTTATTTATTTTTTTTAAACTGCTGACTGAAAACTATTCCTTGTCTCCCCAGAGATCACTGCGATGCAATGAAGCCAGTTTGTGTGAAGTATGTAATCATAACTAGTCACAGTAAAGGTGAACTATGTACTGTTCACTCTCCACCCAGATACTCATACGGAATCGAGCCACAGACCTGGATGGGCGAATGGTTGATGGATCCACTGCTCTGATTCTCGCTGCCCGCCTCGCTGTCGAGGGAATGGTCGAGGAACTAATAGCCTGCCACGCCGATGTCAACGCTGTGGATGAGATTGGTATGTTTGAGAGTGTTGGGGTTGTACACAGAGGCATCTACTCAAACCATAATCCAGGGCCTTTGCGTCAAATGTCTGTCAACGTCAATAGCAACTGGAGTAAAAAAAAGTCTTGAGCTGTTTTACAGGAGCGATTATCAGACAAAATTTGACACTGAGCTACAAGAGGGGATGTTAGGTCTGATAACCCAGTGCTTAGTTAAAGAGGTGGGTTTGACAGAATCTTAAAAAAATTAGGGGTGGGGAGGTTTACAGAGGGAGTGCCAGGGATTAGAACCTTGGCCCCTGAAAGTTTGGCTGTCAGGGAGGGTAATCTGGGATGCACAAGAGGCCAGAATTGGAGGAAATACAGAGATCTTCTAAGGGTTGTAGGACTGGAGGAAGTTACTGTGATAAGGAAGTGTAAGGCCGTGGGAGGATTTGAATATTTTACAATTGTGACGTTGATGGACAAACAGCAAAAATAGGTCAGCAAAGACAAGAGTGATGGGTTAATGGTACGAGTTAGCGTGTGATCAGTAGACATTTGAATGGTCTCAGATCTATGGGGTGGTTGGTAGGTGGGAGCCAGGCCAGGAGAGAATGTTTCTGGTGTAGATACATGACTTCTCACAAAACTGGTTCCTTCTACTAAGTCTGACCATTGCTAATGTTCTTGCTTGCTGCAATGAGCTGGAAATTGTAAATAACTCCACTACTTCACCTGGATGTTTAGGTAAATCTGCCTTGCACTGGGCTGCAGCAGTGAATAATATTGATGCCACTCTAGTTTTGCTGAAGAATGGAGCCAACAAGGATATGCAGGATAGCAAGGTAAGGAAAGGAGTACGTCACTCTCATGTATATCAGCAACACTCTTGTCAATTCTTTAATCCCCGTTCCATGAACAGATAGTTTGAAACTGAGTTATCAAATCCAATGACAAGCCCCCCCCCCCCCCCCCACCACCACCACCACCACCACCACCAAGAGGAGCAGGAATGGCGGTAAAGTTGCTTCACTTCCCCCAACACCATAAGTAAAGCACAGAGTTGGTACAGCAGAGAAATAAACCATTCAGTCCATTCTGTCTGTGCCCGCTCTCTGGATGAGCAATTCACCTGGTGCCATTAACCTCAGCCTTACTCCTTCGTCCCACAACCGTGCACATTCTTCCTTTTCCGACGATAATCCAATTCCCTCTTCAATGCCTCATTTGTGCCTGCCTCCACCACATTCTTAGGCCGAGTATTCTCGATCCGAACCACTCCCTGCGTGAAAGATTTTCCTCCTGTCTCCATTGCATGTCTTGCCCAGTACCTTAAATCCGTTCCCTCTCATTCTCCATCTTTCCACCAGTGGGCTTTTCCCGATCGATTCCGTCCAGACCCCTCGCGAATTTGAGTATCTAATCCCCTCTCAGGATTGTCTTCTATAGTTTTTCTAAGTAACTGAAGTTTCTCATCCCTCAGATCATTCTTGTGAATCTTTTCTGCTCTCTCTGTCAGGCCCTTCACACCTTTTCTCAAGTGAGATGCCTAGAACAAGGGGCAGTATTCCAATTGAAGCTGAAAAAGTGTTATATATAAGTTTAACATAACCTCCTGTACTCTAGCCTCCGATTAATAAAGCATAGGATACTGTAAGCTTCATTTTTTTTTTAGAGTACCCAATTTGTTTTTTCCCCAATTAAGGGGCAATTTAGCGTGGCCAATCCACATCATTTTGGATTGTGGGGGTGTAACTCATGCAGATACGGGGGGGGAGAGTGCAAACTCCACACGAACAGTGACCCGGGGCCAGGATCAAACCCGCTATCTACTGCGTCACCCTGCTGCCCCTACTGCATGCTATTAACTGTGTTCTCAAGCTGCACAGCCACCTTCAATGACGTTTTGCACGTGCAAGCCCAGGTCCCTCTGCTCCTGCACCCCATTCAGAATTGTACCCCCTTTAGTTTCTATTGCCCCTCCATGCTCTTCCGAGCAAAGTGAATCACTTCACATTTCAGATTAGGTCCTTTTAGTTTATAACTATAGGTCAATACTTTTTTTTTTTTTTTATTAAGGGGCAATTTAGCGTGGCCAATCCACCTACTCTGCACATTTTTGGGTTGTGGGGGCGAAACCCACGCAGACACGGGGAGAACGTGCAAACTCCACACGGACAGTGACCCAGAGCCGGGATCGAACCTGGGACCTCAGCGCCGTGAGGCGGTTGTGCTAACCACTAGGCCACCGTGCTGCCCCCTCTATAGGTCAATACTTAACGGGTAATTTTCATTCTGGTTGTGGGCAACAAATGTCCACATTTACCCAAATTCAGATAAATCATTTTCTATGATTCGCTGACAAACGCACAACCTGTGGTTTTCCTAGCCCAGCCTCATTATCAATGTCCCTCAGGGTAGGTGGATTGGCCAAGCTACATTGTCCCTGAATTGGAAAAAAAGAATTGGATGCTCTAAATTTATAACTTAAAAAGAAAACGATCGCTATACCTCCCGTCTCATTGTGCCGCACCTTACGAGGACTGGGACTGGAGGAAACCATTCAGCCTCTAGAGCTTATCACTATTCAGTTAGTCCATGACCCATCTGTCTTTGAATTCAATTGATCTGCCTTGGTCCCATATTCCTTGATTTCCTTGCCTTACGAAAGTCTGTCAATCTCGGCTGTGGAATTTTGAACTGACCCCTGGCCTCATAGAATTTTGGAGGAAAGATTTCTTAATTTCCTTTTCTTCTTTTGTGTGAAAGTGTGCTACCTGTCGTGAGTCCTTTGTTTTGAACTCTCCTAACAAAGCAAATAGTTCTTCTTTATCTACTCTATCAACTCCTTTAATCATCTTGATTAACATTCTATGCTCGAGAGTATGGAAGCCTAGTCTGTAAATCCGGTCCACATCTTACAACCTTTTTGACGCCAGTATCATTCTGACAAATGGTAGAATACATTCTCTGTGGTTTGAAGCAACTATATCCTTTTGCACTATTTCTTAACGGCAAGGAAACATTTATTTTTCAGGAGGAGACGCCGCTCTTTCTGGCTGCCCGTGAAGGAAGCTTTGAAGCTGCCCAGATGCTGTTGGACCACTTTGCCAACCGAGACATCACAGACCACATGGATCGATTACCACGGGACATTGCACAGGAGCGGATGCATCACGACATTGTGCAGCTGCTGGATGAGTACAACGCTGTACGGAGCCCTCAGGGGCAAGGGGTTCACATGGGCTCACATTCAATGTCCCCCCTCATGTGCCCGCCAAATAGTTACATGACTAACTTAAAGCAAACACCCCAGGGAAAGAAAGCGAGGAGGCCCAGCTCGAAGAATTCAGGCTCCGGGAATAATAGCAACATGTCTAAGGACTCGAAGGAACCAAAAGGAAGGAACAAAAAGTTGAGTTTGGATTGCCACGCATCCCTCATGGAAAGCTCAGTGACGTTGTCTCCCGTGGACTCATTGGATTCACCACGTGCCTACGTTACCAACCCTACATCACCGATCGTGACATCCTCTGGAATCCTGCATCCTGCGGGCTCCTTGTCGGTGCTCGCCAACCCGCCAGTGAATGGGATTCTGGAAGGTCCCTTCACTCTTTCCTTGGGAGGACTTGGTGATCTTGGAGAAGTCGCTCAGAATGCTGCCATCTTATCCATGAGCCACATTCAGCCACGCCTCTCAATGTCACAAGTCACTGGCCAGCCCAACTGCCTTCTGAATGCCAGTGGCCTTGGTCTCAATGTAGGGATGGTGAGCCCTATCACCGCCGTACCCTTTGACTGGCAAACGAGGATTCCCAGCTCACAGTGCAACTCGGTAATCAACCTCGTGCAACAGTCTGCCGGGCCACATGTCGGTATGCACCAACCGAGTCAAATCCTGCAGCGTGGCTTAGTGCTGCAGAGCCACATGACCATGGGCAATGGATCTCAAATGATCAACCAGCAGAGTCCAGTCAAGCCCCAAAACCCAGTTGAGCAGCAGGCAATTTCCCAAGCCTCGCAAGCACAACAGAGGCACACCCCGTCCACCACCGGCCACTCCATCCAGCAGAGCCTGTTAAGGAACGAGATGGCGCGAATACCTGATCGCTGCAACCAATCGATCTCTCCGCAGGAAGCCCAGCCTCCCCAAGCCAATGTGCCACCATTTTACAAGCAGCACAGCAACACCACCACCGAGGACTACCTGACTCCCTCTTCCAAACACAGCTACTCTTCCGGGCACGATAATACGCCCAAGCATTACCTCCACCTGAAGAATGAACACCCCTACCTGACCCCATCCCCAGAGTCGCCTGAACAGTGGTCCAGTCCATCTCCACATTCCATGTCTGATTGGTCAGACTCCACCCCCAGCCCAGCTATAATTGGACATCAAGTTCAAATGCAGCATATGACTGAACAAGCAACCAAAATGCAAGTTTTTGCGTAAAATACGTCATTCGCTCTTTTTATTAAAAAAAAGAGAGAAGTCTCTATAGGATATTAGGACCTGGGCTATTATTATTTTTGTTGTTCCTCCTCCTTTCGCCATTTGAAGAGACAGTCGTGAAGGTGTCGGTTCTGTCGTAACGCCGGCTGGATTTGCAATGGAGGTCGTCTTTCAGTTTTGAATTTCAAAAGAAAAGATTTTTAAATCTTTTCCAAGCAAATGGTGAGAAGGAAGGTTTTCAATGTATTCCTGTCTCACTATGGTCACTGCCTTTACCGTACGTGTTTATGAATCAGCAGGGGCCGCTTAGTAGTCGGTGAAGCCTGTTACGTTTCAAATGTTCTCCTCAATATGCGACACCTCTTTCAAATACTTGTCGCTGAGCATTAAAAGCCCTTTTGTTTTTCCTCCTGAAGTACTGGACTTCACTCACCTATTCCTGGTTTGACCGACGCCTGGGTTACTTTAGTTTTGCCAGGCTTTTTTTTGTCTGGCATTGCTACGACCCCCCCTCCCCCGAGAAGGACCCTGAGAAATCACCTCGGATGAACTTGGACAAGAGGACTCGGATGCTACATTTACTACTGCCTCTCCTGAGTAAGGTGCACCCCCCACACTACATTAACTTAGCTGTTACAGTAAGTCCAGTTCCTTCTCATTGCGACTCCCAATATGATCTGTCACCTGCGGTCAACAACCATCCCAGAGTAACTGGCTAAAATAAACCCTTGAGGAAATTGTGCTTCAAGCAACTCAAACACTTAAAGATAAAACACTGTCCAAACCATTAAAGCCTCAAGTGTAGGGTCATCCTATCATTTCATTATATATAAAGTAATTAATATGAGAGTTTTTAATATGATTTCTTTCTCTCGTGCTCTTTTTCTGCCTGAATCCTCAATAAGCTTTTCAAAAACTTACTGCCATTGGATGATGGCAAGAGCACCATTGTATGTTATTTAACTGTTCCGAGTTTCAGAGGAACACTGTTGTTCGTTTTTATTGTCAAGTTCTTCCAGTGTAGAGAGGAAACCCTGAGAGGCTTTTCCAAGAATTGTCCAGAGTGTTGTTGAAAGGCCAGACTGTCGAACAAAGTTCTGCCTCAAACCCAACCCAGCGAAACAATCAGTAGCAAAGCTTACTCAATCATTCTGTTTCAAATTGCCCAGAGACTGATCAGTATATCCTCTTGGTTACTTCAGTTACTGACAAGGCCTCAAAATGGCCAGTGAGTTACAAATTCATACAAACCTATTGTGTCACATTATTCATTGCGTAATTGTAATTGTCACCGTTTTATTTTAAAGATAAAGAGACGTCAAATATTCCATATTTTAAAATTGGCTATAGTCTGAAGCGGGGTTGACAATTGCTCCATTAGAGAAGTTTACTGATTAATACAGCTGGAAAATATGAAGCCTGTTAAAATGAGCTCATTAACTGAGCATATAATCGGTGAGAGTGAATCTAGCAGGTCTGTGAAGATCGAAGATTTGGCTAAAGTTCAGAAAGATTGGTTCTGGGCACTCGCTTAATCAGGGCAGGAGTCTTGAACGGGGCCATAGCATTGCATCCAGAGGTAGAGGCTTTGAAATGAACTGTCCAGCCCTTCTCCAGCAAGGAGCTCGAGTTCCACTCATATCCAGCCCAGCTCATTTCTGAAGTCTTTTTAAGCCAGGAAAGGTGAGCCCAGTATTAGACGCTACAACAAAGCAGCAAACACCTGAATCTGTCTGTTTAAAAACTAAATCTATATTTAATAACCTGCTATAATTAGCAACAGGGTTACAGAGGTTCCATTTTATTTTAAGTTGGAGGATCGCCCTTGAACCTAATGGTGCCCAGCATCGAAAACCAGTGTTCAATTTCACTGCCAGTTCATGCAATCGCATCGAGAGATGAAGTCATTCCAGCAGTGTCAGGTGCCACAGGGCTCTTGGGTTAAGAGGGTGGCTGCGTTTGGTCGAGGCAGTAAATGTTGTAGTTCACCACCTTAAGTGGCAGGTACCTGCCAGAAAGAAGATCGAGATGTCTTGTGATTGTTGATGGAGGTTTTGAGTCAGTGGAGTTTGCAGTGGTTGGCTAAGAATGTGTTTTACGGTGCAGCTATCCCAAGATGCTGACAGGTGGTGCATGTGATGGCTGAAGAGGTTCTAATTTTTCACTAAGTTATTTCTTTTGTGTGTCCCCACCTTCTCCCCAACCTGGATTGCCAATTCTGATTGGATGTACAGTATTCCAGGAGGTGTCACCCTGTGGCCTCCAGCCTCCTCCCCCGACAATTCTGCTGCTAATTGCCTAACATGTCCATCCTCATGATGCACTATGTTAGACATCAATCAGAAAACTCTTTCTTACCTGATTTTTGTTTTCCTGGTTAGCCAAGTAGAAAGTGACCTGTCTCTCAGATATTTATGAGTAAAAGCAAAATTGATGGAAAAAAAAAACAAGAAGATGATCAATTTTTTAAATGGCTCCTCCAGTTTTCTCAGTACCTTTGGCAATTCTAGGATGACCCTGGGTGGCTGACTGTCCTAAATTCATGATGTGGAGATGCCGGCGTTGGATTGGGGTGAGCACAGTAAGAAGTCTTACAACACCAGGTTAAAGTCCAACAGGTTTGTTTCAAACACGAGCTTTCGGAGCACAGCTCCTTCCTCAGGTGAGGAAGGAGCAGTGCTCCGAAAGCTAGTGTTTGAAACAAACCTGTTGGACTTTAACCTGGTGTTGTAAGACTTCTTACTGTATCCTAAATTCAGCACTGCTGACCCGCCTTATTCTCGTGCAAGAAAACGGCAAAAAAACTGCAACAATGCAACATCAAACCTCTAAATTAGATAAACTTACTTCCAGGGAGCAACGGAGATTGGGGTTGAATTAGATTGCCTGTGGGGAACTTGATACCCTTAGTGAGTGAAGAGAATTTGTTTCCCTGCTCTGTGGGTCCTCACCTCCGGGTGTGCAGCTGGATTTTATTTCCCCAATATTAATTTATTTTTTAAACAAACTTGAATAAAACATGACCTTGATGGTTCAATGGTGTCCAGTCAAACTGCCTACAAATCTGACGACCATGCCGTGGTTGCTGATGGCCACCCAGTAATAAACATCTACTGCCTCGACCGACCCAAAGTAATAATGAGAATTCAACATTTATCGGCCAATGTTCTGTTGTGAAACATCAGACCTATTCTAATTTAACTTGAGTGTGTGTTGAATGAGCAAAGAGAAAGGGCTGGATTCTCCATCGAGGAGATGCTCCATTTCGCCGGCAGCGCGCTCACGTCTGTGGATTTCCCAATGGCGTTGGGGTGCCCACAATGAGAAACCCCCATTGGCCCGCTACCGGGACGGAGAATTCTGCTGCCGGCAGGGGTGCGCCGCACCCGAAAACGGGTGGGGCAAGACGGAGAATTCCGCCCGAAATCTTTCACTGACGCGCAATCCCCCCCCCCCCCCGTGGATTGAGGAAGAATTTTTGAGGCCTCTTCTTGGCAACAAAAGGCACCAAAACAAAGTCCGAAAGCCATTTTTCAGAATCATAGAATCCCTACAGTGCAATAAGAGGCCATTCGGCCCATTGAGTGCACCGGCCTAGGCGCACGCCCCCACCCTGTCCCAGTAACCCCACCTAAACTTTTGGACACTAAGGGGCAATTTAACATGGCCAATCCTTTAGCAGCCTAAGGCTCGGGATTTGGCATCTGAAAGCCGATATTGAGAGGAATGAATCCAAATTGCCCAATTCAGGTAGCTGAGAGGTGGGATAAGCATTGCAACTGCCCCTTTCTAATAATTTGGCTTCAGGGAGCATGAGATGGCCCTGTGGTTGGTAGGTGGAAGTTCTCCTTCTCCTGCCCAAGGTATGTTTCATGTCTTTGAGGTCAGACTTCCCCATCTCCAAATCTGTTCCTAAGTGCTGATCCCTGCCGAAGAGTAACCGAGATAGTATTACCCGTTCATCTGCAAATGTGAGGAGAGGGATGAGGAACGCACTTTTTTGCTAGGAGCTATATGCCATGTGGACAGGATTATGGTCAGAAGTCAGCCATAGTGTTGTCTAAATTCAGTAAAAACCCTAATCTCTGCATCTCATTACCAAGGAGAGGATAGAAATGGACCTTGTATATTTTTAAAGAAAGAGATCTTTTATGTCAACTCGTTGTTTATAAATCGCCTCGAAGCCCACTCTGGAGGGCCTGGACAGTTGGCTATTGGAGATGGGGGTGGTGGGGGAGGAGCAGGTATCAAACCTGAAGAAGGAATTAAGTTTTGAATTGCAAGTTGAGGGAAAGGGTGGCGAGCTAGAATTGTGCGTCAGATGGTAGGTCGGATGAGAGAGGGGGAAAAGTGACGAGTCGGGGGAGCTAAGGCCCTGCAGGGAAGCAGAGTACAGAGTGTGAGCTTTGAGTGGGATACAGGGTTCAGGTAGTCTTGGACCCACAAAGGATGGACTGTACAAGTTAGCGTCAATTAAAAATCAAGCAAAAATTCAAGAGGGCGCACACTGCTCACGATAATGAGGACACCCTGTTAGTTGGGCTTATTTCATGCCTTAGTTGGGACTGAATTTATGAGGGACCTATATATATATTTTATATATTTTTTCTCAACATTCTTGGTCAGTAGCGCAGCTCAAACAATAGAATGTACATTTAAAGCATTAACGGATTTTTTTTTTTAAAAAAAACAAACTGTAAATAAATCAAATTGAAGAACAAAAAAAAAACATTTACTCATTTCAAAAGTACTTGCTGTTTGAAATGTTTCACGTACTCAAATAAAAGTTCAATTTCTTATTAGTTGTATATCACATGGATACAGCCAACATACTTGGCTGTTCATTCTTAGAAGGACTCTTTCTAGACATTTTATAATATTTCAAGCCTTTTTACAAAAATGTAGCTTTAATCTGTACAGAAAAAGTATTTTAAGTCACATCTTTTGTATGCAACGAATAAAGGTTGTGAGGTAAACATACTTCAAAAATAAAGCTGTAGGAAACTACACAATGTGGATCTCAAGTGTTTTATTTACAATGAAACCACCGACTGAGCTCCAGGATGGGTATTTACAATTATGTACAGTAAATTCACAAACATTGCGACATTATTTCAATGCAAGATGATATTGATAGTGAGTTGAGCCAATATTCTTGAAATGTCTTCATATCCCAAAGTGATATGAACTCTGGCGAAGAACAGTTTTTGAGGTGCGTTCATATTTGGCCTGAGTTTATTACAGGCAAGTCTCACTGTACAAAAATCCCTTCACAGCTGAAACGAGAACGGAATGCATTCAATGTCCTGCTTTCTGGAAAAAAAAAATGAAAATCGCTTATTGTCACGAGTAGGCTTCAATGAAGTTACTGTGAAAAGCCCCTAGTCACCACATTCCGGCACCTGGCCGGGGAGGCTGGTACGGGAATCGAACCGTGCTGCTGGCCTGCTTTAAAAGCCAGCGATTTAGCCCAGTGAGCTAAACCAGCCCCTCTGATCTAATTTCTAATCATTTGCCACACTATTATATCGGACAACTGTACTACTGGGCGGCAAATGTGTCAATGGTGCGCAAGTGGATGATGGAAGGGGAGGGGGCAGCTTGGAAACGAATGGAGAGGGCGTCCTGTGGCAACACAAGCCTGGGGGCCCTAGTAACGGCACCATGGCCGCTCCCCCCCACGAGGTACACCACGAGCCCGGTGGTGGCGGCCACCCTCAAGATATGGGGGCAGTGGAGGCGACATAGGGGGGAAATGGGAGGTCTGTTGGCGGCGCCAATAAGAGGGAACCATAGATTCATCCCGGGGAACATCGACGGGGGATTTCAGAGCTGGTACAGGGTGGGCATACGGCAGCTGAAGGACCTGTTTATAGAGGGGAGGTTTGCGAGCCTGGGAGGGTTGGAAGAGAAGTTTGAGCTCCCCCCGGGAAACATGTTCA
The DNA here is from genome assembly GCF_902713615.1 of Scyliorhinus canicula. Lineage (NCBI taxonomy): Eukaryota > Metazoa > Chordata > Chondrichthyes > Carcharhiniformes > Scyliorhinidae > Scyliorhinus > Scyliorhinus canicula. The sequence continues at coordinate 8,086,904 of NC_052170.1, forward strand.
GATATTTACAAGTGAAGGCATTTGCTAGGCGGCAGGTGGAGGGGTTTCCCCTGCTCCCCAGTAAGGGGGCGAGTGATAGGGTGCTCTCGGGGGTCTGGGTCGGAGGGGGGAAGATATCAGACATCTACAAGATAATGCAGGAGGCGGAAGCAGCATCAGGGGAGGAGCTGAAAGCCAAGTGGGAAGGGGAGCTGGGAGAGCAGATAGAAGACGGGACGTGGGCGGATGCACTGGAGAAGGTCAACTCTTCCTCCTCGTGTGCGAGACTGAGCCTCATTCAATTTAAGGTGCTGCATAGAGCTCACATGACGGGGACAAGGATGAGCCGGTTCTTTGGGGGGGAGGACAGGTGTGTCAGATGTCTGGGAAGCCCAGCGAACCATGTGCATATGTTCTGGGCATGTCCGGTGCTGGAAGGGTTCTGGAAGGGGGTGGCAAGGACGGTGTCGAAGGTGGTGGGGTCCAGGGTCAAACCAGGATGGGGGCTTGCGATCTTTGGGGTCGGGGTAGAACCGGGGGTACAGGAGGCTAGGGAGGCCGGAATACTGGCCTTTGCGTCCCTAGTGGCTCGACGAAGGATATTAATTCAATGGAAGGACGCGAGGCCTCCAAGCGTTGAAACTTGGATTAACGATATGGCTAGCTATATTCAGCTAGAAAGGATCAAATTTGCCCTGAGAGGGTCGGTACAGGGATTCGCCAGGCGGTGGCAACCTTTCCTTGACTTTTTAGATCAGAGATAGACGTTCGGGGTCGTGGCAGCAGCAACCCGGGGGGGGGGAGGGAGGGGGGAGGAGGGAGGGGGGGGGAGGGGGGAGGAGGGAGGGGGGGGGAGGGGGGAGGAGGGAGGGGGGGGGAGGGGGGAGGAGGGAGGGGGGGGGAGGGGGGAGGAGGGAGGGGGGGGGAGGGGGGAGGAGGGAGGGGGGGGAGGAGGGAGGAGGGAGGGGGGGGGGGAGGAGGGAGGGAGGGGGGGGGGGGGGGGAGGAGGGAGGGGGGGGGAGGGAGGGGGGGGAGGGGAGGGGGGGGCAGCAAGGGTCGTGGGGGGACATGCACGACTGTAACGCGGGCAAGTCTGCTCGCTGCTCATGTCTGAAACTGTAGGCTGCCTTGTTTGTTAAGGTTGCCTGGGGGGGGGGGGGGGAGGACTGGTGCGCGCGAGAGGGCGGGCGTGGGAGGGATATTTGCCTAGAGGGATTGTGTTGTAAATAATTTAAAAATTAGTAGGGGTAAATGTTTGTATGGAAAAACTCTTTCAATAAAAATTATTTAAAAAAAAAAAAAATATCGGACAACTGAAAGAGCGAGGGAGGTTTGTCCATGAGGGTGCATTCACATCATGGGCGGGAGTCTCCGTCGGCCGATGCCGGAATGGGAAAACGTGATTGGGCGGAGAATCAGTCCCGACAACAAAATCGTGGCCGGCGACGGTTTCACGCCGAATCGCAATTCTCCGGTGCCTCGGCAGCGGCGTCAGTGTGTTCCAGAATGCACTTACAGTGAACACAGTTGGCTTATCATTAGTGGGCCCGACCTGGTATTCTCTGAGGTCTCCACGATTCTCCACCGGGGCGAATTCCCGAAGGCAAGGTTCACTTGTGCTTTTAAAAATGATGAAACCGGCGCTCTAACTGGTGAGGGAGAGACAGGAGGTTGGACACAGAGAGGCGTGACTGTGGGCTGCCGGGCCGGGCACTGGCCGGGCTGGCTGTGGTTGGGGGGGTGGCCCTCCCACGGGACTGGGGCAGTGCCCAGGCACAAACCGCCATTGTCACAGCCTGCAAGGCAGCCATCTTGCTGTGCACCCCACTGACACCCCCCTTGGTCCCTGGTTCTGCAGAGTGATACTGGCTATATGGGTGCTCCCACCCTACTCCCCTGATCCCACCCTCCGTCATATCCCTCCCAACCGGCCTCCACCCGCCGGTGGGGCATCAGGTGGCCACTGTAGCTCCCACAAGGGGGTGCCAGATGGGGCAATGCCAGCCAAGATGCCACTGGCAGTAGGGATGGGCGCCAGGCCAGAGACCCCCACGGTTCCAGCGACAGATGGGGTCTGGGACATGGGGATGGGGGAGGAGGACGTGACATTTGGCAGCAGGGAGCACCATGTAGCCCGTTGGGCATGGGGGTATGCACCATGCTAACACATCGGCCTTTCGCCCTCTGAGGACAATGGATATTGGAATTCAACCAGCAATGGTGGGCTTCCTCCTAGTCGCTGCAGTCCTGGGGAATGCCCTGCGGATGTACGAGCTGGAGCCGCCCGAGGAGGAGGAAGCTGCGGAGCGTGACCCAGAGGAACAGGAGGCAGCCGATCAGGATGGACAGCCAGCCGCCCAACTGGACGAGGAGGAGGAGGTGCAGAGGAGGCACTGCATGAGGCCTCGCGTGTACTGGCAGCGCCTGTCATTTTGAGGAGCTGCCAGATCGGGCATGTCGCCGAAGATTCCAGCTGAGCAGGGGAACAGTGCGATATATCTGCCAGATCACAGCTGGCAGGGTGGGGACTGGGGGAGGACATCTGCTCCCGGTGGCCGTCAAGGTGACGGTCACCCTGAACATCTACGCCACAGGGCCCCCTCCAGGGGGGTAACTGGCCAGGGACACCGACAATGCATCCTACCCCCACACCCTACCCCTTCCCGGCCACCCCTCCCCCCCCCACCTGTAACCCCCTCCATGATACACACCTGTCACACTACAGGGTGGGGTCCATGCGATGGAGGATGATGACATCTCACACTGGAGCTCTGGTGCTCTGCATCGTTTGACGATGTCTGACTCCTGCCCATGGTAACGCCTCCCACCGTCCACCTGGGTGATCCCTGCATGTGAGCTGGGCCATTCCATCACACGGTCCCATCGGATCCCTGGGGTGGGGAGGGGAGGGAGGCCAGCCGAGCAACAATGTCTGCCCATAGCCCCCACCCCACCCCCAGCATCCACCCCCTGGCCAGCCCACCCCTCACACCCTTCTGACAGAGCACCGAGGCAGGTTGTAACAGTGTGAACAGGTGTTTTTAAAAATAAATTTAGAGTACCCAATTCCTTTTTTCCAATTAAGGGGCAATTTAGCACGTTCAATCCACCTACCCTGCATATCTTTGGGTTGTGGGGGCGAAACCCACGCAGACACGGGGAGAATGTGCAAACCCTACATGGACAGTGACCCAGAGCCGGGATCCAACCTGGGACCTTGGCGCCGTGAGGCAGCAGTGCAGGGGCTGGTTTAGCACAGGGCTAAATCGCTGGCTTTGTAAGCAGACCAAGGCAGGCCAGCAGCACGGTTCAATTCCCGTACCAGCCTCCCCGAACAGGCGCCGGAATGTGGCGACTAGGGGCTTTTCGCAGTAACTTCATTTGAAGCCTACTCGTGACAATAAGCGATTTTCATTTCATTTCAGTACCACTGCATCACCGTGCTGCCCTGTGAACAGGTGTTTAACGTTACAACATATATACAGCTTTGTATCCTAGCTCCTAAACTGTGCCCTGCACCTTTGCCAGCCTAACAGGTGTCTAATATTTGTGCCTTACGGGTCCTAACGTTACCCTAGGTAGTTCCCCAGACGGTACAGCACGAGTGGAGGTGACTTGCTGTGATTCCTGCCCTGCGACAGGGGTCCCTGTTGGCGTGCGTCTTCTGGGGCGACTGGGCCCGGCTACTGCTCGGGTGTCCCAGGTGGTGTGGTGCTGCCCTGTTCTGCCTGCTGCTCACCAGATGCACCAGGGACAGGAGAGTGGAGTCTGAGGTGCTGCGGTCTTCCGGCATCTCTGCTGTGGGAGTCCCCGGCAGAGGCCCCATCACCTCCTCCTCCTTCGGAGTTCCCGATGGCCTCTGGGCTACACCATGGGACGGGGGTGCGAGCGGAGCCATTCCCTGAGGCACCTCGACACCTGGCGCTGCCAGTCCTGGAGGCCCGCTCTGGTCTTGACCAGGGTCTGCATCCTCACAGCGATAGAGCACAGGGAGTGGACCATCTCGTCTGGGTCTGTGTCACATCACACTGTGACTGTGCCACCATCTCGTCTGGGTCTGTGTCACATCACCAGTGGCTGCGCCATCTCCCTCTGGGACTGGGCCACCTCCCTCGCTGCGTTTGTACCACACCGGTCAGGGCCTGGAAAATGCCACCGATGTTCTCAGCCATGGGCCGCTGTGACTGGGCCACACTCAGGAGCGCCTGGTGACTCTGGCACATGGCTGCCTGAGAGGCCGCAACCCTGTACTGGGCCTCAGCCAGCGCCTGCACAGAATGCTCCAGGCCTTGTACATGCTGATCCATAGCCAGAACCCTCGCCACCCATGCAGTGTTGGCCTGGGTGGTACGCAGTCGGGGGTTGGACTCCTCCAACTGCACCTACGGGTGCTGTATCCTCGCCGACAAAGCCTCATGTAGTCCCTGGCTCTGTGACTGCATCTCCACTAGAGATGGGACTGTCTGTTCCAGCAGCTCGAAACCCGTCTGGTCGGCAGCGAGTCCCTGGGATCGGCTCCCCCTCCGACTGTCCTTCCCCTCGGGAGTTCCTACCTCCACCTGCTGCACCGGAGCAGCTGGTGCGCACCAGAGGGTGACCTAGGAGCCTCTTCACTAATTTGCCCAACCGAGGTGAGTGGCCCTGGGATGATGAGGGGGTGTTGGAGGCAGCTGTGGCGGGAAATCAGTGTCATCCCCGGGTTCGAGCTCCGAGGTGTCCCGGGTGATAGACCTCCCTCCGTGTCGGTGCTCGGCACACAGGGAGGGTTCTGGCTGTGACTGGGGGCAGGGGACATCAGATGGACCAGACCCATCAACAGCAGCTCCTGAAAGGCACAAGTCACATGATTCGACCGCAGGCCGGTGGTGGTGGGGGGGGGGGATGTGGTGTTGGGTGGGTGGGATTGACACACGTGAAATGGGGAACCTCAACCAAACAGGGTTTCACGCCCTCGCTCACGGCCGATCACCTCACCCCGAGACCTCCCGTTCCTCCAGGCCGCCAACCACGTCCAGGGCCCGCTGCTTTGCCATGGTGAGGGGCCGCAGGTTCCAGCGGTCTCCCTCCAGTTTTCTCCAGCTCCTGGCGATTATGTGCGGCCTTCTCCATGTCGGGGGGAGGGGGAGAGAACGGCAGTGTTAGACAATCCGACGCAGGCAGCCCAGGGGGTGGGTGGCTGGTGGCCTCAGTGGCCAGGGCACGCAGCCATGGCGGCCGGTATTGGTGCTGGCATGCGGTGCAGGGTGGGGGTTCGGGCACCCTTGGGGTTGTTGGGGGGGGGGGGGGTAGAGTTTGAATGTGGGACGGGGTTGGCACTACTACCCTGGCCGCCCACTACCCTGGCCGCCCACTACCCTGACTGCCCACTACCCTGACTGCCCACTACCCTGACTGCCCACTACCCTGGCCGCCCACTACCCTGGCTGCCCACTACCCTGGCCGCCCACTATCCTGGCCGCCCACTACCCTGGCTGCCCACTACCCTGGCCGCCCACTACCCTGGCCGCCCACTACCCTGTCTGCCCACTACCCTGACTGCCCACTACCCTGACTGCCCACTACCCTGGCTGCCCACTACCCTGACTGCCCACTACCCTGGCCGCCCACTACCCTAGCCGCCCACTACCCTGGCCGCCCACTACCCTGGCCGCCCACTACCCTGACTGCCCACTACCCTGACCGCCCACTACCCTGGCCGCCCACTACCCTGTCTGCCCACTACCCTGTCTGCCCACTACCCTGACTGCCCACTACCCTGACTGCCCACTACCCTGGCTGCCCACTACCCTGACTGCCCACTACCCTGGCCGCCCACTACCCTAGCCGCCCACTACCCTGGCCGCACACTACCCTAGCCGCCCACTACCCTAGCCGCCCACTACCCTAGCCGCCCACTACCCTGGCTGCCCACTACCCTGACTGCCCACTACCCTGGCCGCCCACTACCCTAGCCGCCCACTACCCTGGCCACCCATTACCCTGGCCGCCCACTACCCTGGCTGCCCACTACCCTGGCTGCCCACTACCCTAGCCGCCCACTACCCTAGCCGCCCACTACCCTGACTGCCCACTACCCTGGCCGCCCACTACCCTAGCCGCCCACTACCCTGACTGCCCACTACCCTGATTGCCCACTACCCTGACTGCCCACTACCCTGGCCGCCCACTACCCTGGCTGCCCACTACCCTGGCCGCCCACTACCCTAGCCACCCACTACCCTGGCCACCCACTACCCTAGCCGCCCACTACCCTGGCTGCCCACTACCCTAGCCGCCCACTACCCTAGCCGCCCACTACCCTAGCCGCCCACTACCCTGACTGCCCACTACCCTGACTGCCCACTACCCTGGCCGCCCACTACCCTGGCCGCCCACTACCCTAGCCGCCCACTACCCGGGCCACCCACTACCCTAGCCGCCCACTACCCTAGCCGCCCACTACCCTAGCCGCCCACTACCCGGGCCACCCACTACCCTGGCCGCCCACTACCCTAGCCGCCCACTACCCTAGCCGCCCACTACCCTCGCCGCCCACTACCCTGGCCGCCCACTACCCTGGCCGCCCACTACCCTGGCTGCCCACTACCCTAGCCTCCCACTACCCTAGCCGCCCACTACCCTGGCCGCCCACTACCCTGGCTGCCCACTACCCTAGCCTCCCACTACCCTAGCCGCCCACTACCCTGGCCGCCCACTACCCGAGCTGCCCACTACCCTAGCCGCCCACTACCCTGGCCGCCCACTACCCTGGCCGCTCACTACCCTGGCTGCCCACTACCCTGGCCACCCACTACCCTGGCCGCCCACTACCCTAGCCGCCCACTACCCTGGCCGCCCACTACCCTAGCCGCCCACTGCCCTGGCCGCCCACTACCCTGACTGCCCACTACCCTGGCCGCCCACTACCCTGGCCGCCCACTACCCTAGCCGCCCACTACCCTGGCCGCCCACTACCCTAGCCGCCCAGAGGAGGTTGTGCAGTTTCTTACGGCACTACAGGCCGTCCCGGGCGGTGTTGCTGGTGTTGCTGACCGCCTCTGCCACCTGCGCCCAGGAACGGTAAATAGCGGCAGCTGGCATCCTCCTTCCTGGGGCAACACGTGGGGCGGGATTCTCCGATCGCCGAAGCCGAAATCACGTTGGGCGGTCGGGCGGAGAATCCCCATTTACGCCGGAATCGGGGGCGACGGCGTTTTTGCGATGCTCCGCTCCCTTGAAAACGTTGTACTCGACGGGTATGCCGCTCGCTGTTGAGGCGTCCTCAGGACGTCACCTGAGGCCATTCCCCCATGCTCCGCCCCCAATGGGCCGACTTGCCAATGGCGTGGGGCGCGTGTCCTCAGACTGTTTGATGTGGCAGCTGCGGACTGAGTCCAACGCAGCCATAGTCGGGGGGGGGGGGGGGGGGGGGGGCATTCTCCGGCCGTATCCGTAGGTAAAGCCGGGGGCTTTACGCTGGACGGCCGCTAGCCCCCCACCGGGAGGGGGGGCGGCGCCGACTTTCTGCTCGTACGACCAGACGGATCCTGCGGACGTAGACCCAGGACCGGAGAATCCAGCCCTTAGTCTCAGGTTCCTCCAGAGAATCCCGCCGCATGTCTAGAGCGACCCTTTGACAACCAGATAATATCCCCTGTAATCTGATCAGTGTCATTGCATCATCCTGTCACAATGCCTTCCAGGGAGCGGGTTAAAAGGAAATGAAACTTTTACTTTGCATAACATAACTGTCAAAATAGTTTATTTTGCAGTAACAAAACTGTCAAAAACGATGAATTATACTCTGACAGAATGGTCAAATGAAAGGTGAAAAATCTAATTCGAGAAGATGTTCTTGAAAACCCGCCTGAAAATATTTTTTTTGCATGATGTGGAGTGTTAACATTTGTAAAATCACATCTGTAAAATTCCCAACCACTGCTTGCATCGGATTGCATCTTTCTGGGATTCACGAGAGGCCCACTTGGAAAATGGAAGTTTCCCAATTCACTAACAAAAGTTCTGTTTCCTCTTTCAACGTGTGGTGACAGTACCGGGGATTGTTCCACCTTTAATTCAGCCAGCAAAGAGCTCCAGCTCATTTTTTGGTCCAATAAGCAGTGGGGGCTGTTTCTGATGAGGAAATCGAAAGCGAAAGGAAGAACTCGATACAAGTCTGACACAGCGAGGAGCAAATGGAACAGCAGCCACACTCACTCAGCTCCTTTATATTTTTGTGAGGGAACTTGCCACCATGCATCAAGGCATCCAAGAAGACGAAATTGAGGTACCCTTTGTAATAATAGTAACAACGGCTTTCTATCAGGGCTCGATCAGTGTCAAACAAGGGCTCGTCAACAGATAAGGAGTCAATTTGTGGTAATGGGAGTTCAGAACAAGGCACCTTAGCCTTAAAATTCGGACGAGGCCATTCAACCGTGAAGCCAGGAAGTACTTCACGGAAATGCTTGTAGAAATTTGGAACTCTGTTGCACCCCAGAAAATTGTTTCCGGGGTGGGAGAAAGCGGGGGGGGGGGGGGTCAATTTAAAATTACAAAACCATGTTTGATAACATTTTTGCTTGGTTATAACAGGATGCTGGAAGGGCAGCGCAGTGGGTTAGCACTGCTGCCTCACAACGCCGAGGTCCCAGGTTCGATCCCGGCCCTGGGTCACTGTCCGTGTGGAGTTTGCACATTCTCCCCGTGTCTGCGTGGGTTTCGCCCCCACAACCCAATGAGGTGCAGGGTAGGTGGATTGGCCACGCTTAATTGCCCCTTAATTGGAAAAAATTAATTAAGGACGGCAGATTTCCTTCTCTAAAGGTCATTAATGAACCAGATGGGTTTTTACGACACTGGATAGCGGAACAGCCTCAAGGCACCGTAAAGTTCCCCCTCGATCCTAAAGCTGGTCATCTCCCAATCCGATGGAGTTTTACTCCTTTGTAGCAGGGACATAGGATTATTAGCTGGGGGGGGGTTGGCACGAGCATACGTGTCTGCTGAGGAAGGGAAATGACTATGTCGCAACATTTTTCATGTTGTTTCCTGTGAGTGAATGCGGCCTTGAAGAAAGACAACCTTTTCCTCTCTGCTGGCTAGATCTCCATCAAACGCTTTTGATGCACATGCAAACTGTTTTAAACATTATTTATTGCATGGCATACGGTGGACGGAAGTCAAACTTATGTCATCGACGAGTGTTAAAAGGCAGCTGTTTCGAATAGTTCACGATACATTGCGGATTACATTACACAGGGATGTTGGTGAAGCAAATTACACTGTGAATAACAATGTAACATCGATCATGATACATATACGGTACATGTAATTGTATCACTTTTCCAAGGTCTGCCTTTAGTACTCTCGCAGACCACAGGTTGGGAACCGCTGAGATAGACAGACGACTATTTGTTTTAGTTACGCATGTAAAATTGCAAAACAAATTGCAAATTTAGCTCCCGGGGACACCTCAGTGATTAAAGTCAAACATTTTAGAATTCTATGATTAACCTAGGACAAAAGTTCGGCACAACATCGTGGGCCGAAGGGCCTGTTCTGTGCTGTATTTCTCTATATCTATAGCTATTGCGTTGGGCTGGCTGAACTCGGGTTTAGATGGGTGGGACATGCAGTTAGTTTGCTTAGATGGATAAAGGAGGGAGGGGTGGTTGGGTGGGGTGGGGGGGGGGGGGGGGAGCAGCCATGGGCACTGATTGCTGTGCTACGCTGGAAAGTGCTGGAGCGCAGACATGTAATGGGCTGTGCTGTGATGCCCCCAGAGTCGAATAGCCCACCGGTGACCTGTAAGTGAAGAAGGACCGGGTGCTGCCACCCAATCAGCAGATAGCTCCTTTCGGAGCAGAGAGCAGCCGGAACTTAAACCAACATCAGATTGGCAAAAAGGGGTCTTACATTTCTATAGCACCTCCCACAACCTTACGATGCCCCAACTCGCTTCACACCCAATGAAGTATTTTTGACGAGTCGTCGCGCTTGTAGTGCCCATGCTCATATTTTAGAGGAAACGTTTCTTTCTGGGAAGATCGTTGCTGTGAAGTTAGGGTTAAGTAAGACGCTGGGCTGTAGAAATTTACAGAACACCTGAATGGAATGGTCTTCAGAAAGTTACCCATCTTTATTTAAAGAGTCAGAATGGAGGGGACGGAGCCATTGAACAGCAGGTGGGCCCCTTTCACTGGCAAACTGTGGAGACAAGGGGGTGAAGTCTCCGTCCCGGAACGCTGGAAGCGTGTTTCCCAGACAGGAAAGGGAACCAAAATATTGGGATTGGCATCGGTGGGCACCAATTTGAGTTTGAGCTGGGGAGGCTGGATGCGAGGTTTTGGGGTTAGGAGGAGAGGGATGATGGAAATGCAGGGGCGGGACTTCGCGAGGAAGGTTTTTCCTGACCTTTCGGATAGCTCCTCATTGTTGGAGGCAGTGCTGTCCACAGGGGGTTTGGAGAGAGGGGCTGCTTTGGCGATTTTCGGGAAGATTTTGGAGGAGGAGAGGGTGTCCGTGGTGGGGATTAAGGCGAAGTGGGAGGAAGAGCTGGAGATGGCACTGGAGGAGGGATTGTTCTGCGAGGTGCTGCGGAGGGTGAATGCCTCGACCTCGTGTGCGAGCTTGGGGCTGATACAGCTGAAGGTAGTGTACAGGGAGCACCTCACAAAGTCAAGGCGAGGGGGTGGAGGATGTCTGTGAGAGATGTGGGAGGGGTCCTGCGAAGCATGTTGATATGTTTTGGTCCTGCCTGAAGCTGGAGAGGTATTGGAGTTTAGTACAATCCCAGGGGTCTTTCATGAGGAGGCGGAGCCCGGGAGTCTAGAGACCAAATTCAGAGTGTTGGACTCCGAGTTACAGGCGAGTGAGGGGGCAGATGTCTTAGCCTTCGCCTCGCTGATCGCTCGTAGGCGGGTGTAGTTAGGGTGGAGGTCAGCGTCTCCACCCTGTACCTCGGTGTGGCGGGGGTACCCGCTTGAGTTCTAGACCCTGGAAAATGATCATAATTTGCATAAATTTGCATGGCAAGGGATACTGAATTGCTTCCTGATTTGTGCTCCCAAAGGGAATGTAAATTGGTCGCAATTCTCTTCCAGCGGGAGAACATAGTCCCAAATCTTGCCCAAGATGTCTACACTGCTTGCAAAGACGAGGCGTCCAGAGAAATGTTTTGTTTTGGGGATTAGAACTAAATTAGTTCAAAAGCATTCATTAACCCTGAAAGCTGACATTGTCTTCTTTTTCAAATCTTTCCCGATTAAGGGGCAATTTAGCGTGGCCAATCCACCTAACCACATCTTTTGGGTTGTAGGGGTGAAACCCACGCAGACATGGGGAGAATGTGCAAACTCCACACGGACAGTGACCCGGGGCCGGTATCGACCCTCGGCGCTGTGAGGCAGCAGTGCTAACCACTGCTCTACCGTGCTTCTCTAAACGGTTACATTGTCATGGAGATATGTGAAACTTAAGAAGATTCTCTGGTTGAAATTTGTCGGTGAGTTTACTTGGAGAGGGAGTTGTTTGCAGTTTGGACCTTCTGTTTGTGGCTCACAGAGGAATCCTGGGAGCTAATAGCAGGATCCAGGTAGTTAGGGCTCAGTGAAGTCCTGGGGAGCTGAGAGGATGGTGGATGGTGACTGATTCTGTGCCAAACAGTTAAGGCTCAAAGAAGATGTGGGAGTCATTCATAGCTCAATACAGCTGGGGAACTGGAGTTCAGAGAGCCCCAAGGGCAATGCTACCCTAGTTTGCAGAAGAGTTGGAATTGTGCCGGTATTTAGAGGTAGGAGAGCAACTTTGTGAATCCCATGGTGCAGTCTCAGGAGAGGAGATTTAACATTGGGAGGTGAGCAGTCACTCAGGTAGACCATCGGTATGGCTTTTGAGAGAATTCAGAACCCAGGTCTTTGAAAATGAAGAGTTAATAAGTTAATCATAAGGGAGACGGCGTTTTAACATGATGTTGTGATTCGCAATGGTCACTGATGTCTGGGTGTGTTGCTTAGAAATCCGTGGGATCTGCCTTGGTAGCATCTGCCATTTAATGTGCAGATGATGTGTTCAACCACAGTTTGCCTGTTAATTCATGTTTACCTCGGGCAGCACGGTGGCGCAGTGGTTAGCATTGTTGCCTACGGCGCTGAGGACCCGGGTTCGAAATCGTTCCTGGGTCACTGTCCGTGTGGAGTTTGCACATTCTCCCCGTGTCTGCATGGGTTTCACCCCCACAACCCAAAAGATGTGCAGGATAGGTGGATTGGCCACACTAAAATTGCCCCTTAATTGGAAAAAATAATTGAGTACGCTAAATTTAAAAAAAAATTCATGTTTACCTCATGTGAATTCTGAATGTTGGGGTGATTGGTGATTGGGGGATGAATGTTGGCCGAGGTGAAATCACGGAGAAATGAAGATAAACTGAGATTGTGCCGAGAGAGTGAGTAAAAGGTGATTGGACCAATTGCACATCAGGTCAGCACGGTAGCATAGTGGTTAGCACAAATGCTTCACAGTTCCAGGGTCCCAGGTTCGATTCCTAGCTTGGGTCACTGTCTGTGTGGAGTCTGCACATTCTCCCCGTGTGTCTGTGGGTTTCTTCCGGGTGCTCCGGTTTCCTCCCACAGTCCAAAGATGTGCAGGTTAGGTGGATTGGCCATGCTAAATTGCCCTTAATGTCCAAATTGCCCTTAGTGTTGGGTGGGATTACTGGGTTATGGGGATAGGGTGGAGGTGTTGACCTTGGGTAGGGTGCTCTTTCCAAGAGCCGGTGCAGACTCGATGGGCCGAATGGCCTCCTTCTGCACTGTAAATTCTATTTGTAACTCTTCAGGTGCCACTTTGCCCAGTACCTTTAAGTAATGGGTGATTAATTTTTTTAAATGTCTCCTGGCACATTGCATTTTAAAATCTGCAAATAGCGAAGGGCACTGTGGTCAGGTCAGCATGCCATAGTTAGATTAAGATGTTGTTTTATGTCTATCTTTTGAACAATGCTCGTCATGGTAAGGTCAAAAAAATGTGACCTTGACTAGTGATAAATGTTTATAAAGTGAGATTGGCAGAAAATCAGAGAGAGTTTGAGTCCTTCATGCCAGTGGGTAGGGGGAGTGAGTAAAACATAAACACTGAGGTCCTGGCATTGATCCTCGAATATTCCTAAATTAGTCAACATTCAGGCATCGTTGGAAGCAGTTTCAATTGCAACATTCCCAAAAAAATAAAGGATTGGATCTGTAATTGATCCCAGCTATTGAGGAAGCACAAAGGAGTGAAAGTGATTGGATAGCTCTTCAGAAGGCACAGCACGGGCAGGATGGACTGAATGGCCTTTGGTGCTGTATGAAGGGATGGTGGCGGCAGGCAAGATTTTCACTTCTTATCCAAAGGTTTCTCTTGGAGGACCTCCCGCACCTCCATCTCCGCCACCGAGGGAGCAAAGGCTCCAGGGACAGGAGAAAGGAATCGCCTCCCGAGTCACACACCATCCTGACTTGGATACATATTGTTGCTGGGCCAAAATCCTGGAACTCCCTACCGAACAGCACGGTGTGGGGAGCGCCTTTACCAGATACACTGCAGTGGTTCAAGTTGAAGGTTCACCAACCCTTCCCCAAGGGCCAAAGCCTTCTGAAAGCCAGCCTTTGCCAATGACACCGACATCCACTTGCTGTAAGTACAGCTGTATGTGGAGCCCGGTAAAGTCCTTATCTTCCATCTTTGTACAAATGCCTCACGTGAGCTGAGAAATGTTAGTTTTGTGGTGATATGCATAATTTTGTGGGCATATGTAAATACACAAGGGGTTAATGTAAACAGACACTAGAGAGACACCAGAGGGAGCACCAGAGACGTGACACACAGACAGTCAACCAATAGGTCAGTAAGATAGGACACGACCAATAGGCATTCACGATACACACAGAGGTGACACTACCACAGGGGGGCATTACACCAACCCATATATAAAGGACACAGCATACATGATCTTCCTCTTTCCAGTGGAGACACTCAGTGAGTACAGACACAGGGTTGATTGAACATCACACCCACCACATGGATTGTAGCAGACTGGTTCGTCAGTGTGAGTAGCTATAGAAGGATTAACAGCGGAGTCGAATCCAAGTAGGAGAATTGTTAATAGTTCAATAAACGTATTAAAGCTATCTCCAAGTCCGAACCTTCCTTTGTCAGAGTGCAGATCAAGGAAGCAGCTTATGCAACGTCAAGAGCATAACAAAACAAGTTTGGCTCAATAGCAGTCCATCAATGGTTTGCGTATGAGTTCAAACCTCACTCTGGGCAATGAACCCTAGGCTGACACTTTATAGTTGAGGAAGTGTCTCATTATTCAGTCTTTCCAATGAGATGATGAACCGAGGCTCGTTTAGGTGGGTTGCCTCAAATTCCCCAGAGCATTCTTCGAAGGACTGTGGTGTGTGGGGGTCAATCTGTGGAATGGGTTGGTGGCGAGGAATGTTCCTGGGGTCCTGGCCAGCATTCATCGCTCAAAGGGCAGCAAAGTGCCGCAGTGGTTAGCACTGCGGCCTCACGGTGCCGAGGACCCAGGTTCGATCCCGGCCCCGGGACACTGTCCATGTGGAGTTTGCACATTCTCCCCGTGTCTGCGTGGGTCTCGCCCCCACAACCCAAAGATGTGCAGGGTAGGTGGATTGGCCACGCTAAACTGCCCTTTAATTGGGAAAACAAATAATTGGGTACTCTAAATTTATTTTTTTACAGTTAGTCTGATGACCAGGAAACACATAGAATTTACAGTGCAGAAGGAGGCCATTCGGCCCATCAAGTCTGCACCGACTCTTTGAAAGAGCTCCATACAAAAGCTCACACCTCCACCCTATCCCCATAACCCAGTAACCCCACCCAACACAAAGGGCAATTTTGGACACTAAGGGCAATTTAGCATAGCCAATCCACCTAACCTGCACATCTTTGGACTGTGGTAAACCAGAGCACTCAGAGGAAACCCACGCAGACACGGGGAGAACGTGCAGACTCCACACAGACAGTGACCCAAGTCGGGAATCGAACCTGGGACCCTGGAGTTGTGAAGCAATTGTGCTATCCACCATGCTACCATGCTGCCCCTGACCATTGTTGATTGTTGTTACCCAATCAGGCTGAGGGACTGGGTGGAGTAGGATTCCTCCACCCAAATAGAACCCGTCTCTGGGCTATCAACAAGGCAAAGGCGATGACATTCACCATCACTCCCCCGTCTGCAGCACCAGTGAGTCTGACACCCTAACCACCAGCGGACATGAATCCAGATCAATTTTGAGTATTTCCAACATGGCGTTGAAGAAAGAGGCCCAAAAGATTTACTAACTTGGGAGAAGACCAGAACATACGAGTGTGGTTAACTGGCCCCCCAAGAGCAACACTCCCACTTGTCCTCCAACCCAGAAAGGAATCAGCTCATCCTTGCTGTAGTCAGATGAACCCTGTGCACCACCTTGAATTGGATCAGACTTAGCCGAGCATAGGAGGACGTGGGGTTGACCCTGTGCAGGGTCTCGCTCCATATCTCATCACCCAAAATGGGACCCAACTCACCCTCCCATTTCACCCTCACCTCACTCAACGGAGCTGACTCCGTTGAGAGGATAGGGCCATATATGCACAAAATACTCCCCCCCCCCCCCCCCCCCCCCCCCCCCACACACACACTCCCCCCCCAAATCCTCTTCAACAGGGATGAGGGTGGTGCCAAGGGAGAAGAGGGAAAAGTCCTTTGCGAAAAACCACAAATCTGAAAGTATCTGAAAAGATTGGAACCAGACAGTTGAAATTTCTCCAATACCTCACGGTAGCATGGTGGTTAGCATCAATGCTTCACAGCTCCAGGGTCCCAGGTTCGATTCCCGGCTGGGTCACTGTCTGTGTGGAGTCTGCACGTCCTCCCCGTGTGTGCGTGGGTTTCCTCCGGGTGCTCCGGTTTCCTCCCACAGTCCAAAGATGTGCGGGTTAGGTAGATTGGCCATGCTAAATTGCCCGTAGTGTAAGGTTAATGGGGGGATTGTTGGGTTATGGGTATACGGGTTACGTGGGTTTAAGTAGGGTGATCATTGTTCGGCACAACATCGAGGGCCGAAGGGCCTGTTCTGTGCTGTACTGTTCTATCTATCTATCTACCTCCTTAAAGCTGGTAAACCTGCCCTTCAAGAACGGGTCCCGAATTCTATCCAAACCCTTCTCCCATCCTGGCCCCAGACCCAAACGTCGATGCCAAACCTGCGATTCGCTGGCACAAAAAAGGTGCCACGTTCTCCCCATGTCTACGTGGGTTTCCTCCGGCTGCTCCGGTTTCCTCCCACAAGTCCCGAAAGACGTACGGTTCGGTGAATTAGACATTCCGAATTCTCCCTCTGTGTACCCGAACAGGCGGTGGAGTGTGGTGACTAGGGGCTTTTCACAGTAACTTCATTTAGAATTTAGAACAGTACAGCACAGAACAGGCCCTTCAGCCCTCGATGTTGTGCCGAGCAATGATCACCCTACTCAAACTCACGTATCTACCCTATACCCGTAACCCAACAACTCCCCCTTAACCTTACTTTTTAGGACACTACGGGCAATTTAGCATGGCCAATCCACCTAACCCGCACATCTTTGGACTGTGGGAGGAAACCGGAGCACCCAGAGGAAACCCACGCACACACGGGGAGGACGTGCAGACTCCGCACAGACAGTGACCCAGCCGGGAACCGAACCTGGGATCCTGGAGCTGTGAAGCATTGATGCTAACCACTATGCTACCATGCTGCCCCAATTGCAGTGTTAATGTTGCAGATGAGGGGACCAGCATAGGGAACTCTGGTAGTATGACTTGGGGTATTACGGTACCTGGGAGTGTGAGCTGCCATTGGTGCAGAGGGCTCGCTGCCCATTGGCCCAAGTATCGTGTCCTCTGCATTCTCATTGGTCGAGAGGAAGGTAGCTCCGCCTACGAGGTGGGGTATAAGAACCCGTGTGCCCCAGCAGCCATGTCATTTCCGTACTCCTGCTGCTGGGCTCACTTCTTGCTGATTAAAGCCTTTTGTTTCGGACTATTCCTTAGTTTTCGTGTCCATTGATGGTGCATCAGGAACTGAGTTTAAATTGCTGTCTGAACTGCTTCGAGATTCTCAGGTTGGACACCACTCCCAGAGATTCTTACCGGAGAAAATTGCAGCAACGTGGCTACTATTGCACAAAGGCTGGGACCCTGACAGAAACTCGCCGGATTCACTGAACCATAAAAATATCTTCTGAATATTGGCTGCCGCGTAGTAAAATAATAAATTGGGTAAAGATCTATTTCATTGCCCTTTGTGCTTGCCACTCCTAAGGTTCGGGTATTGCGTTTTCCTACATTACAATAGTGGTCACATTTCAAAAGTGATTTTATTGGCCAGTATTGAGCTTTGGGACATCCGCGAAAGGTGCTATTTAAATGCAGTGTTGTTCATCGTTTCACCCTGTGTTCCATCCAACATCCAAAGAACGAGATATCAGTGCATGAATCCCCCCCCAGGGAGGGAATGGGAGGAAAGTGAGAGAGAGCTCTTGCAATGAGCTTCAGTGGGAAATCAATAATAATACAGTCAATGTTTAATCCCTTATCTTCAGTCTAAAGGTTGCCTCGTGTTTTGTTTTAGTTTCTGCTATCCTCCAGCCTGACCCTGTTGGGGTTTCTCGAGGAGCCTTTTCCTTTTCCGTTTGCTCCCTCACTTTTTGAGGCCTTTTCCTCTGAGCTGCTTGCCACCCTCACGTGGCCAAACTGCTCCACCGTGTTGTGTTAGGATTTTGATTGATTACGTTGGAAATTTACAGAACTCGGTCAGCTGATGACGTTCTGACTGGCAACAGTGTGATGAGCAAATAAGACTGTTTACCCTTCCATAAAGGTCCCTCTGGTGAAAGTCGTCCTCTGCAGGGTTGTTTATGTTCCTTTGAGGGCAGATGTATTAGAATTACCATATAATCCACAGTATAAGGCACCCCTCTCACATTGTGTCTGAGATTCCAAAGTATTTAATGAGCTGTAAAATGCTTTGAGGCATTTGTGGTAGCCCTGTTGCTGCACAGCTCCAGGGACCCGGTTCGATCCTCAGCTTGGGTCGCTGTCTGTGCGGAGTCTGCACGTTCTAACGGCGCTTCACAGCTCCAGGGTCCCGGGTTCGATCCTCGGCTTGGGTCGCTGTCTGTGCGGAGTCTGCACGTTCTAACGGCGCTTCACAGCTCCGGGGACCCGGTTCGATCCTCGGCTTGGGTCGCTGTCTGTGCGGAGTCTGCACGTTCTAACGGCGCTGCACAGCTCCAGGGTCCCGGGTTCGATCCTCGGCTTGGGTCACTATCTGTGCGGAGTCTGCACATCCTCCATGTGCGTGCGTGGGGTTTCCTCCGGTTGCTCCGGTTTCCTCCCACAGTCCAAAGATGTGCAGGTTAGGTGGATTGGCCATGCTAAATTGCCCTTAGCGTCCAAAATTGCCCTTAGTGTTGGGTGGGGTTACTGGGTTATGGGGATAGGGTGGAGGTGTTGACCTTGGGTAGGGTGCTCTTTCCAGGAGCCGGTGCGGACTTGATGGGCCGAATGGCCTCCTTCTGCACTGTAAATTCTATGATCTATGATAACCCCTTGCTGCATCTACATTCAGTGAACACTGGGTTAGACTGAGCCATGATGACTATATTGGACAAATAGCTGATACCTCTGAGATGACGTCAGTGTCTGCGAAGTTGCCCTTCGACCTGTCGTAAAAGCGTCAAGGATCAGAGGGCGCTGATTTAAAATGATTTGCAAAATAAGCAAATAAAATGTGAGACAATCTTTTGCACACCGCGAGGGGTTGGGGTCTGGAATGCGCTGCCTGTGGGGACAAGTTCGATCGAGGCTTTGGAGAGAGAGGGTGTTAGATGATTATTTAAATGCAAACAATGTGCAGGAACTACGGGAAAAGGCATGGAAATGGCGCTAAGTCACCACACTGGTCTGGGCCTCCTCCTGCGTAACAATTCTGTAAAAAAATAAGTAGAGAAAGAATACTTTCTCTCGGGGCTGGTTTAGCACAGGGCTAAATGGCTGGCTTTGAAATCACCTATTGTCACAAGTAGGCTTCAAATGAAGTCACTGTGAAAAGCCCCTAGTCGCCACATTCCGGCACCTGTTCAGGGAGGCTGGTACCAGCCTCCCTGAACAGGTGCCGGAATGTGGCGACTAGGGGCTTTTCACAGTGACTTCATTTGAAGCCTACTTGTGGCAATAGGCGATTTTCATTTCATTTTTTTCATTTGTCAATAAAACTTTAAAAAAATATCACCCTCTTTTCTATTCTTCCCCAACAGCTGGAGAAGAGCACCCGCAGGCTGAGGGAAACATTCCATGCCAAGGCCATTCCTGTCCCAAAAGCTGACTCTTTGATGAGGAGGCATGACAATGATTATAAATTGGTGACCCAAGAGATCCTGCGACTTAAGGACCAGGCAGATGGTACGTTTGCAATCAGAAGACCTGGGCGGAGGGGTCACGTTGTGGTAATTTCAATCGACCAGTAAACCAGAGGCGCAGGCTATTGCCCTGGGGGACAGATGTTCAGACCCCTACCATGGCAGTTGGTGGAATTTTAATTTGCTTCATAAAATCTGGAATTAAAAGCGGGGCGACACAATGGCGCAGTGGTTAGCACGGCTGCCTCACGGCACCGAGGACCCTGGTTCGATCCCGACCCCGGGTCACTGTCCATGTGGAGTTTGCACATTCTCCCTGTGTCTGCGTAAGTCTCACCCCTCCCCCACACAACCCAAAGATGTGCAGGGGAGGTGGATTGGCCACGCTAAGTTGCCCCTTAATTGGGAAAACAAATAATTGGGTACTCTAAATTTATTTTTTGAGAAGTTAGTCTCATTAATGATGACCAGGAAACCATTGTTAATTGTTGTAAAAGCTCATCTGGTTCACTAATGTCCCTTTAGGGAAGGAAATCTGCCGTTCTTACCCGGTCTGGCCTACATGTGACTCCAGACCCACAGCAATGTGGGTAACTCTTAAATGCCTTGGAAATGGCCAAGTGAGAGACTCGGTTCAGGGGCAAACAGGATGGGTGCCCCATCCCATGAAAGAATAAAGAGAAAAAGATGAGTAAATTCCAACGCCAGCAAGCACACGAGTGATTAAGATTGGAGATTTCCTGCCCAGCCTGTGCCGGGTTAACTGACCTCCATCGCTGCGATGATGGGGAAGCCACAATTAACTTTGGCACCCCCTTTTCGGCCAAGGTGCTGAAAAGTTGGACAAGGTTCCCATTCCTTAGCTCTGACCGATGACCTTGCCTGGGGGTGTATGTGGGTGTGTGTGTGAGTGTGTGTGTGTGGATGTGTATGTGTGGATGTGTGTGTGTGTGTGTGTGTGTGTATGTGTATGTTAGTGTGTGTGTCTGTGTGTGTGTGTGTGGATGTGTATGTGAGTGTGTGTATATGTGTGTGTGTGAGTGTGTGTGTGGATGTGTATGTTAGTGTGTGTGTCTGTGTGTGTGTGTGAGTGTGTGTGTGGATGTATATGTGAGTGTGTGTATATGTGTGTGTGTGAGTGTGTGTGTGGATGTGTATGTTAGTGTGTGTGTCTGTGTGTGTGAGTGTGTGTGTGGATGTATATGTGAGTGTGTGTATATGTGTGTGTGTGAGTGTGTGTGTGGATGTGTATGTTAGTGTGTGTGTCTGTGTGTGTGAGTGTGTGTGTGGATGTATATGTGAGTGTGTGTATATGTGTGTGTGTGAGTGTGTGTGTGTGGATGTGTATGTTAGTGTGTGTGTGTGAGTGTGTGTGTGGATGTGTATGTGAGTGTGTGTGTATGTGTGTGTGAGTGTGTGTGTGTGTGGATGTGTATGCGAGTGTGTGTGTCTGTGTGTGTGTGTGTGTGCTGATGTGTGGGGTAAGCTGGGTCTGCGAGGACTGTGTTTACTGCAGCAGTGAGAGAGACAGGCTTCCAACACTTGAAGAAATGCAACTCGATTTTATTGAACACTTAACTATAATACATGCTTTAACTGTGGGTTGACACTATGCTGAGTTGACTGGAGACCTGAGGCTAACCTGACCAGACTATCTGACTACCACATGGTGTGTATTCTAGTTGCTGCTCACGGGCTCTGACTGTCTCAGAGGCTGGATCCCGAGAGAACGGGAAAACTAGTGCCCTCTGGCTTTATAGTGGTCGTGCCCTGTCTGGTGATTGGCTGCTGTGTTCTGTGTGTTCATTGGTCATCCTGTGTGTCAATCAATGCCTGTCTGTGCACCATCATATACTTTTGTGTATATTATGACATGTGTGTGTGTGGATGTGTATGTGGGTGTGTATGGGTGTGTGTGGGTGGATGTGTGGATGTATGTGTGCGTGTGTGGATGTGTATGTGGGTGTGTGTGGGTGGGTGTGTGAATGTGGGTGTGTGTGTGAGTGTGAGTTTAGGTGTGTGTGGGTGTGTGTGGATGTGTGTGAGGGTATGGGTACGTGTGGGTGTGTACGTGTGGGTGTGTGTGTGGATGTGTGTGTATGTGTGTATGTGAGTGTGTGTGTGTGTGTGAGGGTATGGGTGTGTGTGGGTGCGTGTGTGTGAGTGTAGGTGTGTGTGTGAGCATGTGTGTGAGGATATGAGTGTGTGTGGGTGTGTGAGTGTGGGTGTGTGTGGATGTGTATGTGTGTGGGTGTGTGTGTATGTGGCTGTGTGTGGGTGTGTGTGTGGGTGTGTGTGGGTGTGTTGAGTGTGTGTGTGTGGGTGTGTGTGTGTGAGCATGTTTGTGAGGGTATGAGTGTATGTGGGTGTGTGAGTGTGGGTGTGTGAGAGGGTATGGGTGTGTGTGGGTGTGTGAGTGTGGGTGTGTGTGGATGTGTATGTGTGTGGGTGTGTGTATGTGGCTGTGTGTGTGGGTGTGTGTGTGGGTGTGTGTGGGTGTGTGAGTGTGAGTGTGTGGGTGTGTGTGTGTGAGCATGTTTGTGAGGGTATGAGTGTATGTGGGTGTGTGAGTGTGGGTGTGTGAGAGGGTATGGGTGTGTGTGGGTGCGTGAGTGTGAGTGTAGGTGTGTGTGTGTGAGCATGTGTGTGAGGGCATGAGTGTATGTGGGTGTGAGTGTGGGTGTGTGTGGATGTGTATGTGTGTGGGTGTGTGTGTATGTGGCTGTGTGTGTGGGTGTGTGTGGGTGTGTGTGTGAGCATGTGTGTGAGGATATGAGTGTGTGTGGGTGTGTGAGTGTGGGTGTGTGTGGATGTGTATGTGTGTGGGTGTGTGTGTATTTGGCTGTGTGTGTGGGTGTGTGTGGGTGTGTGTGTGAGCATGTGTGTGAGGGTATGAGTGTATGTGGGTGTGTGAGTGTGGGTGTGTGTGAGGGTATGGGTGTGTGTGGGTGCGTGAGTGTGAGTGTAGGTGTGTGTGTGTGAGCATGTGTGTGAGGGTATGAGTGTATGTGGGTGTGAGTGTGGGTGTGTGTGTGGATGTGTGGGTGTGTGTGTGTGGGTGTGTGGGTGGGTGTGTGTGTAAGTGTGTGTGTGTGTGTGTGGGTGTGTGTGACGGTGTGTGTGTGTGGGTGTGTATGTGTGTCGGTGTGTGTGGGTGTGTGTGTGTGTGTGGGTGGGTTTGTGTGTAAGTGTGTGGGTGTGTGTGGGTGTGTGTGTGGGTGGGTGTGTGTGGGTGTGTGTGACGGTGTGTGTGTGTGGGTGTGTGGGTGGGTGTGTGTGTAAGTGTGTGTGTGTGGGTGTGTGTGTGTGTGGGTGTGTGTGTGTGTGGGTGTGTGTGTGTGTGTGGGTGGATGTGTGTGTGGGTGGATGTGTGGGTGTGTGTGACGGTGTGTGTGTGTGTCGGTGTGTGTGTGTGTGTGTGTGGGTGTGTGTGAACGTGTTGTGGCTGGGCTGCTTTGCATGTCACCCTCCGGACCTGCACTTCCAAGATGCACTGCCTTGCTGACTTGAGGTTGACTTGAGGGCCGCGCCCAGCAAAGAGCCAACAGCTTCAGAAGAGAAGAGACACAAGATGACTTTAGTTCAAACCAAAGTCTCAGCAGCCTCCCAGTGTCTTAACCCAGGCTTCTGTTTCTCAGTTTTTTTAATGGTAAAAATGAGCAGAATCACAGTACATGATCCAAAACACCAGTTAACAGTTCCTGGAACTCATGAGTGAAGAGGAGAATTTATCTTCTTCATTCCTGTGATGTGGGAGATCTGTGTTTTTCTTTTACTCTTTTATGAGATATGGGCATCGCTGGCCGGGTCAACATTCGTCTCCCATCCCTAACTTCCCTTGAACTGAGTGTCTCGCTCGGCCATAACTGAACAATGAAGACTTAGCCACATGGCTGTGGGTCTGGAGTCACATGTAGGCCAGACCGGGTTTGGTTGGCAGATTTCCTTCCCTGCAGGACGTTAGTGAACCAGATGGGTTTTTACAACAATCGAAGATTGGCCGGTAGATCGCGCCCTGTACGTGTGAACCGTACACATCTGACACAGTGATGGGTTAACAGGCCATTTGGGTAGAGATGGTGGCTTCTCTGCTGGGTAAGATGGAAATCTGAGGAAGGAGGTAGTTTGCTCAGTATGGGCTGACCTAGCTCGGTGAAGCCTCTTCTATTGAAACAAAGGTAACCCCGATCGTTTGCTTTTATTTAGACGCAGAGGATAATGGTGAGAACCAGCTGAGGGATGATGCAGCGGAGCCGGTAAGTTGCTTATTTTTGAGTGTTCCTTTCCAATGCTTTGGAAGGTTATTTGTTCAGCAGGATCAAAACCCTTCCTTCAAAGCCAGAAATGCCCACTCACGAAATGATGACTCATTCTGCTCGGAGAATAATCGGCCCAGTTTCTGTTGCTTAACAATTGACAAATGGCCATTTGTAAGGTGAAGGTTCAGCCACGCTGGGCTCCACACATGCATGTGGAAATTCTCTTCCAGAGAAAAGAACTGACAATTGGGCTGGCAGCTGTAGAGGGGCAGATAAGAGAGGCAGACGCTCGTCTTAAGATTTTTGATTACATTTCCTACGTTGTTTGGTCTTCAAGCTTAGGGGAGCTTCCATCTCCTTGCTACTTAACCAGCTTTTTAAGATGACAGAAAGGTTAGACACCATAATCACTGGATTGTTACGGTGCAGAAGGAGGCCATTCTGCACTGCCTCTCCCAATGAGCATGGTGACTTAGTACCCATTCCCCCGCCTTTTCCCCATAACCCCTGCACATTGTTTCGAATGTCTCGATTGAATTTGCCTCCACCACACTTGCGGACAGTGCATTCCAGACCCCAACAGCTCGCTGTGTGAGGAAGCTTTTTCTCACATAACATCTGCTTCTTTCGCAAATCACTTTAAACCTGTGCCCACCTCGTTCTTGATCCTTTTACAAGGGGGGAACAGTTTCTCCCCGTCTACTCTGTCCAGCCCCTCTCATGGTTTGGAACATCTTCTCAGCCTTTGCCTGCAGTGGTTCAAGAAAGAAGCTGCCCGCCACATTCTCAAGGGCAATTAGAGATGGGCAATAAATGTTGGCCTAGCCAGCAACACCCACATCCCATGAACAAATAAAAAAAAAGATGTTTCTACCAAGACTAGTGACTGTAAAATAGATGTGCTTGTTTGGATGGGGAGTTAGGTTAAGGCCACATTTACCCTCTAAAGATCCCATGGAGCTCTTCAAAAAAGAGCCACGGACTTCTCCTGGTTATTCCTCAACCAGTGCCAATGAAAGGAAAAGCAATTAGCTGCTCATCTATCTTGTTGCTGTGTGTGAGATCTTGCTCTCTGCCAACCGGATGTTCCAGTGACTACACTCCAATACATTCTTGAAATGAAATGAATGAAAATGGCTTATTGTCACAAGTAGGCTTCAAATGAAGTTACCGTGAAAAGCCCCTAGTCGCCACATTCCGGCACCTGTTCAGAGAGGCTGTGTAGCACCCGAGACATCCTAATGACCTGGAGTAATACGAACACTGTGACTGTATCAGCTGTGGCTCAATTCTAACGCTCTCCCATCAGAGGCGTAAGGTTGTGGGTTCGAATCCCACCCTAGGACTTGAGTCCAAAGATCTACCCTGACACTCCATTGCAGCACGGAGGGAGTGCTGCACTGTCTGGGGTGCTGCCTTTTAGTTGAGGGGCCTCATCTGCCTCTTCCAAGTTTTCGTTAAAGAGACCACACAGCACCATTTTGAAACTGGATAAGGCCTCCCTGGTTTCCTGGCCAAAGTGTATCCCTCAATCAACAGATTACTTCATCACCATCGCCCTGCTGTGGGTGTGGGAGCTTGCTGTGCATAAATTGGCTGCTGCAATTCCCTAGATTACAACACTAACTACATTTGAAAATGACCTGTTTGAGTATGAGGCACTTCAAGGTATCACCTGTTTGTGAAATATGCACTTTAAATGCAAGTCTTTCTTTTTGAAATGTAGTTTGAGAGGAGTCTGAGTAACGAGGTTGTTGTATTTTGTTCCTCGCAGGGTGAAGGTGATGATGACAATGATCTACAGGTACATGAATGATCAGCAGGAGTGTGTATTCAGCAGTCGGTGTGATATACGTGGCATGAAGCCGAATGCATTATTCATTTGAAATGAAAATCGCTTATTGTCACGAGTAGGCTTCAATGAAGTTACTGTGAAAAGCCCCTAGTCGCCACATT
Organism: Scyliorhinus canicula; assembly: GCF_902713615.1. Lineage (NCBI taxonomy): Eukaryota > Metazoa > Chordata > Chondrichthyes > Carcharhiniformes > Scyliorhinidae > Scyliorhinus > Scyliorhinus canicula. The sequence goes on from NC_052170.1 coordinate 8,112,535, forward strand.
CCGGCGCCTGTCCGGGGAGGCTGGTACGGGAATCGAACCGTGCTGCTGGCCTGCTTGGTCTGCTTTAAAAGCCAGCGATTTAGCCGAGTGAGCTAAACCAGCCCTAGATTTTACCTTGTGTCTCTTAATTGAGATTAGGATGGCAGGATGGGGGATTTAAAAAACAAATTTTCATGGGGTGTGTGGCTTAGGGAAACATTTATTTCCCATCCCTAATTGCCCCTTGAGAATGTCTTGTTGAGCCACTGCAGTCCGTGTACACCCACTGTGCTGTTAGGGAGGGAGTTCCAGGGTTTTGACCCAGGGATAATGAAGGAACGGAGATATATTTCCAAGTCAGGACGGTGTGGGGCTTGAGGAGAACCTCCAGGTGGTGGGGTTCCCATGTATCTGCTGCTCTTCTCCTTCTAGATGGTAGTGGTCGTGGGTTTGGAAGGTGTTGTCGAAGGAGACTTGGTGAGTTCCTGCAGTGCATCTTGTAGATGGTGCACACGGCTGCCACTGCGCATCGGCGGTAGAGGGAGTGAATGTGAAAGGTGGTGGATGGGGTGATGAATAGGTTTGTCCAGGATGGTGTCGAGCTTCTTCAGTGATTCTCCTCTCCTGGGCCTCGTGTGTGCGTGGTTTCCTCCGGGTGCTCCGGTTTCCTCCCACAGTCCAAAGATGTGCAGGTTAGGTGGATTGGCCATGCTAAATTTCCCATTAGTGTCCAAAATTGCCTTTAGTGTTGGGTGGGGTTACTGGGTTATGGGGGTAGGGTGGAGGTGTGTTGTTGGGTAGGGTGCTCTTTCCAAGAGCCGGTGCAGACTCGATGGGCCGAATGGCCTCCTTCTGCACTGTAAATTCTATGAAATTGTCCAGTATTCTGGAAACTAGTCTTCAATCTTGGAGACTCTGGGAAATTGATAACCTTGCGTAACAATTTAGTGCAGCATCTTGGGTTTCCTATCCCAACAGGGATTCTTAGACCAGCCATATCAGTTTACTCAATTAAGATGAGGTAACAGTTAGATGCATTACATGCCTGTGCTATTCTTATGTGAATACAAACCATTTTGTTCCATGAGAATTGAATGCTGTGTTATGTCCAGATTCGCTCTTTTTATTTCTGCACTGTGATTGTTTCTGGTCTGTGTTCAAACAGGAAATAGTGGACCAGTTAAGGATGCTTCCCCTGACTGAGGAGAACTTACGAATGTTTAACTTGGCAAGGAACAATGAGATTCCTGGTAATCAAAGGCAGTTTGCATGCCCGCTCTGTGACAGAGATTGGTGGAGGGATGTGCCTGAGAGGAAGCAGGTAATGTTACTCCTGGTCACCAACGCTGTCCTCGTGGTGGAAATGTCCTAATTTCATTTATTGCAAACCCCAACAATCTGCTCAGCTGGAGGCTGGTGGACTTTCCAATTGGGCAACAGGCAACGAGGCAGAACGTGGTTCTAATGGGATTCTGACACATGTCTTGAGTTCTACCATTTCCTGGTGAAGGGGCAGCTGGATTGGGTTCTTCCATGCAAGCCACTCCCCAACCACCCCCCCCCCCCCCCCCCCCCACCACCACACACACACACACACCCTTTCCCCCTCATCAATAGGTGAGGCTGTTCTTGAGTTACCCTCGAGCTATACCACCTTGAAGGCCTCTGCAAGCTGGGTGCTGAGCTCTCTGCAGGAAACGAATAAAAAGCTTTCGGAGATTCAGACCACCCAGGGTGCTGCCGTCCAGGCGTTGCAGGCGCAGGCCGCTGAACAAGAGTAGGAGGCCGTGGTCCTCGTGAGTAAGGTGGAGGGGCACGAGGCACTCCATAAGAAGTGGCAAGACCGCTTCGAGGAGCTTGATCTCCGCATGAGGCGGAAGAATCTGAGGATCTTGGGCCTTGCGGAGGGGCTGGAGGGGTCGGATCTGACAAACTACGTGGCCACGATGCTGAACTCGCTAGTGGGGGCAGGATCTTTCCATCTGCCCTTGGAGCTGGAGGGAGCCCACAGAGTACTGGCCAGGAGGCCTAAGGAGAATGAACCCCCGCGTGCGGTGCTGGTGAGGTTCCACCGGTTCAGTGATCGGGAGTGTGTGCTGCGCTGGGCCAAGAGAGTGAAGAGCAGCAAGTGGGAGAATGGGGTAGTACGGATCTACCAGGATTGGAGTGCGGAGGTGGCTAAGCGGCGGTCCGGGTTTAATCGGACGAAGGAGGTGCTCTATAAGAAGAAAATAAAGTTCGGAATGTTGCAGCCTGCGCGCCTGTGGGTAACTTATTTGGAGCGGCATTACTATTTTGATTCCCAGGAGGAGGCGTGGGCCTTCGTGCGGACGGAGAAGCTGGACTCGAACTAGGGGTTGGGGGTTGCGGGGTCGGTTGTAATGCTTTATTGCTTGTTTCTGCTGTTGTTGTGTTTTTTCTGTACTTTTGTAATTTTGATATGGTTATTTATTGGGGTGTTGCTCTGCTTTTTGTTGGGGGTCATTGTTTGAGTTTTGTATTTTGCGGGGGGGGGGGCGTTGGGGGTTTGTTGTATTCTATGTCGGAGTGGGGGTATGGAGTGGGGCTGGTATTTGGGAGCTGCGTCAGAAGGGTGTGGTGGGGCAGTGCGAAAGCGCGGGCATTCCTCTGGCTTCCCGCGTTGCGGGGCTGGGGGGGTGGAGATGATGACGGGGGGGGGGGGGGGCCTTAACTGGTTCCTCCCCACGCTGGAGCGGTGCCTTGAGGAGTGACAGGATGGGGGATGATCCCACTCTGGGAGGGGTCGGGCTATTGGCGGGAGTTTCCGGAGGTCAGAAGAAGTTAGCTGACCCACGGAAGTACAATGGAGGACGGTTCGTGGCTGGGAGGGTTCCTATCCTGGGGGGTGAGGGAGGGGGGGAAAGGGGAATACCGGGTTGCTGCTGGCAGGGTCAGGAAGGAGCTGGTGTGGGCCGGGGGGGACAGAGGTGAGGTGTTGTCGCCGTGGGGACTGGGTCGGGCGGGGGGGTGCTGGTCTGGGGCGGGCAGTCGACGGGTTATGGCTAGTCGATGGGGGGGGGGGGGGGGGGGGGGGACACACCCTATGATCTGGTTGGTCACCTGGAATGCGAGAGGACTGAATGGGCCGGTGAAGCGGTCTAGGGTACTGGCTCATCTGAGGGGGCTAAAGGCAGATGTGGCAATACTTCAGGAGACCCACCTGAAGGTGGCGGACCAGGTCCGCCTGAGGAAGGAATGGGTGGGGCAGGTTTTCCACTCTGGGTTGGATGTGAAGAACCGGGGAGTGGCGATTCTGGTGGGGGAAAATGTGTCGTTTGAGGCATCTGAGGTGGTGGCGGATAAGGGGGGTAGGTATGTTATGGTTAGGGGCAGGCTACAGGGAGAGAAGGTGGTACTTGTTAGTGTGTATGCCCCAAATTAGGATGATGCAGGCTTTATGAGGCGTATGCTGGGACGTGTCCCGGATCTAGAGGCGGGAGGTCTGATTATGGGGGGGATCTTCAATACAGTGTTGGATCCTTTACTGGATCGGTCCAGTTCAAGGACGGGTAGGAGGCCGGGGGCGGCCAAGGTGCTGAGGGGGTTTATGGACCAGATGGGAGGGGTGGACCCATGGAGGTTTGTGAGGCTGAGGGCACAGGAGTACTCTTTCTTCTCCCATGTACATAGGGTTTATTCTAGGATAGACTTCTTCATGGTGAGTAGGGGACTGATTCCGAGAGTGGAGGAGGCCGAATATTCGGCCATTGCAATCTCCGACCACGCTCCGCATTGGATGGAGTTGGAGATGGGGGAGGTGCGGGACCAGCGCCCGTTGTGGCGGTTGGATGTGGGGTTGTTGGCGGAGGAGGAGGTGTGCAGGAGGGTCCGGGCAAGTATTGAGGGGTACCTCGAGGTGAATGATACGGGGGAGGTCCAGGTGGGGATGTTCTGCGGAAGGGGGTAGAGGTGAATGAGGTCTTCAAGGACTTTTACGGGGAACTGTACCGGTCGGAGCCAACGGTGGAGCGGAGGGGAATGGAGAGGTTTCTCGACGGGCTATCTTTCCCGAAGGTGCAGGAGGAGAAGGTGGAGGGGTTGGGGGCGTCGATTGAGCTGGAGGAGCTGGTTAAGGGGATCGGGCAGATGCAGTCAGGGAAGGCGCCGGGGCGGATGGGTTCCCGGTGGAGTTTTATAAAAAGTTTGTGGACCTAGTGGGCCCCCTGCTGGTGCGGACACTTAATGAGGCGTGGGAAGGGGGAACTTTGCCCCCGACGGTGTCGCGGGTGCTGATTTCTTTAATCTTAAAGAGGGACAAGGACCCCCAGCAGTGTGGTTCATACAGGCCCATATCTCTCCTCAACGTGGATGCCAAGGTGCTGGCAAAAATCCTGGCCACCAGGATAGAGGACTGTGTGCCAGGGGTTGTGCACGAGGACCAGACAGGTTTTGTGAAGGGAAGGCAGCTGAACACGAATGTGCGAAGGTTGTTGAATGTCATCATGATGCCGGCGATTGAGGGGGAGGCTGAGATAGTGGTGGCGCTGGATGCGGAGAAGGCCTTCGATAGAGTGGAGTGGGGGTACCTATGGGAGGTGTTGGGGAGGTTTGGATTTGGTGAAGGGTTTATTTGATGGGTAAGGCTGCTATATGAGGCCTCGATGGCATGTATGGCCACGAATAGGAGGTGGTCGGAGTACTTCCGGCTTTACCGAGGGACCAGGCAGGGTTGCCCCCTGTCACCCTTGTTGTTTGCACTGGCAATCGAACCGTTGGCGATGGCGTTGAGGGATTCAGGGAGGTGGAGGGGCTTGGTGCGAGGTGGGGAGGAACATAGGGTGTCGTTGTATGCCGATGACCTGCTACTGTATGTGGCGGACCCGGTGGGAGGGATGCCGGGGGTGATGGAGCTGCTAGCTGAGTTTGGGACCTTTTCAGGCTATAAACTAAATCTAGGCAAGAGTGAGGTGTTTGTGGTGCACCCTGGAGACCAGGAGGAAGGAATTGGTAGGCTCCCTCTCAGGCGGGCAGTGGAGAGCTTTAGGTACCTAGGGGTGCAGGTGGCCAGGGACTGGGGGACTCTTCACAAGCATAATTTCACCAGGCTTGTGGGTCAGATGGAGGAGGAGTTCAAGAGGTGGGACATGTTGCCATTGTCGTTGGCGGGGAGGGTGCAGTTCGTCAAAATGACAGTGCTTCCGAGGTTCTTGTTCCTCTTTCAGTGCCTGCCCATCTTCATCCCCAGGGCCTTCTTTAGGAGGGTGACTAGCAGTATTTTGAGCTTTGTGTGGACACATGGGACTCCGAGAGTGAAGAGGGTTTTCCTGGAGCGAGGGAGGGATAGAGGCGGGCTGGCGCTGCCCAACCTTTTGGGGTACTATTGGGCGGCCAATGTGTCAATGGTGCGTAAATGGGTGATGGGGGGGGGCGGCGTGAAAAAGAATGGAGATGGCGTCTTGTAGAGGTACGAGCCTGGGTGCCATGGTAACGGCGCCGCTGCCGCTCTCTCCTAAGAGGTATACCACGAGCCCAGTGGACTTGGGCGGATGCCTTGGAGAGAGTCAACTCTTCCTCTTCATGTGCGAGGCTTAGTCTCATCCAATTTAAGGTGCTGCATCGGGCCCATACGTCTGTGACTTGGATCAGTAGGTTCTTTAGGGGTGAGGACAGGTGCACCAGGTGTTCGGGGAGTCCAGCGAATCATGCCCATATGTTCTGGGCATGCCCGGCACTGGATGAATTCTGGAAGGGGGTGGAGGAGACGGTGTCAAGGGTGGTTGGATCCAGGGTCAAACCAGGGTGGGGACTAGCGATTTTCGGAGTTGCGGTGGAGCCGGGAGTGCAGGAGGTGAAAGAGGCCGGTGTCCTGGCCTTTGCGTCCCTAGTAGCCCAGCGGAGGATCTTGCTACAGTGGAAGGATGCGAGGCCCCCAAGCGTGGAGACCTGGATCAGTGACATGGCGGGATTTATAAAGTTGGAGAGGGTCAAATTTGCCCTGAGAGGATCAGTACAAGGGTTCTATAAATGGTGGCAACCTTTTCTGGACTTTCTGGCTCAAAGATAGGTATCTTGGTCAATAGCAGCAACCTGAATACAAAATTTTACAATAAAAATTATTTTTAAAAAACAACAATTCCAATTGGGAATTCAGGAGAAGCCTTTTAGCCAAAGAGAGGTGGGAATGTGGAACTCACAACCGCAGGGAGTGGTTATGGGGAACAGTTTAAAGGCTTTCAAGGTAAAGCTATACATTGAAAAAATGTGGAAGAGCGGGAGAGAAGGTTCTGGCGATGGAGTGAGATGACGTGGGCACCAGCAGGGGCATGTAGAGCACAAACAGCAGCACAGAGCAGACAAGGGTTGTGCATTCGATATAAATAAACATTATATCAGAGTTTGTTTATCTCCCAGCATTGCAGGATTTTGTCTTTATATAGGCTGCATGGGAAACTGGTTAATGAGTTCACTCTCTCCCCAGGTCTCGCGATGTCGGAGATGTAAAAGGAGGTATGATCCAGTGCCAAGGGACAGGGAGTGGGGCCTTGCTGAGTATGTTTGCCAAATGTGCAATCATTCTTTCAGGTAAGATCTAGTCTCAGCGTAGCTCTGCCTCCTGCACATCATGCAAAAGGACAAGAGTTATTAAGGGGTGGTCTTTGCCCCATTTCTGCCAGTCCAGTGATAATTTGGCACTTGGGGTAGAGTTTAGGAGACCCTGCTGCCAACCCGTCATCAGCTTTGACCTTCGAAGAATTGTTGTTCTGTTTCACTCTCGGTTTTGGAACGTTCACTGAGTTGTCAATCAAAGCTAACCATCCATTCGACACGCCCGACGTGTCTTCTACGAAGGGAGAGTGGATGTTCAGTGGTTTCCTGTTGTGTTCCTCACTGTTTTCATCTTTGACCCATCTTTGACCCATCTTTGACCCATCTTTGACCCATCTTTGACCCATCTTTGACCCATGGCTGCCAAGGCTAAAGAGTCCCGGACATGAGGGGGGGGGGGGGGGGGGGGGGGGGGTGAAATTACTCTCAGCCACAGGACTCCCAGTGGACATCAGCCCAGCATTCAGACCTCCCTCTGATCCCCTGGGCTGTCCAGAGTGGGGTTCGGAACCAACACTCCTGACAGGAATGTTACCACCGACCCAGTGGTCACTCGGTTAGATGTGAGTTCCCCAGTAGTTAGGGACCAGCACACAGTGAGACAACCTTTTATTTCAGAACTGGGTTACCGAACTTTCTGCTAATGAAATGAAACAGATCGGTTAAGACCTCAGAGAATGGAGAGGGGCTTTGGTCTGGTTTAGTGGGAATGGTTTTTGCCTCCGAATCCCGGGAAATGAGTCCCACTTTCGCGGTGGATGACCTAACACAAACGTGCTGAAATTCTGGGTCACCTGTCCCAACAAGAATACCCTCCACAGATAGTGGTTGCAACATGATGACTGGAAACTTCCTCCATTTAGACACACACGATAGGCCTCAAATAGATCAATTGAAAAGTCGGACAGTCATACCAAACCTGCATTGATCAGACCACGCTTTGAGTACTGAGTGCAGGGTGGCACGGTAGCACAGTGGTTAACACTGTTGGGTGGCACGGTCACACAATGCTTAGCACTGTTGCTTCACAGCGCCGGGGACCCGGGTTCGATTCGCAGCTTGGGTGACTGTCTGTGCGCAGTCTGCACGTCCTCCCCGTGTCAGCGTGGGTTTCGTCCGGGTGCTCCGGTTTCCCCCCGCAGTCCAAAGATGTGCGGGTTAGGTGGATTGGACGTGCCAAATTGCCCCTTAGTGTCCAAAGGTTGGGTGGAGTTACTGGGTTATACGGGGATGGGATGGAGGTGTGGGCTTAAGTGGGGTGCTCTTTCCAAGGGCCGGTGTGGACTCGATGGGCCGAACGGCCTCCTTCTGCACTGTAAATTCTGTAAGAATTCCGGTCACCATATTATAAAAAGGATATTGAGGCACTGGAGAGGAGGCAGAGGAGATTTACAAGCATGATTCCAGAAATGTGTGAGTTTACACATGAGGAAACGGTCGACAGACTGAATCTCTTTTCTCTTGAGAAAAAAGGAGAGAGGCCACCTCATCAAATTTCTTTAAATGATGAAACGTTTTGATAGAGTTGAGAGAACGATTCCCCTTGTAGAGGAAGTGCAGAACTAGACACCGCCAATATAAGACAGCCACCAAGACATCCATAAGGGAAGCCAGGCCTTCACCCAGAGAGTGGTGAGAATGCGGAATTCACTCTACACAGGGAGTGGTTGAGGGGAATAGTATAGATGGTTTTGAGGGCAAAGGGGATAGAGGGTTACGCTGGCAGATTTAGATGAGGAATGATGAGTGAAAACTGGATGGGCTGAATGGCCTATTTCTGTGCTCTATATCCTATGTAAACAGGACAAGTGGCATCAAGCAGATGGGAATCCCTGCACAAGAAGTTGGCTTTTGGGGCAGCACGGTGGCCTAGTGGTTAGCACAACCGCCTCACGGCGCTGAGGTCCCAGGTTCGATCCCGGCTCTGGGTCACTGTCCATGTGGAGTTTGCACATTCTCCCCGTGTCTGCGTGGGTTTCACCCCCACAACCCAAAAATGTGCAGAGTAGGTGGATTGGCCACGCTAAATTGCCCCTTAATTGGAAAAAATAATTGGGTAATCTAAATTTATATTTAAAAAAATTTTTTTAAAAAGAAGTTGGCTTTTGTCGAACTGTTACTCTGTACTTTAATTTAACAAAACATATTCCTGATTCTCTTGGTAACTCGATTGGAAGTTGGGAGCGAAGAATTGTCTTTGTCGGTGCTTAGGGATAGCTCTGAACTCCAGATAATGGACCAATATCAAACAGAGCAATTATTTCCTATCCAACTGTTATTCCCCCTGTCCCACACAGTAATTAGATCTGTTGGACTGCATGATGTTCCTCACACTTGGCTTCTGAGCATTAACCCCTGGTAGGGATCATCTCTTGGATTGACCGAAAATCCCTGGTAACTGATTTCCTCACGGCGGCAGGCAAGACCCAGGGGAGAAAAATGCCTTGGCCGTTTAAAAGCAAAGCTCTTTATTTTCTTTGCCCGCTTTCACTTCTCGTTCGATAAAGTGATTCGAGAAGTGGAAATGTTTGTATTAGAGTTAAGAGCCTATCCGATTGGCTCAAGAAGTCTGTTCGCTTCATAATTGGTCATGGCGGGGGGGGGGGGGGGGGGGGGGGGGAGATTTCCGCACCTTTAGGGGCCAAGCCCTCACCTTGAGGGGCTAGGCCTGGCCTTTGGCGCCACACCAGTCGGGCCGAAGGGACTTCCCGGCCGGCGTAAGTCCGCGCATGCGCCGGAGCGTCAGCGGCTGCTGACGCCATCAGCAGGGGAGGGGGCCACTTCCGCCTCCGCCATGGTGAAGACCATGGCGAAGGCGGAAGGGAAAGGGTACCCCCACGGCACAGGCCTGCCCGCCGATCGGTGAGCCCCGATTGCAGGCCACACAGGACCGCACCCCCCCACAGGACCCCGGAGCCCGCCCGCGCTGCCTGCTCCCGCCAGTAAGGTAGATGGTTTGATCCACGCGGGCGGGGAGAGGGTTGACAGCGACGGGACTTCGGCCCATCGGCGGGCCCCCACCGTCGGCGAATCTCTGGTGGCGGAGAATTCGGGACACGGCGGGGGGTCGGAGAATCCCTCCCATGGTTTGTCCAAAGTTGGAAACTCTAACCCACCATTAAGTTGCGTCTCCTCTCTCTCTCTCTCTCAGGGGCTTTGGACAGATGGGGCTCCCTGCCCCATGCTACAGGTGCCGGAGTGTTGTCCTGCCCATCCGCATCATCCCACCCAAACAAAACCCATTGCCCTTGGAAAACAGGAGACGTACTCCACACAGCTGCTGCGCTGAGGATTGTTACAACAGGCAAGGTAGCAAACTCTTGTCCTATTTTAATTACGTCGCGTGTGTCCAGGCATCTCACCTCGGGTTGAGTATGAATCGAATTGTTTCAAATGTCTACACTTTCCAACGGCGTTTGACCCTAAGAAGCCGCATTTATCTAGCACCTTTTAACATGGTAAAATGCTCCAAAGGTGAATATCCTCAGACGATATGTGACACTAACTAAGCCACATTAGGAGACATCAGTGCAGGGGATTGTGATTGAGGCCTGTCCACGATCAACAAGTCACAGATCAGGATTGTGATGGACTACTCTCCCTTCGCTTGGGGTGTGCAGCTCAAGAAGTTTGACATCACCCAGGACCATGCCGCCCACTTTCTTGGCACCCCATCCACCACCGTAAACATTTACCCGCCCCAACATTGGCGCACAGTAGAGGCCGCGGGTTCCATCTACAAGGCGCACTGCAACACCTCAGCAAAGATTATTTTTTTAAAATAATAATCTTTATTAGTGTCACAAGTAGGCGTACGTTAACACTGCAATGAAGTTACTGTGAAAATCCCCTAGTCGCCGCACTCCGGCGCCTGTTCGGGTACACAGGGGGAGAATTCAGAATGCCCAATTCACCTAACAGCACGTCTTTCGGGAATTGTGGGAGGAAACCGGAGCACCCGGATGAAACCCACGCAGACACGGGAGAACGTGCTGACTCCGCACAGACAGTGACCCAAGCCGGGAATCGAACCCGGGACCCTAGCGCCATGAAGCAACAGTGCCAACCACTGTGCTACCCTGCCGCCCATGTCATGGAGGCCAAAAGTAGTCGATATATGGGAACACCACCAGCTGGAGCTTTAGTTGTTTTTAAAGATGCCTTGGTGGTTGATATTCCACGATAACAAAGAATTTCCTTGTCTCTGGCAGAACCATACGTTCCTGGGACACACTGCATCCATCCCAAGACACGGCAAGTGCGTGGTCTACCCAGGGTGCTGTGTGCCAGCGAAACCCACGAGTCTACTGGGTCAACTGTCGCCAGCTGCATTAGCCAGGGCTCCTCGATGGAGTGTGACGTGGAATCTATCATCCAGGAGGATTTGATGGCAATCCCAGAAGAAGACGAAGATTAAAGAATGGCTCAGAGGGATGGTGAATGAGTCACTTGAGCTGAAAATGCCTCCACGCTGGAACTCCTGGTACCTTTGATCTCGGATTATTGTGAGCTGAGAATGGATGATGAAATGAGCTCGGAGAAGGTCCCTTAGAGCATAGCTTATGTCAAACTCTAGTGAATGTGACTGAGGCGCATCCGGCCAGGGAATGCAGATTGGCAAGTGGCTTTTGGCAGCTTTCAGTAAAACCATTTTTACTTCTGCTTATCCTTCCAGAAATTATTTTATTAAACAGTATTTCAATTATTAGTTGCCTCCAGAATTATTTTTTGCTTTAAATCATTACACCTTTACAGTACCTTTAAGAAATGGATGTTTATGCAATGTACCTTTAAGAAATGGAGCAGCTCATATTACTGTCAGAGGGTGAGGAGAGCTGAGCTCACTTCTGCTTTTAGTTTCAGTTTGTGAGAGAGCAGCTGAAAAGTGCCTGGCTGGTTTGCTGTGAGCTGTTTGAAAGGAGAAAGCCAGTTTTGAGGAAAAGAGCTTGGGTGTGTCTGTGTTTGCAGTGAGCTGGATCTGCTGTGATCTCTGCCATGAAAGAGTATCTCTGAATCATTTGGGTGATTTAAACTCATAATAGTAATGTCTTTAACCTGATGTGTTTCTGTTGTTAAAGGCGAAGTCTTTTGCAGGTTCGAAGGAACATTTTGAGGGATTATTTATTTTCAGGGTTATCTTTGAAGTAAGGGGTGTTGAGTGATCCAATGTTTATTTAAAAGGTTAAGTTGAATTCATGGAATAAACATTGTTTTGTGTTTAAAAACCCACGTGTCCATAATTGTAATACCACACTTGGGGAACAAGCCGTGTGCTTCAAAAGCAACAATACATTAAAGGGAGAGGTTGGTTGAACTCCATGATACACTTTGGGGTTCTGAAAACGCCGTTCCCATAACAAGCTTAAAAGGAAAACATGATTTACAATCACAGAATAGGAAGTCAAAGAGAAGCAGGAGGAACGGGTGGCACGGTAGCCCTGTGGTTAGCACTGTTGCTTCACAGCTCCAGGGTTCCAGGTTCGATTCCCCGTTGGGTCACTGTCTGTGCAGACTCTGCACATTCTCCCCGTGTCTGCGTGGGTTTCCTCCGGGTGCTCCGGCTTCCTCGCACAGTCCAAAGATGTGCAGGTTAGGTGGATAGGCCACGTTAAATTGCCCCTTAATTGGAAAAAAAATAATTGGGTACTCTAAATTTATTTTAATAAAAGAAATTCCTCCTCGTCTCAGCCTTAACTGGTCAATGCGACGTGATGAAATGAGTAGCGAAATCGAAAGGATGTCTACATACGTGTGTGGTGAAGATGGATTTTGGGTCAAGGGTTTTTTCTCCAACAATTAATTCCCGGGAATGATTGCAATTTGAAAAAGAAAATTCCAAAAGGGTTATGACGAGATGTAACAAAATACCTGATTTCCGACAGAAAATGCTGGGTAATGTCAGCAGGTCTGACAGCGTCTGTGGAGAGAGAAGGGAGCTCACGTTTCGAGTCTGGATGACGCTTTGTCAAAGAGAACTGGAAATAGGGTCAGATTTGTACTGTTGTGCGGAGGGATGGGGGAGGGGGGGGGGGGGGGCGCGCTATATAGAAGGCCACGAAAGATGGGGATTGACAAAGATGTGATGGAGGGAAGGGACAAAGGGAATAATAATAATAATCTTTATTAGTGGCACAAGTAGGCTTACATTAACACGGCAATGAAGTTACTGTGAAAATCCCCTAGTCGCCACACTCCGGCGCCTGTTCGGGTACACAGAGGGAGAATTCAGAATGTTCAATTCACCTAACAGCACGTCTTTCGGGACTTGTGGGAGGAAACCGGAGCACCCGGAGGAAAGCCACCCAGACACGGGGAGAACGTGCAGGGTCGGCACCTGACAGTCACCCAAGTCGGGAATCGAACCCGGGTCCCTGGCGCTGTGAAGCAACAGTGCGAACCACTGTGCTAAGAGGTGGTGATAATGACTAAGAAAGGTGCTGAAAGCGGCTCATTGAGAGATTGGAAAGTGTTAATGGCAGAACGGGGTAAGCAGTCAAAGGACATCTTGGAACGGGGAACTGATGGCACTCGTGGGGTGGGGTGGGGGGGAGGGGAGACAATGGCGGGGGAAAAATGTTTTTTTTTGCAGGCCTTACAGCTGATGCTCAGATAGGCATGAATAGGGCTCGTGTAGAGTGTCGTAGCCATCGACTCACTGTGGAGGACCCAGTCACAATTGAGTCCATCACATTGTACATCGCCAGTTTGAAACAGCGTTACACTCAAAATAAAGGCACAGACGATTGCTACACTGATCGTGGATTGTGATTTTGATGGAACTCCATGGGCAGCACGGTAGCATGGTGGTTAGCATAAATGCTTTACAGCTCCAGGGTCCCAGGTTCGATTCCCGGCTGGGTCACTGTCTGTGCGGAGTCTGCACGTCCTCCCCGTGTGTGCGTGGGTTTCCTCCGGGTGCTCCGGTTTCCTCCCACAGTCCAAAGATGTGCGGGTTAGGTGGATTGGCCATGCTAAATTGCCCATAGTGTCCTAAAAAGTAAGGTTAGGGGGGGGTTGTTGGGTTACGGGTATAGGGTGGATACGTGGGTTTGAGTAGGGTGATCATGGCTCGGCACAACATCGAGGGCCGAAGGGCCTGTTCTGTGCTGTACTGTTCTATGTTCTATGTTCTATGTTCTATGTACCAAACTGACCCATCAGGCACCCACCATGAATGGAAGGCCAATGCCACAGGCAGGATGGGAAAGCCGGTCAGGGAATTCCTGGAGATGAACGACACTGAAGGAGCCCCTGCTGGGGACAGTGGCTTGCCATCAGGGCTTTGCTGGGGGTTGCACAGTCGGGTGGGAAACGCATTGAGCTGGCAGTGAGGTAGCACGACCAACTCCTGAGGATCTTAATTCCTGAGGAAATCGAGACTCAGAAATTGAAAAAGAAAAGGCTGAAAAGAAGGCACCAAAGACCGGAAGTACCGTTAATTAGACACATGACCTGGTTGTGTTCCCCGTCTATCGTTGGCAAAAGCTGAGCAATCCACATTTTGCTAATTGTTGATGTTGAATAAATGGAATGTTACATTTTGAAACGATGACATCTTCTCATGAGTTCCTTCTCAAGTAGTTGAACTTCACAGCTTTGGGATGAAGTTAATTTTTAGATGTGCAGAGAGGTGGTTTACATGGATTTCCCAGTAGTGTCCAGAAAGGTTAGGTGGGGTTACTGGGTTATGGGGGTAGAGTGGGGGCCTGAGTCGTGTGCTTTTTCATTTGGTTGGTGCAGATGGGCTGAATGGCCTTGTGTACTGCAGAGATTATTTTTTAAAATAAATTCAGAGTACCCAATTCTTTTTTTTTCCATTAGGGGGCAATTCAGCGTGACCAATCCACCTACCCTACACATCTTTGGGTTGTGGTGGTGAGACCCAGGCAGACACGGGGAGAATGTGCAAACTCCACACGGACGGTGACCCGGGGCCAGGATCGATCCCGGGTCCTCAGTGCCCTGAGGCAGCAGTGCTAGCCACTGAGCCACCGTGCCGCGCCCCCCCCCCCCCCCCCCCCACACACACACACTGTAGGGATTCTTGTGATGGAAGAAATGAAAATGAATTGATAGAAATAAAAATGGGGTGAAGGTGGAGCGGAGAGTTCACAATCTGAAGTTGATGAACTCAATGTCAAGTCCGGAAGGCTGTAACGTGCCCAATCGGAAGATGAGGTGCTGTTCCTCCAGTTTGTGCTGGATCTCATCCCAGTTTCAGCTTTCTCTCCAGCTTTGATGAAAAAGAGTCACCCGGACTCAAAGCGTTTGCTCCCTTCTCTCTCCACAGATGCTGTCAGACCTGCTGGGATTGTCCAGCATTTCCGGCTTTTGTGTCAGATTCCAGCATCCGCATTAATTTGCTTTGGCATTATTATCTACCTGGCAGACCTTCGAGTGTCAGGAGGAGGGACATGAGTGGACCAAATGGGTTTTTACAACAGTCGATACTGGTTTCGTGGTCACCAGGAAATGACGATTCCACAGAAACCTCAGGCTGTACGTCTCTTATGAAAGTTCTCAAAAAGGCTTCATAGGATAGATGAAGAGAAGATCAACCCTCTACCATCCTCTTCTCTCTTTTACCTCTGTTTCCACTTTTCTCCAATCATCCTCTTCCCTTCTTCTTTTCATCCCCCCTTCCACCACTTTCCCCATTGCTCATCTTCCCCTCTCTCCCTTTTCCACTCTCTCACCTTCGCTCCTCACTCCCCTCTCCCTTTCCCCACTCCCTTCCCATCTCCCCTTCTCTTCCCCCTCCCCTTCTCCCTTTACCCCACCTCTTTCCTGCTCCATTTCATCCTCCTCTTTCCCCCTCTATTTCCCCTTTCTTCTCCCCTTCCCCTTTCCCCTTCCTCTTCTCCCCTTCTTCCCCTCTTCTACTCCACTTCCTCTCCTCTTCCCCCTTCCCCTCACCCTCTTCTTCCCCTTTCCCCTCCTCTTCCTTCTTTCCTCTCCATTTACCCCTCCTCATCCCCTCCTTGTCCGTCTCTACGTCCCCGCCCCATCCCCCTCCCCATCCCCCTCATCTCCCCCCCTCGGCTCCCTCCTCTTCCCCCTTTCCTCCTCCCCTTCTCCTCCTCTTTCCATTCTCCCTCCTCTTCCCTCTCTCTCTAATCCCCCTAACCTCTTTCACCACGCCCTTCCTTTTGCTTTCTGCCACCTCCCTCAAACAGTACTGCCACTGGCCACCATGTGGTGCTGTTGAGCAGCCTGGGAGAGCAGCAACATCAGGCTCAAACTAAGTCCTAAAGGTATCTCCAGATTTGAGATTAATTTAACAACAATTGTTTATGTGAAGAAAACTTAGCTTTTAAAAAGAGGAGGGGAGCTGAATTTCCAGCCTTTTATCAATGTCCAGGCTGGATTTGAACTATTTCCAGGCACTGTGGGGATGAAAGTCAATTAGGCCTCAAAATCTGTCAAATCTGCAAAAAATGACTTATTTGTATTTATATGTACTTGAGAGTGTTTGTATGGATAAGTGTTTTTAATATAATAGTGTCCTTGCTTATTAAACTGGTGATATCTGGGGACTTCCGGTGGCGGCAATGAGTAGCTAAGCTGCACATTCGGCAGCTCCCGCTGAGAACGGACTTTGGGGCTCTTTTCAGGGCCCCCAACGGAGCTGTAGCGACAAATCCCGACGGGGGAAGAGGTCAGGAGTCGACCCCGACGGTCCTATGGTCCGGACCAGGAGTGGGGTAAGGAAAAACCCGGAGACAACACCCCTGAAAAAACGGGGGAAGGAAGACAAAATGGCGGCCGGCGGAGGCCTTGAGGAGCTGAGGCAGTGGGCGCAGGAGCAGCAGGCGACTCTGCTGCGCTGCTTCCAGGAGCTGAAGTTGGAGCTGCTGGAGTCGCTGAAGGTAACCAACAGGGAGCTGGTGGAGACCCAGACAGCCCAGGGGGCTGCGATCCGGGAGCTGCAGCAGCAGGCCTCCGAAAGGGAGGGTGAGGCCGTGGCGGGGAAGGTGGAGATGCACGAGGCGCTCCATAAAAGATGGCAGGAGCGGTTCGAGGAGCTGGACAACCGGTCGAGGAGGAAGAATTTGCGGATCCTGGGCCTCACGGAGGGGCTGGAGGGGTCGGACCTAGCGGCCTATGTGGTGACTATGCTAAACTCGCTGATGGGGGCTGGGTCCTTCCAGGGGCCCCTGGAGTTAGAGGGGGCCCACAGAATTCTGGCTAGGAGGCCCAAGCCGAACGAGCCGCCGGGGGCGGTGCTGGTGAGGTTTCATCGGTTCGTGGATCGTGAGTGTGTGCTCCGGTGGGCCAAGAAGGAGCGGAGCAGCAAGTGGGAGAACACGGAGGTGCGGATCCTCCAGGACTGGAGTGCGGAGGTGGCGAGGCGGCGGGCCGGGTTTAACCGGACGAAGGCGGTGCTCCACAGACGGAGGGTGAAGTTCGGAATGTTGCAGCCGGCGCGTCTGTGGGTCACCTATAAGGATCGGCACCATTATTTTGAGTCCCTGGAGGAGGCGTGGGCCTTTGCGCAGGCCGAGAAATTGGACTCAAACTGAGGGTCTAGGATGGGGGATGCTGTATAATACTGTATTTGTATTTGTATTTGCTTGGTTTAGTGTAAGATGTGGGTTGGCCTTAGGGTGGGTGGGGTGATGTCGTTTTGTCTTTTCTGTATGGGTTTTTATGGAGGGGTCGGGTGGACGGGTTCGGGCAGGGGGGTAAACGGCGAGTTTGGGGAGCTGGTGGGGGGGACTGACAATGGGAGAAGCCCTGGAGGAGGCGGGGCCGGGCAGGGCGAAAGCGCGGGCTTTCTGCGGGTTTCCCGCGCTGGGAGATGGTGGGGCCGGGGCTGAGAAGCGCGGGCCGTTGCTGGCTGTTTTCTTTTCCTGCGCAAGAGCGGGGGGGGGGGGGGGGGGGAGAGGACCCATTGACGGGCACAATGGAGGAGGAGCAGTCCCACGTGGGGAGGAGTCGAAGGTAGGGCGGGAGTCGCCGGGGTCAGCAGAAGTTAGCTGGCTCACGAGAGTGTTATGGAGGGAGGGGCGCGGCTAGGAGGGGTCCTAGCCTGGGGGAGGAGCTGGAGGACGCAGGGGGTGCTGGAGGGGGGGAGTTGCCGCCGTGGGAAACTGGCAGAGCGGGGGACGCTGGCCGGGGGTGGGCAAGGGTTGGGGTATGGCTAATCGGCAGGGGAGGGGGGCAGGGAGCCCTCTGATCCGGCTGATAACCTGGAATGTAAGGGGGCTGAATGGGCCGGTCAAACGGGCCCGGATATTTGCGCACCTGAAGGGGCTGAAGGCGGATGTGGCCATGCTCCAGGAGACACACCTGAGAGTGGTGGACCAGGTCCGGCTGAGGAAGGGATGCGTGGGCCAAGTATTTCACTCAGGGCTGGATGAGAAGAGTAGGGGGGTGGCGATCCTGATGGGGAAGAAGGTGTCGTTTGAGGCGTTAAAGGTGGTGGCTGACAGTGGCGGGAGATATGTGATGGTGAGTGGCAAGCTGCAGGGGGAGCGGGTGGTGTTGGTGAATGTTTATGCCCCAAATTGGGACGATGCGGGGTTTATGCGACGTATGTTGGGCCGCGTTCCGGACCTGGAGGTGGGGGGCCTGATCATGGGGGGGACTTCAACAAAGTACTGGATCCCCCATTGGATCGATCCAAGTCCCGGACGGGTAGGAGGCCGGCGGCGGCTAAGGTGCTGAGGGGATTCATGGATCAGATGGGAGGGGTGGATCCCTGGAGGTTTGCGAGACCAAGGGCCAGGGAATACTCGTTTTTCTCCCACGTACATAAGGCCTACTCGGGGATTGATTTTTTTGTCCTGAGCAGGGGGTTGGTGTCGAGGGTGGAGGATGTGGAATACTCCGCCATTGCCATTTCGGATCATGCCCTGCACTGGATGGACCTCGGGCTGGGGGAAGAGAGGGACCAACGTCCGCTCTGCCGCATGGAGGTGGGGCTGCTGGCAGATGAGGAGGTGGCCGAGAGGGTTCGGGGGTGTATTGAGAGATACCTCGAGGCCAATGATAACGGGGAGGTCCGAGTGGGGACGGTCTGGGAGGCATTGAAGGCGGTGATGAGGGGGGAATTGATCTCCATCCGAACCCATAGGGAGAGGGGGGAGCAGAGGGAGAGGGAGAGACTGATAGGGGAGATGGTGCAGGTGGATAGGAGATATGCGGAGGCCCCAGAGGAGGGATTGCTGGGGGAGAGGCGTAGCCTTCAGGCCAGATTCGACCTATTGACTACCAGAAAGGCGGAAGCTCAGTGGAGGAAAGCAGAGGGGGCGGTGTATGAATATGGGGAGAAGGCGAGCAGGATGCTGGCGCACCAGCTCCGAAAGCGGGACGCGGCCAGGGAGATTGGGGGAGTGACGGATAGGGCTGGGAAGGTGTGTGGAGGGGAGTAGATGTTAATGGGGTCTTCAGTGACTTCCATGGGGAACTGTACCGGTCGGAGCCCCCGGTGGAGCGGTTGGAATGGGGCGCTTCTTGGACAAGCTGCAATTCCCGAGGGTGGAGGAGGAGCAGGTGGAGGGACTAGGGGCGCCGATCGAGCTGGAGGAGGTGGTCAAAGGGATAGGGAGCATGCAGTCGGGGAAGGCGCCGGGGCCGGACGGGTTTCCGGTGGAATTTTATAAAAGGTATTTGGACCTGTTGAGCCCCCTGTTGGTCCGGACCTTTAACGAGGCAAAAGAGGGGGGGGGGGCTTTGCCCCCAACTATGTCACGGGCGCTGATTTCCTTGATTCTGAAACGGGACCCTCTGCAGTGTGGATCATATAGGCTGCTGCTGAACGCCGATGCTAAGCTGTTGGCAAAGATCCTGGCCACTAGAATAGAGGATTGCGTGCCCGGGGTCATTCATGAGGACCAGACGGGGTTTGTGAAGGGAAGGCAGTTGAATACAAACGTACGAAGGCTCCTCAACGTTATTATGATGCCGGCTGTGGAAGGGGAGGCGGAGATAGTGGTGGCATTAGATGCGGAGAAGGCCTTCGATAGGGTTGAGTGGGAGTATTTGTGGGAGGTGTTGGAGAGGTTTGGGTTTGGGGAGGGGTTTATCCGTTGGGTGAGGCTGCTCTACGAGGCCCCGATGGCGAGTGTAGCCACAAATAGGAGGAGGTCGGAGTACTTTCGGCTGTACCGGGGGACTAGACAGGGGTGCCCCCTGTCCCCCTTGCTCTTCGCGTTGGCAATTGAGCCCTTGGCCATGGCGTTGAGGGAGTCAGGGAACTGGAGGGGCCTGGTGCGGGGTGGGGAGGAGCATCGAGTGTCGCTGTATGTGGACAATCTGTTGCTGTATGTGGCGGACCCGGTGGGGGGGATGCCGGAGGTGATGAGGATTCTTAGTAAATTTGGGGGTTTCTCAGGATATAAGTTGAACCTCGGCAAGAGTGAGGTGTTTGTGGTGCATCCGGGGGATCAAGAGGAGGGGATTGGTAGGCTCCCATTGAAGCAGGCAGGGCAGAGCTTCAGGTACCTAGGGGTCCAGGTGGCGGGGAGCTGGGGGCCCTGCACAAGCTCAACCTCACAAGGTTGGTGGAGCAGACGGAGGAGGAGTTTAAGAGGTGGGATATGTTACCGCTGTCACTGGCGGGGAGGGTGCAGTCCGTTAAGATGACGTTGCTCCCGAGGTTTTTGTTCCTGTTCCAGTGCCTTCCCATCCTTATCCCGAAGGCCTTTTTTAGGAGGGTCAATAGGAGTATCACGGGATTTGTGTGGGCGCATGGGACTCCGAGGGTGAGAAGAGTGTTCCTGGAACGAGGCAGGGATGGGGGGGGGCTGGCGTTGCCCAACCTCTGTGGGTACTACTGGGCTGCCAGTGCAGCGATGGTGCGTAAGTGGGTTATGGACGAGGAAGGGGCAGCAAGGAAGAGGGTGGAGGCGGCGTCTTGTGTGGGCACGAGCCTGGAGGCGCTGGTAACGGCGCCGTTGCCGCTCCCTCCAACGAGGTATACCACGAGCCCGGTGGTGGCGGCTACCCTCAAAATTTGGGGGCAATGGAGACGGCACAGGGGAGAAGTGGGGGGCTCGATGGAGGCCCCGATACGGGGGAACAATCAGGTTGTCCCAGGGAGCATTGATAGCGGATTTCTGGGCTGGCACAGGGCAGGGTTTAGGAGGTTGAGGGACCTGTTTGTGGAGGGGAGGTTCGCGAGCTTGGGGGAGTTAGAGGGGAAGTTTGGGCTCCCCCCCGGAGAACATGTTTAGGTACATACAGGTGAGGGCGTTTGCCAGGCAGCAGGTGGAGGGGTTCCCCTTGCTGCCCCCACGAGTGGTGCGGGATCGGTTGCTCTCGGGGGTGTGGGTTAGAGGATGGAGGATTTCGGACATATAACGGGTAATGCAGGAGGTAGATGAGGCCTCGGTGGAGGAACTGAAGGGTAAATGGGAAGAGGAGCTGGGTGAGGAGATCGAGGAGGGGACGTGGGCGGATGCCCTGGAGAGACTGAATTCCTCCTCTTCCTGTGCGAGGCTTAGCCTCATACAGTT
Source organism: Scyliorhinus canicula (assembly GCF_902713615.1). NCBI lineage: Eukaryota > Metazoa > Chordata > Chondrichthyes > Carcharhiniformes > Scyliorhinidae > Scyliorhinus > Scyliorhinus canicula. Next base: position 8,133,543 of record NC_052170.1, read on the forward strand.
CAAGGTGCTGCATAGGGCCCACATGACTGGGACGAGGATGAGTAGGTTTTTCAGGGGCGAGGACAGGTGTGCTAGGTGCTCGGGGAGCCCAGCGAACCACGCCCATATGTTTTACGCGTGCCCAGCGCTGGGGGAGTTTTGGAAGGGGGTAGCAAGGACGGTGTCGAGGGTGGTGGGATCCAGGATCAAGCCAGGCTGGGGACACGCAATTTTTGGGGTGGCAGTGGAGCCGGGAGTGCAGGAGGCGAAAGAGGCCGGTGTTCTGGCCTTTGTGTCCCTAGTAGCCCGGCGGAGGATCTTGCTCCAATGGAAGGATGCGATGCCCCCAAGCGTGGAGGCCTGGATCTCGGATATGGCGGGGTTCATTAAATTGGAGAGGGTGAAATTTGCCCTGAGGGGATCAGTACAAGGGTTTTTCAGGCGGTGGTAGCCCTTCCTGGACTTCCTGGCGGAACGGTAGGGAAATAGGCCGACAGCAGCAGCAACCCGGGGGGGGGGGGGGGGGGGGGGGGGGGGGGAGGGAGGGGGGGGGGGGGGGGGGGTTGGGATCGGGGAGGGGGGAGAACTGCGTACATGGGTCTGTGGGATGTGGCGGGTGCTATGTCTCTCCCTTTTGCTGTTTGGGTGCTCTTTTGTTTTTTTTGTTTTTTTCCTTTTGTTTGTAGTTGCTTTTGAAGTTGGGTGGGTATTGTTCTTGGGGTGTTACCGCGGTTGTTTTGTTAATAGAGTTAAGATGTTTATATTTTGTAAAAATTTCAATAAAAATTACTTTTTTAAAAAACTGGTGGTATCTTAGAATTAGGTGGCGATATGGGGTTACGGAAATTGGGTGTTGGTGGGCCTAGATCGGGTGCTCTTTCAGAGGGTAGACTTGATGGGCCGAATAGCCTTCTCCACAATAGGGATTCTATGGATGTTGAAAATTTGGAAATCACAGATTTTAAATTGTTCAATAATTCTGGGTCTTAGTCACAAAATTTTAGTCTGTGTGTCAGGGACAAATGTTAAAAGTCAGCAACAAATGGGTTAAAAAAGGGAAAAAATAGTAACAAGGCAAAATTAATGGCTCTTTACTTAATTGCACGTAGCATTTGGCACAAAATAAATGAATTACTGGCACAGATTGAGGTTAATGGGTATGGTCGGACAGCAATTACAGAGATGTGATGACGGGGAGATCAAAACTGGGAGCGAAATGTTCCGGTGGAAGTGGCTTTTTATAAGGATGGGAACGAAGGAAAGGGAGGTGGGATACGTATGATAGCAAGAAATGACCTTGGATCGGAAGATAGAACATAGAACAGTACAGCACAGAACAGGCCCTTCGGCCCTCGATGTTGTGCCGAGCAATGATCACCCTACTCAAACCCACGTATCCACCCTATACCCGTAACCCAACAACAACCCCCCCCTTAATCTTACTTTTTTAGGACACTACGGGCAATTTAGCATGGCCAATCCACCTAACCCGCACATCTTTGGACTGTGGGAGGAAACCGGAGCACCTGGAGGAAACCCACGCACACACGGGGAGGACGTGCAGACTCCGCACAGACAGTGACCCAGCCGGGAATCGAACCTGGGACCCTGGAGCTGTGAAGCATTTATGCTAACCACCATGCTACCGTGCTGCCCCAAAGATGTAGGGCACGATCGAACAGCCTCGTTACGCCTGAAAAGCAACGCACCGCGGCGCAGTGTGATGATAGAAGCCGGGAGACCCCACGCCCAGGATCAACCCGGCTCGCAACGCCTGCCGAGATCTAACGGGATCTCTGGAGATGTCGCAATGTCAATCCCGCTATTGTGGACAGGGTCACCTTTTGGCAAATCCGTGTATTAGAGCAAGACAGCTAGTCCCGAGGCACCAGAAAGCTTGGGATCAATCTCCTTGGCCTCGGAGATCCTGGGCGAGTGCCATTCAGTACTGATCTCCCCAAACAGGGACCAGATGGAACGGCACTCCTGGGGACCACTCAGAGGTTCCTGCAATGAAACATGATATAACATCAAGAAACAAAATTTACAATATGAACAATCAACAACAGTCAATAAATTAGATGTTTCGGAGGACGTTGATTCCTGTACGGTTATCGGCGAACCTTCTCCAGATTGTGCATGACTCCCTCAGACCCCGTGCCTCTCCCCTCGAGGCTTCAGTCTCGCTGCATTCACCCAGGTATTTTAGGTCTGGGTTCCCGGAATAGCACTTCCAACCTCTCCAGTTGAAGCTGTTGCTCCTGTTGATTTCCAAAAGGGTCCTCGCCCTGCCAGAACAAATCAAATTTAGCCTTTAGGGTTGCGTTGTTACAGGTTACAATGATTTTCCTTGCTGTTCATTTGACTTTGGAGGCTGCTGCACAGAGTGAAATAGGAAACGGATATTGATGGTTGCAGTCTGCACTCTGAGCAACTCCAAGTCTTTCTATTTGGTCAGAGGAACACTCCCATCGAAATATACTTCATGAATTTCCGTGCTGGCTCCCTTTGCTCTTGTTGTTGACCTTGTTTACAATCAGCGATCTTTTGATTCTTGTTGACTACTGATGCATGAAGGGAGTCAGTAGCTCTATTTCCAAACTGAATGTTCATTCCAATCAACTCAAGACTTTCCTCATGAGATGCGCCTCAATTTCTTGTTCCCCGGTAGGAATTTACAAAGGGAGCACATCGTGCATTCCCAAAATCCTCACCCAATTTTTCAGTCTTCTTTTGACCTCCATTTGTGTCAAAGTATTCATACCCATCTTCCGTAAATGCTCTGTCCTTTGTTTCTCGATTCTGGACCACATTTGTCGCATTAATGCTGAGCCTTTGTCGACTTGGTCCCAGATCTTTTTTAAAAATAAATTTAGAGTACCAATTCATTTTTTTCCAATTAAGGGGCAATTTAGCGTGGCCAATCCACCTGCCCTGCACATCTTTGGGTTGTGGGGGCGAAACCCACCCAAACATGGGGAGAATGTGCAAACTCCACATGAGCAGTGACCCAGGGCCGGGATCGAACCTGGGACCTCAGCGCCGTGAGGCAGCAGTGCCAACCACTTGCGTCACCGTGCTGCCCTGGATGTAGGTATTTCAGGCGAGACAGGGAGGTAGGTAAAAGAGGTGGGGAGTTTCAATACTGGTTAGAGAACATGTTACATCTGTACAGAGGGCGGACACCATGGAAGAATCATGAAATGAGGCACTGTGACTAGAGCTCAGAAACAGGAAGCGGGCAGTCACTATGATGGGGGTGTACTACAGGCCTTCCAACAGACCACAGGATGTTGAAGAACAGATATGTAAGCAGATTCTGGATAGATGTAGATGTACAGGGGGCAGCAGGGTAGCATGGTGGTTAGCATAAATGCTTCACAGCTCCAGGGTCCCAGGTTCGATTCCCGGCTGGGTCACTGTCTGTGTGGAGTCTGCACGTCCTCCCCCTGTGTGCGTGGGTTTCCTCCGGGTGCTCCGGTTTCCTCCCACAGTCCAAAGATGTGCGGGTTAGGTGGATTGGCCATGCTAAATTGCCCGTAGTGTCCTAATAAAAGTAAGGTTAAGGGGGGGTTGTTGGGTTACGGGTATAGGGTGGATACGTGGGTTTGAGTAGGGTGATCATGGCACGGCACAACATTGAGGGCCGAAGGGCCTGTTCTGTGCTGTACTGTTCTATGTTCTATGTACAGGGTTGTTGTCGTGGGAGACTTTAATTTTCCTCATATTGACTGGAAACCTCTTAGGGCTAGGGCTCTGGATGGTGAGGAATTTGTTAAGTGTGTCCAGGAAGGGGGCAGCATGGCGACACAGTGGTTAGCCTCACGTTGCCGAGGTCCCAGGTTCGATCCCGGCCCTGGGTCACTGTCCATGTAGAGTTTGCACAGTCTCCCCGTGTTTGTGTGGGTTTCGCTCCCCGTGATTGTGTGGGTTTCGCCCCCACAACCCAAAGATGTGCAGGGCAGGTGGATTGGCCGCGTTAAATTGCCCCTTAATTGGAAAAAATTTAATTGGGTACTCTAAATTTATTTTTAACAAGTGTGTCCAAGAAGGGTTTTTGGAACAATATGTGGATAGTCCGACTAGAGAGGAGGCTATATTGGACCTAGTACTAGGGAACGAGCCGGCCAGGTCATCAGAGTTGCAGTGGGAGAACATGTGGTGAACAGTGACCACAATTCCGGAAGCTTCCGGAAGCTCATGGAAAAGGACGAGTGTTGTCCTAGGGTTAAAGTGCTAAATTGGGGGGAAGGCCCATGATCAGATTAGACAGCAGTTGGAGGCTGTTGTTTGGGAAGGGCTGTTTGAGGGTAAATCCACATTTGGCATGTGGGAGTCTTAAGGAGCAGTTGATGGGAGTGAAGGACAGGCATGAGCCGGTTAAAAAGGAAGGGCAGGAAAGGCAGGATTCGGGAAACATGGATGACCAGGGAAATTGAGAATCTCGTCAAAAAGAAAAAAGACACATATGTGAGGTACAGGCAACTAAAATCTGATAAAGCAGTTGAAGAATACAAGGAAAGTAGAAAAAAGCAGGGAGTTAGCAGGGCAAAAAGGGAACACAAAATGTCCTTGACAGACAGGATTGACGAGAATCCCACGGCATTTTATACGTATCTTAGGAACAAGAGGGTAGCTAGAGGAATGGTTGGTCCGCTCAAAAACAGAGGAAGGAAATTATGCGTAGAACCAGAGGAAGTAGGTGAGGTCCTTAATGAGTATTTTGCATCGGTATTCACAAAGGAGAGGGACATGTTGACTGGTGGTGTCTGAGAGGGATGTGTAAACACTTTAGAACAGGTCGTTATTACAAGGGAGGAAGTATTAGGTGTGTTTAAAAAGCATTAAGGGAGACAAATCCCCAGGGCCAGATGGCATCTATCCCAGATTCCCGGGGGAGATAAGAGATTAAATTGCTGGGCCTCTGACTGAAATCTTTGTTTTCTTGTTGGCCACAGGTGAGATCCCAGAGGAGTGGAGAATAGCCAACGTTGTACCGTTATTTAAGAAGGGTTGCAAGGATAATCCAGGTAATTATAGGTATTATAGCTTGACGTCAGTGATAGTGAAATTGTCGGAAAAGACTCTCAGAGATAGGATCTATGCACATTTGGAAATGAATGGTCTTATCAGCAACAGACAGCATAGTTTTGTACGAGGGAGACGCTAATTTAATTTAATTTGTTGAGGAGGTGACAAAAATGATTGATGAGGGAAAAAGCAATTCATAAGGTCCCTCATGGCAGGCTGGTGCAAAGGATTGGACCACATGGGGTCAGGGGTGAACTAGCTGGATGGATCCAGAACTGGCTTGGCCATAGAAGACAGAGGGTAGCAATGCAAGGATGTTTATCCGAATGGAGGTTGTAACTAGTGGGGCGAAATTCTCTGCAAGGCCCGAAGCCGTCGTGAAACCCGGAGAGGTTCACGACGGTGTCGGAGGCCACTCCTTGACCCTTATTCTACCCCCCGGGGGGCTAGAAGGGCCGTGCCGTAAATCTTGGCCGCGGGGCCTTGTCGCTGGCGTCAAGGCCCGGCGCGCTGAGAATGACGCGGCCGGCGAGCCTAATGACGTCAGCCGCGCATGCGCAGGTTGGCCGGCTCCAACCCGCGCATGCGCGGCTGACGTCACGACAGCTGACGGCTCAAACCCGCGCATGCGCGGTTGCCGTCTTCCCCTCCGCTGCCCCGCAAGCCGTGACAACTTGATCTTGCGGGGCAGCGGAGGGGAAAGAGTGCGTCCCTTTGAGACGCCGGCCCGAGCACAGTGGTGGTGCTCACTCCCCTCTCCGCCCCCCCCCCTACAAGCCACAAAACAGCTGCTGGCGCCATGTTCACGCCAGCAGCGACCAGGTGTGGTTGCCGCCGGCGTGAACCAGTCGGGAACGGCAGGCCGCTCGGCCCATTCGGGCCGGAGAATTGCGGGTCGCCGTGAAAAACGACGGCCCGCGATTCTCCGAACGGCGTGTCGCAAAACGCAACACGCCATTTGGGGGGGGGGTGGGAGAATCGCGGGGGGTGCCAGAGCGGCCCTCCTCCCGCGATTTTCCCACCCGGCGTGGGAGCGGAGAATCGCCCCCGTGGTGTTCCGCAGGGATCAGTATTGGGACCTCTGCTCTTTGGAATATATATAAAACTGACTTGGAAGAAAACGTAGTGGGTCTGATGAGCAAGTTTGCGGATGATACTAAGATTGCAGGAGTTGTGGTAGTGATGAAGATTGTCAGAGAATACAGCAGGCTGCAAAATTGGGCAGAGTAATGGCAGATGGAATTTAACCCGGACAAATGCGAGGTGATGCATTTTGGTAGATCCAATTCAGGTGGGAGCTACGAAATAAATGGCAGAACCATCGGGAGCACAGAGACACAGAGAGATCTGGGCTGGCAGGTCCACAGATCCTTAAAAGTGGCAGCACAGGTGGAAATGGTGGTAAAGAAAGCATACGGCATGCTTGCTTTCATCGGACGGGGTATCGCGTATAAAAGCTCAAAAATTATGTCACAATTATATAGAACGTTGGTTAGGCCACATTTGGAATACTGTGTCCAATTCTGGTCACCACACTACCAGAAGGACGTGGAGGCTTTGGAGAGAGTACAGAAAAGGTTTATAGAACAGTACAGCACAGAACAGGCCCTTCGGCCCTCAATGTTGTGCCGAGCCATGATCACCCTACTCAAACCCACATATCCACCCTATACCCGTAACCCAACAACCCCCCCCCTTAACCTTACATTTATTAGGACACTACGGGCAATTTAGCATGGCCAATCCACCTAACCCGCACATCTTTGGACTGTGGGAGGAAACCGGAGCACCCGGAGGAAACCCACGCACACGGGGAGGACGTGCAGACTCCACACAGACAGTGACCCAGCCGGGAATCGAACCTGGGACCCTGGAGCTGTGAAGCATTTATGCTAACCACCATGCTACCCTGCTACCCTGCTACCATTACCAGGATGTTACCTGGAATGGAGGGTATTAGCTATGAGGAGAGAGTGAATAAACTGGGATTGTTCTCCCTAGAGAGACGGAGGCTGAGGGGCGACCTGATAGAAGTTTATAAAGTTATTAGGGGTATAGACAGGGTGAACAGTTGGAGGCTTTTTCCCAGGGTGGAAATGACAATTACAAGGGGGCACAAGTTCAAGGTGAGGGGGGAAAAGGTACAGTGGAGATGTGCGAGGGGTGTTTTTTACACAGAGGGTGGTGGTGGCTTGGAATGCACTGCCAAGTGAGGTGGTTGAGGCAGATATGTTAGCGACCGTTAAGACTTATCTGGGTCGGCACATGAACAGACGGGGTATAGAACGATACAGGCGGTTGGTCTAGATAGGACACAGGCTTGGTGGGCTGAAGGGCCTGTTCCTGTGCTGTATTGTTCTTTGACTACAGAGCTAGAATCCTCAACCGCTCTTCATATGACAAGCTCTTCATTTCTGGGATCATCCTTGTGAACCTCCTCTGGACCCTCTCCAAGGCCAGCACATCCATCATCCGATACGAGGTCCAAAACTGCTCACAATGCTCCAAATGGGGTCTGAGCAGAGCTTTGTACAGCCTCAGGAATACATCCCTGCTCTTGTATTCCAGCCCTCTCGACTGCCAAATTATCCTGCACGTTATCCTGAAGAGAACCCTGAATGAGGACTCCGAGGCCCCTTTGTGCTTCTGATTTTCCAAGCCTTTTCCCATTGAGAGAATGGTCAATGCCTCGACCAAAGTGCATAACCTCAGCGTTTTCAGCACCGGCTACTTTCTGTTCCTTTAGGCTTTTGGTCGGGGCGGCTTCACACTCCGACAGGAGAGTCACCTCGGCCCGGTTCAGCTCGAACCTCTCAATGATCTCCAAATTCACCGCATTCAGTTCATGTCTTTAAAGCGTGTGACTCTGATTCACCTTCTTGCTGGCTACATTTGAGGAATCTGAACCTCTTGGCGTTGACCAATGAGAAATGGACCTCCACTATTTCATCATCTGTTTGCGTACAGTCCGTTCTGGTTTTGACCGCGTTGGAGGTTGGTCCAGTTTTCCAATGGGCGCCATACCCAACATTCCGGACCTGTGCTGCGTCCCCTGGTTTGAATCCTCTGTCCTGTTTCCGGTGGCCGTGATACCCCCTCCTCCGGGGGTCTTGTTTCTATTCCACCTTCCCACCGAGGCTTGTACATGTCGAGCTTAGATGGGCCCAGAGCTGTCAACCCACCAGGAACTCTGGGGCTGGTTTAGCACATTGGGCTAAATAGCTGGCTTTTAAAGCAGACCAAGGCAGGCCAGCAGCGCGGGTTCAATTCCCGTACCAGCCTCCCCGGAAAGGCGCCGGAATGTGGCGACTAGGGGCTTTCCACAGTAACTTCATTGAAGCCTACTCGTGACAATAAGCGATTTTCATTTCGTTTTCAACTCTGCCGACGCTACCCAATCATAGCATGTGGTGTGGTTCAATAATTCAATTTAAAACGTGCCAGTTTTGTATCACCTGACCCTGCAGTGTGCTTTCTCACACCCCTCTCAAACGGTTGCACTGCCCTCTCAGCTAGGCCGTTCAAAGAAGGGTGATATGGGCAGCACGGTGGCACAGTGGGTTAGCACTGCTGCCTAAGGCGCTGAGGGCCCGGGTTCGAATCCCGGCCCTGGGTCACTGTCCGTGTGGAGTTTGCACATTCTCCCCGTGTCTGCGTGGGTTTCACCCCCACAACCCAAAGATGTGCAGGGTAGGTGGATTGGCCATACTAAATTGCCCCTTAATTGGAAAAAATGAATTGGGCACTCTAAATTTTAAAAAAAATAAAAAAAGAAGGGTGATATGTGGCCGTTCAAATGTGTTTCACCCCCATTCGCTTGCAAAAATCCCTGAAATTCTTCGCTTGTTGAAGGGGTGCCGTTATCGGTGACAAGCACCCGTGGAATACCGTAGGTGCTGAATGATTGGAGTAGCTTCTTTCTGGTGATCCGCAAAGTGGTGGAAGGCATCTGATGTATATCTGACCACTTTGAGTGGACATTGATTAGTAGCAAAAACATTGACCCAGGAAAGGGCCCGGCGAAGTCAGGGTGCAAATGCACCCAAAGGTGCCCCTGCCACTCCCACAGATGGAGCGAGGCAACTCTTCCGGAAGTTTCCTTTGTAGTTCTTGCAGGATGGCGTGGCGCAGTTTTGCCAATGTGCGAATTTGTGAGGCCATGACAGGTAACGTGTCCGTGAAATTTAGTGCCAACACAGCTTTGCCCGCTACTGACGGGGACAGGGAGCATACAGTCAGACTTCAGATCAGACTGAAAGTTGGGGCTCCGCAGGCGATCAGCGGTGTTACCTTAAGCCGGTCATCTCCTCCAATACCATTCACCTGGATGAAATACCACAGCCGTTCAGTACACTGGGCCCAACCTTCCACGCTTACATGAGAGGCCTCCAGCCTTCCAAAGTGCAGCATTTTAAAAATCTCACCGACCTTGTTCTCGTGCTGAGGAATTCAAGTGCGATCCGGACGTCCGGAATCGCAGCCTTGTCGCCAGTATAAAAGCTCGGGAGACCCGGAAAGACCACGACGTGGCGTACATAGCTCCCAACTTGACTCCCGAACATGCCGGTCCCAATCCAGGCCGGCTTTTAAGAGGGGCTATTAGCCCCAGCTGATGGGCCCCACCCATTCGTGGGGAAGCTCATATTCCCTGAGGCCCATGGGGGGGGAGGGATCAATCATCAGTTATTACAAAAGGCAAGTTGCATGAGAGCGCTGGAACAAGGTGAATTTGGGCAGAGGTAAAGCTCAAGAGTGTTTGTTTAGTGACTCATATGACTGTTCTTACAACCTGCATGTTAAAAATTATAGTTTAAATGTTCTCCCTGATCTGCATCAGCTCATGTACGTCCTCAATCACTTGTGCTGAGTTCCTCCTTTCTGTTCACCTGGTCATGAGATCTCCTTTTTGTTTATTTTGACACCAGCATCAATCAGAAAACCAGGCAAGTACTCTTGACCACGTCACACCGAAGCCTAACGACATCAATCAAACTGCGATGCTTTAGACTATAGAGTGTGTTTAATGTGAGCAGCCCACCACATTGAGCTCTGAGTGAGCTCTTGAGGAGACCAAGTTTATGAGTTAAGAGAGGAAAGATGGCAGGAGTAAAGTACCAGGTAAGCGACCACGTGGAAGCGATGCCTGTCAGAAAAAACTCAAGTTTACTTTACCCGCTATACTGCAGCTGCTACTCCCTGAAGAGCCTCCCTTACCCGGCCCACACTCGAGACTGGGGATTTATGTCCCATGAGCCTCCTGGCTTAAAGGTATATCACCGCCCCCTCATCTAGAATTTCATAGAATTTACAGTGCAGAAGGAGGCCATTCGGCCCATCGAGTCTGCACCGGCCCTTACAAAGAGCAACCCACTCAAGCCCACGTATCTACCCTATCCCCGCAACACCCACTTAGCCTTTTTGGACACTAAGGGCAATTTAGCATGGCCAGTCCACCTAACCTGCACATCTTTGGACTGTGGGAGGAAACCGGAGCACCCGGAGGAAACCCACGCACACACGGGGAGGACGTGCAGACTCCGCATGGACAGTGACCCCAAGCCGGGAATTGAACCTGGGACCCTGGAGCTGTGAAGCAACTGTGCTAGCCACTGTGCTACCCTGCTGCCCGGGTACTCGGGTGAGGCCACAGGAACTCTGACCTCGCAGACCCATGGCCTCCCGTTGGGTTACAACAATGGATTTTATTCCGTCAAGTAGAACGAGAGTGTTCATTCTTTTTTTTCTTACGATCGGCGGTGAAATTTGCTGCCCGGGTCCCTCTGCGTCAACTCAATGGATGCCGGTCAGAGGCCATTGCCCGGGTTGGTGCGAGCCGTGTCAGATCGAGCTGATGTCCCATCAAGCCTTTGTGGGTGCATCAACTTGGGCAAAGGCGGGAGACGAGGAAGGTAGGTGCTTGGGGCAAATGCACAAGTTCTCACGTATCAAGAGGGAAGTGGAGAAGAATTAACAACCAATGGGTCCAAGCGGTCAATGCAGTGAATAAACGCACTGTCCAATGTGGCCAAGAGCCCGCCAGACCCGGGAAGGGCCAGCTTTGAGCCATGATCAATTTGCTGATCTTGGCTAATAAGGTGGCAAGGGTTTGTTGCTGGTGAATGGGAGGCAGTGCCTAAAAGGGGTGGGACAGGAACTGTCAAAAGGAACTGCGGGATTGTGGAGAAAGCAGCACGAGGTGGACCCACACAGGTACAATGGGCCTAATGGCCTGCTCCTGCACTGTATCGTTTTAATTCGATTGATAGCACACTTACTTAGGGCAGCACGATAACACAGTGGGTTAGCATTGTTGCCTCACGGCGCCGAGGCCCCAGGTTCGATCCCGGCTCTGGGTCACTGTCCGTGTGGAGTTTGCACATTCTCCCCGTGTATGCGTGGGTCTCGCCCCCACAACCCAAAGATGTGCAGGGTAGGTGGATTGGCCACACTAAATTGCCCCTTAATTGGAAAGAAATGAATTGGGCACTCTAAATTTTTTTTTAAAAAGATTCACAACCTTCATGGTAAATCACAGAATCTCAAAATCGTTTTGAGATGAGCATTTGACAGGGGCGGCACCCGTGACCCTGAGGTCACCCCAAGCTATGGACCAGACCCCCCCCCCCCCCCCCCTCTCTCTCTCCCCCCCACCCCCCACCCCCTCATGTGTTCACCCCCATGGGCTGAGAGCTTTGGGGTCATTTTTTTTCAGAGCTCCATCCAAATATTTTTTTAAAAACCACGTTGATAGGAACTCCCCACCCACCTCTCGCCCATGTACAGAAATGCGATTGTGAAACCGGATTCCTATCAATCCGTTTATAGAAAGTGTTCGCGCTCAAGCTTCAACAAGATTAGGGAGGATGGTAAAAGAGGTGGGGGGGGGGGGGTGGCATTGTTAATTAGAGATAGTATAACAGCTGCAGAAAGGCAGTTCGAGGGGGATCTGCCTACTGAGGTAATATGGGTTGAAGTCAGAAATAGGAAAGGAGCAGTCACCTCGTTGGGAGTTTTCTATAGGGCTCCAAATAGCAGCAGAGATGTGGAGGAACAGATTGGGAAACAGATTTTGGAAAGGTGCAGAAGTCACAGGGTAGTAGCCATGGGTGACTTCAACTTCCCAAACATTGAGTGGAAACTCTTTAGATCAAATAGTTTGGATGGGGTAGTGTTTGTGCAGTGTGTCCAGGAAGCTTTTCTAACACAGTATGTAGATTGTCCGACCAGAGGGAGGCCATATTGGATTTAGTACTTGGTAATGAACCAGGGTGATAGATTTGTTAGTAGGGGAGCATTTTGGAGGTAGTGACCACAATTCTGTGACTTTCACTTTAGTTATGGAGAGGGATAGGTGCGTGCAACAGGGCAAGGTTTATAATTGGGGGAAGGGTAAATACAATGCTGTCAGACTAGAATTGAAGTGTAGAAGTTGGGAACATAGGCTGTCAGGGAAGGACACAAGTGAAATGTGGAACTTGTTCAAGGAACAGGTTCTGCGTGTCTTCGATATGTATGTCCCTGTCAAGCAGGGAAGAGATGGTCGAGTGAGGGAACCATGGTTGACAAGAGAGGTTGAATGTCTTGTTAAGAGGAAGAAGGAGACTTATGTAAGGCTGAAGAAACAAGGCTCAGACAGGGCGCTGGAGGGATACAAGATAGCCAGGAGGGAACTGAAGAAGAGGATTAGGAGAGCTAAGAGAGGGCATGAAAAATCTTTGGCGAGTAGGATCAAGGAAAACCCCAAGGCCTTTTATACATATGTGAGAAATATGAGAATAACTAGAGTGAGAGTAGGTCCGATCAAGGACAGTAGCGGGAGATTGTGTATTGAGTCTGAAGAGATAGGAGAGGTCTTGACCAAGTACTTTTCTTCAGTATTTACAAACGAGAGGGGCCATATTGTTGGAGAGGTCAGTGTGAAACAGACTGATAAGCTCGAGGAGATACTTGTCAGGAAGGAAGATGTATTGCGCGTTTTGAAAAACTTGAGGGTAGACAAGTCCCCCAGGCCTGACGGGATATATCCAAGGATTCTATGGGAAGCAAGAAATGAAATTGCAGAGCCGTTGGCAATGATCTTTTCGTCCTCGCTGTCAACAGGGGTGGTACCAGAGGATTGGAGAGTGGCGAATGTCGTGCCCCTGTTCAAAAAAGGGAATAGGGATAACCCTGGGAATTACAGGCCAGTTAGTCTTACTTCGGTGGTAGGCAAAGTAATGGAAAGGGTACTGAGGGATAGGATTTCTGAGCATCTGGAAAGGAACTGCTTGATTAGGGATAGTCAGCACGGATTTGTGAGGGGTAGGTCTTGCCTTACAAGTCTTATTGACTTCTTTGAGGAGGTGACCAAGCATGTGGATGAAGGTAAAGCAGTGGATGTAGTGTACATGGATTTTAGTAAGGCATTTGATAAGGTTCCCCATTGTAGGCTTGTGCAGAAAGTAAGAAGGCATGGGATAGTGGGAAATTTGGCCAGTTGGATATCGAACTGGCTAACCGATAGAAGTCAGAGAGTGGTGGTGGATGGCAAGTATTCAGCCTGGAGCCCAGTTATCATTGGTGTACCGTAGGGATCAGTTCTGGGTCCTCTGCTGTTTGTGATTTTCATTAACGACTTGGATGAGGGAGTTAAAGGGTGGGTCAGTAAATTTGCAGATGATACGAAGATTGGTGGAGTTGTGGATAGTGAGGAGGGCTGTTGTCGGCTTCAAAGAGACATAGATAGAATGCAGAGCTGGGCTGAGAAGTGGCAGATGGAGTTTAACCCTGACAAGTGTGAGGTTGTCCATTTTGGAAGGATAAATATGAATGCGGAATACAGGGTTAACGGTAGGGTTCTTGGCAATGTGGAGGAGCAAAGAGATCTTGGGGTCTATGTTCATAGATCTTTGAAAGTTGCCACTCAAGTGGATAGAGCTGTGAAGAAGGCCTATGGTGTGCTAGCGTTCATTAGCAGAGGGATTGAATTTAAGAGCCGTGAGGTGATGATGCAGCTGTACAAAACCTTGGTCAGGCCACATTTGGAGTACTGTGTGCAGTTCTGGTCACCTCATTTTAGGAAGGATGTGGAAGCTTTGGAAAAGGTGCAAAGGAGATTTACCAGGATGTTGCCTGGAATGGAGAGTAGGTCTCACGAGGAAAGGTTGAGGGTGCTAGGCCTTTTCTCATTAGAACGGAGAAGGATGAGGGGCGACTTGATAGAGGTTTATAAGATGATCAGGGGAATAGATAGAGTAGACAGTCAGAGACTTTTTCCCCGGGTGGAACACACCATTACAAGAGGACATAAATTTAAGATAAAGATAGATAGGTTCTTTACCCAGAGAGTAGTGGGGGCATGGAATGCACTGCCTGTGGAAGTAGTTGAGTCGGAAACGTTAGGGACCTTCAAGCGGCTATTGGATAGGTCCATGGATTAGGGTAGAATAATGGAGTGTAGGTTAACTTCTTAAGGGCAGCACGGTAGCCTTGTGGATAGCACAATTGCTTCACAGCTCCAGGGTCCCAGGTTCGATTCCCGGCTTGGGTCACTGTCTGTGTGGAGTCTGCACATCCTCCCCGTGACTGCGTGGGTTTCCTCCGGGTGCTCCGGTTTCCTCCCACAGTCGAAAGATGTGCCGGTTGGGTGGATTGGCCATGAAAAATTATCCAAAATGCTTTGATTAACCTAGGACAAAAGTTTGGCGCAACATCGTGGGCCGAAGGGCCTGTTCTGTGCTGTATTTCTCTATTTCCAGAATTTTACTCAGTCATTTCTTGCTGTTGAAGTGTTAATGGTCCGATGGTCAGGCATTCTGCCAGCGATGGCTGTTGAGACGGCGGAGAGTATGTCATCGTCCTCCGACAGCCCGTTCACTCTATCAACCGGCGTTCCCTGATGTAAAAGCTGCCGTTAAAGTGGAGCAGAGAGAATGCGAAGGGTTAACTCCCTCCCAGCTCAGCAAACTGCCTCAGAACAGGTGATATTCATGACATGTTCCTGGAGAAAACTGGCACCGAATAAAATAAAGAATGCTGGAGGGAGGACTTGTGTCATAACGTTCCAGGTAGTGGCTCTCGCTGATTTGGGCCATTTCATTCTCATCCCACAGCCGTACCCGGCCCGATCTCATTCACACTAGCCTGTCACGATTGGTAAGATGACAACGCAGGTAAGAGCCACAAGTGGCAGTAAGTGTGATCGCTTTTAGTTGCTACAGGGGCTAGAGTAAAAAAAAAACGTTTGTGTTGCAAATTTGCCCCTTTGTCCTCATTGTGCTGGAACGTGGGCATCAATGTGCCGAGCCTTGTGGTCAATATCCTAGACCCCACCATCAATAAAGGGATAAGACGCCGGAGGTGCGAGCTGAAAGCAGAAGGATGGTGGAAACGGACAGCAGGCAAGTTGGATGACTGAGGAGAGAAAAGGCAGGTTGTTTTTTTAAGATTCATTCGTGGGATGCAGGCACTTGTTGCCCACCCCTAATTGCCCTTAAGAAGGTGCTGTGGAGAGGAGTGGGGGTCACCGCTGCAGTTGATCTGCTGTGCATTTAGGGAGGGACTTCCAGAATTTTCACCCAGACACAGTGGAGATGTCGACATGGTTCCCGGCCAGGGTGCTGCGTGACTTGGAGACACATTGGCAGGGAGTGGTCCCACTATGAGTCTGCTGCCATTTGTTCTGCAAGGCGTTGGAGGTCATGGATTGGGAAGGCGCTGTCAAAGGAGCCTTGGCGAGTTGCCGCGGCGTAACCTGTCGATAGCACGCATGGCTGCCGCTGCGCGCCGGCGGCAGGTGGCTTGCCGATTTGAGAAACCCGTTCGTTCAGACTCTTCCAACGGCAGGATTTATCTTCGACGTTGATCTTGTTGGAAGCTGACCTGGCACGCAAATCACATTTTCCTTTTCTGGAACGAAATGGGTTCTCCAGCAGGACAATGGCAGACCAGGCCCAGTCAGCTCTGCCAAGTCCTCCTCACTAACACCCGGGGACTTGGGCCAAAATTGGCAAAGCTGTCACACAGACTAGTTAAACAACAACCTGACATAGTCATACTCAGTCATACCTTTCAGCCAATGCCCCCCAGACACCAGCATGGCCATCCTGTTCTACTGTTTTGATATTGTTTGCTGTCTCAGTAAGAGATCTTGGAGTGTTGTACGGTTAAACATAAACCTTTTATTGTTAACCGATGACTATACACATATCTAAGGTACTCCCATGCTGGTTCCTTCCAGACTTTACTCCACAGACAGTCTACTGTCGAGTGACTCTCGACATCGCTACTCAGAGCGGTGCGGGCGGCATGTTAGCACAGTGGCTAGCACTATTCTTCACAGAGCCAGGGTACCGGGTTCGATTCCCGGCTTGGGTCACTGTCTGCGCAGAGTCTGCACGTTCTCCCCATGTCTGCGTGGGTTTCCTCCGGGTGCTCCGGTTTCCTCCCACAAGTCGCGAAAGACGCGCTTGTTAGGTGAATTGGACATTCTGAATTCTCCCTGTGCACCCGAACAGGCGCCGGAGTGTGGGGACTAGGGGATTTTCACAGTAACTTCATTGCAGGGTTAATGTAAGCCTACTTGTGACACTAATAAAGATTATTATTTATACTGTTCTCCAGTTCGACATTAACCCTTATGCCGCCCAACACCCTTATCCCCGGGCAGCACGGTGGCACAGTGGTTAGCACTAATGCCTCACGGCGCCGAGGTCCCAGGTTCGATCCCGGCTCTGGGTCACTGTCCGTGTGGAGTTTGCACATTCTCCCCGTGTCTGCATGGGTTTGACCCCCACAACCCAAAGATGTGCAGGGCAGGTAGATTGGCCACGCAAAAATGCCCCTGAATTGGAAAAATGAATTGGGTACTCAAAATTTATTTTAAAAAACACCCTTACACCCAGCATCATTTTTATTATTTTAAACACCTCAATTAGATCATGGCTCAATTAACCACAGATCAAACAGCATAAACAGCCAGCATAGACGGCAACCTCATTTTTGTGGCACCAGATGACATGTTTGAGACTTTATTTGGTGTAAAGGTGACCATCACATTTTTCAGCTGGCAAATACAGGTTTAGGGTTAGTCTCTCATTTGGGATAGGCCTCAATTTTCCAGCTTAGAGTTACATATTTAGGATTGTCCTGACCTTCTGCGCTGGCACCTGGGGTCGAACAGGCATCATGGGCTGTGCTGCCTCCGGGAAGCCCTGGAGTTTAAGACAATAGCCCACACGAGGCAGCTGGTGATCAGAATTGGGCCCGCCAACACCAATACAGGATGTTTCCATTTTATACGTGGTGTCTAGTGCGAACCCGGTTTTTGAAGAGATTGTTTGAAGCCAGACTTCTATGCTGCGATTTACGGTAAAGTTAAAGAAATCTATGCAACCTCTTCTCGTAGTTTAATTGCCCAAAGCGCTTGGCGTCCGTTCAGCCATTTTAGTTGCATGGTCAAGATTATTATCATAAATTATCATGTTTCCCCCAGTGGCGAACTTTGTTTTTTTTTCCCCCCCTCTCTCCTTTGATTTGTTTTTTTTTGGGGGCGGGAAGGTCAAATGAGGGGCTCATCAACAATCCTCATTTTGGAGATTGCAATGTTGCCAAGCATTCTTAATCCTCAGCTTCGTCCAAATGGACTATCCCGCTCTGAGTTCAAAAGCTTGCTGAGGCATTGTATGGAAAATAAAACCAATAGTTCGGTGGGCTTTCGGGACCATGGCATCCGGGTTCAAATTGGGGTCAGATGCCCACACTCTGGCCCTGGGGACCAATTCGGTTCAGAGAGTTTCCGACATGTCCCACTGTGTTGCAGATCTCCCTCGGACTCTGGCTGGCTGCTTTGCTCTCCAAGCAAGTCTCTGCACTGCCCCGGGCTGACTGGAATGGGACTGGGCTGAAACCCCATCCTCAACACTCGACGTTTGACTCCGAACGCCCGGGTAAGCTGCGAACAGGTTTTTAAAAGGAGCAACGAGCGTCTGATAAGCACCGCGCTGCGCTTCTCAATCCTCGGGCTCTGTGATGTCATAATATACACACAAGTATGTGATGGTGCACAGACAGGCATTGATTGACACACAGGATGACCAATGAACACACAGAACACAGCAGCCAATCACCAGACAGGGCACGACCACTATAAAGCCAGAGGGCACTAGTTTTCCCGCTCTCTCTCAGGATCCAGCCTCTGAGACAGTCAGAGCCCGTGAGCAACAGCTAGAACATCCACCATGTGGTAGTAAGATAGTCTGGTCAGGTTAGCCTCAGGTCTCCAGTCAAGTCAGCATCGTATCAACTCACAGTTAAAGTATGTATGATAGTTAAGAGTTCAATAAAATCGAGTTGCATTTCTCCAAGTCTTGGAAGCCTGTCTCTCTCACTGCTGCAGTAAACGCAGTCCTCGCAGACCCAGCTTACCCAACACATCATGTGACGCGTGACCTGATTTGAGTGTGAGAGTTTGAATGACAGCATTGGAGCCGTGACCCTGTTGCAAGTCCGTGGATTTGAAGGGGAGGACGGTGGGGGGGGAGCATCGAGGCACCTTCTCTGTGAAGGAAATCCACAGGATGTTCATGAGGAAATGAGTGCAGAACCAGGAAAAGATTGGGGGGGGGGGGGGGGGGGGGGGGGGTGGTTGAACTCTAGGCCAAAGTTTTAAACAAACACCAGAACTGCAAATTGACACCTTGTCAGGAAAGGATCAACAGGCCAAGTATCATTACTCTTGAAAGGTTGAAGAGTGAGCTGATTGAGCTCTTTATTCATGGTTTAATAGATTAGACAAAGGAGGTGATAATTCCACATATATCCACTGCCGGGGCAGCAGGGTAGCATGGTGGTTAGCATAAATGCTTCACAGCTCCAGGGTCCCAGGTTCGATTCCCGGCTGGGTCACTGTCTGTGTGGAGTCTGCACATCCTCCCCCTGTGTGTGTGGGTTTCCTCCGGGTGCTCCGGTTTCCTCCCACAGTCCAAAGATGTGCGGGTTAGGTGGATTGGCCATGTTAAATTGCCCGTAGTGTCCTAATAAAAGTAAGGTTAAGGGGGGGGGTTGTTGAGTTACGGGTATAGGGTGGATACGTGGGTTTGAGTAGGGTAATCATGGCTCGGCACAACATTGAGGGCTGAAGGGCCTGTTCTGTGCTGTACTGTTCTATGTTCTATGTTCAATCCTTTCCATGATGAACAAAGAACAATACAGCACAGGAACAGGCCCTTCGGCCCTCCAAGCCTGTACTGGTCATGATACCAACCTTTGTCAAAACCCTCAGCACTTCATTGCACCGTATCCCTCTATAGCCATCCTATCCACGTATTTGTCGAGTTGCCTTTTGAACGCCGTTAATGTATCTGCTTCCACACCCTCCCCTGGCAGCACGTTCCAAGCACTCACCACCCTCTGCGTAAAAAACCTGCCTCGCACATCTCCTCTAAGCTTTGCCCCACGGACCTTAAAACCTATGCTCCCTGGTGACTCACCCCTCCACTCTGGGAGAGAGTGCCTGCCCATCCACCCTATCCATGCCCCTCATAATCTTCTTGACCTCCGTCAGGTCACCCCTCAGCCTCCGTCGTTCTAATGATTCTGATTCTACGCAGGGACAGGTCCGCGAACCTGGAAGAATGAACTTTTCAGGCTTGACCATCGAATGGATTGTATGAATATTTATCGCCAAGGATTTCATACGAGTGGGGTTTACCAGATCTACCCTTCTGGGCCTTTCCTTCCGCTAAGTGTTTACTGTGACATGGAGAGTGATGGTGGAGGGTGGACTGTAAGTTGAGTGTTTTTTCTATTTGAACTGCTTCTTTTTTTGTCTGCAAACGTCCTCCCATCGGACGTTGTCACTTTGTGCCTGGGGGCAGGTGACGCAGTCTTTCACCAACTGGCCATGTAGCCCTGTTTGTCTGGTGGTGAACATTGACAGGCCTGGTACTCCCACATGTGCCCACGTGCACAGGTTGCCACGGCGATCGCTGAACAATTTATCTTTTCCTCTGTCGCCACTCTCGCCTTGGTTGAGAGTGGTAGGCCGATCAAACCGAGCATTATCCTGCCACTTCTTGGCGTTCACTGGCCATCCTTAGTTCCTCCTGCGGCGCTTGAGAAAGCCATTTTGTCTTATTTCAATCCAATCGTAAGACAGGTTGGAACATAAACAATAGGAGCAGAAGGAGGCCATTCGGCCCTTCAAGCCTGTTCTGTCAGTCAATATGATCATGGCGGATCCTTGATCTACATGCTGCATTCCCTCTTTCTCCCCATACCACTTGATGCCATTAAAATCCACAAAATCCATCACTTTCTTGAATACATTCAGTGACTTGGCCTCCACGCACTCTGTGGTAGAAAATCCCGCAGGTTCACTACCCTCTGAGTGAAGAAATGTTTCCTCATCGCGGTCCTAAATGTTCTACCTCGTATCCTGACACTGTTTCCCCAGGTTCTAGATTCCCCAAGCAGGGGGAAAATATCCTTCCTGCATCTAGGGGGCGGCACGGTATTTAGCAATGATGCGTCACAGCTCCAGGGTCCCAGGTTCGATTCCCAGCTTGGGTCACTGTTGTCATGATATGCACACATGCAGATAATGATATACAGACAGGCAGCTAATGAACACAGAGGGCAGCACGGTAGCATGGTGGTTAGCAGAAATGCTTCACAGCTCCAGGGTCCCAGGTTCGATTCCCGGCTGGGTCACTGTCTGTGCGGAGTCTGCACGTCCTCCCCGTGTGTGCGTGGGTTTCCTCCGGGTGCTCCGGTTTCCTCCCACAGTCCAAAGATGTGCGGGTTAGGTGGATTGGCCATGCTAAATTGCCCGTAGTGTCCTAAAAAGTAAGGTTAAGGGGGGGGTTGTTGGGTTACGGGTGTGGGGTGGATGCGTGGGTTTGAGTAGGGTGATCATGGCTCGGCACAACATCGAGGGCCGAAGGGCCTGTTCTGTGCTGTACTGTTCTATGTTCTATGTTCTAACAGGACATGACCAATGAGCAGGCAGGACACTCAGGGGTGGGATCTGACTATAAAAGGCACGAGGCGCTCACACTCCGCCTCCTTCCACTGATGAACATCGATAGAATGAGTCAGGGTGTATGTACAGTATCACACCTCCAGCACGTGGCTAAGAGCTAGTCCGGTTCAGTCAGACAGAGTAACCACACTTAGGTTAGCAGAGAGTCGAACTCATAGAGAACTGTGCTAACTGCGCTACCGGTTCAATAAATCAGATTGAACTAACTTCAAGGTCTGGAGTATCTTTTGGTTAAAGCTGCATCCAGTTGCAGCCTGTGTTATCCCAGAGTACATAATACGACAACTGTCTGTGCGGAGTCTGCACGCTCTCCCCATGTCTACGTGGGTTTCCTCTGGTTGCTCCAGTTTCCTCCCACCGTCCAAAGATGTGCAGATTAGGTGGATCGGCCGTGCTAAATCGGCCTTAGTGTCCAAAAAGGTTAGGTGGGGTTCTGGGTTACGAGGATAGGGTGGAGGTGTGGGCTTAAGTGGGGTGTTCTTTCCAAGGGCCGGTGCAGACTCAATGGGTCGAATGGCCGGCTTCTGCACTGAAAATTCTATGTCTATCTAGTCTTCTCCAACTCTGTTAGAATTTTATACGTTTCAATCAGATCTCCTCTCATTCTTCCAACCTCTCATGAAGCCAGGCCCAGTGGAGCGAATCCCTCCTCACAGAACTGTCCCACCAACTCTGGTATCAGCTCAGTGATCTCCCGCTAGGGCAAGTGTTTCTTTGGTAGTGAGTAAACTGCACTCAATACTCCAAGTGTGGTCTCACCAAGGCCCTGTTTAACTGCAGTAAAACATCCCGACTTCTGAACTCAAATCCTCTTGCAATGTCATCCCACACTTGGAGCTTGGGGTAGACTAATGAGATACACATCTCCTCTTTTGTTTTAATTTAGCATTCCTACAATTCCGATCTCTTAAACCTTCACTTAACATGGCAGATACAGTATAATGTGGATCAGCGTGAGGTTATATCCACTTTGGATGGAGAAATAGAATGGGAGAGTATTATTTAAATGGTGGCAGATTGGGACATGTTGATGTACAAAGGTGTCCGGGTGTACAAGTTACTGAAAGCAAGCATGCAGGTACAGCAACACAGTCAGGAAGGCGAATGGTATGTTGGCCTTCATTGCAAGAGGACTTGACGACAGGAGCAAGGATTTCTTACTGCAGCTGTACAGGGCCTTGATGAGGCCACACCGGAAGTATTGTGCGCATCTTGGGTCTCCTTACCTAAGAAAGAGGGCGAGCAGTAAGATTCACCAGACTGATTCCTGGGGTGGCGGGATTGTCGTACGAGGGGAGATTGGGGTCATCTGGGTCCCTATTGACTGGAATTTAGAAGAATGAGAGGGAATCTCACTGAAACGTATAAAATTCTGACAGAGCTGAACAGGCTGGATGCGTGTTTCCCCTGGCTGGGGTGGGGTGGCTGGAACTAGGGTCACTCTTTCCCGCTATTCTCCACCCCCCCCTCCACGCCCAACCCACGCCACGAATCGCCGCTCGACGTTTTTTACAGCGAGCGGTGATTCTCCGAGGCCGATGGGCCGAGCGGCCGGGCCTTCAAGCCCGTTTCAACACGGCAGCAAACACACCTGCTCGCTGCCGTCGTGAAACGGGCGCCAGATGCCCGTTTGGGGCATCTGGGGGCCCGATTGGCACGGCAGTACCACGGCCATGCCAAGGGGGGCATAGGCCCGCGATCGGTGGGCACCGATCGCGGGCCGTGCGTCCGTAACGGACGCACTCTTTTCCCTCCGCCGCCCCGCAAGATCAAGCCGCCACGTCTTGCGGGGCGGCTGAGGGAAAAGACGGCAACTGCGCGGGTTGGCGTTGTCCAACCTGCGCATGCGCGGCCAACGTCATCGGCCACGTCAGCCGGCGTGACGCTTGACGTGCGGCCTTGACGACGGTCGTCAAGGCCGTGCCGCTGTGACGCACTGGGTCACGCTCCTAGCCCCGCCCGGGGGAGAGAATCGGCCCCAGATGTGGGCGTGAAGGTTGCCGTGGGTCATGGCCTGTCCCACGGCAGCCTTTACGATTCTCCGCATTTGCGGAGAATCTCGCCCGTAGTGTGGTGTTGAGATGGAGGATGAACCATGATCATATTGAACGGGGGAGAGGCTGGGAGGAGGCCGAGTGGCCTATTCCTGCTCTTGGCTCCACTGTCGGCATTCCTGTGTCCAGTCACTGAGGTCGTCCCACAATCAAATGTTCCCAAGACTCAGAAACATCTCTCCTGATTACACAGCCCTGAAGGCAGAGTTAGTGGCGTGAACATTTTTGGTTCTTTCAGAGGATGTGGGTGTTGTCAGCAGCTGACGCTCGTCCCTGGAAGGATGAGAGATGAGCTGCTGTGACACGCAGAGACTCTACAGCACTGTGGGACTCGAAATGCAACGGAGAAAATGTCCGATTTGGAAAAACCAGTTTGAAACCCGTTGTGCGGGGTAACCGCGTAGGACAAGAAGATAGTGAGCAGGCTGCAGCTTAATTAACTTTCTTGCCAATGCATTTCCCTTTCGATCTGGTCAGTGACAACGTCTCACCTTCCACCACTTGTCCTGGTCGTGACCGCATTGCTGTCTGTGGGATCTTGCTGTGCACAGATTGGCTGCTGCATTTCCTACATTCCAACAGTGGTTGCTCCTCAAAAGTGTTTGGAGCGTTTTTGGGTGTTCCCGAGGTTGGGGCAAGTGCGACAGAGATGCAAGTCCGTTCATTGTCTTCGTGAGCAGCTTCAGAGGAAGAATTTGTGAGAAAGCGCAAGTAACTCTTGTGTTTTAAGGTGTTTCAGACAAGAAAGGATGGTTCTGTCGAATTCTACAGAGGATGGGACGATTATAAACAAGGTTTTGGGACAGCAGATGGTGAATACTGGCTGGGTAAGTAGAGAATTGAGGGTTGCATACTCAACCATGGTTGGTGATTGTGGTGAATGAGATTCACACGGTATTATCGTTACCAATGTCACTCTGTTCCAAGTATATACATGTATCAATATTGTAAGTGCACTTGCACTACCTGACCACCAGGGGGAGTAGCTCTGGGAGTACTCGAGAGTTTGTACTGGGCTCCCCCCTTGGCTCCGCCCAGAACTCCTCCCCCTGGAGCTGCTGTATAAAGATCCGTGCCACAGAGTCAGCCAGCCAGTTCACCAAAAGTTCAACGGCTAACAGGCTGGCTCTGTTGTAAGTATATTAAAACCGCTATTCTAATCCTACAAGCACGTGTCCGTAGAATTGATGGTTCCAGCAGGGAGGCCATTCAACCCATCAAGCCTGTGACGGCACTTTGACAGTTATCCAATTGGACCCACGCTCCTTCTCTTCATAACCCTCCAGCAGTTTTTTTTTTCAAGTATTTATCTGATTCCCTTTTAGAAAGCTGATGTTGAATCTGCTTCTTTACAGGCAGTGCAATCCAGATTGTAACTCGTAGTGTCAAAAACAAATCCCTTATCTCCTCTCTTGATCTTTTACCATTTATCTTTAATCTGGTACCCGAACAGGCGCCGGAATGTGGCGACGAGGAGCCTTTTACAGTCACTTAATTGCCGTGTTGCTGTAAGCCCACGTGTGACAATAAAGATTATTATTATTAAAATGAGGGTAAAGCATCCGGTGGACACCATAGGGGTGAATCTGAGGAGCAGAAAAGGATCTAAAACTGTAACTGGTGTTGTGTATCGAACGCCTGGTGGCAGTTCTGAGGTGCGAGATTGTATAAAGGCAGAAATTAGTCAAGTGTGTAACAAAGGCAGGGTAATATTAGATTTAGTTATGAATAACGAAACTGGCTGTAGTGGCGGTGGCATAATGGTATTGGCACTGGATTAGTAATCCAGAGATCCTGGGGTCCCAAGTTCAAATCCTGCCACTGCAGATGGTGAAATTTGAATTAAATAAAAATCTGGAATTAATGAATAAAGAAACCAATTTAATTTGTTGCCTAAGTGCGTGAAGATTTATCAAATAGTGATCACAACGTGATTGAATTCAGTGTAGCGTTTGAAAGTGAAAAGCATTGTTGTTTTATGGTTGGGGTGTGTGAAGATTGTGATGGGGGTGGAAATGTTTATTGGACCATGTTTATGTCGCTGTTATTGTTATTATTATAAAAACTTACAAGTACCTTAATAAAAATATGTTTTTAAAAAAAGAAAGTGAAAACGCACAATTCAGATACTTGGGGAAGGCTGAGTTTAACATACGAGGCCGAGACTATCCACGGAAACTGGGAGGATCTGTTAATGGGTTAATTGACTGAAGATCAGTGGGGAATATTTAAAGGAACATTTAATGAGATGCAGAGTGAGTCTATACCCCGAAAGGGGTATATACCCGCTTCACAAAAAAAAAACATCTGTGGACAACTAAAGAAGTTAGGGACAGCATGAAACTAAAGTAAAGGGTGTACATAAATGCAAAACACAGCACAGGTCTGGACAAATAGGATAGATACAAAGACCAGAAGAGGGTCACAAAGCAGCTTACTAAAAGAGATCATGAAAGGAAACTTGTAACTGACATCAAAATCAGTGAGAAGAAATCTTCTAGTTATAGAAAGGGACGTCGGGTGGTGAAGATCAATGTAGGGTCACTAAAAGCTGAAAATGGAAAAACTGCAGTGATAATGGGCAAATGGCATACATGTTGAACAATTACTTTGCCTTAGTGTGTACAGGTGAAAAGGAAGAGACCTTGCCGGACGTTCAGAACAAATTAATAGTCGGTAGAGGACAGGGGATTGGGCCTAGATAGAGGGTGGGATTCTCCCATTCGGCGGCAGAGTGTCCACACCGTTGGAAACGCTGTCGTGAACAGGCCACTGGGAGTTGGGATTATGGCACCTACAGGGGGCCAGCACGGCGCTGGAGCGGTTCACGCCACTCCAGCCTCCCATCCAGCGTGAACTGTGCGGCTCGCCGACCCGCGCATGCGCAGTAGCGCCGGCGCCAACGAGGACATGCACAGTGACCCCGGCATTAACCCGCGCATGCGCGGTGGCCTTCCTCAACGTGCCGGCCCCAATGCAACATGGCGCAGGAGTTCAGGGGCCGGCACGGAAGAAAATAGGCCCGGGGAGTGAGATCAATAGGCCTTTTCAAAAAAACCAGACTCGTCAATCAAGGGCAGTGTTTGTTCCTGATGGGGAGAGAGTTCGTTGATTTCCTGCAGTTACATCACTTTCATTCTCTTATAAAAAGGTTGATGGTGAAATACAGAAATAACACAAAGTTACTTCTTTTCATAAAAAATATTTTTATTCTCCTTTTTCTCATTTCAATCCAAATTTACTCCCACCAACAAACAATCAGCGGTAGCAAATACAATGTCAATCCCCGAGTCAACAATCCCTTCCTCCCACCAACCCCCAAACAACCCTCAACAATTTAAACACAAACATCAAAGAAAAGGAATCCGGAATCCACCATCCCCCCCCCCCCCCCCCCCCCCCCCCCCCCCCCCCGCATACATAGTCACCAACTACATACACAGCCAAACCCCACCCCTTCCCAAGACCACAAGAAACTTCAGAGAGCCATAAACACAGGGAGTCCATCACACGAACCTGCCTTCCCATCCATCGACTCCATCTACACCTCCCGCTGCCTGGGGAAAGCGGGCAGCATAATCAAAGACCCCTCCCACCCGGCTTACTCACACTTCCAACTTCTTCCATCGGGCAGGAGGTACAGAAGTCTGAGAACACGCACGAACAGACTCAAAAACAGCTTCTTCCCCACTATCACCAGACTCCTAAACGACCCTCTTATGGACTGACCTCATTAACACTACACCCCTGTATGCTTCACCCGATGCCGGTGTTATCTAGCTAGATTGTGTACCTTGTGTTGCCCTATTATGTATTTTCTTCTCTTTCCTTTTCTTTTCATGTACTTAATGAGCTGCTCGCAGAAAAATGTTCTTCACTGTACCTTGGTACACGTGACAAAATCAAATCAAATCAAAGCCTTCTGCCTTCATTAATGCCTCCGCCGTCTCAAAGTGGAAATCTCTGGCGTTGTAGGTCGCCCTCAGCTTCGCGGGATACACCACACCAAATCGCACCCCGCTGTTGTATAATGCTGTCTTCACTCAGCCAATAGCCACTTGCCTCTTTGCCAGCTTCACCGTCAAGTCCTGGTAAATGCAAACATCAGCACCCACCCACTGCACCTCCCACTTCTCCTTCGCCCAGTTCCACACCTTCTCCTTCATGTGGTAACTGTGGAAGCGGCTCATTAACTTTGGCTTCGGCCTCAGCGACCGATGAGCTCGGTCCAGTTGATACCAAGGCGGCTGCTCTCCCGCCCCCATCAGTTCTGTCAATATCTTGGCGAAGTACCTTGAGCCCTCCACCCCCCCTTGGGTTAGCCCACAATCCTCACATTTTGCCGCCTCGAACGGTTCTCCGAGTCCTCCAGCTCTGCTCAAAGCCCCTTATTGGCCTCGACCATCCTCCGCAGCTCGCCCCCCCTTCGAGGTGAGCTGGTCGCTGAAAATGAAATAAAATGAAAATCGCTTATTGTCACGAGTAGGCTTCAATGAAGTTACTGTGAAAAGCCCCTAGTCGCCACATTCCGGCGCCTGTTCGGGGAGGCTGGTACGGGAATTGAACCGTGCTGCTGGCCTTCCCTGATCTGCTTTAAAAGCCAGCGATTTAGCCCAGTGTGCTAAACCAGCCCCTGTGTTGCAACACGGCCTCCTCCACCCCCTTCATCTTCTCACCCTGCCCCCTCACCTCGGCCGATGTCTTTGCCACATCCACTGTCACCGGGGCAATTGCCTCCTCCACCAATGCATCCAAAGCAATCCGCCATCTCCTTTCTCAACACCTCCATGTGCTTCGCAAACTGCTGCTCCAACTCCAGGGACATCACCCCAGCCATCTTCTCTGCTGTGAACAGTGCGGCCCCACCCAGCAGCCCAGCCTCCGCCATCTTGCCCCCTCCCTGGCTGGCCCTCTCAGCCGACGGCGAACACTCCCTCCCTCCCTTCTTCACGGCCGTTTTCCTCAAACCTTTTAACATTCTTTGCCTTCCTTATAATCTTCCTACATTCAATCATTTCCAAATTGCCCCCAGGACCAGACTTTAAAACTCCGAAAAACAAACCTCAAGCAGGAGCCACCCAACATGTGACTTCCCCTTTAAGGCCGCCAACTGGAGTCAACAAAGTTACTTCTAATCGAGTAATGATTATTAATTATTTTCCTTCAATTATCAGAGTAATTGAGGAACTTCCTTGGAATGAAATTATCTGTTGCTAGTTTGTGACTGCTTTATGTTTTGGGCGCGGTGGCACAGTGGTTGGCACTGCTGCCTCACAACGCCAGGGACCCGGGTTCTATTCCAATCTCAGGTGGTTGGTGGAGCTTAGGGGGAGCCTGAAGAGCCCCCCCCCCCCCCCCCACGGACCCTATTGTGGTGAATGTAACATGATAATTCACACTATATCTTTGTACGCGTAGTAGCGTTATCCGACCACTAGGGGGAGTTGCTCTGGGAATGCTCAGGAGCTTGTACAGGGCTCCACCCTTGGCTCCGCCCACGACTCCTCCCCCTAGTGCTGCTGTATAAATACCCTTGTCCAGAGCCAGCCTGCAGTTCACTGAGAGTTCATCAACGCGTAACAGGCTGGCGCTGTAGTAAGTAGATTAAAGCCTACATTCATATCGGAAACACGTGTCTGGTGAAATGATGGTTCCATCACCTATTACGGGGTGTCCTCACTTGGGGGGGGTGTGGGGTAGTGCCCAAATGTGTAGGGGTTGGCATTGCCCATTGGGGGTGGTGGGGGGGAGGCCCACAAGCTCACTTAGAGATCAGGACACCCTTTCAAAATGGCGGCCCGATCTCTGAGTTCATCTCGTCGGCGGTAATAAAATTCTGAGTGTGGGCTAAATCGGTGAGAAACTCCCCAGAGCCCAAAAAAGTGACTAAAGTGTCATTGAATAGCGATGGGGAACTTGCCGGCAACGTCCTGAAAAACCCACCGCAAATTAACTTCGACATTTTTTGGGGAGAATTGCGCCCTTAGTGTCCAAAGATTGGGTGCGGTCACCGGGATAGGGCAGGGGGGGAATTGGGCCCAGGGTGGGTGGTCTTTCGAAGGGTCTTGATGGGCCGAATGGCTTCCTTCTGCACTTTCGAGATTCTATGCTTCTATATATGTTTGTTGTAAAAGGTTTAATAACATCAAAATGGCCTCTTATCTCAAGTTAACCGGACAATGCTTTTTGAAACCTGCACTAGTTGCCATTCTCTGCAAAGAATGGTACCTGAAGAACAATGACCACATTGTTCTATCAGCTACACAGCAACAATGATCTCTCTCTCTGCTATCTACCTCCCGCTTTTCAGGTCTGGAGAACATACACTCATTAACAGCCAGAGCGCAGTATGAGCTGAGAATTGACTTGGAAGATTTTGAGAACGCGACTGCGTATGCAAAGTACAAGGAGTTTGCCCTGTCACCCAACGCTATTAATGCCGAAGAAGATGGCTACAGGCTGAAGGTGCTGGGATTTATTGAAGGAGGAGCAGGTATTTCATCTCTCGGAGAACTCCATTCGACCCACTTTGCGTCCACCCTTGCCTGGGTGTCAGCCGTGACTCAGTGGGTAGCACTCTCACTCCTGGGTCAGAAGGCTCTGTACTCTAAACCCCCCCCCCCCCTCTGGCGACTTCAGCACAGGGCTGGCGTTCCCAACGCAGAGCTGAGGTAGTGCTGCACTGCCAGAGGGGCTATCTCTCTGAGGAGGTGTTAAACATGCTCGGGTGAACATGGAGGACGCCTCGGAATTGTCACCCAGGGGATTATGGGGTCTCCCTGGTCTCCTAACCAATACTGATCCCGCAACTATCATGGAAACAGATTACTTCTTGCTAATTGTAATGCAGTGCACAGGGGGAGGGAGTGGCATAGTGGTATTGTCCCTGGGCTAGTAATCCAGAGACCCAGGGTAATGCTCTGGGCACCTGGGTTCGAATCCCACCGGAGCTGTTGGTGGAATTTAAATTCAATAAAACTCTGGAATTAAAAGATGACCATGGAACCATTGCCGATTGTTGTAAAAACCCATCTGGTTCACTAATGTCCCTTAGGGAAGGAAATCTGCCGTCCTTACCCGGGTCTGGCCTACATGTGACTCCAGACCCACAGCCATGTGGTTCACTCTTAAATGCCATCGACGGCCGCATCCCGTGAACAAATAAAGAAAACAAACAATCAGCTGCTTCATTTGCTATGCGGGGCGATCTGACACCCGGGGGGGTGCCCCCACGATTGGGGCCCACCGATCGGCGGGCGGGCCTGTGCCGTGGGGGGGCACTCTTTTTCTTCCGCCTTCGCCATGGTGAAGAAACCCCCACTCCTGCGCATGCGCCGGGATGACGTCAGCAGCCGCTGACGCTCTGGCGCATGCGCGGAGTTACGCAGGCCGGCGAAGCCCTTTCGAAGCCCCCGGCTGGCGTGGCGCCAAAGGCCGTTCACGCCAGCCGGCGGAGCGGGAACCGCTCCGGGGAGAATCCCAGCCCTGATCTCTGTAACCTGCTGCACGAACCTGGGGATAAATTGCTCAGGAACCCACCTCATTGCTGTCCAGTGATCCCCATTGGAAGATGCACCTCTTAGATATCGAGTACGAATAGGGGACCGGCTGATGCATCTTGTGGTCAAATGGCTGATTGGTCTGAAGAGGGTAACAGATGGGACAAATAGCTGAAGATCGGAGGCAAGCAGGACTCCACGTGAGGGACTGGAGACGGGGGGGTGGGGGGGGGGGGGGGGGGGGGGGGGCTGGGGTCGGTTAACCTCGTGTCTGGATTAAATCGAGATCTTTTGTTTGCGATTAACTGGGCTCAATGTGATTTGTTGCAGGCGATTCCCTTGCCTATCATAACGGACTCAAATTCAGCACGTTTGACAGGGATCACCAGGGCTCCTTCAACTGTGCACGGAAAAGCTCCGGGGCGTTTTGGTACAAGTCGTGTCACACAGCGAACCTCAACGGTCTTTACTTAAAAGGAGCTCATCCATCTTACGCCAATGGTGTCCACTGGGCCACCTGGACTGGGTACTACTATTCCCTCAAAGCCACAGCGATGAAAATGAGACCGATCCCTTTGCCGTCCCCTCGTTAGAGGGTGCAAGTGCTCACTGCCTAGTTTGCAAGCCATGATTGTTGATTTCTACACTCTTTAAATTAATGTTCCAGTTTCTCTGAAGTTCCGCTTTTAAAATGTGAGCTGCAGTACTTGTGTTTGCCTCTGGGTGGTCAGGTGGCGCTACCGAGCACACTATAAGACTGGCTCACCGGCGCCATCCTCTGCCTCTCATTGATACGGCTACACATCATAAAAAATATCCATTTCTTCCAAAAGTCTCCAAGGGTCAAATTGGTTATTTATTTATCTTGTGTAAATAATGCTTTTATCAGCGAAGCTATGGAAACGTTGCTCCTCCTCGTTCAGCAGTGTTGGTCACTAAAAGCTGCAGCACAGGAAGAATTTTCATTTCATCCTTTCAGTCTCTTCCTCCACAGCCAGTTAATTACTTCATGCGTAATGTAGCCAATTTGCGCACAGCAAGCCCCCACAAACTGCAACGTGATCAGATCAACTGTTACATGATGTTGGGTATGGGTTTGAATATTGGCCAGGACGCTGGGGAGAACTCTCCTGCTGTTCCTCGATATACAGCCAAGGGATCTTTTACTTTTACAAGGCTCTTTTACAAGGGGCAGCACGGTGGCACAGTGGTTAGCACTGCTGTCACACCGCACCAACGATCCAGGTTCGATTCTGGCCTTGGGTGACTGTCTGTGTGGAGTTTGTACGATCTCCCCGTGTCTGCGTGGGTCTGGCCGTGCTAAATTGCCCCTTAGTGTCCAAAGATGTGCGGGTTAGGTGGCTTGGCAGTGGTCAATGCACGGGTTTCCAGGGATAGGGTTGGGGAGTGGGCCTAGGTAGGGTGCTCTTTTAGAGGGTCAGTATAGACTTGATGGGCCGAATGGCCTCCTTCTGCACTGTAGGGATTCTGTAGATAATTTTACCTGTGAGGGCTGACAGGGCCTTGGCTGGAAAATGGCGCCTTTAACACTGCGTCACCTCTGACACTGCGTCACCTTTGACACTGCGTCACCTCCGACACTGCGTCACCTCTGACAGTGTGTGACCTCCGACACTGCGTCACCTCCGACACTGCGTCACCTTTGACACTGCGTCACCTCCGACACCGCGTCACCTCCGACACTGCGTCACCTTTGACACTGCGTCACCTCCGACACCGCGTCACCTCCGACACTGCGTTACCTCCGACACTGCGTCACCTCCGAAACTGCGACACCTCTGACCTTGCGTCACCTCTGACCCTGCGTCACCTCTGACACTGCGTCACCTTCAACACTGCGTCACCTCTGACACTGCGTCATCTCCGAAACTGCGTCACCTCTGACAGTGTGTGACCTCCGACACTGCGGCACCTCTGACCCTACGTCACCTCTGACCCTGCGTCACCTCTGACACTGCGTCACCTCCGATACTGCGTCACCTCCAACAATGTGTCACCTCTGACACTGCGTCACCTCCGATACTGCGTCACCTCCGATACTACGTCACCTCTGACACTGCGTCACCTCTGACCCTGCGTCACCTCTGACACTGCGTCACCTCCGATACTGCGTCACCTCCAACACTGCGTCACCTCCGACACTGCGTCAACTCCGATACTGCTTCACCTCTGACCCTGCGTCACCTCTGACCCTGCGTCACCTCTGACACTGCGTCACCTCCGATACTGCGTCACCTCCAACACTGCGTCACCTCTGACACTGCATCACCTCCGACACTGCGTCACCTCCGACACTGCGTCACCTCTGACCCTGCGTCACCTCTGACACTGCGTCACCTCTGACAGTGCACCATGAGTGTCAGCGTTCATCAGGTTAGAAGTTGGACTTGAACCCACGACCTTCTAACTCAGAGAAAGATCAAACTGTGCCACAACTGAGCCTTGCAGCTGAGCTGGATTTTTGGCTTTCTGCGTGTTCCCGTTTCAGGTATTGAACCAGAGTCAGACAAAAACTGATTAACAAAATCTCAGAAAAAGAATCCATTCGGGTCCCTCTCCTGACCTAACCCTGCTGTGGCAAAGTGTAGCCCTGGATACCAGGTGAGCATTGGACTGCACTTCACAGTCGAATAGCCCGTTGACACTCGCTGCTCAGGCTCACTGCATGAGGAATGGGGTTCGGAATCCCACAATATCCTCAGAATCATGAAAGCCTCCACCCACCGAGGGAAAAAGCCAAGACGCCAGAAAGTAATACTTCCCGACTTGGAAATATATCGGCCGTTCCTTCACTGTCAATGGGTCGAAATCCCTCTCTAACAGCACTGAGGGTGTACCTACACCACATGGACTGCAGCGGTTAAAGAGGGTGGCTCACCACCACCTTCTCAGGGGGCAATTAGGGATGGGCAATGAATGGTGGCCCAGCCAGAGATGCCCGCATCTCATGAACGGATTTCTTAAAAAGTGGATGGGATGCACTGTGGGGCTCAGATTCAATCCAGCTGGTGCAGCGTCAACAACAACTTTCTCAAGCACCTTCCAAAGAGAAAATGCCCTAAGATTCTTTCCAGGTATTTCATTGGGCAAGCTCCTGGGTTCTCGGTGAATGTTTCTAGAAGCAGCAGGATATTGACTTTGTGAAAAGAGCAGTCAAGGGACAATGTAATGTTTGGACTAAGGCAACTTCATCTCTATTCCTCCCTTCCACTGAGATCTTCAATAAGTCCCAGGACATAAAGATCCAATCAATGCATATCTCTACCCATCCCCCACTCCTGCCTTTGCAAACCTCTCGATTTCTGCCAACGTAGGGAATGGGATTCCTGGGCCTTATCCATAATTTGGGCAGCACGGTAGCACAGTGGTTAGCACAGTTGCTTCACAGCTCCAGGGTCCCAGGTTCGATTCCCGGCTTGGGTCACTGTCTGTGCGGAGTCTGCACGTTCTCCCCGTGTCTTTCCAAGGGCCGGCGCAGACTCGATGGGCCGAATGGTCTCCTTCTGCACTGATTCTATGATATACACCAACGAGATGGGAATCAAGGGAATTTATATTTATTTAAGTATGCAGATTGTATGACTTTAGTGGGATTATTTTTAAAAGATAAAATGACGGGCAGCAGTGGTTAGCACTGCTGCCCCACGGCGCCGGGGTCCCTGGTTCGATCCCGGCTCTGGGTCACTGTCCATGTGGAGTTTGCACATTCTCCCCATGTCTGCGTGGGTCTCACCCCCACAACCCAAAGATGTGCAGTGTAGGTGGATTGACCACGCTAAATTGCCCCTTAAGTGGAAAAAATGAATTGGGTAATCTAAATTTATTTAAAAAAAAGATAAAATGACAACTGAATGGAATGCCTTTGAACATGTTGCCTCCTTCAGAAATTGTGTCAAGTACGTGCTCTTTGGATCAATGTAGGTAAATCAGAAGAGCTTCTTTTATATATCAATGGCCTGAAAATGTGTGAACCTCTGTATCCTAATGATCAGCCGATCGAAGTTGTAGAGTGTTTCAAGTAATTGAAGACCAGAAGCTAAGTTACAGGACGAATCTTTAAAAAAGCCCTTTATGAGTGTGCTGTCTTGGGAGCCTTGGTGAGTTGCTGCAGTGCAGCTTGTAGACAGTAAAAGCGACTGCTACTGTGCGTCGCTGGTGGAGAGAGGGAATGTTTTGGTGGAGAGAGGGAATTTTTGTGGATTGGGTGCCAATCAAGCGGAGCTGCTTTATCCTGGATGGAGCCGGGTTTCTTGAGAGCTGTTGGACTGCGCTCATCCAGGCAAGTGGGGATAAATTTCATCACACTCCCGACTTGTGCCTTGTAGATGGTGGCCAGGCTTTGGGAAGTCAGGAGGTGAGTTACTCCCTCTGTTCTGTCCCAGTACAGTGCCTCGATACACCACCATATTGATTTTCCATATCAATCACCCATTTAATTGCCCTGATTGAGGATGCCAACGTGATGCCCAGCCTGGTGCTGATGTGGTTCCCATTTTGAAGCAGTTTTCCGGTGGGATCGTGGGCCCCACTGGGAAAAAAGAAGAGAGTATCCAAACGCTTTTCACTTAGGACCTTTTGAACACAAGGAGACTGAAGCATTTTGGAAGTGTTACGCAGTGAGGTGAGACAGTGCATCACTCATCCCTAAGGAATTAACTTACACCAACTGAGCAAGCAGTGACCCCGTTCCCATTCCCTGGCAGTAGATGCATTTAATCTCCCAGCGGCAAAATCATTGAAGTCCTGAGCAAAATGGTACCCACTGTTCAATGTGGCTCAATTATTCAATCTTCCCAGCGAGAATAAAAGCTGTCAAAATGCTCTTCGTCCTATGAGATATTGGTATCAAACACTGCTGAGCGAGGAATGCCATAGCTGTGCCCGTAGGAGCAGCCGTCAATATTGGCAGATTGCATTCAGCAGATATTATGATGCATTTCATGAACCAAGGTGCTCCCCCACACATTGGGCAACGGTTAATAAGTGTGACCATGACACCGTACTGGACGCAACAAGAACGAAATGGGAGGAGGACCTGGGGATTGAGATAGGGTGGGGACTCTGGAGCGAAGCACTGCATAGGGTCAACTCCACCTCCACGTGCGCAAGGCTCAGCCTGACGCAACTAAAAGTGGTACATAGAGCCCACTTAACAAGAACCCGTATGAGTAGGTTCTTCCCAGAGGTGAAGGATAGATGTGAACGGTGCCAAAGTAGGCCCGGCCAACCACGCCCACATGTTCTGGTCTTGCCCCAGACTTGTGGAGTACTGGGCAGCCTTCTTCGAGGCCATGTCCAAAGTGGTGGGGGTGAGGGTGGAGCCATGCCCGAAAGTGACGGGTCTTCGGGGTATCGGACCAGCCAGATCTATTCCTGGGGAGGAGGGCGGACGCCCTTGCCTTTGCCTCCCTGATCGCCCGCCGTAGAATCCTGTTTGGCCGGCGGTCAGCAGCACCGCCCAGAGCATGAAAGGGAGAGACTGGGAGGGGGGGGGGGGGGGGGGGGGGGACAGCTAAACCTGAGGAAAGAAAGGCGAACCGTGGAGGGTGGGGGGGGGGACAAGAGAGGAGAACCAGCGAGGTGGGGGGGGGGGGGGGAGGCGGGGCAGGGAAATGGGAGCCGGAAGGAAGGCACGGGATACCAAAACGTGTATGACATCTCCAGGAGCGGGGAACGAGGAAAATAAAGACGGAGGACGGGAGGAGCAGCAGAAGCGGAGGCGAGCGCGGGACGGCAGCGAGATCCGTCCGGGATAAGCAGGCGACAACAACACGAAACACAGGCAAGTATCGCACACTGTAATTATCTCCCCGGCACCCAAATGTATATTTGCGTATCTATCTCGTAGATAATCACTGGGAGGGGAGGATGAACACTTTGTGATTGCCTGTGCACATTGTAATCTCTGTTGTTGTGGCACAGTGTGAGGGAAATTTGGAACTGTTATGGAAACTAAGTGGGTGTGGCAGCTGGTAAAATAACCCAATTTCCAAGGGTTGAGCCAATGGTGCATGCCAGGCACAGAAAACATGTTTGCCAACTAAAGAAATGAGCGTCAGTTAACCAGTTGCATGCCCCCACCCACCCCACCTTTCCAAATGGCATCGCTGGCTAGACAAGCATTTGTTCCCATTCCCTAATTGCCCCTTGAGAAGGTGGTGGTTGGCCGCCATCTTGAAACGCTGGTCCACGTAGTGTAGGTACACCCAGAGTGCTGTTAGGGAAAGAGTTCCAGGATTCCGGGCAACACGGTAGCATTGTGGATAGCACAATAGCTTCACAGCTCCAGGGTCGCAGGTTCGATTCCCGGATGGGCCACTGTCTGTGCGGAGTCTGTACATTCTCCCTGTGTGTGTGTGGGTTTCCTCCGGGTGCTCCGGCCTCCTCCCATAGTCCAAAGATGTGTGGGTTAGGTGGATTGGCCGTGCTAAATTACCCTTAGTGTCCAAAATTGCCCTTAGTGTTGGGTAGGGTTACTGGGTTATGGGGATAGGGTGGAGGTGTGGAACTTGGGTAGGGTGCTCTTTCCAGGAGCCGGTGC
Source organism: Scyliorhinus canicula (assembly GCF_902713615.1). NCBI lineage: Eukaryota > Metazoa > Chordata > Chondrichthyes > Carcharhiniformes > Scyliorhinidae > Scyliorhinus > Scyliorhinus canicula. The sequence goes on from NC_052170.1 coordinate 8,170,689, forward strand.
GGAATCGATGGGCCAAATGGTCTCCTTCTGCACTGTAAATTCTATGATTTTGACCCAGCGACAGTGAAGGAATGGCCAATATATTTTCAATTCAGGATGTTGTGAGGGGGCTTGTAAGTGGTGGTGTTCCTTTTCCTTCTGAGCAGTGTTCTTCAAACTTTTTTTCTGGGGACCCATTTTTACCAACCGGCCAACCTTCGGGAACCAACCAGGCTGACCTTCGCGACCCACGCTGGCCGACCTTCGGGACCCACGCCGGCCAACCTTCGGGACCCAACCTGGCTGACCTTCGCGACCCACGCTGGCCGACCTTCACGACTCACGCCGGCCGACCTTCGGGACCCATCCCGGCCGACCTTCGTGACCCACGCCTGCCGACCTTCGCAACCCACGCTGGCCGACCTTCGCGACCCAACCAGGCCGACCTTCGCGACCCACGCTGGCCGACCTTCGTGACCCACGCCGACCGACCTTCGCGACCCACCATTTTCTCTCACTTTGCTGCTGACAAAAATGGAGGAAATGGTTTTGGGTCCCTTTGGCCCTCGTACACGCTCCTCCAATGGAACCTGTTGGATGAAGGTGAAGCCTTCCCGTGTCGGAAAGTATGGAGTCTCCATCTGTCCAAAGTTCTGCATTTTTGTCCTGTAAAATTTTATCAAATAAATCCCCCCCCTGAACTTATAAGAAAAAAATAAAATGAGTAAAACAAATGAAAAAAATGAATAAAATCCCCCACCCGAACTTATAAAAAAAAGAATAAAATAAATGAAAAAAAAATAAAGAAAACTGCCCGTACTTGTAAAAAAAATGAATAAAATAAATGAAAGAAATAAAAATAAAATGAATAAAATAAATGAATAAATCAATAAAAACCACTACAGAACTTGTAAAACAAAAAGCTTGCAACTGTTTAAAAAAATAGCGGCCGCACTGTGCATACGTGCCCGATTTGCGCATGCGCACCGATAATTGTGCGCGTATGCGCAATGTCGCCGAATATTTTTTTTAACATGTTCCCGGCCGCATTATGAAAAGCCGGTTGCTGCGCGTGGATTTGTGCGATCGGGAGCGCCGCGGACAACGGCTCCGTGACACCCGCCCACGACCCACCCGCGGGTCGCGACCCCGACTTTGAAGAACACTGTTCTAGAGGGTAGCAGCCCTGGGTGTAGAAGGTGCTGTCAAAGGAACTGTAATATCCCGCATGGGACTTATGGGGTGGGGGGGGGGGGGGGGGGGGGGGGTGGGAACGATTATCTTCCTCGTCATTCTCGCAGAGTATGAGCTCAAAATCCATTTAGCAATGTATAAGAGGTCGAGCAGCAAGGCACCTGAACAGGAGGGGACCCGGTAGGGATCTAGCATGAAGTGTAAGTACTGCAATTGTAAATAAATCAAACGTCTTTATTTTACTCCGTGTGGTCTCCCCTTGTCTCCTTACTACCGGAGCCTTGCTGAGTTGCGGCAATGCATCTTGTAGACGGTACACACGGCTGCTACTGTGCATCGGTGGCGGAGGGTTTGAATGTTTGTGGAAGGGGTGCCAATCAAACGGGGCTGCTTCACCCTGGACGGTTTTGAGCGTCCTCAGCGTCTTGGAGCCGGGATCACAAAAGCAGATGGCGAGAGAGAGAGAATATTCCATCGCCCTCCCTGACGGGTGCCATGCAGATGGCGGGCAAGTCACAGCATCGAATCCCCAGCCTCTGACCCACTCTTACAACCACATGCCCATTCCAGTTCCTGCTCAATGGTTAACCCCTCCCCCCTCCCAGGGCTCAAACGTGAGAACAAAAAATTGTATTCCAACTATTATTCAAAATAACCAGTCCTTGCAGATTGGCAGTGGTGATTTTGCACTTAAATGTTTAAGCCTGGTTATTTTGATCCAGTTGTTGACTCAAGCAAAAGCTTTGCTGCCCCCCCCCAGGGATAAAGTGGCCGTCACGTCTTTAAACCGCTGGAGATGAGAGTTACGAAACTGAAAGTAAATAGAATCAGGAAATTGCGTTTGATGGACAGGACAGGGCAGAAAAGGAACGGTGCAGATTAAAACTCAGGGGCTGCTTGGCTTTGCTATTGTAACATGGCTCGCCGCGATTTGAGGGAGAGAGTGGAGGTGATTTCTGTAGCTTTACCCCAGGGGTCGATGTCTGGGGGGGAGGGGGGGGGGGAGGTTGACATGTTCAACACTTGTGTTTTGCAGAATTGAGCAACTCCAGCGAGCGCTCTGTGTGTGTGTGTGTGTGTGTGTCTTTGACCTAATTCTGCCTTTTTTTTTTGGTCTCTTTTCCACCCCTCCTCTCTTCTCCCTCCTTCCTTTCCCAACCCTTTTTCTTCCCTCAAACAACTGGATTTCAGCTGGAGAAGAGTGTCAGGAGGTTCCGGGAGACGTTCCAGGGAAAGGTATCCCTGGATCTAGCAGTCTTGCTGATGAAGAGGTACCACAGTAACTACCAGCTGGTCACCAAACACATTGTCCTGATGGTCACAGATCAGGACTCTGATGGTAAGTGGTTCCCCCCCCCCCCCCCCCCCCCTCACTCTCCCCACTCCTCTGCATCTGTGTCAACCTGCCCACTCCCCCCCCCCCCCCCCCAATAAAAAGTTGTGGCCAAGTTTTCCCCACTTGCTACAATAGAAGCAATCTCTACACTGCAGAAGGAGGCCATTTGGCCCAGTTGCATTGATCCTAGATAGAGCATCCTTATACCTAGTCCCACTCCTCCCCGTGCCCTATTCCTGTAATTCCACCTAACCTGCACAGCTCTGGACACTAAGGGCAGTTTATCATGGCCAATTCACCCAACCCGCTAACCTTTGGACTGTGGGAGGAAACCGGAGCACCAGGAGGGAACCCACGCAGAGACGGGAAGAACAGGCAGACTCCGCATAGACAGTGACCCGAACTGGGAATCGAACCCAGGTCCCTGGTTCTGTGAGGCAGCAGTGCTAACCACTGTGCCGCCCTGACACACAGTCACCCTGCCTCTCCAAACCCTCCGTTCTTGTCCCCTCTCTGCACGGCACTGCCTTGCGACCATTTCTCCAAATCCTGTGGCCCGTACTGCCCCCTTGGGGGCCATACCTTCTCCTGCTGCCCACCCCCACCCCCTCCAAATTCTTCTCTAAACCTCCCCGCCCCACTCTCTAGCCCCTTAAGATGCTCCTTAAAATCTACCTCTTTAGTCACCCACCCTCATTGGCCCCTCCTCTGGCGAAGTGTCGAGTTGTTTCTGATTGAGCTGCTCTGTAGACCCTCGGAATGTTTCACTGTGTTAAAGACACTCTCTACAAGTGGAAAAGAGAAGGTGGCACGGTAGCACAATGGTTAGCACAGTTGCTTCACAGCTCCAGCGACCCAGGTTCGATTCCCGGCTTGGGTCACTGTCTGTGCGGAGTCTGCACGTTCTCCCCGTGTCTGCGTGGGTTTCCTCCGGGTGCTCCGGAGTTTCCTCCCACAAGTCCCGAAAGACGTGCTGTTGGGTGAATTGGACATTCTGAATTCTCCCTCTGTGTACCCGAACAGGGGCCGGAATGTGGCGACTAGGGGATTTTCACAGTAACTTCATTGCAGTGTTAATGTAAGCCTACTTGTGACAATAATAAAGATAAAGATTATAGATCTTATTTGCAGAGCAAGAGCAGAGCAAGAGAAATTTGTCTTACTGATCATAACAAATTGTGACAATAAAGATTATTATTATTAATTATTATTCGGGTGCTCTTTCCAAGGGCCGGTGCAGACTCAATGGGCCGAATAGCCTGCTTCTCTCCTGTAAATTCTATGATTCTTTGAAATGCTCCCGGGCGCTGGAATATTGAAACATAAACAATAAATGGTACTCTGCAGGTCAGACGGAGCAAGAGAAACAGAGTTAAAGGTTCTGGTTCCATATGAAGGTTAGGGAGAGGCAGAGAGGTTACCATTGCCTTCAAGGGCAGAGCCCCCTCTCCAAACTCACCACCCCGCACAAATTAATCTGGAAATAGTTCTGCATTTCCAACTCAGACTTGGTTTTTGCCGAAGGAAAGTGAATCCTATGCTTGTGCGACATTGGAAGGTTTTGAATATTCTGTGTGATACGTTGCCTTATTTGTTTGGGTAAATTTGGGGTTATTTCACCGTGGGGCTCAGCCGGAGGGTTCTGTCAGAACGAACCGTGGCGTGAATTTGAAGAGGAGCGTGATGGGGGGGGGGGGGGGGGGGGAAGGACTTACCTCTTGGTGTCCCGGTCAATATTTATCCCTCACCCACCAGCCCAAAAACAGACCACCGCGATCGCAGTTTGTACCTGGGAGCGATTACCTTTTGCAAACTGCGCTCTGTGTTTCGTACCTTTCCACTGTGACTGCACCTCAGGAAATATCTCACCGCCTGCGAAGCGTGTAGAGATAGCCTGAGATCATGAAAGGCGATAAATGCAACTCTTTCTTGATGTGAATTTGCCTATTTTGCCAGAAAGATCAAATAAGCAGCGGGAATGTTTCTGTCAGCTTTGGTCAGTGAACAACTGTCGGGCTTGAAGTTGAATACATGCTCCAGAAACGTGACACTACTTAAGTGTTTAAACGTCCCCACAGATTAAGGAAAATAAATAAAATTAAAAATAAAAATCGCTTATTGTCACGAGTAGGCTTCAATGAAGTTACTGTGAAAAGCCCCTAGTCGCCACATTTCGGCGCCTGTCCGGGGAGGCTGGTACGGGAATCGAACCGTGCTGCTGGCCTGCTTGCAAAGCCAGCGATTTAGCCGAGTGAGCTAAACCAGCCCAGAAAAGGGCGTGGATGTTCATTTCAATTGAATTTGAACTGGGCAGGAACTAAGTGCGGTATTGTAACTACTCAGCCAGTGCCCAGGCTGCATACAATCTCTAATTTATTAAGATAATGAAATGAGCAATGGTGTACAATATTTCTGGCCCAGCCGGGGACCATTAGGAATGCCAGTCCTAGGGCAGCATGGTGGCCTAGTGGTTAGCACAACCGCTTCACGGCGCTGAGGTCCCAGGTCCGATCCCGGCCCTGGGTCACTGTCCGTGTGGAGTTTGCACATTCTCCCCGTGTCTGCGTGGGTTTCGCCCCCACAACCCAAAAATGTGCAGAGTAGGTGGATTGGCCACGCTAAATTGCCCCTTAATTGGAAAAAATAATTGGGTAATCTAAATTTAAAAAAAAAAGGAATGCCAGTCCTGGTCTGGGCTGTAGGTTTTAACACCTGCCGAATAGTTCCTACACAACAGGGAACATCATATTCCATGAACCCTATGAGGACATCTGTTGACAATCAATCCTGGTCTACGTGGTCCTCACGACATCCCTCCTCCCTCCTCAAGTCCACTTCACTCTCGCTGCTTCCATGTCGAAGAGGCCTCTTCCGCCTCTTCCCACTTGGCCTCGAGTCTGTGGCAGGCGGAGCCAGATCGGGAGGTGTGAAACAAATCGTCGACGTTCACTTCCGCAGGGAGCGCCTCAGGGTCACAGACTTCGGTCCTTCTTCAGTATTGGCTGTCGGGGGAATCGCCAATTTCCCCCCCCTCCAGATCTGAATCCGAGTCCTCAATAATAATCAATAATAATCTTTATTAGTGTCACAAGTAGGCTTACATTAACACTGCAATGAAGTTACTGTGAAAAGTCCCTAGTCGTCACATTCCGGCACTTGTTCGGGTACACAGAGGGAGAATTCAGAATGCCCAATTCACCTAACAGCACGCCTTTCGGGACTTGTGGGAGGAAACCGGAGCATCCGGAGGAAACCCACGCAGACACGGGGAGCACATGCAGACTCCACACAGACAGTGTCCCAAGCCGGGAATCGAACATGGGACCCTGGTGGTGTGAGGCAGCAGTGCTAACCATTGTGCTACCGTGCCGCCCCGAATCGGTAGGGGCGGGCAAAGGGTCCTCTGCAGATGGTAGTCCACCTGTGCCAGTGACTGGGACAGGCAGCGAGGCTTCAAAGATGCAGGCTCCCTACTCCTGAAGTGGCCCAGGTGCTTCCTCAGGACTTTGTCTTGGAACTTTGCCTTGTGGGATACAATTCCCGTTTTTTCTAATATGACTTCAGGAATCCACTGGAGCCATCTCTGAAATTCCCTATGTGGACTGGGTCACCCGTGGTGAACACGCTCTCAGATTTATGGCATTGGAATTTCTCTTTTGATTTTCCTGTTGGGACTCCATCCTCCCCGGCAAATTTGGAAAGAACAAAATTAACCTGGTGTGTGGCCTTCATCCGATCAGGAATTCCTCCGGGGTGACTCCTGTCGTGTTACGGGGAGTGATCCAGTCGTGGTATAGGGAGTGATCCAGTCGTGGGACAGGGAGAGATTCTGTTGTGGGACAGGGAGTGATCCTGTTGTGGGACAGGGAGTGATCCTGTTGTGGGACAGGGAGTGATCCTGTTGTGGTACAGGGAGTGATCCTGTTGTGGTACAGGGAGTGATCCTGTTGTGGTACAGGGAGTGATCCTGTTGTGGTACAGGGAGTGATCCTGTTGTGGGACAGGGAGTGATCCTGTTGTGGTACAGGGAGTGATCCTGTTGTGGGACAGGGAGTGATCCTGTTGTGGGACAGGGAGTGACCCTGTTGTGGGACAGGAAGTGATCCTGTTGTGGGACAGGGAGTGATCCAGTTGTGGGACAGGGAGTGATCCTGTTGTGGGACAGGGAGTGATCCTGTTGTGGGACAGGGAGTGATCCTGTTGTGGGACAGGGAGTGATCCAGTTGTGGTACAGGGAGTGATCCTGTTGTGGGACAGGAGTGATCCTGTTGTGGTACAGGGAGTGACCCTGTTGTGGTACAGGGAGTGATCCTGTTGTGGGACAGGGAGTGATCCTGTTGTGGGACAGGGAGTGACCCTGTTGTGGGACAGGGAGTGATCCTGTTGTGGGACAGGGAGTGATCCTGTTGTGGGACAGGGAGTGATCCTGTTGTGGGACAGGGAGTGATCCTGTTGTGGGACAGGGAGTGATCCTGTTGTGGGACAGGGAGTGACCCTGTTGTGGGACAGGGAGTGATCCTGTTGTGGGACAGGGAGTGATCCTGTTGTGGTACAGGGAGTGATCCTGTTGTGGGACAGGGAGTGACCCTGTTGTGGGACAGGGAGTGATCCTGTTGTGGTACAGGGAGTGATCCTGTTGTGGGACAGGGAGTGATCCTGTTGTGGTACAGGGAGTGATCCCGTTGTGGGACAGGGAGTGATCCTGTTGTGGTACAGGGAGTGATCCTGTTGTGGTACAGGGAGTGATCCTGTTGTGGTACAGGGAGTGATCCTGTTGTGGGACAGGGAGTGACCCTGTTGTGGTACAGGGAGTGATCCTGTTGTGGTACAGGGAGTGATCCTGTTGTGGGACAGGGAGTGACCCTGTTGTGGTACAGGGAGTGATCCTGTTGTGGGACAGGGAATGACCCTGTTGTGGTACAGGGAGTGACCCTGTTGTGGTACAGGGAGTGATCCTGTTGTGGTACAGGGAGTGATCCTCTTGTGGGACAGGGAGTGATCCTGTTGTGGGACAGTGAGTGACCCTGTTGTGGTACAGGGAGTGATCCTGTTGTGGGACAGGGAGTGATCCTGTTGTGGTACAGGGAGTGATCCCGTTGTGGGTCAGGGAGTGATCCTGTTGTGGTACAGGGAGTGATCCCGTTGTGGGTCAGGGAGTGATCCTGTTGTGGTACAGGGAGTGATCCTGTTGTGGGACAGGGAGTGATCCTGTTGTGGGACAGGGAGTGATCCTGTTGTGGGACAGGGAGTGATCCTGTTGTGGGTCAGGGAGTGACCCTGTTGTGGTACAGGGAGTGATCCTGTTGTGGTACAGGGAGTGATCCTGTTGAAGGGAGCCAGGCTCATGTGTAGTGGGAGACGACCCGAGGCATCTGCGTTGGCTATTCATGAACCAAGGCGACAGTTTAAGGAATTTTTATTTTTTTAAAAATAAATTTAGCGTCCCCAATTATTTTTTCCAATTAAGGGGCAATTTAGTGTGGCCAATCCACCTATCCTGCACATCTTTTGGGTTATGGGGGCGAAACCCACGCAGACACAGGGAGAATGTGCAAACTCCACACGGACAGTGACCCAGGGCCGGGATTCAAACCCAGGTCCTCAGCGCCGTAGGCAACAATGCTAACCACTGTGCCACTGTGCTGCCCTAGTTTAAGGAATATTAATAGCTGTCAACAGCAAGGCCCAATACTTTATCCAGGCTTAGGTGTTACGAGGGATTGGCCGATCTTCCTTAATAAGACCCAGGGGCTGGTTTAGCACAGGGCTAAATCACTGCCTTTGAAAGCAGACCAAGGCAGGCCAGCAGCACCGTTCAATTCCCGTAGCAGCCTCCCGAACAGGCGCCGGAATGTGGCGACTAGGGGCTTTACACAGTAACTTCATTTGAAGCCTACTCGTGACAATAAGTGATTTCATTTTTATTTCAATAAAAGCTCGTGGTTACTACCACAAAATAGCTGCCATAGAAGAGCTGATGAAATTATTTAACCTCAGGAATGACCGCCAAGCCCTTGTTCTCAATCTGGGAGTATAATCCAGGATGTTGCGGCAATAGTTCTTTCTGTGCAGTCTTTCCAGCGATGGGAGTCAACCGCTCCAACTCCAGTAGGAGAGGCAGCACCCGTCATTATCCGAGCTCCGAGCTGGATTGCTTTGAGCAAATAAATTGGAGGGTCGTAGCTGCTGTTCAAAGGCCGCCTCTTGTGACGTATCCCAAGACCATTTCTGGTAGTTCTTCAACAGCAGATGGAATGGCAACAACAAAGAGGGCAAGTTCATGATCAACGCCCCAGAATAATCGATTAGTCCCGGGGAAGATTTCAATTCTGTGGCATTTCGTGGGGCAGGTTCTTCGCTGATGGTTTTAACTTTGACTTCCAGGGCAGCATGGTGGGGCAGTGGGTTAGCCCTGTGGTCTCACGGCGCCGAGGTTCCAGGTTCGATCCCGGCACTGGGTCACTGTCCGTGTGGAGTTTGCACATTCTCCCCGTGTCTGTGTGGGTTTCGCCCCCAAAAATGTGCAGGGTAGGTGGATTGGCCATGCTAAATTGCCCCTTAATTGGAAAACAAATAATTGGGTAATCTAAATTTATTTTAAAAATCTTTGTCTTCCATGGGGTGCGTCACAATATGGGGATTAAGTGAGGAACAAAAAGGGTTAATGTAATGTTACTACTCCAGTCACTAGATGGTGCTGTAGAGCAACTGTATAAATATCACCTGCCTCCTTGGCTTCCGGGAGAGAGAGAGAGAGAGAGAGAGAGTGGAAGGGAGCCACACGGAGTAGATGTGAGGTAGTTTAACTGATAGTATTTTTAGAAGTGCAGTGTATTCTTTACTTATCAAATTCCTTAGCAAATGTTGGAATCTAATTAAATGTAGTGTAATAAATTAGCTTTGTTTGTTAAACACTGTTCTCTGTCAACACTACAACCTTCACCATCCTGAAGAACAATAGAAAGAACACAGCAGGGCGTTGGCCTTTAGTGTCTATCCAGTAGTTTAGATGGGTTACCTCACTTGCCTGTAAGACACAGTTTTCTCTTGTGTTCCAGACAAGATCGTCTGGAATGTTTTTAAACTCCCGCCCAGCCGTCCCGATTGGACAAGCCTAAGCCTGCTCAATTGGGGAACTCACATTCCGTGGATCCCAAGAGAAGGTCCTTCAATGATCCCCCGTGGCCACGTCAATCAGCCTTATCAACATTCAACGACCCTGCCCCCTCTGCTCTCTGGAGAAGTGAGTTCTGCAGACTGATGATGCCTCCGGGTGACAATTTCTCCCTATCACTGTCGTAAATATTTTCCCCAAGTTCACGTCTCTCCCACAAGGTGGAGCATCCTTCCTGAATCCCCATATCAAGTCCCTGCAGGATCTCCTGTTTTTTAATAAGATCACCTCTCATTCTTCGCAGAATCAAAGAATCCCTTCAGTGCAGAGGGAGGCCATTCATCCCATCGAGTCTGCACCGACACTCTCAAAGAGCACCACAACCCACTCCCCCCCCCCGGCCCTATCCCAGTAACCCCCACCTAACCTTTTGGACACTAAGGACAATTTAGCATGGCCAATCCACCTAACCTGCACATCTTTGGACTGTGGGAGGAAACCGGAGCACCCGGAGGAAACCCACACAGACGCGGGGAGAAGGTGCAGACTCCGCACAGACAGTGACCCGAGGTTGGTATCGAACCCGGGTCCCTGGCGCCGTGAGGCATCAGTGCTAACCACCGTGCCCACCCCTTCTAAGCTCCAATGGATAAAAGCCCAGCCTGTCGCACCTTTCCTCATAGGATAAGCAACCCCATCCCAGGTATCTGTCGAATGAACCTTCTCTGTACTGCGTTTATATCCTTTCTTAAATAAGGAGGCCAAACTGTACAAGTACTCCAAATGTGGTCCCACCAAAGCTTTACAACTGGAACGAAACATCTCAACTTTTAGATTCCAGTCCCCTTGCAATAAGCAACAACAATCCATCGGCCTTCCTGATCACTTGCTGTACCTGCAGACCACCTTTTCCTGATCCACGCACCAGGACGCTCGGATCCCTCCGCACCGCTCAGAGCCGTCCCCATCTTCAGCGCCTGCCCAACCGCAGGCTGAGTATCCAGCAGGAGGAACCCTGGTTGATTCCTAGCCCCTCACACCCCCCCCCCCCCCCCCTCCTGCATTAGACCGGATACCCCAGAGGCTGCCTCAGCTCAGCTCGCATCAGTTAAGCTAAGCCTAAATGTGAGGTCTTGCACTTTGGAAAAAAGAATCCAAGCATAGACTACTTTCTAAACGGTGAGAAAATCCATAATGCCAAAGTACAAAGGGATCTGGGAGTGCTAGTCGAGGATTCCCTAAAGGTAAACATGCAGGTTGAATCTGTGATTAAGAAAGCGAATGCAATGTTGTCATTTATCTCAAGAGGGTTGGAATATAAAAGCAGCGATGTGCTACTGAGCCTTTATAAGGCTCTGGTTAGGCCCCATTTGGAGTACTGTGTCCAGTTTTGGGCCCCACATCTCAGGAAGGACATACTGGCACTGGAGCGTGTCCAGCGGAGATTCACACGGATGATCCCTGGAATGGCGGGTCTAACATATGATGAACGGCTGAGGATCCTGGGATTGTATTCATTGGAGTTTAGAAGGTTAAGGGGAGATCTAATAGAAACTTACAAGATAATACATGGCTTAGAAAGGGTGGACGCAAAGAAACTGTTTCCGTTAGGCGAGGAGACGAGGACCCGTGGGCACAGCCTTAGAATTAGAGGGGGTAAATTCAGAACAGAAATGCGGAGACATTTCTTCAGCCAGAGAGTGGTGGGCCTGTGGAATTCATTGCCGCGGAGTGCAGTGGAGGCCGGGACGCTAAATGGCTTCAAGGCAGAGATAGATAAATTCTTGATGTCGCGAGGAATTAAGGGCTACGGGGAGAATGCTGGTAGGTGGAGTTGAAATGCCCATCAGCCATGATTGAATGGCGGAGTGGACTCGATGGGCCGAATGGCCTTACTTCCACTCCTATGTCTTATGGTCTTATAACGGTCTAACCTGGGTTTTCCCCATTCAATCCCACACCAGGCAAAGCCTTCACCGACTGCTGGAGCAGTTTTGGCGATTCGCTGTGTAAAACATGTAAACATGGCAATGTGCAAACACAGGATGATTTATTGACTGTTCCATAAGGACTCATTACCATTTGGCACTTGCAATAGTAGAATATAATCTGGGGATTGCGGTTAGTAGACGTCCCTGCTAATGGTTAGGGTTCCACAGCCGCTGAAAGGAGTCATTGTAAAGCAACAATTAAGCGTGTGCTTCCTTTTTAATCAATTATGTTAACCTGAAACAGGCTAAAATCTGGTAACACGCACACTTGCAGCAACCTGTGCTTCTCGTGTTTCCCTCTCCTGTAATAAATCTCACTAAAGGGTAACAGTTACTAATTAACTCTCATAGCACTGAGCGCATGTGTGCGTCTGTCTCTCACCTGCTTCTCCCTCAGTGACCGCCCATATTCACGTTCAGCCCTCAGCTTGTAATACTCACGTTTCGCCATTGTGTGTGATTGTGTGTCACAGTATCATTGGCTGTATGTGTACCCAATAAACAATTGGCCAATAAGTGAACTCAGTTCCACTCAGTTGTAGCTGACTGGGATCAAGGCCAGTGATTCAACTGGACGGTTAGACCTGGTTAGAAAGCTGTGGTTTCAGCAATTCATTTAAGGTCGCGCATCAATAGTTTTGACTCCTCCAATCTTGTGCAGCAGGATCATGACGCTCAATTGGCGCGATCTATCCTAACGGGGACACCGAGATACACCCCGCTATCTAACAGCCATCCGGGTACATCAGAGGCCTTTCCAACGAGGCCGCACTCAGCCCCATTTCCTCACTGAGGTGGACGGACGTCCCCAGTGCAGTGCGAGATTGGGATGCCATTTTTAAATGCCCCTTAACCTCCCGAATCCCCAACTCACTATTTGGGGGGGGGGGGGGGGGCAGCCCATTCACCACCATGTAAAAAAAGTGCCACCCAGGTTGCACCAGAAGTACCAGGGTACCACCCTTCCCACAAGGCCTGCACCATGGGACCTCCAATCAGCGCCGGCCCTAGGGTTGCTGGCGCCTCGGCAAGCTGAACTTCGGCGCCCTTGGGGGGGGGGGGGCTGAGGAGGGGGGGGGCAGGGCCGAGGAGGGGGGCGGGGCCGAGGGGGGGCGGACCCAAGAGGGAGGGGGGGGGGCGGGGGGGGGGGGGCGGCGGACCGAGAGGGGGGGCGGGGGGGGCAGACCCGAGAGGGGGGGGGTGGACCCGAGGGGGGCGGGGGCGGACCCGCGGGGGGGGGGGACCGAGGGGGGGGCGGGGGGAGCGGACGGGCGGACCGAGCGGGGGGGCCGCCCTGGGGGAGGGCGGCCACCGCGCATGCGCTGGTTGGCACCGGCCCAACTGCGCATGCGCGGGACCCGAGTCTCTGGCGCCCTCTAGCACATGGCGCCCCAGGCGACTGCCCGAGTTGCCGGTGCCTTGAGCCGGCGCTGCCTCCAATCCCCTGGGAGCCCCTCAAGTGCCATTTCATCTGGTCCCTGTTTGTGGAGACCAGCTCCAAACAGCACTCACCCGAGGTCTCCAAAGCAAGGGAGTTAGATCCCACACCTTGGTTAGATCTTGGGAATGCACCTTAGAGTGAGACTAGCTGTGATCATCATCCCTCCCAGTGTTACACTGTACTCTGCCCGGTTGAACCTTGTTTGTACTGTGCATTTCTTTACACTTGTTCGGGCCACTAACAACAACAAAAAGAACTCTTTCACGGAAAGTGAGCATATCTGGCCCTTGCACCAATTATTGCCCATCCCTAATTGCTCTCGCGAAGGTGGTGGTGAGCCGCCTTCTTGAACTGCTTCAGCCCATGTGGTGTAGGTACACCCACAGTGCTGTTAGGGAGGGAGTTCCAGCATTTCGACCCAGCGACAGTGAAGAAACGGCCGATATGTTTCCAAGTCAGGGTGGGGAGTGGCTTGGAGAGGAACCTCCAGGTGGTGGGGTTCCCCATGTGTCTGCCGCCCTTGTCAAAGGTTTGAATCTGCTGTACAAGGAGCCCTTGCTGGTGCTTGTAGATAGAATCCCCACAGGGCAGAAGGAGGCTATTCAGCCCATCAAATCTGCACCGATCCACCCTGCCCTATGCCCATTATCCCGTAACCTAACCTGCACACCCCTGGACAATAAAAGGGCAATTTAGCACGGCCAATCCACCTAACCTGCTCATCTTTGGACTGTGGGAGGAAACCGGAGCACCCGGAGGAAACCCACGCAGACACGGGGGAGAAAGTGCAAACTCCACACAGTCACCCGAGGCCGGAGTGGAACCTGGGTCTCCGGTGCTGTGAGGCAGCAGTGCTAACCACTGTGCCACCCCACATTGATGTCACTATGCGTCGATGGTGGAGGGAGTGAATGTTTACGGTGGTGGAAGGGGTGCCAATCAAGCGGGGCTGCTTTGTCCTGGATGGTGTTGAGCTTCTTGAGAGTTGTTGGAGCTGCGCTCATCCAGGCAAGTGGAGAGTATTCCATCACACTCCTGACTTGTGCCTTGTAGATGGTGGACAGGTGTCCCCTTCTGATCCTTCTACCAATAACTTTAGATTTATGCCCCCTGGTTATTGACCCCTCAGCTATGGGGGAAACAAAACTTTCCTGTCTATCCTATCTGGGTCCCTCATAATTTTGTACACGTCAATTAGGCCACCTCATAGCCTCCTCTGTTCTAAGGAAAACAACCCCGGCCTATCCAATCTCTCCTCAAAGCTGCAATTTTTCAGCCCTGGCAGCATTCTTGTAAACCTCCTCTGCTCTCTCTCTCCGGAGCATTTGAGTCGTTCCTGTAATGTGACCAGAACTGTACACAAAACCCCAGCTGTGGCCTAACCAGTGTTTTATACAGTTCCAGCGTGCCACCCCTGCCTTGTATCCCAAACCTCGCCCAATAGAGGAAAACACTCCATGTGCCTTCTGGATCCCTGTTGATTGGGGGATAAATATTGGCCAGAACACTAGGGATAAGGCAGCACGGCGGTGCAGGAGTTAGCACGGCTGCCTACGGCGCCGAGGTCCCAGGTTCGATCCCGGCCCTGGGTCACTGTCCGTGTGGAGTTTGCACATTCTCCCCGTGACTGCGTGGGTTTCGCCCCCACAACCCAAAGATGTGCAGGGTAGGTGGATTGGCCAGGCTAAATTAGAAAAATAAATTGTGTACTCTATAAATCTATTTTAAGAAAAGAACACTGGGGATACCCCCCCCCCCCCCCCCCCCCCCGGGATAACTCTCTCTCCCCCCCCCCCCCCCCCCCCCCCTAACCCATCCTCCCCCTCTTCAAAATAGCATCATGGAAGCTCTTGCATCCTCAGTTCAACATCTTATCCGCAAGGGGGGCGTCTCCAAAACTCCCTCAGTATTGCCTCGGAGTGGAGTTTTGCAGTCCAACCTTGGAGTGGGACTTGAGCTCAGGACCTTGTGACTCAGATTGCTACCCAGGGTTGACAGATAAATCCAATTGGGAATTTCCGCGGGAACTGTCTACCCGGGGAGTTTGGGTCTTATTGACAGCTGCTGGCCACTTCGACAATGCTAAGTTCTTTCTGCTGTTTGAAAAGAGGAAGTGCCCGCACTTAGCTACCCTGACCTTAACAGCCGAGAGCTGTGAATCCCGGCCTATAGATGTTCCCTTTGGGATCTGTCACAGGCAAGTTACCCAGTGATCAGACGGGTCTCTGGGCAGCCCATTTTCCGGCTGGGTCTTCAGGCTGTCAGTGGAGCTACCGTTATTCTCACCCTCCACCCCCAGGGAACCGCGGCCGGGGAGGGGGGGGGGGGGTTGCCATCGCCAGGACCGGAAGACCCCTGCTGACAGGAACGCCCAGAAAACCCCACCCACTGTGCATAGGGAATTCCAAAGAGACATAGACCTGAGCATCCCCTGATAGGAGCACCGTATATCCTGCACCCGATTGCTGTCTCAGCTGTGGCTTGTTATCACGTGGAGGTGTTTAAAGTTCTGAAGGGATGGAACAGGTTTGGAACAGGTTCCGCTCTTGGATGGCAGTCCGACACGAGGACACAGCTGCTGCAGTTAGCGATTGAAGCAGAGAATCGGTTAAGGTACAAAGAAAAAGGAGGGTAAAGTGATATAGGAACAGGATGGGGGCATGCGATTGGGACTACTGCTGATGTGGAGGATAGGCACCAATACAGACTGACTGGGTGGCGTGACCTCTTTCCGTGTTTCCGTTTCTATCGGATTACACAGCAGAGAAATGGCATTCGGCCCAACTCTGCCAGGCCAGTGTTTACGCTCCACCTCCTCCCATCTCACCCTCAATCCCGTCCCCCCCCCCCCCTCATGTGTTTGTTCAGATTCCCCTTAAGTCCATCCATACGGTCCCCCCCAACCATTCCCGGCGGTAGGGAGTTCCACATTCTCTCAATCTCTGGGTGAAGAAATTTCTTATGGATTCTCAGCGACTATCTTATATTAATGGCCTCTGATTGATTGATTGATTTATTGTCACATGTACCGAAGTACAGTGAAAAGTATTTTTCTGTGGTCAAGGGAACGTACACAGTGCGTACACAGTAGACAAAGAGAATAATCAGCAGAATACATCGACAGACAGTGATTGGTTACAGTGCGGAACAAGGGGCCAAACAGAACAAATACGCGAGCAAGAGCAACATAGGGCGTCGTGAATAGTGTTCTTACAGGGAACAGATCAGTCCGAGGGGGAGTCGTTGAGGAGTCTGGTAGCTGTGGGGAAGAAGCTGTTCCTATGTCTGGATGTGTGGGTCTTCAGACTTCTGTATCTTCTGCCTGATGGAAGGGTCTGGAAGAAGGCAATGCCTGGGTGGGAGGGGTCTCCGACAATGCTGTCTGCCTTCCTGAGGCAGCGGGAGGTGTAGACAGAATCAATGGGAGGGTTTATTGCGATGGTGAGCCGAGCAGTTTCCATACCCAGCTGTAATGCAGCCAGATAGGATGCTCTCTATGTGACATCTGTAGACGATGGTGAGAATCGAGAGTCTGGTTCTGCTGTCTCCACACAAGAGGAAACCTCTCTGTCAAAACCGTCCATCATTTTAAAGACCTCGATAGGTCCACCTCTCAGCTGCCTAGTTACAAGAGAAAACTATCAATCCATTTTTCTTTTGCAAAAATATACTTTGTTCGTAAAATATCTGAAAGAGCATGACAAACATTTCAAAATCCCCTCCCTCCCCTGCACCCTTTCTAGTGCCTCAGTCTCCTTTCTATAGTATGGTGACCTGAACTGCAGGCAGTGCGCTAAGTATGGGCTAACCCAGGATCCACACCGGTTTAGCGTAACCTCTCTACTTATCAATTCTATCCCTCTGGAAACAGAGCCTCGTCCTTTCCCATTACGGCATTGCTAACCCATGGTACGTTTAGTGATTCCTTGCTGATACACGCCAATGTAGCTTAACTGTGAAGCGTGGGCGCGGTGGTGGGATGCCAGGGTGGTGACAGGTGACAAAGAGTCATTGGTCAGAGGAGGAAAAGGCCTGGGGAAAAATGGAATTAATTAAATGCTTCAGTCACGTGACACGGAAGCGAGGGGTTCTTGGGAAGAAATTATTTGTGTTTGCAAAGTTCCTTTCATAACCTGCAGAGATCCCAAAGCACTTCAGTCACTTTTGGAAGTGTGGTCGCTGTTATGATGTCACACATCTCTCGAGTGAGTGACAGGTAAATCCAGGACCTTCTGATCCAGGGGTGAGACTGAGACCCACAGGCGAGAGACCCAGAGAGGGAAAAGGGTTTCGAAAGGCTGTGGAACAGACATTAAAGAAGCTTTTCACTTTACTCCTTCCAGGTCTAGATGCCGACGACAGGAGAGAGATAGAGAACAGCCCAGATATCCAGGTGAGTGGGAGCTGTGCGTTTTCGTTTATCAATCAGACGATGTGAAGGTGAGTTCTCGACCTGGGACACCCGCCGAGCTCAGTGGTGGGATGGACCAGTCCAGAAACACTCCAGACCAGAGTGCTCCACACCCCCCTCCCCAACCCTCACACCCCCCCCGGGAAACTCCACCTTTCGAAAAGGGTTCACCTTGTTCTCAATTCATGGATCGCCTTTGCTAAAGCTAACGGTTGAGCAAATGGTGCAGCGTTACAGGTTAACAGCAGGCCCTCACCGCTTTTCTTTCAGTGTTTGACCTGACCTGTCTTTATGACAGAAACTGAGCTGCAGCTTCACTGTGTGGAGACCCACGCACATGAACAGCGTGTGCCAGTGATGCCAATGGGAGATCGTCACTTTACATACATAGAACAGAATAGTCAGGCAGGCAAGGACATCAACCCATGTGTCACTGAGGTGGACAGCCCAGACCCTTGTGTGTGTATGTGTGTGTGTATATATATATATGTGTGTGTCAGTGTGTTTGTGTTTATGTGTGTGTGTATATATATATATATATATATATATATATTGGGGCTGTTTAGCACAGGGCTAAATCGCTGGCTTTGAAAGCAGACCAAGACAGGCCAGCAGCACGGTTCAATCCCCATACCAGCCTCCCAGAACAGGCGCCGGAATGTGGCGACTAGGGGCTTTTCACAGTAACTTCATTTGAAGCCTACTCGTGACAATAAGCGATTTTCATTTCATTTCATTTCATAAAAATGTGTCAGTGTGTGTGTGTCTGCGTGTCTGCGTGTGTGCATGTAATAATAATAATCTTTATTCGTGTCACAAGTAGGCTGACATTAACACTGCGACAAAGTTACTGTGAAAATCACCTAGTCGCCACATTCCGGCGCCTGTTCGGGTACACAGAGGGAGAATTCAGAATGTCCAATTCACGTCTTTCGGGACTTGTGGGAGGAAACCGGAGCGCCCGGAGGAAATCCACGCAGACACGGGGAGAACGTGCAGACTCCGCACAGACAGTGACCCAAGACGGGAATTGAACCCGGGTCCCTGGCGCTGTGAAGCAACAGTGCTAACCACATGTGTCCGTATGTGAGTCTGTGCGTGTATGTGTGTACATACATGTGTCTGTGTGTACATGTGTCTGTACGTGTGTCTATGTATGTGTGTGTGTACATGTGTGTGCATGTCAGTGTGTGTGTGTGTGACTATTAGTGTGTGTGTCAGTGTGCTTGTGTGTCTGTATAGGAGTGTGCACATGTGTTCATGTTCCACATGATTCCCCTCCCAGCCTAATTCCATAGAATGCGCGGAATTCCTACAGCGCAGACGAAGGCCATTCAGCCCATTGAGTGTACACCGACCCTCTGAAAGAGCATGCTACCTAGGCCATCCCCTGCCCTATCGCTGTAACCCTGCGCATTGATCATGGCCAATCCATCTAACCTGCACATCTTTGGACTGTGGGAGGAAACCGGAGCACCCGGAGGAAACCCACGGGGAGGATGTGCAGACTCCGCACAGACAGTCAACAGATAATTATCACTGTCAACCTTTTATTCCTCTCTCCCTTATGTTTAGTCAGTTTCCTCTTTAGACGTTCTCTGTGGTAGCGAGTTCCACATTTAGCCTGAGTGGTAGCAGTAAGATTGGAAATGTGCTTCAGGAGCCCATGGACAGGAGGTTTTTGACAGCAAGGACAGGGGTATAAAGATAATGGCCAGAATGTTCTGGATCATCCGGTCCTTCCAGCGGCGGCGGGGATGTGAGGAGCGGAGGGGTCAGAATTTGGCCCAAGGTGTCCAGTTGAGCCTCTGTGACCAGTCAGGGGAAGGTGTGTGTGAGCATCACAGCTGGAGTTACCCTACCAACGTGGTGACCTATCACTTTAAGTGATTAGACTTTGACTACACCGGGTCGGTGATGTTGGCCATCCGTTGCTGCTCGAGACTAAGCCAGTAATTCCTTATTTTTCCGCAGAGTGTTATCGAGACGCTCCGGGCTGAAGAAAAGAAGGAAAAGAGTAAGGTGGGTCTAGAATGTGATTACTTGGGAGGTGGAAATGCCCATCAGATGTGAGCCTCTATTGGACTGTCCAATCCCGCCCTGTTGCCTCCCCACTTCACCCGCTCAATCCAAAGAGATTGAAGCCAAGTGGCAACCAACCTGTCAGAAATCTGGGATGTCACGACCGGCTGAGGGGGAGAATAAGTTGGCTCCCCTATTTTCCACCTCCTCAGTTAATCGCAACAAAGATTTGTTTAAAGTCCTTTCCTGTGGCTACCTTTTCCCAGTCCAAGGCATATGCGTCTTTAAATGAGTCAATTTAACCAGGCTTTCTCACTTCAAAGAAAGAGGAGGTTTATGAGTTACTAAAGCCCGAGAAAAAATATTAAAGGCGCAACACACACACAGTATACAAACAAAGAACAAAGAAAAGTTACAGCACAAGAACAGGCCTTCGGCCCTCCAAGCCTGGGCCGATAATTACAATAAATGTTCAAATAAAAGTTTAAAAAGAATATACAAATCTGTTCTTGGCTTGTCTGTGAGTGGTACGTTGCGGCCATTAAGTTGGATGATTCCAGTAGATTTTGGAGCTGTTCTTGGGTTTGCAGTTAATGGCTGCCCCCAGATGGTGCGATGACCAGGTTATCTACGCAGGGTTAACTGAAGTGGCAGCTTGCATTGTCCTCGCAAACCCAGAGGTCTAGTCCAGTCTTTTTCATTCTCCATACCTTTTTTTCAAGCGTCTCTGTTTGAAGTGGGCCTTGTCACCTCTTCAGGTGCGAAACTCCACGTCTGCCCAGGAAGATCTCTCAGTATAACCCACCTCAGAATTTTGCCGAGATTGGCCACTTTTGCAGTATCTGCCAGATTTTGGTCAGCAATCTTCCTGAAAAAGTTCAATATGCCCACAGGTAGTTGGGTAAACTGTCACGCACTTTCAATTGTTAAATGTAAACAATTGAGGGCAGCACGGTGGCCTAGTGGTTAGCACAACCGCCTCACGGCGCTGAGGTCCCAGGTTCGATCCCGGCTCTGGGTCACTGTCCGTGTGGAGTTTGCACATTCTCCCCGTGTCTGCGTGGGTTTCGCCCTCACAACCCAAAAATGTGCAGAGTAGGTGGATTGGCCACGCTAAATTGCCCCTTAATTGGAAAAAATAATTGGGTAATCTAAATTTTAAAAAAAATGTAAACAATTGGAAGTCCAGGAATCTGTACCGTGTATATCCAGCCCCGGCAGAGTTTAACATTTTCCAATATTTTAACACAATCTAAGTAACCATAATGGGCGATTGGTGGCGTAGAGGTGATGTCACTCGACCAGTAATCCAGAAGCCTAGCTCAATGCTCTGGGGATGGGGGGGTTCAACTCCCACCATGGAGCACCACCACGCGGTACAACATCGAGGGCCAAAGGGCATGTTCTGTGCTGTACTGTTCTATGTTCTAGATGGTGGAATTTCAATTAAACTTGATGAATTTAAAGCTAGCCTCAGTCATGGCGTCCATGAAGGATCGATTGTGGTTAAAAAGGGAAATCTGGTTCACGAATGTCCTTTAGGGAAGGAAATCTGCCGTCCTTACTTGGTCTGGCCTACGTGTGACGCCAGACCCCAGAGGCTAACTGAAGCGGCCCAGCGAGTCACTCAGTTCAAGGGCAATTAGGGACGGGCAGCAAACTCTGGCCCAGCCCAGCGACGCCCATATCCCATTAGAAGATATCAGACATTTCCTTCAAAGCAGGACCTTGTTCATCAGAACAGTTACGGGTTCTTTTCAAAGAAAATGCTTTCAAAATGGTTACAATCGTTGCTGCACATCCTTTTATTAAAAAAAATATAAAGTTTGAAGATTCTTTATCTTTTTTTCAAATAAATTTAGAGTACCCAATTCATTTAGGGGCTGGTGTACCACACTGGGCTAAATCGCTGGCTTTTAAAGCAGACCAAGGCAGGCCAGCAGCACAGTTCGATTCCCATACCAGCCTCCCCGAACAGGCGCCAGAATGTGGTGACTGGGGGCTTTTCACAGTAACTTCATTGAAGCCTACTCGTGACAATAAGCGATTTTAATTTTTCATTTCATTTATTCCAATTAAGGGGCAATTTAGCGTGGCCAGGTAGCACGGTGGCGCAGTGGGTTAGCCCTGCAGCCTCACGGCGCCGAGGTCCCAGGTTCGATCCCAGCTCTGGGTCACTGTATTGCCCCTCAATTGGAAAAAATGAATTGGGTACTCTAAATTTAAAAAAACAATTAGCCAATCCACCTACCCGGCACATCTTTGGGTTGTGGGGGCGAAACCCACGCAGACACGGGGAGAATGTGCAAACTCCACACGGACAGTGACCCAGAGCCGGGATCGAACCTGGGACCGTGGCACCGTGAGGCAGCAGTGCTAACCCACTGCACTACCGTGCTGCCCATTAAAGATTCTTTATCGTGGCGGATCTTCCGGCCTGTTGTGGGGTGGGGGTTAGAGTAACTACGGTGAGGTTTTGAAAGGTTTTTCCCACGGGGATGACTCGTTTTGTGACGGAGGCCCAATGAATGAGACCCAACAGACTGATTCTCTGGAACAGCAGAAGGCCGTGGGCGATGTTCCTCCCTCACCCAGTCAACAGCAGTTGTTTTGTTGTTACTGAGAGAGCCTCAAAATGCCAGTCCGTCTGTTGAATCCCATAGTAGTGACTGGCAGAGGTCAGGCTCGCCCAATATCCAGGATTATTCTCCAGGGCACCACTGTGAGCATAGGTCCGAGAGAAGAAAGAATTAATTGCAGTTTGAGACAATGTTTTTAATTTTAAAAATTTTCATGGGCTCACGAAACCCAAAAGCAAAGGCTGGCATCCGATCGGGAAATGGAGTCTATTTTCTTTTCCGATTGGCCATGGGAAGACGGTTGTCATGACGATGCACGTGATGGCAGACCAGCGAGGGAGGGGGTGGTCTCGGAGGCAGGAGGCCGCCTGGTGACAAGCGGCCCAGGAATGCGCCCAGTTAGAAATGGCGGCCTGTAGGCCCAGGCCTCAGGTCAAAGAAATGGCCACTCCTGCAGGGAGCCATCCCTTATTTTGCAGCTCTAGACCTTGTTACTGACAGTTGATCAAATGTCCTCTTGTTACAGGGTCCGAAAGTGAAAATTAAAGAGGATCCTGCCGTAAAGGTAAGGGTGGGTCCGACTCACTTGGGGTGACGGATGTTATGGATGGTGTAGCGGTGGTTTACTGACTGCTTGCTCCACGGGGCTTTGGCCACCCCCCCAAGATGAGTAAGGCCACAGGCTTGGGTTTATGGAATGCAGTCGGTGAGTGCTGAGTGAAGCTGTTCAGTGAGTTCATAGCAGTGCAGCTATGGAAGGTAACCAGCCAACTATCTTGACGCCCGCACCCTTAGATTGCTAGGAAGCTCCTCCATATTATCTCTCATTTGCTGTGCTCCAATTGGCCACCGTGTAGCTTGGAAACACAAGCCCGTTTCGTGGGATTGGTAATTTTGGGGGATTTGGCCTTCGCTGACTGTGCCAGTATTTGCTGCCCATCCCCAATTGCTCCTTGAGAAGGTGGTGGGTGAGCTGCCTTCTCGAACCGCTGCCATCCCATGTGGTGTAGGTACTGTGATGAATGTAATATTCCGCAGAATACTGGCTCCGCAGATCACAGCGGACAATTCGACCACCGGACAGACTGACGTTGTAGGTCACCACCCCCGCCGGACTTGATTTTTTTGCAGGGGGTGAATGTGGTGAATGTAATATATATATATATGATAATTCACACTGTCTTTGTAAGCGCAGTAGCGCTATCCTACCGGGGGGGTAAGAGCTACTCAGGAACTTGTACTGGGCTCCACCCTTGGCTCAGCCCATGACTCCTCCCCCTAGTGCTGCTGTATAAATACCCTTGTCCAGAGTCAGCCTGCAGTTCACTAAGAGTTCATCAACGGGTAACAGGCTGGCTCTGAAGCAAGTCGATTAAAGCCTAGATTCATATCGGAAACACGTGTCTGGTGAATTGATGGTTCCATCAGGTACACCCACAGTGCTGTTAGGGAGGGGGTTCCAGGAGTTTGACCCAACGACAGTGAAGGAACGGCCGATTTATTTCCAGGTCCGGGTAGTGGGTGGTCTGGAGGGGAACCTGCAGGTGGCGCCGTTCCCCATGCCTCAGCTGCCCCTTATTCAAGATGGTGGTGATCGTGGGCCTGGGAAGGGGCTGAAGACGAGATGGGTTTCTAAACTTTGGGACTTTGTGAGCCAGGATGGGTGGAATTTTAGTCCGCCGAGGACAATGGAATATTAGCTCCGTGATGTGTGTTCCCAATCCTGGATATGTCTGGGCGGACTCCAGCTGCTTTGTCCCATGGCAGAGGGAGAATCACCCCACTTTGGCCTTGTTCATTTCCTCCTGCCTTTCGTAACCGGATCCACATGTGGAGCCTAAACCAAAGAATAATAGTCACGGAGCAGTTTGTGCAGAGCAGAAATTATGTTCAGGAAATACCCTTGCGGGCAATCGAAGATTGAAAACCACAGCCTTGAGCGCTATTTGGCTGTTGGTGGCCTCACAGTCCTGTCTGGCACTGGGACAACGGGAAATTGGCAGAGAGATAGAAATTGGTAAAGGTGGCGGCACCGTGGTAATGCCGCTGGGCTAGTAATCCAGAGGCCCGGGCTATCGCTCTGGGGACATGGGTTCAAATCCCACCACGGCAGCTGGTGGAATCTGAATTCAATTCATAAGATCAGGGATGGAACGGGCGTCTCAGAAATGGCGGCCTTGAGACTATCATCAATTGTTGTTTAAAATAAAGGTTCATTGGTGTCCCCTTAAGGGAAGGAAATCTGCCGTCCTTACCCGGTCTGGCCTACCTGTGACTCCAGACCCACAGCAATGTGGGTGATTCTTAACCGCCCCCCTCTGAAATGGCCGAGCGAGACACTCGGTTCACACAACAAATGCTCCCATCCCACTTAAATATCAGTATGAAATATTGCCAGTTGTACTCCTGCTGGAACTGAGAGCAATACTGGTGTAATTCCACAGCACAATTCACCGGGGAATATACCAGGAAGGTGACGGCACGGTGGCACAGTGGTTAGCACTGCCGCCTTACAGCACCAGGGTCCCAGGTTCGATTCCGGCCTCGGGTCGCTGCCTGTGCGGAGTCTGCACATTCTCCCCGTGTGTGCGTGGGTTTCCTCCGGGTGCTCCAGTTTCCTCCCACAGTCCAAAGATGTGCAGGTTAGGTGGATTGGCCGTGCTAAATTGCCCCTTAGGTGTCCAAAGTTGTGCAGGTTAGGTGGGGTTACGGGGATAGGTCAGGGGATTGAGCCTTGGTGGGGTGCTCTTACGGAGGGTCCGTGCTGACTCAATGGGCTGAATGGCCTCCTTCTCCACTGCAGGGGTTCCAGGTCTGTTGCAAAGGGCTGGAGAAAAGGCAAGGGTCGATCGCGGACCCTGTGAAATGGGAAGTTAAAATATAACCTTTCATATTTCCTCCTCCTTTCCCCCATTTAATCCCCAGAAAGTGGCATCGAGGTTGACCCAGCAGAACCTGAAACAGTTCAATCAGGCTAATGCCAAACTGATCCCGTGGGAGGAGAAGCAGTTTGCTTGCACACTGTGTGATAGCTGGTGGTGGAGGAGAGTACCTGAAAGAAAACAGGTAAGGGGGGCTGCTGTCTATCTCCCGAGATGTTCTCAATAAAGTGCCAGTCGATGGGCTTCCGACCAAATGGGCGAATGGACTGCCAGAATACTGGCCCGTGCCGACCCGGGGCGGTCTCAGCCTTGAACTTTGACCGTCGACAGGAATGGTGATTGGGCTGCTGTGTGTATCCCTTTTGGAGACGCAGTGGAGGGTGGCGAGTGGCGAGGAGGAATAAAATTACCCAGGTTTCTTGTTTCTGATCGCCATGAAGTAACTCTCTGGGGTGGGGGGGGGGGGGGGCATTGATCAATGAGAGCGATCGGGACTGTGATCCCCCCCCCCCCCCCCCCCCCCACCCACCTCCTGGATGGTCAACCTGCCCACACTCCCTGGGTTCCAGCTCGATGGCCAATGTTCGCGAGCCGAACCCTTCATCAGCGGAGGAAGATGGGGCACGGAGTGTGGAGGGGTGGGGGGGGGGGGGGGGGGGGGGGGGGGTTACGTAGGGGGTTTGAGAACATCTTATTCAAGTGACCAGTGTTCTCCTGAAAGCCTTTTCTTCTTGTTAGTTAACATTGGCGGGTGAAATTGGTGGAGGGCGTCACTATTTGGGAGTGGGGGTGGGAGGGGTGGTTAGAGGAAGATTGGGCACCAGTCTGTGGAGGGGGGGCAGTAATGAGTGGGGCAAATGGCTGGGGGTGGGAGGGTGGTGGTTAGCGGTAAACTCTAGGAATCAATCTAGCTCCTGCAGTTGGACATTAAAGTGCGAGTCTCCGACAAAACCTGAGGAGGAATTTCTTCACTCAGAGGAGTGCGAATCTTTGGAATTCTCTGCATCGTTGAGTATATTTAAGGCTGGGATAGAGAGATATTTGGTCTCTCGGGAAATTAAGGGATATGGGGAGAGGGATTGTGGGAGGGTGGGGGATGAAGTTGAAGCCACAGATCAGCCCTGATCGTATTGAAAATGAAAAATGAAAAAATGAAAATCGCTTATTGTCACGAGTCGGCTTCAATTAAGTTACTGTGAAAAGCCCCTAGTCGCCACATTCCGGCGCCTGTCCGGGGAGGCTGGTACGGGAATCGAACCGTGCTGCTGGCCTGCCTTGGTCTGCTTTAAAAGCCAGCGATTTAGCCCAGTGTGCTAAACCAGCCCCTATTGAATGGGGGAGAAGGCTCGACGGGCCGAGTGGCCTACTCCTGCTACTATTCCTCGTGTTCTTGGATTGTCTTGGAAAACAGGGAGGGATGTTCCAGTGCAGGGGTGCTGGGATTAGAATAGATAGTCGCAGACAGGACGGGCTGAATGGCCTCTTTCTGTGCTGTAACGCTCTCTGATTCCCCCCCCCCCCTCCGGTTGTCACTTGCTGGTTGAGGGTGCTGACCTGGGGGTTCTCTTGTCTTTGTCTCTCTCTCGCTCTCTCTCTGCAGGTCTCGCGGTGTCGGAGGTGCAAGAAGAAGTATGACCCTGTGCCCCGCGACAAGGTGTGGGGCTACGCTGAATTTCACTGCCAGCAGTGTGGCAACGTCTTCGGGTAAGGTGGGGGGGGGGGGGGGGGGGGGGGGGGGAGGGTCCGCGGCCTGAGTATCCGGGGTATCGTTCTGAGGCAAAGCTGATCCCGTCACGGACGGAATGGTCTGCCGCCCCTGTCCCATCGCTCATCCATACGGAGGTCCCATAACGTGGGGGCCAGACGTGAACCACGACGTACTGACTGACCCCAGAGAATCTGGGCCATCCATCCATGGGCCGAATCTTCTCATTTATTGCCCAAGTGTCAACTTAGACAAATAAAATAAAGGCGGTGGGTCGCACCGAGCCCACCCACGACAGCAACCTTGACAGAATTTGTACCCCCCTGTCAGAACAATAAAGACTAGACAAAAGGAACCCCCTCATGGAATCCCCCCCCATCCCCCCGCAACAGAACCCCCGCCCCAAGGACGGACTCTACCTCCCCCCCCCCTCCCCCCACAGACCCCCTCGTCCCCACAACCACAGAATTCCCCCACAACAGAACCCCCCACGGGCCCCACCCCTCCCACCATGGACATGGACCCCACCTCCCCCTCCCAAAGACGCCCCCACCCCCCCGACACTGCATCGCTGGCGATCGAGTGGGAGGGGGGGGGGTTTCCGTAGACAACTTCCCGACAACTTCCCGACAGCGTGAAAGCGGTTTCGGGTCTTCTGCTTGATTCCCTCCCCCTCCTCCGTCATTCCCGCCTGCCGAAAAAAGGGGCGGAAAATCCCCCCCCCCCCCCGCCCCCCCCACCACCACACACTATTTCAGACTGATTGCATCATTGTTGACTGCACTTTCTCCTCTATTTGCAGGGGTTTTGGACAGATGGGCCTGCCAGCACCTTGCTACCTCTGCTGCGGCCGCGTCACCCCCACTTGTATCCTTCCGCCAAAAAAGGGAGTGGGTCCTCGCACCCCGAGACCTCACAGCTGCTTCGCCGAAGACTGCTACAACCGTAAAGGTCAGCTCCTCCCCCCCCCCCTCCAGCTTCATGAGCTGGTTCCTTCCGTCTCTTATTGTTTGTTTGTGGCATTTCCCCCACCCAGTGTCCTGCTTCCTCGCTGGAGTCCGGTTCTGCCAGGGCCCCATCCCCTGGGTCTCCGGTAAGCGGACAGTCGCGCGTGAGTCTTGTCAGTGAAGGCCAGAAAGTCATTCGTCTGCATCGAGGGAAGGGCGGGCACCACACTTCAACCCAACCCTCAGCAGGGTCAAGTCAACTCATTGAATAGTCCTCGAGGATGGGCACCATTGGCCGCTCTCCCCCCCCCCCCCCCGCCCATGCCCCCACCCCCCCCCCCCCCCTCACCACCACCACCACCTTAACGCGTGGCGGAGCCCGTTATCTTTCCCACTCGGCTGAACACAGCTAGACTGGAGATCGAAAGTAGTCAGCAGAAACTATCCGATTGCTCAGCTACTCCAGAACCACACGGTGATTGTGAACCTTAGAACATAGAACATAGAACATTACAGCGCAGTACGGGCCCTTCGGCCCTCGATGTTGCGCCGACCTGTGAAACCATCTGAAGCCTATCTGACCTACATTATTCCATTTTCATCCATATGTCTATCCAGTGACCACTTAAATGCCCTTAAAGTTGGCGAGTCTACTACTGTTGCAGGCAGGGCGTTCCACACCCCTACTACTCTCTGAGTAAAGAAACTGCCTCTGACATCTGTCCTATATCTACTACCCCTCAATTTAAAGCAATGTCCCCTCGTGTTGGTCATCACCATCCGAGGAAAGAGACTCTCACTGTCCACCCTATCTAACTATCTTATATGTCTCTATTAAGTCACCTCTCAGCCTTCTCCTCTCTAACGAAAACAACCTCAAGTCCCTGAGCCTTTCCTCGTAAGACCTTCCCTCCATACCAGGCAACATCCTAGTAAATCTCCTCTGCACCCTTTCCAATGCTTCCACATCCTTCCTATAATATGGTGACCAGAACTGCACGCAGTACTCCAGGAGCGGCCGCATCAGAGTTATGTACAATTGCAGCATGGCCTTGTGGCTCCGAAACTCAATCCCCCTACTGATAAAGGCTAGCACACCATATGCCTTCTTAACAGCCCTATTAACCTGGGTGGCAACTTTCAGGGATTTATGTACCTGGATGCCGAGATCTCTCTGTTCATCTACACTATCAAGAATCTTGCCATTAGCCCAGTACTCTGCATTCCTGTTACTCCTTCCAAAGTGAACCACCTCACACTTTTCTGCATTAAACTCCATCTGCCACCTCTCAGCCCAGCTCTGCAGCTTATCTATGTCCCTCTGTATCCTATAACATCCTTCAGCACTATCCACAACTCCACCGACCTTCGTGTCATCTGCAAATTTACTAACCCATCCTTCTACACCCTCTTCCAGGTCATTTATAAAAATGACAAACAGCAGTGGCCCCAAAACAGATCCTAGCGGTACACCACTAGTAACTGAACTCCAGGATGAACATTTGCCATCAACCACCACCCTCTGTCTTCTTTCAGCTAGCCAATTACTGATCCAAACCGCTAAATCACCTTCAATCCCATACTTCCTTATTTTCTGCAATAGCCTACCGTGTGGAACCTTATCAAACGCCTTACTGAAATCCATATACACCACATCAACCGCTTTACCCTCATCTACCTGTTTGGTCACTTCTCAAAAAACTCAATAAGGTTTGTGAGGCATGACCTACCCTTCACAAAACCGTGTTGACTATCACTAAGCAACTTGTTCTTTTCAAGATGATTATAAACCCTATCTCTTATAACCTTTTCCAACATTTTACCCACAACCGAAGTAAGGCTCACAGATCTATAATTACCAGGGTTGTCTCTGCTCCCCTTCCTGAACAAGGGGACAACATTTGCTATCCTCCAGTCTTCCGGCACTATTCCTGTCGACAAAGACGACATAAAGATCAAGGACAAAGGCTCTGCAATCTCCTCCCTGGCTTCCCAGAGAATCCTAGGATAAATCCCATCTGGCCTAGGGGACTTATCTATTTTTAAACTTTCCAAAATTCCTTGTGAACCTCAATTCCATCTAGCCTGGTCGACTGAACCTGAGTATTCTCCTCAACAACATTGTCTTTCTCCAGTGTAAACACTGACGAAAAATATCCATTTAACGCTTCCTCTATCTCCTCTGATTCCACACACAACTTTCCACTACTATCCTTGATTGGCCCTAATCGTACTCTAGTCATTCTTTTGTTCCTGATATACCTATAGAAAGCCTTAGGGTTTTCCTTGATCCTATCCACCAACGACTTTTCGTGTCCTCTCTTCGCTCTTCTTAACTCTCCCTTTAGGTCCTTCCTGGCTAACTTGTAACTCTCAAGTGCCCTAACTGAGCCTTCATGTCTCATCCTAACATAAGCCTTCTTCCTCTTGACAAGTGCTTCAACTTCCTTAGTAAACCACGGTTCCCTTGCTCGACAACTTCCTCCCTGCCTGACAGGTACATACTTATCAAGGACACGCAGTAGCTGTTCCTTGAAAAAGCTCCACATTTCGATTGTACCCATCCCCTGCAGTTTCCTTCCCCATCCTATACATCCTAAATCTTGCCGAATAGCATCATAATTGCCTTTCCCCCAGCTATAATTCTTGGCTTGCGGTATATACCTATCCCTGCCCATTGCTAAAGTAAACATAACCGAATTGTGATTACTATCACCAAAGTGCTCACCTACATCTAAATCTAACACCTGGCCGGGTTCATTACCCAGTACCAAATCCAATGTGGCCTCGCCCCTTGTTGGCCTGTCTACATACTGTGTCAGAAAACCCTCCTGCACACACTGCACAAAAACTGACCCATCTATAGTACTCGAACTATAATATTTCCAGTCAATATTTGGAAAGTTAAAGTCCCCCATAACAACTACCCTGTTACTCTCGCTCCTGTTGAGAATCATCTTTGCAATCGTTTCCTCTACATCTCTGGAACTATTCGGAGGTCTATAGACAACTCCCAACAGGGTGACCTCTCCTCTCTTGTTCCTAACCTCGGCCCATACTACCTCAGTAGACGAGTCCTCAAACGTCCTTTTTACCGCCGTAATACTTTCCTTGATTAACAATGCCACACACCCCTCTTTTACCATCTTCTCTGTTCTTACAGAAACATCTAAATCCTGGAACCTGCAACAACCATTCCTGCCCCTGCTCAACCCATGTCTCCGAAATCGCCACAACATCGAGATCCCAGGTACCAACCCATGCTGCAAGCTCACCCACCTTATTCCGGATGCGCCTGGCGTTGAAGTAGACACACTTCAAACCAGCGTCCTGCTTGCCGGTGCCCTCTTTCAAACTTTTAACCCTATCCCTGACCTCACTACTCTCAACATCCTGTACACTGGGACTACAATTTAGGTTCCCATCCCCCTGCTGAATTAGTTTAAAACCCCCCCCGAAGAGCACTAGCAAATCTTCCACCCAGGATATTGGTACCCCTCTGGTTCAGGTGAAGACCATCCTGTTTGTAGAGGTCCCACCTACCCCAGAATGAGCCCCAATTATCCAGGAAACCAAAACCCTCCCTCCTGCACCATCCCTGTAGCCACGTGTTCAACTCCTCTCTCTCCTTATTTCTCACTTCGCTAGCACGTGGCACGGGTAACAACCCAGAGATAACAACTCTGTTTGTTCTAGCTCTCAGCTTCCACCCTAGCTCCCTGAATTTCTGTCTCAAATCCCCATCTCTCTTCCTACCTATGTCGTTGGTACCTATGTGGACCACGACTTGGGGCTGCTCCCCCTCCCCCTTAAGGATCCCAAAAACACGATCAGAGACATCACGAACCCTGGCACCTGGGAGGCAACACACCAACCGTGAGTCTCTTTCGTTCCCACAGAACCTCCTGTCTGTTCCTCTAACTATGGAGTCCCCAATGACAAGTGCTCTGTTCCTCTTCTCCCTTCCCTTCTGAGCAACAGGGACAGACTCTGTGCCAGAGACCTGTGCCCCATTGCTTACCCCTGGTAAGTCGTCCCCCGCAACAGTATCCAAAACGGTATACTTGTTAATGAGGGGAATGACCACAGGGGATCCCTGCACTGCCTGCCGGTTCCCCCTCCCTCCCCGGACGGTAACCCATCTACCTTCTTCTTTTACCTGAGGTGTGACTACCTCCCTATAACTCCTCTCAATAACCCCCTCCGCCTCCCGAATGATCCGAAGTTCATCCAGCTCCAGCTCCAGGTCCCTAACGCAGCTCTCGAGGAGCTGGAGTTGGATGCACTTCCCGCAGATGTAGTCAGCAGGGACACTAGAGGTGACCCTTTCCTCCCACATTCTGCAGGAGGAACATTCAACTGCCCTAGCCTCGATTCCCACTGAACTAACTTCCCAACTACTGAAACCTAAAAATAAAAAAAATTAAAAATTTGTTAGTTTAGCCTTGTTGGCAGGGTCAATCGCACCTGCAGACTGGCAGCAGTTAAACCCCACGGCATCTGTTTGCTCCTCCATCTCGAGCCAGCATTGGTGCTGGGGTCACCCGTGAGCGTCAGAGGTTCCGGCAGCTGATCCAACGTCGGGAAGGTCTGGGAACGATGCCCGCCATTCTCCTTCCCTGACAGCCAATCGCTCGGCCAAGGGTTAGGGCAACGTGTCCGTATGCCCAGAGAGCCAGGAATGACATTCCATGGGGAGTTCTCCATCCCAGCTGAAACCTCAGCTCTTTCCCACCCTTCCCTCGCTCCCCCTTCTTCCCGCGCTCCCTTCCCCCCCCCACTCTGCCTTACCCCCTCTCTCTATCCCCCCCCCCCCCCCCCACCCCTTTGTAAGGGAGTCTGCCCCACACTCTTCAGGTGCCAGGGATGATCACTTCAACATGCTGCTACCCTAATTTCTGTTCCGCCTACTGACCTCCAATGTTTTGCCAGGTCGCGGCTATGAGGCGCCATTGAGGGAATGAGGGTCCCAGCTGCCCAGATATGAAAGATCCCGTGGCGCTATTTTGAGTTCTCCCTGGTTGATGCACTTATCAATTGACCACAGAAGCGAAGTTATAGTCCGAACTGAAGGCTTTAATACACAAGATGTTCCCCCAGCAGCTCAGGTACAGAAAGGGAGCTGTGGGGAACACACGGGCTCTTATACCCCGCCTTACTGGGCGGAGCTACCTGACAGCTCTAGCCAATGGGTGACTAGTGTTACATACCAATTGGGCCAATGAGCAGCGAGCCTTCTCCACCAATGGTGTCTCGGCATTGCTAGTTACCGTAATATCTCTAGTCATACTACCACACTGGTGTCTTGGAGATAATTGATTCCCCCCAATCTACATAGTTAAGCAACCGGATGACCTGGCCATGACCACGTTGCTGTTATTGGGATCTTGCTGTGCACAAATTGACTGCCCCGATTCCCCACAGCGGTGGCGATACGTCATCGGGTGTGAAGCGCGCTGGGACATCCCGTGGTCTGAAAAGGAGCTATGTAAATGCAGGTTTTGTGTGTGTGTAATACTCAGGAACAAATTGTCTTTTCCACCCTCCCACGCCCCCAGAACCCCACATCCCCGGGACCCATTGCGTCCACCCACGCAGCCGTCATCGCAAAGGGCTCCCCAAGGTCCTGTTCCCGAGTCTGGAGCACGACAGCACCGGATCCACCATTGCCACCTGCCTGAGTCAGGGCAGCCTGATGGAGTGCCACGTGGATGACATCATCGAAGAGGATATCCTGGAGGAGGAGGAGGAGGAGGACGATGACACAACCGAGGGAGACGAGGACTCGACGGAGAGGTCCGATGACGGGACCGGTGACAACGGGGACTAAAATGTCCGAGGGGTGTCCCAGAGCTAAATAAGTGTAGATGTTGGCCGTAGCTGTGCACCATTCCTTCACAATGCCTCGCCACCCCGTGGGCTCCCCTGGGTAAGGGGAAAGATTGATGGGGGAGGGGGAAAGGGGAGGGGGAAGGGGGAGGGGGGGGGGGAATGGGCAGGGGAGGAATTTGCACAACTCGGGATTTTTAAAAATGTTCCATTCTGAAGAGGCTCTTTTCGAACCCGCCCATTTGACAGAACCGACAAAGAAAATTTTGCTTTGATTCCGTGTAATTCAAAATGTAGGGAAAAGAAAGTTTCGATTTTATTTCTGGAGGAAGATGCCTTGAGCTGATCCACTGTGGGTGGCATCACTGCCTTGCGGGCCCCTCCATATGATTCTACGTGGTGTGAGTGTGTGTGAATGTGTGTGTGTGAGTGTATGTGTGAGTGTGTGTGTGAGTGTGTGAGTGTGTGTGTGAGTGTGAGTGTGAGTGAGTGTATGTGTGAGTGTGTGTGTGTGTGAGTGTGTATGTGTGAGTGTGTGTGTGTGTGAGTGTGTGTGTGTGAGTGTGTGTGTGTGTGAGTGTGTGTGTGTGAGTGAGTGTATGTGTGAGTGTGTGTGTGTGTGTGTGTGTGTGTGAGTGTGAGTGTATGTGTGTGTGTGTGAGTGAGTGTGTGTAAGTGTGTGTGAGTGTATGTGTGAGTGTGTGTGAGTGTGAATGTGTGAGTGTGTGTGTGAGTGTGTGTGTGAGTGAGTGTGTGAATGTGTGAGTGTGTGTAAGTATATGTGTGAGTGAGTGTGTGTGAGTGTGTGTGTGAGTGAGTGTGTGAATGTGTGAAAGTGTGTGTGTGAGTGTATGTGTGAGTGTGTGTGTGAGTGTGTGTGTAAGTGTATGTGTGAGTGTATGTGTGAGTGTGTGTGTGAATGATCGGAATAGGGTTATTTGTGCTTCAGTTGACTGCATTAAGGAGATAGTTGGGGCTGTGAATCTGAATCATTGTCTCATCTTAAATATTGACTTAAAGCAGTGCCTTAACAAGCCAGGGCCTTGTGTGCGGCATGTGTCCCTTCCCTTGGCGAACATACGCCTCAGGTGCCGAGTTCTCCTGGAGTTTTATTTTTCCTTCAACTTTGAGGCAACGGGGGGAAAGAGCAGCTATTAATAGAACGATCAATTTTATAGCACAGATGGGCCATTGACACCAACTCTCGGAAAGAGCTTGTCATTTAATTCCTTTCCATAAAAACCTTGATTGTCACCAGCTTTTATGAATCTTGCTCCCACTGTTGTCCCTTGGAGGGAATTTTATATCCTTGTGAATTTGCTTCGGAAATTACTTCCTCTTTGTCCTTTTGATGATCCTGAAGCCCATTGTCCGAATTCACACCAGGTTCACAGTCTGCACCGATCCTTCGAATGATCCTTCGAATGAGATTTCTACCTGTATCCACACCACCCTATCCCTGTAATCCTACAACCTAACCTGCACATCCCTGGACACCAAGTGGCCAATCCACCTAGCCCGCACATCTTTGGACTGTGGGAGGAAACCGGAGCACCCGGAGGAAACCCACGCAGACACGGGTGCAGACTCCGCACAGTCACCCGAGGCCGGAATTGAACCCAAGTCCCTGGCACTGTGAGGCAGCAATGCCAACCACTGTGCCGTCGTGCCGCCCAGATCCTCTGTGACCTCTGGACTTGTCCCATTCTGGCCCCACCCCACCCCGCAACCCGATTTTAACTCAAGCCGCCTTAGTCGTTCAGTGTTATGGAATTCCCTCCATAACCTTCTCCGTCCATCCTCCGTTAAGACGTGTCTGCCTCTATGTTCAGGACACTCCTTACAACCTACCTCTTTGACCGAGCTTGTGATCACCTGACCTAACCTTCTCTACTTCACTGTCACATTATTATTTCATAAATGCGCCTGAGACATTTTACTACGTTAAAGGTGCCATATAAATGCAAGTTCCAGTTGTTGTTGGATTAATTTCCATCAATCACTCACCCTGGCCAATTGAAATAGATTTTTAGCCATTTGATGCCATGTTTCTGAATGGCTCAGTGGAAGTGGACTACACAACTCTGACCTCAGACTGTCCGACTGCCAATTCCAATTGGTCCTCGGTGGCCCGGTCGGAATCTGGACCTCGGTGCCCAATGAATGGTCCCCTTCGCCACGGGATACAGCATTCCCGAGACCGGGCAGCCCAGGAAGACGTAGGTTCCCGATGACAGTGGTGCAGAAATCGTAGCCGATTTCTTTTTCACCCGTCCGAGTTTCGGGAACACTGAGCCCTTCTCCTCTCTCCCACTCCACGGAGGGGATATAACCAAACGGCCCACGTGTCAGGCAGTGCTCAGGGGGCCGCCCTCCTGCCCCTCTGTTGAATGGTTATGGGTTCCAGCCCCCCCCCCCCCTCAAAAGGCTTATGCGGGAAAATCCATGCTGACATTACAGCCCAGGGCCCAGGGAGTGCAACCTTGTTGGAGGGCCGCCCTTTCAGATGAGGCATGAAACTGAGGCCCATTTGGCCGGGTAATTTTACCACCGGGGTTGGGTGGGGGCGGGGGGGGGGGGGGGCGGGCGGAGATAAGCACAGTGGTTAGCACTGCTGCCCCACATTGCCAGGGACCCGGGTTCGATTCTCCGCTGGGTCACTGTCTGTGCGGAGTCTGCACGTTCTCCCCGTGTCTGCGTGGGTTTCCTCCGGGGGCTCCGGTTTCCTCCCACAGTCCAAAGATGTGCAGGTTGGGTGGATTGGCCGTGCTAAATTGCCACTTAGTGTCCAAGGGTTAGGTGGGGTTACTGGGATGGGGTGGGGGTGAGCCGAGGTAGAGTGTTCTTTCAGAGATTCGGTGGGCCGAATGGCACAGTAGGGGCTCCGCACTGTAGGGATTCTATGAAGTGGGTGCAAAAGACTCCACAGTCATAGAATCATAGAATTTACAGTGCAGGATGAGCCCATTCGGCCCATCGAGTCTGCACCCGGCCCTTGGAAAGAGCATCCTACTTAAACCCCACCTCCAACCTATCCTCCTAAACAGTAAGCCCACCTAACCCTTGGACACTAAGTGGCAGTTTAGCCTGGCCAATCCACCTAACCTGCACATCTTTGGACTGTGGGAGGAAACCGGAGCACCCGGAGGAAACCCACGGAGACACGGGGAGAACGTGAGAATCCCACGCAGACAGTGACCCGAGGCCGGAATTGAACCCGGGTCCCTGGAGCTGTGAGGCAGCAGTGCTAACCATGATTAGAAGATTGTTGCTGAGGTTTAACTTTGTTGTCTCACTGTCAGAACTGTTATGTCTTCACTCTGTTATTGGTTACAGAGACACAGACATGCCTCCAACAACCTATTCAACTGCAGAGTGTGACAACAGCACCATCTGGTGGCTGCTGGCTCGCACTGCGACAGCAATACAGTGACTGTCTGTTTTCCTTTGCAAACTGAAGTCTTACTCTCAGGGATTGCTTTGGCCTTCCACTGTATCCTTCCTTACCCCCACCCGCACCTCTGAAATGCACTCGCTCTCAGGTGAAATGATTCCTAGTTAGGAGAGGGGTTGACGTGGTGCGTGCTTCATTCAGTCGCCAAGAAGTTGCCCTTTGCAATAATGGGTGGAGCAACAACGTCAAGGTTGCGTTTTAAAGGAACGATGTCATGTCCCTTTCGGCAAAAACGTCTCCCGCCCGACTGTGGCCGCGCTGGACACCGCCCACAGCCGCAACGCCGGGTTCCCGACCACTGAGACCACACGGCAACCGCACGGTTGGGAACGCAGCCCATCGGGGGCGGAGCATCAGGGGAGAGCCTTAAGCAATTACGCTATTTCGGAGGGGGCGGAGCATACGAAACCTGCATCAAACAGGCACCGCTCCCCGATTTCGGCATCAAAAGGGATTCTCCGCTCGATCACCGATTACGAAATCGGCGTCGGAGAACGGTGAATCCCGCCCCGTGTCTGTCAAACCTCTCCCGATGGTTCACCAAAGTGCCATTCATCGGTTCCGCGTACGAGATCTTGTCTCACTCGGACTACCGACAGCCCTGAGACGTGTGGTGCCCACCTGGGTAAACCCAGAACCTTTCAGCGAAGGGGGGGGGGGAATCATTTCAACAGCGGTAAACCCGGAACTGTCTGTGCTGTGCGCGTCACACAAAGTCGGGTTAATGCTCGCAGTCCTGCGTTGCCGGCTGAGACTATGATCCTGTCACTTTAACAAGTGGCCGCTTTATTTTCGGAGGGTGGAGGGGGGGGGGGGTCGGTTTCTATGCGGGAAAAGTCTTTGATGTAACCTTTACTCTCTTCCTGTTAATGCACGTTGTGTGATCCTCCAGCAGTCCCAATACTTTATGAAGGTCTGTCGATTAAACAGAGGAATCTTGTAAAGCCTGATGCCTAAAATAAAGAGAATAATTGTTGCATTGGAGTCGGTGGTTTGGGTGAAGCGTTGAATTGTTTCACCCCAAAGGGAATGTTTTTCGTCACATTAAAGCCTGAGTCCTCAAATCTCTCTGTCTCTGATTTCCTTTCGAGAAACAGAATTGATAAGGCGCAGAGACGGTCATTTTGGCCATTTGTGTCTGTACTGACTTTCCAAACAAACATCGTGACTTCCAGCAGTTCCCCTGTAACCCTGTCCCGACAAGATTGAAATTCCCGCAGCAGTGGGATTCGAACCCACGCCTCTGTGGAGACTAAACCAGCGTCTTAGACCTCAGACTTTGGCTTAAGTCAGTTGATGTAATGTCTGCCTTGGTGCCTGAAGGTGAGTGAATGAGCGCCCGAGGGTGAGAATAGTTCTACAATCGAGGTCTTTCCCCTCGGAGAAGGGGAAGGTTGAGATGGAGATGTTTCACAACAGTCAGGGGTCTGGACAGAGTAGACGGGGAGAACAAGGGTCAAGGACCAGGCGACACAGATTTAAGACGAGTGGGGAAAGAGCCAAAGGCAACGAGAGGAAAAATATTTTCGCGCAGCATGTGGTTAGGATCTGGAATTCACTGTCAGAGTGCGCGGTGGAGGGTGGGATCAATCGAGGCATTCAGGAGGAAATTGGACAAGCAACTGGAGAAAGGCAAATGGGAGGGGGGGGGGGGCACAGGACAAGAACCAGGGAGTGGGACCAGCTGAATTGCCCTTGCAGAGGCCCAGCACAGGCTCGATGGACTGAATGGCCTCCTGTTCTATACCTATTCTGTGAGTGTCAGAGCGCTGGAAGAGTGTTGACAGCTAGATGCTGCCCGGTTGTTAGAGATGGCCAACTGACCCAGGGATTCGCTGGAGAGGAGGGGGGGTCATCCTTGTGTGGCCTGGAGAACAACTATTGGCCACAGCGACACAATAATCAGTCAAGCGGAGTCCGTGATTCTTGACCACTGAGCAGTTTTGATTAGGAAGAGGACTGGAAGAGTAAGCAGGCAACAGGACTGTGAAGAACTGGAGATGGAATGGTTTAAACAAAGTAAAGGGAAAATGCTGGAAAATCTCAGCAAGTCTGGCAGCATCTGTAGGGAGAGAAAAGAGCTAACGCTTCGAGTCCGATGACTCTTGTCAAAGTTAAAAGACAGAGAAAGTGGGAAATATTTATACCATGGAGTTAGAATGAAAGATGAGTCATAGCCACAGAAATCCAGGGAAACTGGGTGCTAATGGCCCAGATACCAAGGGGAAAGAGTGTTAATGACAGTTCCCAGAGAGAACAAATGATGTGAAAGGTTAAACAGCAGGGAAACTAACATCAGAGGATGAACTGTAGGTGTGGGGGGAGGGGAAGGGGAAGCAAAGAGGAGAAAGGTGCATAAGATTGGGGGGGGGGGGGGGAATTAAATGTATATTAAGAAAGAAAGAAGTGGTAAAAGACAGTTAAAATGAAATGAAAACAAATGGGTCGAGGTGGGGCTGATCATCTGAAGTTGTTGAATTCGATGTTCAGGCCGGAAGGCTGTATGCCTAACCGGAAGATGAGATGTTGTTCCTCCAGTTTGCGTTGCGCTTCACTGGAACATTGCAGCAGGCCAAGAACAGACATGTGGGCATGGGAGCAGGGTCTTTTGTTAAAATGGCAAGCAACGGGAAGGTCAGGGTCCTGAATGCGCACCATTTTAACAAAAGACCCTGCTCCCATGCCCACATGTGAGTTTGAGGGCACTCCTCTTTATTCAAAGGATGCAGCGTGAACTTAAATCATCAGCGGAGGTCCTTAGCAGAAATGTTACATTGAACGACAAAGCAAAAGAGAGCATGAGGACCAAGCAGGCGCACCTGTCGCATTAAAGGTAAGCGAAAATGGTCGGCCGGTTGGGAGAAGTGGGCCCCGGGGACAAAAGGTTGAAAAGCGCTGCCTTTGTGTCAATCTCAGCCTTAAAGTGATGGCATGGGACCATCTAAATAAAGCCCCATCTCCAGCTGACGCTTGCAGCAGTTCCCATTTTCACTCAGCAGGTGGCGCTATTGCTTTAACAGGGCAGCTCCCTTCACCGCTCTCTCGGTCAATGACCAATTCAGCGATTCTAACCAGCGGTGACTCGCAAGGGGCAATAATAATTCAATAATCGGCAACAATAGTTGACTTAAATTTGATATTTAGGAGCATCCCATCCTTTTGCATTTCTGAAGAAAAAAAAACCTTGCATTTTATAAACTATTTTAAAAGCATCCGTAGAATTTCATACAGGCAAAATACCTGGAGATTCGAAAAGAGAACAAAAAATGCTGGAAAAGCTCAGCCGGTCTGGCCACGTCTTTGGAGAGAGAAACATTTCGAGTCCAATATGGAATTTTGAATTTTAGAAAGTAGGAGCCCATTCGGCCCACTGTGTCTGCCAGCCCGTTCGAGTGATTCGATTAGTCTGGACTCCCCTGCTATACCCTATAAATCTGCAACATATTCCTTTTCGAGTACACAACTGTGGTGTTATCACAATCATCAGCATTGCAAAGGTTAATGTAGTGTCGAGAGTAGCCACTAGAGGGAGCTGCCGGTACAACTATATAAGGCAGTGCTGCCAGACCTTAGGGGAGGAGTGCATGCAGGAGATGGCGAGAGAATGTTGGAAGAAGAGATAGTGCAAGTGAGGTTAGATCATAGTTTAAACCAGTAGTGAGATTAGCAATAGGTGAGTGTAGTTAGATGTTATTGATCAATTGTCTATTCTTAAGGACTACGTGTCGAATCCAAGTTTAGTAGTGTCAATAAAATCATAGCTTTGTTAAGTTCAAGCTATCCTGTGGTCTTTGTGAACACTACGCCAAACACCCTGAAAAAAGCAACACAAAAAACACCACAACAACCTGTTCCCTTTTGTGACTTGTATTTGTAGAGGCCCATGTGACCTCAGGCTTGACGACGCTTGCGATGGATGCAAATTGTAGTCCGTGTTCTCACGCAGGAAAAAGATCAGGAGCCAATTTGTGCACAGCAGGCTCGCCCAAACAGCCAGGGCAGAGGTGGGGGGAGGGGGGGGGGGGGAGAAGTCCCATGGCCGTCGCCAAAATCTTGATACATTCACCCGAGGGGGCCTGGGATTAATGTCAGATAATGCAAAGGGTGTAAAATCGAGCTCGCCTGAAGCTGAACTGAGGTTAGCGTGAGGAGGACGGGAGGGGGGGTGTTGGAGGGGGGAGGGGGATTTTGCACGCGAGGGCCTCTGTACCTCATCCACCCCTCATGGTTAGAACTGAATCAGGACGGGCAGCACGGTGGCCTAGTGGTTAGCACAACCGCCTCACGGCGCTGAGGTCCCAGGTTCGATCCCGGCTCTGGGTCACTGTCCGTGTGGAGTTTGCACATTCTCCCCTTGTCTGCGTGGGTTTCGCCCCCACAACCCAAAAATGTGCAGGGTAGGTGGATTGGCCACGCTAAATTGCCCCTTAATTGGAAAAAATAATTGGGTAATCTAAATTTATAAAAAAAAAGAACTGAATCAGGATATTACCAATATGAGAAAGCTGAGAGAAAAAACGGTGCTGGAGAAAACCCAACGGGTCTGGCAACGTCTGTGGCGAGAGAGAAAACAGCGTTAACATTGTGTGTCCAAGTCTGACTCCTCTTCGGAACCCAAGGGATGGACCCAGTGTCGGAGTGAAGTCATGTCCACTGGTGGCGAGGCTTTTCAGACACGATGGGCTGGATTTGCTATGGCAGGATTTACAGGGCTGCCTGTTCAGAGCGCGACCATCGAGGAAGACTGGGAACAATTCCGAAAGGGGCAAATCTCCACGACGTTACCCCGCGATAACTTAAACCCTGGAGCACATGTTTGTAATTAGAGAAAGATTTTCGGCGAAGGTTTCGGCTGACGTTCAAAGGAACTTTGTAAAAATGTTGGGGCGGCACGGTGGTTAGCACT
Source organism: Scyliorhinus canicula (assembly GCF_902713615.1). NCBI lineage: Eukaryota > Metazoa > Chordata > Chondrichthyes > Carcharhiniformes > Scyliorhinidae > Scyliorhinus > Scyliorhinus canicula. The sequence continues at coordinate 8,212,479 of NC_052170.1, forward strand.
GCTGCCTCGCAGCGCCAGGGACCCGGGTTCGATTCCGGGCTTCGGGTGACTGTGCGGAGTTTGCACGTTCTCCCCGTGTCCGCGTGGGTTTCCTCAGTGCAAGGATCCATAGGTCAGGTGGGGGGGAGTGGGCCTATAAATCAGACTCGATGGGCTGAATGGCCTCCTTCTGCACTGTGAAATCTATATCGCTCCCTCTAGGCTGATGTCACCAGCTCTGTAAAACAGCCAGAGTGTGAGGTGGGGGGGGGGGGGGGGGTGTGCATGTAGACACTCCCTGGACTGAGTAGAAATGATGCTATGTACAGGGCCTGCTTTCCATTGCAAATAGCTCACGCCACACCTGATCCTCAGGTAACCAGGGCAACCTTTTCCAAGTGCCTGCAGAGTTAGGCACGATTTCAGGGCTCTCCTTAAAAATGCAGGTTAAAAAAAATATAGATTGTTCTACCTCGCCCTCTTCTATATTCCTTACTGCTCCTGTTCATTTTCGCTAATTGGTCGTTGCCACGCTTGCTTGAGTTTGAAAGGGTCGACCTGGCAACACTGCAGGAGGGGGGAGTTTACCGCACCAGATTTCACCTCGGCTACAACAACAACTTGCCTTTGTGCAGCACCTTTACCCCAATGGCCAGGGTACAAGGCTGCCTCACAGCCCAGGGACCCGGGTTCGCTTCCGACCTCGGGTGACTGTGTGGAGTTTGCACCCTCTCTCCCGTGTCTGCGTGGGTTTCCTCCGGGAGCTCCGGTTTCCTCCCACGCAGTTTAGGGGCTGGTTTAGCACAGGGCTAAAGAGCTGGCTTCGAAAGCAGACCAAGGTAGAACATAGAACATAGAACATAGAACATTACAGCGCAGTACAGGCCCTTCGGCCCACGATGTTGCGCCGTCCTGTGAAACCCCTCTAAAGTCCCTCTACACTATTCCCTTATCGTCCATATGCCTATCCAATGACCATTTGAATGCGTTTAGTGTTGGCGAGTCCACTACTGTTGCAGGCAGGGCATTCCACGCCCTTACTACTCTCTGAGTAAAGATCCTACCTCTGATATCTGTCCTATATCTATCTCCCCTCAATTTAAAGCTATGTCCCCTCGTGCTGGACATCACCATCCGAGGAAAAAGGCTCTCAATGTCCACCCTATCTAATCCTCTGATCATCTTGTATGCCTCAATTAAGTCACCACTTAACCTTCTTCTCTCTAACGAAAACAGCCTCAAGTCCTTCAGCCTTTCCTCATATGATCTTCCCTCCATACCAGGCAACATTCTTGTAAATCTCCTCTGTACCCTTTCCAATGCTTCCACATCCTTCCTATAATGTGGCGACCAGAACTGCACACAATACTCCAAATGCGGCCACACCAGAGTTTTGTACAACTACAACATGACCTCATGGCTCCGAAACTCAATTCCTCTACCAATAAAAGCTAACACATCGTACGCCTTCTTAACAACCCTCTCAACCTGGGTGGCAACTTTCAGGGATCTATGGACATGGACACCGAGATCTCTCTGCTCGTCCACACTACCAAGAATCTTACCATTAGCCCAGTACTCTGCCTTTCTGTTATTCCTTCCAAAATGAATCACCTCACACTTTTCTGCATTAAACTCCATTTTCCACCTGTCAGCCCAGCTCTGCAGCTTATCTATGTCCCTCTTTAACTTGTAACATCCTTCTGCACTGTCCACAACTCCACCGACTTTAGTGTCATCTGCAAATTTACTCACCCATCCTTCTACGCCCTCCTCCAGGTCATTTATAAAAATGACAAACAGCAACGGCCCCAAAACAGATCCTTGTGGCACACCACTAGTAACTGGACACCAGTCAGAGCATTTCCCATCAACCACCACTCTTTGTCTTCTATCAGCTAGCCAATTTCTGATCCAAACTGCTAAATCACCCTGAATCCCATGCCTCTGAATTTTCTGCAATAGCCTATCGTGGGGAACCTTATCAAACGCTTTACTGAAATCCATATACACCACATCAACTGCTTTACCCTCATCCACCTGTTTGGTCACCTTCTCGAAGAACTCAATGAGGTTTGTGAGGCACGACCTACCCTTCACAAAACCATGTTGATTATCTCTAATCAATTTATTCCTTTCCAGATGATTATACATCCTATCACTTATAAACCTTTCCAAGACTTTCCCCACAACAGAAGTAAGGCTCACTGGCCTATAGTTACTGGGGTTATCTCTTCTCCCCTTCTTGTACAAGGGGACAACATTTGCTATCCTCCAATCCTCTGGCACTATTCCTGTAGACAAAGATGACTTCAAGATCAAAGTCAAAGGCTCAGCAATCTCCTCCCTAGCTTCCCAGAGAATCCTAGGATAAATCCCATCCGGCCCAGGGGACTTATCTATTTCACACTTTCCAGAATCGCTAACACCTCCTCCTTATGAACCTCAAGACCTTCTAGTCTAGTAGCCTGTATCTCAGTATTCTCCTCGACAACTTTGTCTTTTTCCTGTGTGAATACTTACGAAAAGTACTCATTTAGCACCTCTCCTATCTCCTCGGACTCTACGCACAACTTCCCACTACTGTCCTTGACTGGCCCTACTCTTACCTTAGTCATTCTTTTATTCCTGACATACCTATAGAAAGCTTTAGGGTTATCCTTGATCCTACCTAGGCCAGCAGCACGGTTCAATTCCCGTACCAGCCTCCCCGAACAGGCTCCGGAATGTGGCGACTAGGGGCTTTTCACAGTAACTTCATTTGGAGCCTACTTGTGACAATAAGCGATTTTCATTTTCATTTCATTTCATTTCCAAATATGTGCAGGTTAGGGGGTTGGGGTGGGGGGGGGGGGGAGTGGGCTTGGGTAGGGTGCTCTGTCAGAGGGTCAGCGCAGACTCGATGGGCCGAAAGGCCTTCTTCTGCAGTGTAGGGATTCCATGTGGAGATGCTGGCGTTGGACTGGGGTGAGCACAGTAAGAAGTCTTACAACACCAGGTTAAAGTCCAACAGGTTTGTTTCAAACACTAGCTTTCGGAGCGCAGCTCCTTCACCTGAGGAAGGAGCAGTGCTCCGAAAGCTCGTTGGACATGATTGATGATAACCTTGGGCACTGAGATATTGAGGACCCTTTGTGCAAGAATGGTGAGGGAGAGAGAGAGAGTTTAAGGAGTGAGGTTGTGTTGTGGATGGAATTCGAGTTTTTAATGGGATTGAAGGCAGACAAACATTCCTGTTTATTTCTGATCCATGTTCTGTGATTGAGTTGGATCTGCTCCCCCTTCCTGTTCCTCTATCGATTGATCTGTGAGTGGCTGGTGTGTGTTTTTGGGTGGATGATGTGGGGAGTTGATTGCTGAGGTCTGCTGTTAAGTCAGTCACACCTTCCCTCTGTGTGCAGATCCGGGTGGAAGGAGAACGAGAGAATCAATTACCAGCTCCCAGAGAGAGAGAGAGAGAGAGAGGTAAGAAAACTCCGAGTTTTATAAACGCCGGGGTCCCTAAAGAGGCAACAACCCCCTCTTTATAAAGTTCATCTATATGCAATGGAAACAATTTTAAATGGGGAAATGATTTATTGTGTCCAATCTGAATTGTAATGCAGCATCAGGCAAGGAGTTGGGATAATGGCAAATGTTTAACAGGGATTAAGGGGCATTTATACTAAATGTATCAGATGTTAAGACACACGTTGGAAATACCCAAAGTTTCCATTTTTGCTCAATCTATTTCTTGCTGAATAATATCAATCGGGCTGCTGTAAATGACATTTTGTATTTCTAAAGAGGATCTTCGCTGGGATCCGAACACCATCCATTCCAGTCCCTTAAACGTTTCTGGCATTTTTCACCTCCAGAAGCTCCAGTTCCAGCAGCGATACTTTGGGGGTCCTGCTCCGTGTGTGAATGTAGCAGATCCGCCTTGTCCGTTTCCCCCAAGCTGCAGGGCTGTTTCAGCAACGTGTAAAAGCCAGCAGCTGTTAGCCTGAGCAGCAGGCACACCTTGTCTGTAATGCAGGCTTTCATCTGGACTGTGAATTGACTCTGCCCCCCCCCCCCCCCCGCCCCGGGTCAGGCTGGCTCTCCGGAGCCTTGTCCAGTCTGGGGGGGGGTGGGGGCACACTGGGGGAGGGGTGACACCTGGGGGTGGGCACACTGGGGGGTGGGGGGCACACTGGGGGAGGGGTGACACTGGGGGGTGGGGGGCACACTGGGGGAGGGGTGACACCTGGGGGTGGGCACACTGGGGGGTGGGGGGCACACTGGGGGAGGGGTGACACCTGGGGGTGGGTACACTGGGGGGTGGGGGGCACACTGGGGAGAGGCGACACTGGAGGGGTGGGCACACTTTGGGGGGAGGGCGACACTGGGGGATGGGGGCGCACTGGTCACCATCTAAAAGCGACAATTTTTGAAACCAAAGTTTACAAAATAAAAGCAGCTTGGAGATTGGGAGCAATAAAGCGAGTGTGTGGGAAGAGGCTGCACCCCCCCATGTCTTTATTAACCGGTCAGGACGGGGGGTTAAAGGGGACAGGAGGGGGGGGGGGTTTAAAGGGGACAGGAGTGGGGGGGGGTTAAAGGGGACAGGAGTGTGGGGGGGGGTTAAAGGGGACAGGAGTGTGGGGGGGGGGGTAAAGGGGACAGGAGTGTGGGGGGGGGGGTTAAAGGGGACAGGAGTGTGGGGGGGGTTAAAGGGGACAGGAGTGTGGGGGGGGGGGGGTTAAAGGGGACAGGAGTGTGGGGGGGTTAAAGGGGACAGGAGTGTGGGGGGGTTAAAGGGGACAGGAGTGTGGGGGGGGTTAAAGGGGACAGGAGTGTGGGGGGGGGTTAAAGGGGACAGGAGTGTGGGGGGGTTAAAGGGGACAGGAGTGTGGGGGGGGGTTAAAGGGGACAGGAGTGTGGGGGGGGTGAAAGGGGACAGGAGTGTGGGGAGGTTAAAGGGGACAGGAGTGTGGGGGGGTTAAAGGGGACAGGAGTGTGGGGGGGGGGGGTTAAAGGGGACAGGAGTGTGGGGGGGGGTTAAAGGGGACAGGAGTGTGTGGGGGGGGGGGGTGTTAAAGGGGACAGGAGTGTGGGGGGGGGGGGTTTAAAGGGGACAGGAGTGTGGGGGGGGTTAAAGGGGACAGGAGTGTGGGGAGGTTAAAGGGGACAGGAGTGTGGGGGGGTTAAAGGGGACAGGAGTGTGGGGGGGGGGTTAACGGGGACAGGAGTGTGGGGGGGTTAAAGGGGACAGGAGTGTGGGGGGGTTAAAGGGGACAGGAGTGTGGGGGGGGGTTAAAGGGGACAGGAGTGTGGGGAGGTTGGTTAAAGGGGATAAGACTGGAAGGGGACAGGCAAAGGGTCAGGAGGGAGGGGAAGGAGGGCAAAGAGATAGGACTTTGGGGAAAGAGGCATGGGTGGGGGATGCAATGGGGCACCCCACCCCACTCCTCTGCAATGGAGCAGAGGAGTGGGGTGGGGCAAAGGGACAGGAGGGGGGAGGAGGGAAAGGAACAGGAGGTAGGAGAAAGGGAGGGCGATGGGACAGAAGTGGAGGGAGGAAGGGGGGGGCATGGGGGACCAACGGCATGGGGGCAAAGGGAACGGAGGGGAGGGAGTTAGGGGGAACAAAGGGATTGGGGCAGGGAGGGCAAAGGGACGGGAGGGAGGGGAAAGGGAATGGGATGGAGGGGAAAGGGAATGGGGGGGAGGGGAAAGGGACGGGGGGGAGGGGAAAGGGACGGGAGGGAGGGCAAAGGGACGGGAGGGAGGGCAAAGGGAATGGGATGGCGGGGAAAGGGACGGGAGGGAGGGGAAAGGGACGGGAGGGAGGGGAAAGGGACGGGAGGGAGGGGAAAGGGACGGGAGGGAGGGGAAAGGGACGGGAGGGAGGGCAAAGGGACGGGAGGGAGGGGAAAGGGACGGGAGGGAGGGCAAAGGGACGGGAGGGAGGGCAAAGGGAATAGGATGGAGGGGCGGAAAAGGAACGGGAGGGAGGGATGGGGCCCGAGAGAGAGAAGAATTAGGGAGTGGAGAGATAGAATGGGAGATGAAAGTATAAGATCGAGATGGAACGATGGAGAGGAGTGATTAGCTGCAAGCTGAATTGTGGTGGATGATGCATCAAATTGTGAGTCAGTTAAATGAATAAAGGTTTGTAAATCGATAGGTCAGAGAGTGAAGTGATGGAGGGAGTGAGGGAGGAAAGAAAGAGGAACACACTGCACACACGACAAATAAAACCATAGAATTGTAGAATTAAGGCTGTTCTGATTGTACAGTAATATGACCGCTTCCCGTTCCCCGTTCCCTGGATCTCCCCGTTCCCCGGATCTCCCTGCTTCCCATTTTCCATCTTTTTCTTTTTTTGTTGTCAGCTACACTTGCTGCGGACTGCAGCTTGCTCCAGATGCTGACACAACTATCCTGGGCCCTCTCCATGGTCGTCATATCTTCAGTTGGCGCCCCAGTTCTCTGCCACACTTCCTTCAAAAACTTGGTACATGTTTCCATGTGGTGCAGTGCAGTCCTAACCCATGTCCCTGGCCCTGTGGGGCAGTAGTGCTAACCATGTCCCTGGTGGTGTGGGGCAGTAGTGCTAACCCATGTCCCTGGCCCCGTGGGGCAGTAGTGCTAACCCGGGTCCCTGGCCCTGTAGGGCAGTAGTGCTAACCCGGGTCCCTGGCACTGTGGGGCAGTAGTGCTAACCCGGGTCCCTGGCACTGTGGGGCAGTAGTGCTAACCCATGTCCCTGGCCCTGTGGTGCAGTGCAGTGCTAACCCATGTCCCTGGCCCTGTGGGGCAGTAGTGCTAACCCATGTCCCTGGCCCTGTGGGGCAGTAGTGCTAACCCATGTCCCTGGCGCTGTGGGGCAGTAGTGCTAACCCATGTCCCTGGCCCTGTGGGGCAGTAGTGCTAACCCATGTCCCTGGCCCTGTGGGGCAGTAGTGCTAACCCATGTCCCTGGCATTGTGGGGCAGTAGTGCTAACCCATGTCCCTGGCCCTGTGGGGCAGTAGTGCTAACCCATGTCCCTGGCCCTGTGGGGCAGTAGTGCTAACCCGGGTCCCTGGCATTGTGGGGCAGTAGTGCTAACCCATGTCCCTGGCCCTGTGGGGCAGTAGTGCTAACCCATGTCCCTGGCACTGTGGGGCAGTAGTGCTAACCCGGGTCCCTGGCACTGTGGGGCAGTAGTGCTAACCCGGGTCCCTGGCACTGTGGGGCAGTTGTGCTAACCCGGGTCCCTGGCACTGTGGGGCAGTAGTGCTAACCCGGGTCCCTGGCGCTGTGGGGCAGTAGTGCTAACCCGGGTCCCTGGCACTGTGGGGCAGTAGTGCTAACCCGGGTCCCTGGCCCTGTGGGGCAGTAGTGCTAACCCATGTCCCTGGCATTGTGGGGCAGTAGTGCTAACCCATGTCCCTGGCCCTGTGGGGCAGTAGTGCTAACCCATGTCCCTGGCCCTGTGGGGCAGTAGTGCTAACCCGGGTCCCTGGCATTGTGGGGCAGTAGTGCTAACCCATGTCCCTGGCCCTGTGGGGCAGTAGTGCTAACCCATGTCCCTGGCACTGTGGGGCAGTAGTGCTAACCCGGGTCCCTGGCACTGTGGGGCAGTAGTGCTAACCCATGTCCCTGGCACTGTGGGGCAGTAGTGCTAACCCGGGTCCCTGGCACTGTGGGGCAGTAGTGCTAACCCGGGTCCCTGGCACTGTGGGGCAGTAGTGCTAACCCGGGTCCCTGGCACTGTGGGGCAGTAGTGCTAACCCGGGTCCCTGGCACTGTGGGGCAGTAGTGCTAACCCGGGTCCCTGGCACTGTGGGGCAGTTGTGCTAACCCGGGTCCCTGGCACTGTGGGGCAGTAGTGCTAACCCGGGTCCCTGGCGCTGTGGGGCAGTAGTGCTAACCCGGGTCCCTGGCACTGTGGGGCAGTAGTGCTAACCCGGGTCCCTGGCACTGTGGGGCAGTAGTGCTAACCCGGGTCCCTGGCGCTGTGGGGCAGTAGTGCTAACCCGGGTCCCTGGCACTGTGGGGCAGTAGTGCTAACCCGGGTCCCTGGCACTGTGGGGCAGTAGTGCTAACCCAGGTCCCTGGCCCTGTGGGGCAGTAGTGCTAACCCGGGTCCCTGGCACTGTGGGGCAGTAGTGCTAACCCGGGTCCCTGGCACTGTGGGGCAGTAGTGCTAACCCGGGTCCCTGGCACTGTGGGGCAGTAGTGCTAACCCAGGTCCCTGGCCCTGTGGGGCAGTAGTGCTAACCTGGGTCCCTGGCACTGTGGGGCAGTAGTGCTAACCCGGGTCCCTGGCACTGTGGGGCAGTAGTGCTAACCCGGGTCCCTGGCACTGTGGGGCAGTAGTGCTAACCCGGGTCCCTGGCACTGTGGGGCAGTAGTGCTAACCCGGGTCCCTGGCACTGTGGGGCAGTAGTGCTAACCCGGGTCCCTGGCACTGTGGGGCAGTAGTGCTAACCCGGGTCCCTGGCACTGTGGGGCACTGTGGGGCAGTAGTGCTAACCCGGGTCCCTGGCACTGTGGGGCAGTAGTGCTAACCCGTGTCCCTGGCACTGTGGGGCAGTAGTGCTAACCCGGGTCCCTGGCACTGTGGGGCAGTAGTGCTAACCCGGGTCCCTGGCACTGTGGGGCAGTAGTGCTAACCCGGGTCCCTGGCACTGTGGGGCAGTAGTGCTAACCCGGGTCCCTGGCACTGTGGGGCAGTAGTGCTAACCCGGGTCCCTGGCACTGTGGGGCAGTAGTGCTAACCCGGGACCCTGGCACTGTGGGGCAGTAGTGCTAACCCGGGTCCCTGGCACTGTGGGGCAGTAGTGCTAACCCGGGTCCCTGGCACTGTGGGGCAGTAGTGCTAACCCGGGTCCCTGGCACTGTGGGGCAGTAGTGCTAACCATGTCCCTGGTGGTGTGGGGCAGCAGTGCTAACCCATGTCCCTGGCACTGTGGGGCAGTAGTGGTAACCCGGGTCCCTGGCGCTGTGGGGCAGCAGTGCTAAGCCGCGTCCCTGGCGCTGTGGGGCCGCAGTGCTAACCCATGCCCCTGGCGCTGTGGGGCAGTAGTGCTAACCCATGTCCCTGGCACTGTGGGGCAGTAGTGCTAACCCGGGTCCCTGGCACTGTGGGGCAGTAGTGCTAACCCGGGTCCCTGGCACTGTGGGGCAGTAGTGCTAACCCGGGTCCCTGGCACTGTGGGGCAGTAGTGCTAACCTGGGTCCCTGGCACTGTGGGGCAGTAGTGCTAACCCGGGTCCCTGGCACTGTGGGGCAGTAGTGCTAACCCGGGTCCCTGGCACTGTGGGGCAGTAGTGCTAACCCGGGTCCCTGGCACTGTGGGGCAGTAGTGCTAACCCGGGTCCCTGGCACTGTGGGGCAGTAGTGCTAACCCGGGACCCTGGCACTGTGGGGCAGTAGTGCTAACCCGGGTCCCTGGCACTGTGGGGCAGTAGTGCTAACCCGGGTCCCTGGCACTGTGGGGCAGTAGTGCTAACCCGGGTCCCTGGCACTGTGGGGCAGTAGTGCTAACCATGTCCCTGGTGGTGTGGGGCAGCAGTGCTAACCCATGTCCCTGGCACTGTGGGGCAGTAGTGGTAACCCGGGTCCCTGGCGCTGTGGGGCAGCAGTGCTAAGCCGCGTCCCTGGCGCTGTGGGGCCGCAGTGCTAACCCATGCCCCTGGCGCTGTGGGGCAGTAGTGCTAACCCATGTCCCTGGCACTGTGGGGCAGTAGTGCTAACCCGGGTCCCTGGCACTGTGGGGCAGTAGTGCTAACCCGGGTCCCTGGCACTGTGGGGCAGTAGTGCTAACCCGGGTCCCTGGCACTGTGGGGCAGTAGTGCTAACCTGGGTCCCTGGCACTGTGGGGCAGTAGTGCTAACCCGGGTCCCTGGCACTGTGGGGCAGTAGTGCTAGCCACCATGCCGCCCGTGGTGTCGCTGTTTCTGCTGCTTTCTCCCTGCATCTCACTCCCACCAAACCTTTAGGCCTGGTTCGTCACACGGGGTTAGTCTGACCGGGAAGCTGGGCTGTCAGTCCGCAAACCTGGGGTCTGGGAAAGCTCACGGAGAGTCGGAGTTAGGCAGAATATGGTGAGTGAGTCAGGAAAACCGGACATTCCTTTAGCACCTTTCACAACTTTTGGACATCAGCAAATGTTTTTTCGAAGCGCGGTCGCTGTTGGAAATGTACAGGAACATGGCAGCCAATTTGTGCACAGCAGGATCCCGCAGATATCATAATGACCCGATTGTTCTATTTTGGCGACGTTATATTGGCCAAAGTGCCTTGGAGATCTGGTGTTCTTCACAATTGCAGGATTTGGTCTGAAGTCCCATTCCAAACTCAGACGAGGCTCAGTTAGTTGGTGGTGCCTTTGCCTCTGAATCACCAGCTTCAAGGTCCACCCCGTGCTTTGAGCACAGAAATCTAGGCTCATGCTGCAGTGCCGCACTGAGGGAGTGCTGCACTATTGGAGGCCACACCTTTCCGATGTGGTATTAAACTGAGTCCCCATCTATCTACTCGGGTGTTTGTGAAAGACCGCATGCCGCTATTTTTGAAGAAGAGAAAGGGAGTTATCACCGGTGTCCTGGCGAATATTTATTCCTCAATCAGTGTCACAAAAGAAAATGGATTACCTGCTCATTAGCATGTTGCTGCCTCGCGGCGTTCACTGTGGGCAAATTCGCCACCATGTACATCACAGCGTCAAGACTATTTCATTGGTGGTAAAGCACTTGGCGTTCATGAAAGTCGCTATATAAATGCAGGCGCAACAATTCTTCAGTCCTGCTCTGGGAGTGTCAGCTTGGAATTTGGGTACCAGTCTGTGAGGTGTGAGTGCTAACCTCATCCCCCAAGAAGTAGCACAGTGGTTAGCACGGTTGCTTCACAGCTCCAGGGTCCCAAGTTCGATTAGCAGCTTGGGACTCTATTGTGCGGAGCCTGCATGTTCTCCCCGTGTCTGCGCGGGTTTCCTCCAGACGCTCCGGTTTCCTCACATAAGTCCCGAAAGACGTGCCTGTGCGGTGAATTGGACATTCTGAACTCTCCCTCCGTGTACCCGAACAGGCGGCGGAGTGTGGCGACTAGGGGCTTTTCACAGTAACTTCATTGCCGTGTTAATGTGAGCCTACTTGTGACAAAAGATTATTATTATTAGAACGTGGAGATGTCAGCAGTGAACTCGTGTTTGAAAAGCATGTGGACGGATTGCAGGTGGCGAAAGCTTTTCACATGTCGTCTTTCAAGTTTTCTTCCTTTTTATCTGCTTCCTGACGACGGATAATTGTAGTGTTGCTCCCGAGAGAAATTGGCTGTGATTGGAGCTCCCGCACCCCCTCGGTGTCCAACTTTTTGAAGTGGTGTGTCAACTGCATGTACTTTTGTATGTACATTAAACCATGAGTAAATTGATTGTCCTAAGAAGTGGTTTGAGATGTTGCGTTCCCAAAAGTCTTGCCAAGAAATTTGACCTAAATTTTGCCGATAAATTCGACCTATTTGTGTTTTCAAAGCAGCAACTTAGTTTTGTTGAACACAAAGTAAAACTGGATAGGTGTTGGAGGGCAGGCAGCTGGATCCACTCCCTAGCCTGGGGGCTGTGACTCTGATTGGAGCTCGCTGACTGTAGCCCTGACTGAAATAGGCCAACTCATCCCAAAGTAATGAGTGAAACAGAGGCCTTTCTGGGCCTGCGTGAATCCACACCGAATGGCGCGTTTCCCAAGTGAGCCACTGAGGGGGGCGCGGCACAAAATCGTGCGAGGTCCCACCACCCGATTGGAATGGGAATCCAAAGCCTCTGGCTGGCTTCAGGTGCCATGTCAACCCAGTCGAGATGACATCTGTGCTCAGTGACGTTGACAGTGTCCTCGAGCATATCACGTTGGAGGGGCCTAGGCGGCTCATGGGTGCTTGGCAAATCAGGCTATGGGGGGCCGGGGGGGGGGGGGGGGGGGTGAGTACTTCCCAAATCAGGTTGAGGATTACGTGAAGCACTAACTACAGAAGCAAAATACTGCAGATTCTGAAAATTTGGAAATTCGCTTCCATCCGTCACTTCTTCCTGACTTGCAAATATATTGCTGCTCCTTCACTGTGTCAAGTCCCTCCCGAACAGCACTGTGGGTGTATTTACAACACAGGGTCTGCAGCGATTCACCAACACCTTCTCAAGGGCAATTAGGGATGGGCAACAACATCACATGAAAATTAATTTATTTCTTTTTAAAGTGGAGAGCTCAGTAGTAGGAGTCATAGTCTTGGGACAAAGGGTCAGCCATTCACAACTGAGATTATTATTATTAATCTTTATTGTCACAAGTCGGCTTACATTAACACTGCATTGAAGTCACTGTGAAAAGCCCCTAGTCGCCACATTCCGGCGCCTGTTCAGGTACACGGAGGGAGAATTCAGAATGTCCAATTCACCTAACAGCACGTCTTTCGGGACTTGTGGGAGGAAACCGGAGCGCCCGGAGGAAACCCACGCAGACACGGGGAGAACGTGCAGACTCCGCACAGACAGTGACCCAAGCCGGGAATCGAACCTGGGACCCTGGCGATGTGAAGCCACAGTGCTAACCACTGTGCCACCTTCTGCTGTGGTCATGACAAAAGAGCTGAATGTTACAATGCCCCGTAATGTCTTGGTTGTCTTGACTCTAGCTGTTGAACAAGGGGTTTTTGGTACAATGAATGTATCAGTTGGATCAGTCAAAGTCAGCAGCACCCTATCTTGAATTATGAAGTCCGTCTCAGTTTTGGTATCGGCAGGTCTTGGCTTCAATTGTATAGACTGTATTCCCCCCCACCTCCTATAAAGAGTATCTGACTATCTCGGTCTGCGTATACACCTATGGCCTCAAAGAGCTCTTTTATCCAACTGTTTCTTTATAGGGCTTGGAAATATAAACACTGTTCAAGTTAAGGAGACACTGCCATGACACGGGAGGTTTTGGGAAGATTTTGCTCTTCGGATGTAGAGAACTGTCTGCTCTGATGTTTCTGATATATAACGGTGGCTGCACAGGTGTTAGCACTGCTGCCTCACAGCGCCAGGGACCCGGGTTCAATTCCGACCCTGGGTGTGACTGTGAGGAGTTTGCACGTTCTCCCCGTGTCTGTGTGGGTTTCCTCCGGGTGCTCCGGTTTCCTCCCACAGTCCAAAGATGTGAGGTGATGTGGATTGGCCATGTGAAGTGATGTAGTTGGCCACGTTAGAGTTATGTGGGGTCGTGGGGAGGGGGTGTGGTCCTAGGTAAGATGCCCTTTCGGAGTGTCGGTGCTGACTCGATGGGCTGAATGGCCTCGTTTTGCACTGTTGAGATTCTGTGGTTCTCTAACACTAATTGAACCCACAACCCAGTAAAGGTACATGGGGCAATGGCAACTTGGTTGTTGTATTAAAAGTTCTGCACCATGATTGTGCCACAATATCACAGCTAATGGCCCTGTTGTTCCCATTTTAAACTGCGCTGTTACTCTCTCTCTCTCTCTCTCTCTCTCTCCTATTTGGCCACAGATTGGGTCACCTCTCCCAGTATCTTTGGCTCAGTATCAAAATTTTGCTAACGCATTCCCTGAGGACTTCTAATATGTAAACTATGCTCTATAAATGGAAGTTTATCACTAAAATATCTCCCCAAGAGCATTTGTTACGCAAGAGATTCCCTTCTAAGCTCTGTCCCGTTGGAAATAAGGTTGTTAAAACAGGAAGACTGGTTGTCCAGGATCTGTCGCAGAGCTCAACGCTGACTCCGACTCCTTCGAAACCTTCTGTTTGTTGACTTTGGTGGCGAAAGATTCTTCACGCAGGCAAACCACTCAAGAGCTGAATAAATTCACTTTAAAAAAGAAAATCTCCAATTCCACCACCGTAAGTCTCCAAGGGCGCTTCACAATCAACGGCGCACTTTTTTGAAGTGTGGTCACTGTTGTAATGGGACAAAGGTGGCAGCCATTTTGTGCACAGCAAGATCCCACACACAGCCATGAGCAGGTGATCTTTTTTTTTTAATGGTGTTGCTCGAGGGATAAATATTGGCCAGGGCGCGTGAAATAACTCCCCCTGCTCTCCCAATTGGTGCCACCAGATCTTTATTTTCGAGAGCAGGTAGGACCTCGGTTTAAGATGACGCCTCCGACGGTGCGGCACTTTCCCTCCGTGCTGTGTTGGAGCGTCAGTCGAGAGTTCTGCCATCGGGGTCCTCGTGTGGGACTTGAACCCAGCAGCTTGTGACTGCGAGGCGCCAGCGGACTCAGTTGCCCCAGGTGTTTTGCGACCTGAGTCAGAAGCAATGATGCCATTCTGTAATTTGAATGCAGCTTTTAAAGAGGAGCACTATTTAAAAACTATTTGATTACTGTTGCCAAATGCAACAAACTTTGTAGCCTTCAGTAACCAGGCGTCAGCCAGATTCCTGCATTCACAATTCTTCCCTGCTTTAAGATAGTGACTGCACCTGAAAAGAAAAGTCCTCCATTGGCTGTAAAGCACGTTAGGGCAGCCTCTCTCTAACTCCAAGCTCATGAAAGACTCGCTATCAGGTGCAAGTCTTTCTATTGGATGCCAGGGGTTGGCACAGTTTAGAAAAATGCCCCCTTGGCCTTTGTGTGAAGTTGTAATACGTCCTTACAAAGTTCTTACGCTTCAGTGGCAATAGATACCGTGATATCATGCTGTCATACTAGACCACCCACCAGGGCCACACGGTAGCATGGTGGTTAGCATCAATGCTTCACAGCTCCAGGGTCCCAGGTTCGATTCCCGGCTGGGTCACTATCTGTGTGGAGTCTGCACGTCCACCCTGTGTGTGCGTGGGTTTCCTCCGGGTGCTCCGGTTTCCTCCCACAGTCCAAAGATGTGCGGGTTAGGTGGATTGGCCATGCTAAATTGCCCGTAGTGTAAGGTTAATGGGGGGGATTGTTGGGTTACGGGTATACGGGTTACGTGTGTTCAAGTAGGGTGATCATTGCTCGGCACAACATCGAGGGCCGAAGGGCCTGTTCTGTGCTGTACTGTTCTAAGTCTAAATCCCGAAAGATGTGCAGGTTAGGTGAATTGAACATTCTGAATTCTCCCCTGTGTACCTGAACAGGCGCCGGAATGTGGCGACTAGGGGCTTTTCACAGTAACTTCATAGGGGCTGTTTAGCACACTGGGCTAAATCGCTGGCTTTGAAAGCAGACCAAGGCAGGCCAGCAGCACGGTTCAATTCCCGTACCAGCCTCCCCGAACAGGCGCCGGAATGTGGCGACTAGGGGCTTTTCACAGTAACTTCATAGGGGCTGTTTAGCACACTGGGCTAAATCGCTGGCTTTGAAAGCAGACCAAGGCAGGCCAGCAGCACGGTTCAATTCCCGTACCAGCCTCCCCGAACAGGTGCCGGAATGTGGCGACTAGGGGCTTTTCACAGTAACTTTATAGGGGCTGTTTCGGACTGTTTAACATCTTTGGACTGTGGGAGGAAACCGGAGCACCCGGAGGAAACCCACGCAGACACGGAGAGAACATGCAGACTCCACACAGACAGTGACCCAAGCCGGAAATCGAATCTGGGTCCCTGGAGCTGTGAAGCAACAGTGCTAACCACTGTGCTGCCGTGCCGCCCAATACGATCATGGTTGATCTTCGGGCTTCAACTCCGTTTTCCCGCCTGGTCCATCAATTCCCCTGAGAGACCAAATATCTCTCCTGCCCAACCTTAAATATGTTCACTGATGGAGCAGCCACAGCCCTCTGGGGTACAAAATTCCAAAGATTCCCAACACTTCGAGTGAAGAAATTTCTCGTCTCCGTCCGCAATGTTTGGCCCCCTTACCCCGAGACTCTGGTTCGATTTATGAGAATGTAACCGGCAACTCTAACTGCACCATCCAAGCCTCTGTTTCCAACCTTCCGAGCCAATAAACTAACATTTAAAAAACAATCCCACAATGATTCACTCTGGGCTTGCCTGTGACAGGGGCCTGGAGATTAATTTTTTATTCCAGGACAATCATAGAACATAGAACATAGAGAAATACAGCACAGAACAGGCCCTTCGGCCCACGATGTTGTGCCGAACTTTTGTCCTAGGTTAATCATAGATCATAGAATTTTGGACACTAAGGGCAATTTATCATGGCCAATCCAGCCAACCTGCACATCTTTGGACTGTGGGAGGAAACCGGAGCACCCGGAGGAAACCCACGCAGACACGGGGCGGATGTGCAGACTCCACACAGACAGTGACCCAAGCCGAAATCGAACCTGGGACCCTGGAGCTGTGAAGCAATTGTGCTATCCACAATGCTACCGTGCTGCCCTTAAGAACAAATTAATCTACACTCTATTATGCTACCATAATCTATGTACCTATCCAATAGCCGATTGAAGGTCCCTAACATTTCAGACTCAACTACTTCCACAGGCAGTGCATTCCATGCCCCCATTGCTCTCTGGGTAAAGAACCTATCTCTGACATCCCCCCCTATATCTTCCACCATTCACCTTAAATTTATGTCCCCTTGTAATAGTTTGTTCCACCCGGGGAAAAAGTCTCTGACTCTTTATCTATTCCCCTGATCATCTTATAAACCTCTATAGAGTCGCCCCTCATCCTTCTCTGTTCTAATGAGAAAAGGCCTAGCACCCTCAACCTTTCCTCGTGAGACCTACTCTCCATTCCAGGCAACATCCTGGTAAATCTCCTTTACACCTTTTCCAAAGCTTCCACATCCTTCCTGAAATGAGGTGACCAGAACTGCACACAGTACTCCAAATGTGGCCTTACCAAGGTTTTGTACAGCTGCTTCATCACCTCACGGCTCTTAAATTCAATCCCTCTGCTAATGAACGCTAGCACACCATAGGCCTTCTTCACAGCTCTAACCACTTGAGTGGCAACTTTCAAAGATCTATGAACATAGATCCAAGATCTCTCTGCTCCTCTACATTGCCAAGAACCCTACCGTTAACCCTGTATTCCGCATTCATATTTGTCCTTCCAAAATGGACAACCTCACACTTGTCAGGGTTAAACTCCATCTGCCACTTCTCAGCCCAGCTCTGCATCCTATCTATGTCTCTTTGCAGCCGACAACAGCCCTCCTCACTATCTACAACTCCACCAATCTTTGTATCATCTGCAAATTTACTGACCCACCCTTCAACTCCCTCATCCAAGTCATTAACGAAAATCACAAACAGCAGAGGACCCAGAACTGATCCCTGCGGTACGCCACTGGTAACTGGGCTCCAGGCTGAATACTTGCCATCCACCACCACTCTGACTTCTATCGGTTAGCCAGTTCGATATCCAACTGGCCAAATTTCCCACTATCCCATGCCTCCTTACTTTCTGCATAAGCCTACCATGGGAAACCTTATCAAATGCCTTACTAAAATCCATGTACACTACATCCACTGCTTTACCTTCATCCACATGCTTGGTCACCTCCTCAAAGAAGTCAATAAGACTTGTAAGGCAAGACCTACCCCTCACAAATCCGTGCTGACTATACCTAATCAAGCAATGCCTTTCCAGATGCTCAGAAATTCCATCCCTCAGTACCCTTTCCATTACTTTGCCGACCACCGAAGTAAGACTACTTGGCCTATAATTCCCAGGGTTATCCCTATTCCCTATTTTGAACAGGGGCACGACATTCGCCACTCTCCAATCCTCTGGTACCACCCCTGTTGACAGCGAGGACGAAAAGATCATTGCCAACGGCTCTGCAATTTCATTTCTTGCTTCCCATAGAATCCTTGGATATATCCCGTCAGGCCTGGGGGACTTGTCTACCCTCAAGTTTTTCAAAACGCGCAACACATCTTCCTTCCTAACAAGTATCTCCTTGAGCTTACCAGTTTGTTTCACACTGTCCTCTCCAACAACATGGCCCCTCTCGTTTGTAAATACTGAAGAAAAGTACTCGGTCAAGACCTCTCCTATCTCTTCAGACTCAATACACAATCTCCCGCTACTGTCCTTGATCGGACCTACTCTCACTCTAGTTATTCTCATATTTCTCACATATGTGTAAAAGGCCTTGGGGTTTTCCTTGATCCTACCCGCCAAAGATTTTTCATGCCCTCTCTTAGCTCTCCTAATCCCCTTCTTCAGTTCCCTCCTGGCTATCTTGTGTCCCTCCAGCGCCCTGTCTGAACCTTGTTTCCTCAGCCTCACATAAGTCTCCTCCTTCCTCTTAACCTCTCTTGTCAACCATGGTTCCCTCACTTGACCATCTCTTCCCTGCCTGACAGAGACATACATATCAAAGACACGCAGTACCTGTTCCTTGAACAAGTTCCACATTTCACTTGTGACCTTGCCTGACAGCCTATGTTCCCAACTTATGCACTTCAATGCAATCCTGGAGTGTTGGAAACCCATTAAACCCTTGAAGTGGCATCCTTCTCAAAGGCCGCCACTTTGCTGTAGAAACTGGTGAGCCTTCATCAGGCCATTGGCATGCAGCATTTGGAATTTGGTGCTTTGCAGATACGCAGCCCATCATCAGTCTGAAGTCTAGCTGGGGACGTGTAAAGGTGTGAAGAAAAACAGCACAGTCTGGGCCCCGTGTAGTACATGTTTCACTATCGTACTGCAGCCCTTGTTCATGGCCTTCTTACTTCCAACGTTCACTATTTCAATAATCCTCCTTGTTCATCTCCTTTTATATCTTCCTAAATTAGAGCTCACAAACTCTGCCCTCCCTATCCTAACTTGCGACAAGTCCCACCTGTCCATCACCCCAGTGTGTGCACACATATGTTGGTTTCTGTACGCGCAAAGACTTGATGTTAGAATTCTCATCCAGGCTAGGTGGATTGGCCACACCAAATTGCCCTTCGTGTCCAAAAAAGGTTAGGTGGGTTACGGGGATAGGGTGAAGGTGTGAGCTTGGGTAGGGTGCTCTTTCCGAGGGCCGGTGCAGACTCGATGGGCCGAATGGCCTCTTTCTGCACTGTAAAGTCTATGTGTTTGACCCCTCTATGACCGTTACCAGCCCCACAAATCATCCCTTCCCCCATCACTCCCGAGCAATTTTATTTAAAAAACATATTTTCAGCAACGTCTGAAGATAGTCAAATGAGCTTTGTAAAAAATCTCCTTTTAATGTTGGGGTCGCACGGTGTTTAACCTCCGCGCCAAGGACCGGGGTTCGATTCTGGCCTTGGGTGACTGTATGGAGTATGCGTGGGTTTCCTCCGGGTGCCCCGGTTTCCTCCCACAGTCCAATGACATGCAGGTTCGGTGGATTGGCCTTGCTGAAATTGCCCCTGAGTGTCCAAAGATGTGTAGGTTAAGGGGGCTTATGGGGCTTGGGTGGGGAGCTCATTCGGAGGGTCAGTGCAGAGTTTTTTTTTATAAATTTAGATTAGCCAATTATGTTTTCTAATTAAGGGGCAATTTAGCGTGGCCAATCCACCTACTCTGCACATTTTTGGGTTGTGGGGGCGAAACCCACGCAGACACGGGGAGAATGTGCAAACTCCACACGGACAGTGACCCAGAGCCGGGATCGAACCTGGGACCTCAGCGCCGTGAGGCGGTTGTGCTAACCACTAGGCCACCGTGCTGCCCTTGGGTCAGTGCAGAGTTGACCTAGACCGGCTATTTACTCAGCTGCCCTGGTATATCTTTATGTGGTGTGGTACGTGTCAAATTCTGTTTACCTCCATGTGTATTGGGATATCTTCTCATTCGCCTGATTAACTCGTGGCTTTTCTGAATCAGAATGTGAAGAGAATTTGCTTTGCTGAAATTAATCTTCCTTCCAACAGGCCTCTCTACAAGGTTCACTGCATTGGGTCTCCCAACCCGTGGATCTGTTCACGCGTGAGATAAGTCAGAAGAATGGATAAGGTCGGTCCATCTTTCAGGATATTATCTCTCTTGAGAATATCATGGCAATCATAGGACCTTAAAGCACAAATGGAGGCCGTTTGGTCCATCGCACCAGTGCCAGCTCATTGAAAGAGCCGGTCGATTGTTGGAGTTTCTGAAAATTGAGCGAGCGTTTTAAGTTCATTAGAATTGATCGACAATGCCAAGCAGCTGCTGATAAAAATCCTGGCCAGCATTTCTGCTTTTGCTAGGTGTGTGGGAGTGTGACAGTCATCATTAACTGATGATTTTGTTCAATCTGGTGGCAGTGAGCTGTGTCAGTAGTTCTTCCTTCTGTTTTATATGGAGGGGATGGGATGCTGCTCCACACTCTTAAATCTTTGCAGTGAAAATGTGTTTCAGTGATGATGGACTTGTCAACTGTCCAGAATCGGCCTGGAATCTCTGGGAATCGAATGTTAACCACTCGGACACTGTTTGGAGCAATGTACACCTGAACGCACAAACTCGGAGCAGGGGTAGGCTATTTTCCCCCTCGACCTGCTCCTCTCTTTGATGAGATTATTCTGATCTGTTTGTGGCCTCACCTCTAGTTTCCCCTTTACCGTTTGACTCCTTTGTCCGTCAAGAATCTACCATGACCCAGTCTCTGCTGTTTGCTGACGAATAGAATTCCCCCAACTACTCTCGGAAAGAAAAGGATTCTCCTCATCTCCGTCTTCAATGGGTGACCCCTTGGGCGGGATTCTCCCAACGGGAGGCTAAGTGCCGACGCCGGAGTGGAAACCGGAGTGTTTTACTCCGGCGTCAGCGCCCGTTCCCAGACACCTATTCTGCCCCCTCCGTGGGGCTAGCAGGGGCGTCGCGTGATTTACGGGGGCGGGGCCTTGACGTAGCGTAAAAGACGCGGCACCTTGGGTCCTGCGCATGCGCAGTTGGGCCGGCGCCAACCCATGCAGGCGCGGTAACCTCGCGGAGCGCTCCGGCCCCTCACCAACATGGCGCCTGGGTTCTGGGGCCGGTCGCGATAGGAAGTACGCCCGGGGGGGGGGGGGGGGAGGGGGAAGAGGCCAGCCCGTCGATCGGGCCAGACCCCATCAGAGGGGCCCCCCCCCCCACAGGCCGCCCCCCCCCCCCCCCCCCCCCACAGGCCCCCCCCCCCCAAGCCTTCGCGGCGAGTACCTGCCGGCAGCGACCAGGTGTGGATGGCAACGGCGGGACTGGGCCGCTTAAGCACGGCTGCTCGGCCCCTCCGGGCCGGAGAATCGCCGCTCGCCATTTAAGCCGATTCTCCGAGCAGCCAGGCGCGATTCTCACGGCCCTGGTTTCGGGGGGGGGGGGGGGGGGGGGTTGGGAGAATCGCGTGCGGGGGTCAGGCGGCGTGGCCCGATTCGCGTGGAGTCCCGCCAATTCTCCCGCCCAGCGGTGGGGGGATGGGGGGTGGCAGAATACCGCCCCTTATTTTTAAACAGGGACCCCTATCGTAGAATCGCTTCAGTGCAGAAGGAGGCCATTGAGTCGTCAAGTCTGCACCCACCGAAAGAGCATTGTACCTAATCCACCCCCCCCCCCCCTCTCCTATTCCCGTAACCCCATATAACCTGCACAGCTTTGGACTCTGGGAGGAAACCGGAGCACCCGGAGGAAACCCACGCAGACATGGAGAGAAAGTTTAAACACCACACAGACAGTCGCCCTAGTCCAGAATCGAACCCGAGTCCCCAGCACTGTGAGGCAGCAGTGCTAACCACTGTGCTGCCCGAGTTCTAGTCTTCTGTAAGGGGCACATTCTCTCAGTGCCCCCTCGGGATTGTTCATGCTCCACAATCCCCTCTCATAACTTCTAAACTGCAATGACTATAGGCCCAACTTGCTGAACCTTTCCTCTTACGCTAACCCCTTCCTCCCAGGAATCAGCGAGCAACCCTTCACTGAACTGTTTTGTAACTCGATCCACCCTCAAATAATGAAACAATTGGTGCGGTGGTATAGTGGTAATGTCGCTGGTCTAGTAATTCAGAGAAGCAGGGTGATGATGATCTGGGGACCTGGGTTCAAATCCCACCATGGCAGATGATGGAATTTAAACTTAAAAATAAATAAATATTAGAGTACCCAAATCATTTTTCCCAATTACGGGGCAATTTGCCGTGGTCAATCCACTTACCCTGAACATCTTTTTGGGTTGTGGGGGCGAAACCCACGCAACACGTGGCGAATTGTCAAACTCCACATGGGCAGTGACCCAGAGCGGGGATCGAACCTGGGACCTTGGCACCATGAGGCAGCAGTGCGACCCACTGTGCCATCGTGCTGCCCTGGAATTTAAACTTAATAAAAGTCTACTGATGACTATGAAACCATTGTTGATTGTCGTAAAAGCCGTCTGGTTCACTAATGCATTTGAGGGCAGGAATTCTGCCGTCCTTACCCAGTCTGGCCTACATGTGACTCCAGACCCACAGCGATGTGGTCGACTCTTAACTACCCCCTCGAGGGTAATTAGGGATGGGCAATAAATGCTGGCAAAGCCAGCGATGTCCACATCCCTTGAACAAATTTAAAAACAAAACTTCTGATGAAAATCATCAGGATGTTAAGTTAATTGCTTTGAACTATTTTGCAGGCTAGATACTGGAGTTGGGACTGGTGGTCAGAAATGATGCAGTCTGGGAATTAAACCTGTCCGTTTTCAATTCGCCAAGGGAAGGTGTAGTGCACTGTCCTTCAAACTGTCGCAAACATTTAAACTTTCTTCCCAGTTTGAATGTTAATAAATATTGGATGGTAATAAAGAAACCACAAGTGTATAAATCGAACAACATGGGTACTGACAGGGTATGTCCGTTGCAAATTATATTTAAACCATCATCGTGGTATTAACTGTTGTGCATCTTTGGCGTACACATTTCTCAAATGAATGGTCTCAAAAATGATTTTTTTTTAAGGGACACCCATCTAGATTAACTTAAAACAAATGTGGCTTCTTTGAACAGAAACTAGGAAACAAATTTCTTCCCATGGAAAATTAATAGCATGCTGTTATGCAAGGCCCACTTGGTGATGCTCCACATTTTTTCTTTTAATCTCGGACGATTACTTTTTCAATTGATGACAAGTTGTTCATATGCCTAGCGTTAGGCATATGGGGTGATCAAGGTGAAGCATTGAAGTATTTACAGGGAAGCCAATACATGGGGAAGGATACGGAGATGCAGGCGTTGAAGCAAGCTGGGAGGAGGCATGTGCAGAACCGAGAGTGGCACGGACCTATTGGACTGAACGTGGGCAATTCTCTACGAATTTCAGGAGAGTGGACGTATGGGGTGAGCAATGGCTCATGGGGGCAGGGCAGAGCAGTTAGAGACGAGACATTGTGTAAGGAAACATCCAGGAATATACCCAACCAGAATTGGCAACCCCACAGAGTTGGGTGTGTCACGAGCATTACCTTCCCACACCCTTCTCCATCCAAAGGAACGAGGATGTACTAATGGAAATCTGGGAGAGAGACCGTGAGGTTCTTGAGCAAATTGTCATAGGGCGTGACAAGGTTTTGGGAGCATTGGCAGGCTTAAAAGTGGACAAGTCTCCAGGTCCAGATCTATTGTGCCCCAGGGTGCTGTGGGAGGCGAAGGAGGAGATTGTAGGGGCTCTGCCCCAAACTTTTAATTCTTCTCTGGCCACTGGTATAGTGTTCAATTCTGGTCGCCACACTACCAGAAGGATGCGGAGGCTTTAGCGAGGGTGCAGAAGAGATTTACCAGGATGTTGCCTGGTTATGGAGGGCATTAGTTATGAGGAGAGGTTGAATAAAATCTGTTTGTTCTCACTGGAACGACGGAGGTTGAGGGGGGCGACCTGATCGAGGTCTACAAAATTATGAGGGGCATGGACAGAGTGGATAGTCAGAGGCTTTTTCCCAGGGTAGAGGGGTCAATTACCAGGGGGCATAGGTTTAAGGTGCGAGGGGCAAGGTATAGAGGAGATGTACGAGGCAAGTTTTTTACACAGAGGGTAGTGGGTGCCTGGAACTCGCTGCCGGAGGATGTGGTGGAAGCAGGGACGATAGTGACATTCATGGGACATCTTGACAAGTACATGAATAGAGGGATACGGACTCCGGAAGTGCAGAAGATTTTAGTTTAGACGGGCAGCATAGTCGGCACAGGCTTAGTGGGCCGAAGGGCCTGTTCCTGTGCTGTACTTTTCTTTGTTCTTTGACTAGAGAGCAGCTAATATAGTCCCCCTATTTCAGAAGGGTTGTGGAGATAAGCCATGGAACTACAGAGCAGTGAGTCTCGCGTCAGTGGTAGGGAAACTACTGGAGAAAATTAATCCCCACCTTGGAGGGGTATGGTTTGATCAGAGATAGTCAGCATAGCTTTGTCAGGGGGAGGTCACGTCTAACAAATTCGATTGCATTTTTTGAGGAGGTGACCAGGTGTGTCGATGAGATTGATGTAGTTTACATGGATTTCAGCAAAGCCTTTGACAAGGTCCCACATAGGAGACTTTTAAAGAAGGCAAATGCACATGGGATACAGGGTAAGGGTAATTTAATAAGGTGTATTCAAAGTTGGCTTAGTGTAGGAAACATAGGGTGATGACAGACGACTGCTTTAGTGTCTGGAAGCCAATGTCCAGGAGGGTAGCACAGGAATCTGTGCTGACTCTCCCATTGTTTGTCATTTATATAAACAACGCAGTTGAGTATGTGGGGGGTGGGATGAGTAAGTTTGGAGATGACAAAGATTGACCGGGTGGTTAACAGTGAGGTTGAGGGTCTTGGGTTTCAGGAAGATACAGACGAGATGGTCAAATGGACAGAAAAGTGGCAGATGGAATTTAATCCTGAAGAGTGAGTCGATACACTTTGGAAGGGGTAATGTGACAAGGAAGTATTCAATGATTGGCCTGACACTGGGAAGTTCCGAGGAGCAAAGGGATATTGGAGTGTTTGTCTATTGATCTCTGAAGGCAGAAGGGCAGGTTAATAGAGTGGTGAAAAAAGCTATATGGGACACTCGCCTTTATCAATCGAGGCATAGATTCCAAAAGCAGGGAGGTCATGTTGGAGTTGTGTAGAACTTTGGTGAGGCCACAGCTGGAGTACTGTGTGCAGTTCTGGTCACCACATTATAGGAAGGATGTGATTGCACTGGAGGGGGTGCAGAGGAGATTCACCAGGATGTTGCCTGGGATGGAACGTTTAAGTTATGAAGAGAGGTTGGATAGGCTTGGGTTGTTTTCGCTGGAGCAGAGAAGACGGAGGGGGCGACCTGATCGAGGTGAACAAGATTATGAGGGGCATGGACAGGGTGGATAGGGAGCAGCTGCTTCCCTAAGTTGAAAGGTCAGTTACGAGGGGACACAAGTTCAAGGTGAGGGGCAGGAGATTAAGGTGGGGGGGGGGGGTGTTGCTCGTTATGCTTTTACTTAATTGCTCTGTTTTAATAACCTTTGCTCTAGAGTCGCCAGGTATCTTTCTGATACCACCACGAGGTTCAAAGCCAAGTACTGATCAATAACTCAATACACCAGTTAGCAAATTTCAAACCAAAACACATTTATTATACACACAGTCAATCACTAGTCATGCATAAACTCTACTTACTAAACTAACACTGCTACTAAAGGGCCTATACTTAGCTTTCGAATGGCCCACTAGGTCAGAGGAACAATGGCCTTTGTCCGGTTCTGAATCTGCAGGCTTCGAGCTGGTACGGAATAGTAGCTAGGAGCGCCTATCTCGTAGCCTGCGTTGACTGGAGACTTACTTGGTTGGTGCAGCTGCTGGGCAGGTCTCTCCTTGCTGAGAGTCACGGTCAAGAGTTCTTTGCGAGCTGCCAAGAGAGCCTGCCAAGAGAGCGAACTGAACTTGGGGACTCTACTTTATAGTCCCCAGGGGTTTCACACCCTTTTGGGCGGACCCCGGACTTGGTCCCAATCGAGTTGTTCCCTGATTGCTGGGCGGTTCCTATGTGTCCGTTGGTCTGCCTTTGTCCTGGCTCCCACTGGCGCCGGGGAGTCTGGTTTGGTCCCGATTGATTCAATGTTTCTAATTGTTCCTGGGGATTGCTCATTAATATGTAGATGGCTACTGGTTTCGGTTCTGTCTGGGTTCTGCAAGTCTCAATACGCAGGAAACCTTGCACTTGCTTGTTTTCCTGTGGCTGGCCAATTTTCCCTGTATTCTTTGCGGGCCTCCATTTTGGAATCGGGAAGTGGCTACCCCAGGTGGCTACAGGTGGGAAGGGAAATGTGTGGAAAAACAGTTTGACCCAGAGGGTGGCGACGGTCTGGAACGCACTGCCTGGGAGGGTGGCAGAGGCGGGTTGCCTCACATCCTTTAAGTGCCTGGATGAGCAGTTGGCACGTCTTAACATTCAAGGCTATGGGCCAAGTGCTGGCGAATGGGATCAGGTAGGTAGGCCAGGTGTTTTTCTCGTGTTGGTGCAGATTCGATGGGCCGAAGGGCCTCTTCTGCACTGTGAGATTATGTGATTGTGTCGCTTCAGAGAAAAAAAACTCTCGTGGTCAAAAAGTTAACTGTCCAGGATTTGCAACAAGTGTCTTATGTGAGGCACTTTGAAGGTCCGAAGGCCTGTAGGTTTGATAGGGCCCTCGAAACAGGATAGCATTGCTGGGCTGGTGTAGAAATCAATGAAATGAAGGCGGAGCATTCACTCTGCAAAGCATTGGGTAATTTGACAGGACCTCCTAATCTGTGAGGAATTTGTGTACCAGGTTTTGTTTTGTTTGGAGCTGTTCCCCCTCCCTGGCTGGGTTTAGGTGGGGTGTAGGTTACCTGACAGGATGCCTTGTTCTATTGTGGTGTGAGTTTTCATCCTGCGACTATTTAGTACAATCAAGTGACTAGGCCATTAACTGGGCAGTTCAAAGTGAAAGTAAACAAGTTGCATTATGCGGAGCATGTACTACATTTGCACAGCAAACATACCAAAGCCTTGACTTAACAATTCAATTCGATTGCAGCCTTCAAACAACAGGATTCTCATTTGATAGGCACTGGTTTGCGAGCTTTTAACATGTTCTTTTCAAATGTAGAACCTTTCGGTGCGTGAAGAGGCCATTGACTCATCGCTGCAACATAGAAGCAGGAGGAGGCCATTCAGCCCTTCAAGCCTGCTCTGCCATCCATCATCATCATGGCTGACCATCAAATTTAGTACCCTGATTTCACACCCTCCCACCCACAATATTCTTGGATCCCTTTAGTCCCAAGAGCTCTATCTAATTCCTTCTTGAAATTACACAATGTTTTGGCCTCAACTACTTTCTGTGGTAGTCAATTCCACAGATTCACCACTCTCTGGGTGAAGAGATTTCTCCTCACCTCAGTCCTCAAAGGTTTACCCCTTATCCTCAAACTATTACCCCCTAGTTCTGGACCCCCCCACCATCGGGAACATTGGGCGAGATTCTCCCAAAACGGGAGAAATCGTAAGGCTGGCGTCAAACCCGGGCGGGTTTGACGCCAGCGCGCCCCTTCCTGACCGGGAACCGATTTTGGTCCCCGGTCGGGGCTAGCAGTCCGACGCCGTAGGCTCCGGCATGACGGGCTTAACGAATATCGTTAAGCCCGCTTGCCGGAGTTAGCGCCGGCTGACGCGTCATATGACGTCAGCCGCGCATGCGCGGATTGGAAGACTCCAACCCGCGCATGCGCGGATGACGTCATTGCGTATTTGCGCGAAACCCGCGCATGCGCGGGCCGGGTTGCCCCTCAGCCGCCCCGCGAATGGATACTGCGGGGCGGCGGAAGGAGAAAGAGTGCGCGGGCATCGGGCCCGCTGCCCGCGATCGGTGCCCACCGATCGCGGGCCCATGGCACCCTTGGCACGGCCGTGGTACTGCCGTGCCAATCGGTGCCATGGTTATAAAAAGCGAGTTTGTGACGCCGTTTTTACGAACGGCCAGACCAGGTGTGTTTGCCGTTCGTAAAAACGGCGTAAAGGGCTGGGACTTCGGCCCATCGAACAGCTGTGAATCGCTGCCGGCCGTAAAAAAACGGCGGCAGCGATTCGGGTCGGGAGTTGGGCGGGGGGGGGGGGGGGGGAGAATAGCGGGAGGGCGGGAAAAATGTCGGGAAGGCCCTCCCGCTATTCTCCGACCCGTCGTGGGTGTCGGAGAATTTCGCCCATTCTTTCTGAATCCACCGTCTATTCCTGTTAGAATTTTAAGAGATCCCCTTTCACTCTTTGAAACTCCAATGAATATAATCCTAACTGATTTAGTCTCTCCTCGTATGACAGTTTCCCCCCCCTCCATCCCAGGGATCAGCATGGTAAACCTTCCCTGCGCTTCCTCCATAGCAAGAACATCCTTCCTCAGATAAGGACACCAAAACTGCTCACAATACTCTAGGTGTGGCCTTGCCATGCATATGCCCACTCGTTCAGCCTGTCCAAATCCCGCTGAAGAATCTCCGCTTCCTCCTCGCAGCTCACTCTCCCACCCAGCTGTGTGTCATCTGGAAATTTGGGGATAATACATTTAGTTCCCTCGTCCAAATCATTAATATTTAATGTGAACAGTTGGGGTCCTAGCACAGGTCCCTGTGGTACCCCACTAGTCACTCTCTGCCAATTGGAAAAAGACCCATTATTCCAACTGTTTGCCTTCTGTCTGCTAACCAGCTTTCTATCCATCTCAAGACGCAATCCTACGCGCTTTAACTTTACACGGTAATCTACTATAGTAATCTACCTTGACGGAGGCTTTCAGAAAGTCTAAATAAACCACATCCACCGGTTCCCCCCTGGTCAACTCTACTAGTAACATCTTCAAAGAATTCTACTGGATTTGTCCAGCATGATTTCTCTTCTGTAAATCCATGCCAATTGCTTTCCAAATGCTGTGCAATGCAATCTTTGATAATGCTCGAGCAACTTTCCTACTACCGACATTAGGCTCACTGGTCTATAGTTCCCGGTTTTCTCTCTACCCCTGTTTTTGAACAGCGGCCTTATATTAGCTAAAGAATTTTGGAAAATGACCACCAATATCTTGGACCGCTTAAATACACTGAGATGAAGATCACCATGCTCTGAAGATTTAGCAGCCTTTAATCCCATTAATTTCTCCAAAATTATTTCTCTACTAAAGCTGATTTCCTTCGTAAGAAGTCTTACAACACCAGGTTAAAGTCCAACAGGTTTGTTTCAAACACAAGCTTTTGGAGCACAGCTCCTTCCTCAGGTGAATGGAGAGGTATGAACAACCTGGTGTTGTAAGACTTCTTACTGTGCTCACCCCAGTCCAACGCCGGCATCTCCACATCCTGATTTCCTTCAGCTCCTCACTAAAGCTTGTGTTACTCAGAACTTCGGTACATTATTCATGCCTTCCTTTGTGAAGACCGAATTAAGTCCCTCAACCATTTTTCTTTTCCCCATTATGAATTTTCCTGTTTCTACCTGTAAGGAATCTACCTTTTGTTTTTGTCAGTCTTTTTCTCTTCATGTTCTTTTGTTCCCCACTAGCTTGCTTTCATATTGTATTTTCTCTTTCTTAATCAACCCCTTGGTCTGCCTTTGTTGAATTTTAAACTGTTCCCAATCCACAGGTCGATTGCTTTTTTTTTTGCTAATTTGTATGCTTCCTTGAATCTAACATATCTCTAAATTCCCCTCTAAGCCATGGTTTGGCCACAGTTCCACTTCAACTCCTACGCCAATTAGGAATAGGGCTGCATGGTAGCACAGTGGTTAGCACTGTTGTTTCACAGAGCCAGGAACCTGGATTTGATTCCCGGCTTGGGTCACTGTCTGTGCGGAGTTTGCACGTTCTCCCCGTGTCTGCGTGGGTTTCCTCCGGGTGCTCCGGTTTCCACCTACAAGCCCCGAAAGTCGTGCTGTTAGGTGAGTTGGACATTCTGAATTCTCCCTCTGTGTACCCGAACACCCGGAATGTGGTGACTAGGGGATTTTCACAGTAACTTCATTGCAGTGTTAATGTAAGCCTGCTTGTGACACTAATAAAGATTATTATTATTAAAGATGGTGAGTAACGTTCTCTCCTGTGTTGCCAATCGGCACCAATAATGTTGCCAATTAATAATGATGCTCTTTTAGAGTCGCCAGGTATTAAATGATACCACCACAAGGCTTTACCGGATATCGATCAAAGGACCACACAACCAGTTAGTCAGTTCAAGTTCAAAGATAGTTTATTTATACACAAGGATTACTTCGACATAAAACACTACAAGTTAAACTACACCTAACAACTACAATAACCTATACTTAACTTCAGGGCAACCGGCTCTATGCAGATGGACAAGGCCTTTGTCCGGATCTTGCTTGGCTGGGTGGAAGAAGTGGCTTTGTTTCTGCTGGGCTCATCCATCTGGTAGCGATCGTTGGTCTTGAACTTGTCTGTCTGGTTGTAATGCTGCACTTGGGTTGGCATAGGCCGGATCCAAGAGAGACCGAGCACATGGCTGTGTCTCTTCTTATCCCTCTGGGATTTCGCACTCTTTGGGGCGGTCCTTAACTTGAACCCAATAATTCGACAGGCTTCGATCACTGCCTTCGATTTTGGCCAATAAAGGGGCGGGTACCTTGATGGCTGGGTGTGTCCTTAGCGGTCATTGACCTTGGCTGTTTGGGCTTTCTCAGCAATGGGAGTGGCGCCGATTAGTCTGTTTCTGTATCTGATACCTGACTACAGTCCTTTTGTTCTGGGGAAATGGGCCATTAGAATGCAAACGAGCGGGGGTTTTGATCGCGTCTAGCTATCTGGGTTGCAAATACACACACAAGCTCTGAGTGTGTCTGAGTCCTGGGTTGGCCATAATTCCCATGGTCCTTTGCAAGTGGCCATCTGAGATGGCTACACCTGAGAGTCCGAAGGGTCACAGGTTCAAGTCTCTCCAGAGACCTGGACACAACATTAGACTGAGGGAATGCCTCACTGTCACGTGTGCGTTCTTTCACATGAGATGTTGAAATGCTCCCTTGGGCAGACATAAAAGGTTCCCATGGCTCAACAGGTATTCTGTGGCGAGTGACTTAATTCCTGTCTTCCTGAAACCTTTTCACCATCTTTAAAGTGGAAAGTGGGAGTGTGATGCAATACTCTGCACTTAACCTGGATGACTGCAGCTCTGACACTACTCCAGACGCTCAATGCCGTACAGCACAAGCATCCCACTTGGTCACCGCCTCGTTCACTCCCACAACAGCGGTGCACAGTGGCAGCAGTGTGTACCACCCACATTACGCACTGCAACAACTCGCCAAACCTCTTCCAACAGCATCTTCCAACCCATGACCGCTGTCATCTGGAAGGACAAGGGTGGCAGATGTATGGGATCACCATAGCCTCCCAAGTTCCCCTCCGCGTCTCACACCCTGGCTTGGAAATATATAACAATAATCTTTATTGTCACAAGTTGAGTAGGGTGATCATGGCTCGGCACAACATTGAGGGCCGAAGGGCCTGTTTTGTGCTGTACTGTTCTATGTTCTATGTTCTAAGTAGGCTTACATTGCAATGAAGTTACTGTGAAAAGCCCCTAGTCGCCACACTCCGGCGCCCGTTCAGGTACACAGAGGGAGAATTCGGAATGTCCATTTCATCTAACAAGCACGTCTTGCGGGAGGAAACTGGAGCACCCGGAGGAAACCCACGCAGACACGGGGAGAACGTGCAGGCTCCGCACAGCCAGTGACCCAGTGGGGAATCGAACCTGGGTCCCTGGCGCTGTATGGCCGTTCCTTCACCGTCGTTGAATCAAACGCTCCCAAACGACACTCTGCGTCTCCCGACACCACATGGACTGCAGCAGTTCCCGAAGGTTTTCCCGAGGGGCATTGGGAATGGACAACAAATGCTGGCCTTGCCCGCACTGACCGCGCCCATGAATGAATTTTTTGAAGATTCTTCCCGGTGTTCCGACTAAACCTTATTATCCCATTTCTGTTTGTGACAGGATTGCTTGCACAAATTGGCTGCCGTTTTCCTTGCATTATAATAACCTCAAAGGGCACACGGAGCCATTCTGTGTCCACGACTGATTCTGAAAATAAGTGTCCTTTTCCCCAAGTTTGTTGGGTCTCCACAGAAACGTGGCTGAAAGGTGGACTCTGGCAAAGCTGGGAAGGAAGCTGTTGTTTGCCTTTCCTGTCAGCGTTCTGAGTGGCGTCCTCCACATCCGTGTCTAAAACACGTTTCAATTTCCTGTAAATCATGAGGCGGAAGACCGCCGTACTGATCCTCATAGTGAAGCTTCCGGAATGTTCACATCTCAGTCCTTTGGAAACTTGAGCAAGCAGCACAGGGGCTTTGTCGGGTCTGTAAGGGTGTTGCAGGGATAATAGGAAATGGTCCCTAATTTCCGCTGGGCCTCTCCGTTTCTCCGTGTGAGGAACACGTTGGCACTTTTCTTTCTCAGAAAATGTTTAGGTTGAATCAGGATGTTGACAGAGTGCAGAGGGAGGGACGAGCCAGCTGGCAAATCTCCTTTGTTGCAGTCCACCCAATCAATCGAGATAGAGAACCTAGTGGAGTGGTGCAGCGACAACAATCTCTCCCTTAATGCCAGCAAAATTAAAGAGCTGGTCATCGACTTCAGGAAGCAAAGTACTGTACACACCCCTGTCAGCATCAATGGGGCCGAGGTGGAGATGGTTAGCAGTTTCAAATTCCTCGGGGTGCACATCTCCAAAAATGTGTCCTTGTCCACTCACGTCGACGCTACCACCAAGAAAGCACAACAGCGCCTATACGTCCTCAGGAAACTCAGGAAATTCGGCATGTCCACATTAACCCTTACCAACTTTTACAGATGCACCATAGAAAGCATCCTATCGGGCTGCATCACAGCCTGGTATGGCAACTGCTCGGCCCAGGACCGCAAGGAACTTCAGAGAGTCTTAACATCGGCCAGTCCATCACACGAACGTGCCTCCCATCCATTGACTCCGTCTACACCTCCCGCTGCCTGGGGAAAGCGGGCAGCATAATCAAAGACTCCTCCCACCCGGCTTACTCACTCTTTCAACTTCTTCCATCGGGCAGGGGATACAGAAGTCTGAGAACACGAACGAACAGACTCAAAAACAGCTTCTTCCCCACTGTTCCAGAGTCCTGAATGACCCTCTCATGGACTGACCTTATTAACATTACACCCCTGTATGCTTCATCCAATGCCGGTGTTTATGTAGTTACATTGTATACCTTGTGTTGCCCTATTATGTATTCTCTTTTATTCCCTTTTCTTCCCATGTACTTAATGACCTGTTGAGCTGTATATTTTTCACTGTACCTCGGTACACGTGACAATAACAAATCCAATCCAATCCAATCCTATTCTCCAAACCTGGCCCTGGCCTAATATTTGATCCTGAGGGTTCATATTTTCTGGGTTATGTAATGCGTGTGGATGTCTTTGTGCTCCGTGTCAGCACTGGGTGTGGTATGTGGTTGGAGCAATGGAGGTGTTCAGACCCTCAGCTCGCCGGTCGGAATGCTGCAACGTTGACATTGTGAAACTACTGAGAGTGGAAGCCAGGAGCTGCAGGAATTCTGGTGTTCCTGGGTGTATGTGTGCACGGGTTCAGTAACTCTGCAGTTTCAACCGGAAAGGTTTGCCCTTGATTGCTGTAAATCAATCAAGAAAGCAGATGGTAAGATTCACAATTTGACAAGAATGCCTGATACTTTTTCCATTGGAAAATACTTAAAACTGGGCCCTCAGCTGGGTCGCTGCCATTTCCCCTGGAGCCAGAAACAGGGAAATTCCTTGGTTCAAGGCTGGTCAGTGTTGAGCTGTCTAATCTTATTGGGACACCATGTTTGGCTCATTAAAGAGAAAATAACTTTTATTTCTATAGCAACTTTTGAGACATCCCAAATCCCTTTTACGCTGCTGAAGTGTAATGATTGTTGGAGGGTGTCTGTTACGGTTCAATAGGTCTGAAGGACCCTTCGTAGTCCTACTTCGGTTAACTGGAAGTCTTTATTGACTCTTGGGTACAAGCTAGGATCTGTCTCCATGTTGGCTGGTCCACTCGTCCAACACTAGACTGTTCCTGGGTGTGGGTTGTGTTCCCTTGCATCGTGGTGTGTCACTGTACTCAGTCCTATTTGCCAGATCCTTATACAACAGTCATGTAGGGAGCGCGGCAGATAATTCTGAACACAACCAGTTCCCACAAATGGCAATGTGGAAATGAGCAGGATATCTGTATTAGTGACGTTGGGGGAGGTATAATTGTTGACAATGACCCCAGAGAGAACTCCTTTTGCTCTTCAGGGCCTCGTCTAGGGCCTCATTCCAAAGTCGGCACCTGTGGCGTTGCAGTGCTCCCTCAGTGCTGTCCCGGGTTTTGCTCCGGTCTCTGAAGTGGGACACAACCTTCTGTCACGAACCCCTGGGCTAGTGCGCGGTCAATTCCAGCCCCACTGTCACAACACAAGTGAAATTAGATGTTATTTTCAAACTGCTGACGAACTTGGCTGAGCCCAATAAACTGCAGTCATGTGGTTTGTAAATTCAACACATCATCTTTCATTGTTTAACAGTAATACAATTAAACTGACAAAAATGTAACTGACAACAACCCCACTTTTTTCAACTCTCCCCACAACATAGAGGGAAAGGGTGGTGGAGAGGGAAGAAAAATGATGATAATGTAAAAAGGATAAAAATAATCTCTGATCCACTATGATGGTTTCCAGTTAAAGTCTTTCAGGAGTTCAAGCTTTTCCTTTGATGCTTCTTCCTTCCAAGCTTGAGAGGGTTTTCTCTGGCAAGGCTGACTACTTTTTTTGTATATTCAAGATCACTTCAACTATATAGTAACGATGTGCCAGGCATTCACTGGGTCGAGAACCATAAAGCAGTGCTTTAATTCGGGGCAGCATGGTAGCATTGTGGATAGCACAATTGCTTCACAGCTCCAGGGTCCCAGGTTCGATTCCGGGTTGGGTCACTGTCTGTGCGGAGTCTGCACGTTCTCCCCGTGTCTGCATGGGTTTCCTCCCAGGTGCTCTGGTTTCCTTCCACAGTCCGGATTCCTCCCGCAGTCCAAAGGTGTGCAGGTTAGGTGGATTGGCCATGCTAAATCGCCCTTAGTGTGCAAAATTGCCCTTAGTGTTGGGTGGGGTTGCTGGGTTATGGGGATAGGGTGGAGGTGTAGACCTTGGGTCGGGTGCTCTTTCCAGGAGCTGGTGCAGACTCGATGGGCCGAATGGCCTCCTTCTGCACTGTAAATTCTGTGATAATCTATGATTAATTCAGCAGAGAGATCCTACTCCCTTCAAGGTCTAATCACTTCTGACCAGCTCCCACGGAGCCATCCTGCAGGAACCAATCACTGACTGTTGTCAGCCAGACCACTGTCCCTGGCCATCCCGGCAGGTTGCCAGCCAGCCGGCCAATCGAACCAACTTCATCCGAAGCTGGTTCTTCAGATTCTCTCAGCTCCGACGAGTCTGTATTCTCCTCCCCAAAACCAAATCCTGGAACACACTGTCCTGACTAGCAGGCTGCCTCAGCTTAAATCCACTGTTTAATGGCGCATTCTGATTATGAGTCCATGGGGCAAAAATAATAAAATAAAAACAAGAAGAAATGGGAACAAAGGGAAATCGAAAAGAAGGACTCTAACACTTCTGACTCCGACCAGAGAGGTCCCTGCTGAGACAACAGCTGCCATTATAATACCCTGCAGAGATAGAGATAGAGAAATACAGCACAGAACATGCCCTTTGGCCCACGATGTTGTGCCGAACTTTTGTCCTAGGTTAATCATAGAATTTTGGGCACTAAGGGCAATTTATCATGGCCAATCCACCCAACCTGCACATCTTTGGACTGTGGGAGGAAACCGGAGCACCCGGAGGAAACCCACGCACACACGGAGAGGATGTGTAGACTCCACACAGACAGTGACCCAAGTCGAAATCGAACTTGGGATCCTGGAGCTGTGAAGCAATTGTGCTATCCACAATGCTACCGTGCTGTCCTTAAGAAGAAATTAATCTACACTCCATTATTCTACCCTAATCCATGTACCTATCCAATAGCCGCTTGAAGGTTCCTAACGTTTCTGACTCAACTACTTCCACAGGCAGTTCATTCCATGCCTCCACTACTTTCTGGGTAAAGAACCTACCTCTGACATCCCCCCTATATCTTCCACCATTTACCTTAAATTTATGTCCCCACCCGGGGAAAAAGTCTCTGACTGTCTACTCTATCTATTCCCCTGATCATCTTATAAACCTCTATCAAGTCGCCCCTCATCCTTCTCCATTCTAATGAGAAAAGGCCCACCACCCTCAACCTTTCCTCGTAAGACCTACTCTCCATTCCAGGCAACATCCTGGTAAATCTCCTTTGTACCTTTTCCAAAGCTTCCACATCCTTCCTAAAATGAGGTGACCAGAACTGCACACAGTACTCCAAATGTGGCCTGACCAAGGTTTTGTACAGCTGCATCATCACCTCACGGCTCTTAAATTCTTAATAGCTAATGAACGCTAGCACACCATAGGCCTTCTTCACAGCTCTATCCACTTGAGTGGCAACTTTCAAAGATCTATGAACATAGACCCCAAGATCTCTCTGCTCCTCCACATTGCCAAGAACCCTACCGTTAACCCTGTATTCCGCATTCATATTTGTCCTTCCAAAATGGACAACCTCACACTTGTCAGGGTTAAACATAGGTGCATGAACACGGGATATCCCTGATCAGGAGTCACTGGGGAAAGTATTGTGCCACTGATGTTTGCTGTTGACGATTTAGCTTAAACACTGTCTTTTTTGAGTGGGAAATGATTCAGATTAAAGGATTGAATGCAAACTGGAGCCACAAGTATCCCTGATTCTTTACGGTTTATATTTCGTTCAACGGAACCAGTTCGACAACCTCCGCTTCAGTTGGTGCCGAGCTGTGATTTGAAACTGAGGCCATGCTTTTGGAGTCGAATTATTCTGTGAGGCCTTTGTGCAGGTTTGAACTGGTAACTTTGCCCCTCGGAGTTGGCACAGGCGATGCGGGTGTTGCAGCAATGGGCACCCCTGAATCTCGTCACATTCCTGACGGTTTCAGTACACGACTTCCTCATCACCAGCTTGCCCCCCCCCCCCCCCACGCACTTTCCCATGATTTGTCACCCAACATGCCCACCTTTTGTGATACCCCGCCTTCCTGCGCCAATCAGAACCCTCTTTGCTCGTTGACCGTTGTCAATATTTTTCCAACACCCAAACGAGCGAAAGAAAGTGCTACATTTCTTCGTGCCCCAATGATTTATTTTGCCCTGGAATGCGCAGGAGGCTAACCGTTAATTCCTGGAACCAATCCTGGAAATTCGCAATCCTGATGGGAACCAAGGCTCAACGAACTCCAGTATATTCCTAATGTCATGTAGAACCAGATCGGATTGGAGTTAGATAATTGCTTGAGGGGAGGGAAAGGAATAGAAGGATATGCTGACGCTAACGGATTGAGGAGGCGTGTGTGGATTGTAGATATTGGCATAGAACAGTGCTGGATAGAATAGTTACAGCACAGGAGGTGGCTATTTGGCCCATTGCGCCTCTGCTGGCCCTCTGCAAGAGCATCTCCGTTAGTTCCACTCCTTAGTCTCTTCCCCTTGGAATTGCAATTTTCTTCTCTTCCATTATCCGGTTCTCTTTTCAGAGCTGCGATTGAATCTGCATCCACCGCTCTCTGGGGCGCCGTGTTTAAAACCAAACCTCTCCTCCTCCTCTCTCCTCCTTGTCCTTAAATATCCTGTTACTGTGGTGTAAATTCCATTCCCTGTCATTGACTAAATTGCGACGTGTGAAGTTCCGATTTCAGCGTTGAGCCTGCTCTGGGCTTCGAGTGCAGGGCAAGCCCTATTTGAAAGGAAAGGTGGCCTGGACCGCTCGCAAACGTTAATAAACAAACCCCTCTGCCTCTTACAGATGGCCTCGGCGAATGAGTCAAAACAGAAAGATGCTGCGGACCAGAACTTTGACTATATGTTCAAGTTGCTGATCATCGGAAACAGCAGTGTTGGCAAGACTTCCTTTTTGTTTCGATATGCGGACGACTCCTTCACGTCTGCCTTTGTCAGCACGGTAGGAATCGACTTCAAGGTGAAAACCGTCTACAGAAACGAGAAGAGGGTGAAGCTGCAGATATGGGTATGTGTTGTACGAATTTACTCCCTTCAAAAGTTTAATCCTCCTTGTCCCGTGTTGGTTTTTTTTTTGCATTGGTCATTTTTGTTTTTCAGATTCTTATTAGACATTTGCATTTGGGCGATCTTCCCTGATCCTCTTCGAATAGTGCCTGGGGGAAGCTTTACATTTACCCCTGAGGGTTGATAGAGCCGGAGTTTAGCGTCTTATCTGAAAGATTACCCCCCCTCCCCCTCCCAAATTGGGTGTGTTAGCCTGGGTTTTGTGTTCAAGCCTCGAGGAGCGTTAACCCTTGATCCTCCAACCAGGGGCTGATTGCCTAGTCATGTTACTGGATTAGTAATTCAGAGGCCTGGGGTAATGATCGAGAGAAAAAGGTTCAAATCCTACCGAAGAAGCTGGGGGGGTTTAAATTCAATTAGTTGAATAAATCTGGGTGACACACACTTGTACCGGGAATGGACTTCTGGAAACTACTGGAAAATCATAAAAATCCACCTGCCCTTCAGGGTCGGAAATCTGCTGTCTTGACCCAGCCTGACCAACAAGTGATTGACTCTTCACTGCCCTCTGCAGGTAATTCAGTGCTACTCCAGGCAGAAGCTCAGTTGGTGTCGTCCCTGCCTCTGAATCAGAGGTTTCAGGGTCGAGTCCCACTCCGGGACTAGATGGTCGTAGCACAGCCAAACAGGTTGAGTATCGACTTGTAAATCCTTTCAATGCACACCGATGGTAGGCGGTAAGAGTTGTAGCGAATCCTTGTCAGCCATGTCCTGGAACAAATTGGAGTCGTTCCCATCACTAGTCATACGTCCAGATTACGACTTGCCTGGGTCATGTTGCCACAGCGACACGGACTCTTTGGGAGAGGGGGGAGGGGAGGAGGGAAGAGGGCTGCTGCTTGATTGGATTGGCACCAGCAGGTTGGGGTTCGATTCCCGTTTTGGCTGGGTTAGATCCTGGACCTATCTCCTCGACCTTCCCTTGGCGGAAGATGCGGCCCTGTGGGTTGGGCCTGCCTTCTGTTAACTGGAGAAGAATGGACATCAGCCTTGCCAATGGCACACACACACAACCCCTGAATAAATTTAACAGAAACTCGGATGCAAGTCCCAGACAAAAGGGAAGTGGAGCTTGAAGGAATGGTCCCGGAGATCTTCGGGAACCTTTCGAAGGTAGTGGAGAGGTGGGTAAATGGAGCTTCAACATGATTCTGGACCACAAACGTACAATATAGGAGCAGAGGTAGGCTATTCGGCCCCTTGAGTCTGCTTCGCCATTCAATAAGATCATGACTGGTCAGTTTGGGATTTTGTATCCCACATTCTGGCCGACCCCCCGGATAGCCTTAGATTCTTGTTCAGCAAGGGAATCTGCCTTAAAGATATTCAGTGTTCCTGGTCTCCTCCGCCTTCTGAGACAGGGTTCCAAAGTTTCACAACCCCTTGAGAGAAATGAATTCTCCTCATCTCCGTCCTCACAGGGCGACCCCCTAGTTTTAAAACCGTGCCCCCCCCCCCCCCCCCCCCCCCCCGGGTTCTGGACTCGCCCACAAGAGGAAACATCTTTTCCACGTCCACCTTGTTGAGATTGTTCAGGATCTGACAGACTTCAATCTAGTCAGCCCCTCACTCCTCTGAACCCCAGCGGAAACAAACCCATTCAATCTAATCTTTTCCCATAAGACAACGCGTGTTGGCTGTGCTAAATTGCCCTTCATGACCAAAAAAGGTGAGGTGGGAGGTGAGGTTACAGGGATAGAGTGGAGGTGTGGGGATAGGGGTTGAGGTATGGGCTTAGGTAGGGTGCTCTTTCCAAGGGCCGGTGCAGACTTGATGGGCCGAATGGCCTCCTTCTGCACTGTAAATTCTATGATTCTATGTCGGTCAAAAGATCTTTGGCCAATGGTGATATTGCCAAAGGCCTCCCAGTCCCATGTATAAGGCCGCACGTTTTAGAATGGGATATTTACCGGAGGCTCTCCAAATTCAATAGAGCTTCACAGCTCTGTTTCTGAGCTATGGGGTGGGTTTCTTAGGCTTCCCAGCCGCATGTTTCTCGGAGGGTGGGAGATGGGGCGCCGTTTGCTGGCAGTGGGATCATCTGCGCCCGCCGCTGTCGTTGGGAATTCCCCTTCAAGGCACCACGCTCCGTTGGGAATCCCGTGGGCGGGGGTGGGCTGCCGGCGGGTCCAGGGAATCCCGGCGAAAGGCCGGAGTATTCCAGCCAAGGCTCGAGTTTAATCGTTGGCAGGACTGGAGGAATAACGCAAGGAGCCATTTGACCTCGATGTGAGACCGTTTCCTCATCCGATTGCCCCGCTGGCACCGTTTCGCTTCCGGAGCATTGTGCTGTCAGGTTCAGAGGTCGCTCTGATTATGCATTGGTTTTCCCGCAGCCTCATGTGACTGCGAGAGGCAATTTGAGTGTTTCAGATGTCGACAGGCAGTGGTGGCTGTAATCCAGGAAGTTAACAACAGAATGTGCGGAGGCCCTTTCAATCCACCCAAAAAATAAACCTGTAATTGTCTCAGCTGATGGGCGGGTGTGCGAAATTCCAGGCTGACTCACTCACTAAACATTCGAGAAGCTACCAGTGTGTGTGTGTGTGTGTGCAGAGAGGGGAGTAGGAGGGGGCTGGACCTACATGGAACTGGATAGTGCCCAATTCCCCAAGTTAAGATTTGTGCTGCTGGATCGAGGGACAAATGGGATTAAATTTTAAAGGAGGCGGTTCTGTTTTTTTCTTTTCTTCCTGCTTCGTGACTCTCCTGCTCGCTAACTCTGTCGATGAAGCAAGCAGTTTCCTTGGCTAAGGGCCCAGTTGCCATTGGTAATAGTGCTTTACAAAGCGGAAGTTTAGCAAGATGTAGCTCGTTCATTAATACCAGCGCTGAGGCAGCAAGGGGACAAGAACAAATGTATCTTGTGGCCTGCATTGCTGTTGGCCTGCAGATTTAAAACTTGTTGGTATTGGGAGGCAGGAACTCCCGATTTGAGAGGGAATGGGCGTTTGAGGTGGGGGGTGGGTGACGGTGACGTAGCAGATGTGTAAGCAGCTTGTCAATGTCAACCAATGATTGCCAGAGAGGGGTACGTGGGTTCAAAATTAGCGCGGACTGAGGAAAGAGAGACTGGAGTTAGAATGGCTGGAATTAACGCCAAATTGGCGTTCCCAAGGGCGGATGCCATGGCACTGCTGGTGAACTGGTTTAACCAGTGATGTGTTAGGCAGGTTGGTTCGATGTGGACTGTACTCGATGCAGGGAAGCTAGAAACAGACGTCTAACACTGGAGAAGATCCAACACTGTTTTATTCAACGATAGAACTGACAAACATATTCAGCTGTGGGTCAACACTATACTGAACTGACTGGAGACCTTGTATTAGCCTGACCAGACTTACTAGCTACCGCATGGTGTTTGCACTGGCTAGCTCCTGGACTCTGACTGTCTCAGTGGCTGGGTCCAGAGAGAGCGGGAAACCTAGTGCCCTCTGGCTTTATAGTGGTAGTGTCCTGTCTGGTGATTGGCTGCACTGTGTTGTGTGCTTTCTGGTCATCCTGTGTGTCAATCACTGCCTGTCTGCACCTCATTATATACATGAGTGGATATTATGACAACCAGTAGTTGGGTAAACACCTGGTTAAGAATGAGCTTCAATCATAAGTTCACGATAACATGTGATTTCCCTGTGCTGCTTTGACTGCCTGCCCCAACGTGACACATTCAAAAACTACAAATATATATAGACAAGTAACGGGGCGGCACAGTGGTTAGCACTGCTGCCACACAGCGTCAGGGAGCCGGGTTCAATTCCGGTCTTGGGTGACTGTGTGGAGTTTGCATGTTCTCCCCATATCTAGGTTTCCTCCCACAGTCCAAAGATGTGCAGGTTAGGTGGATTGGCCTTGCTAAATTGCCCATTAGTGTCCAGGGGTCTACGGGTTAGGTTACAGGAGTGGGCCTAGGGAGGGTGCTTTGTCAGAGGATTGGTACAGACTCGATGGGCTGAATGGCCTCCTTCTACACTGTAGAAATTCTGTGACCTTGAGCTCAGTGGTGAGCTTCGAGTTTTCGAACACGGATGCTCCAGTTTATGTTCGCAGTAACGGTGTGCACTAGGGAGGGCTGAGGGCGAGACAGTGGCCTAGTGGTAATGTCCCGGGTCTGGCAATCCAAAGGCCCAGATTGTCGGGCCACGGGTTCAAATCCCACTGTGGCAGTTATTGGAAATCTAATTAATTTAAAAGATCTAGAATTGAACACAATAGTCTGAGTAATGGTGACCGTGACAACTTTCGTTGCTTCGCTAATGTCCTTTAGGGAAGGAAATCTGCCGTCCTTACCTGGCCTACATGTGACTCCAGGCCCACAACGATATGGTTGACTCTTAACTGCTTTCAAGGGTGATTAGGGATGGGCAATAAATGCTGGCCTTGCTAACGGTACCCATGTCCCATGAGCAAGGAAACATTTGATGTTGGCACCGTGGAAATGCCCTCCCTGAGCTATATTTATTCATCGTTGTAAGATTGGGGAGAATTTTCAGATCTTTCATCCTCCGATGGGCTGAATCACCTATTCCCATTTCCTACTCGTGTTATCTTTTCATTTCGCTAAATAGATCAATAATGCATTGGCTATGAAGTCAATGAGCAGTGACAGCTGCAGGCCATTGATGTTTAATGACTTTAAACTGATGTTATCAGTATTTAAAAATAGAGCAATTGAGAGAGTCACAAGCTGCCTCTCAGAGATTGAAGGGTCCACTGCCTGCAGAAGAGGTTCAGGATTTTCCTGAAACTAAATCTGCTTCCTGTTGCTTTTATTATGAATATGAGGCTGTACAGTGACCAAAAAACTCTCCTGTCCTCTAAATTGCTTCAAACGTCAAAGGCTGAAAGACGAGCATTGGAAGCATTTTTAGAATGTAAAGCATGACACAAAAGTTCTAAACTCCACTGTGTGCTTCCTGGGAAGAGATGCAATATCTTCCCAATCCCCTCCCCTTAATACAGTCAGCAAGGGTGGGATTCTCTGAAAATGGGGCTACGTCCCCACGCCTGCGGGAAAACCGGCGCCAACCACTCCGGCGTCAACGACCCCCCCCCCCGCCCAGGGTCAGACCCCCCCCCCCCCGGCGCCTCTCCGAGGTCTGCCCTCGCACACTTACCTGCCAGGTCCTGCCGTGTTGTGAGTTGAGTGATTCACGCCGGCGGGACTGGCCAAAAATGGACGGCCGCTCGGCCCACCGGGGCCCGGAGAATCGCCGGGGGGGCCCGCTGTCAACGGCCCCCGACCGGCTTGGCGGGAATTCCGCCACTCCCTGTAAAACGGCGCCGGAGAACAGGGCAGACAGCGACGGGGTGGGATTCGCGCCTACCCCCGGAAATATTGTCCAATACGCCGGGGATAACGCCCCTGCTCTTCTTCAAAATAATGGCGGTGGCACGGGAGCACAGTGGTTAGCAGTGTCGCTTCACAGCCCCAGGGACCCGGGTTCGATTCGCAGCTTGGGTCACTGTCTGTGCGGAGTCTGCACGTTCTCCCCCCGTGTCTGCGTGGGTTTCCTCCGGGTGCTCCGGTTTCCTCCCACAAGTCCCGAAAGACGTGCTTGTTGGGTGAATTGGACATTCTGAACAGGCGCCGGAGTGTGGAGACTAGGGGATTTTCACAGTAACTTCATTGCAGTGTTAATGTAAGCCTACTTGTGACAATAATAATGATTTATTATTATTATTATTAGTGCCATGGTTTCTTCTGCATCCACCAGAGCAGGCGGGTGGGGCCTTGGCTTGACATCTCATCCAAAAGACGATACGTGCTTCAGACAATGCAGCACCCCCTCAGTACTACACTGCCTTGACCTTTATGCTCAACTCCCTGGGGTGGGACTTGAACCCAAAACCCTTGTAACATGGAGGAGAGTCAACTGAGGCACAGCTGGCACTAAAGTCTGGTCAGTGGTGACCAAACTGGGTCAGAAGGTAACGTTTCAGACAGGGTAAGATTTATAATAATGGTATTGATTGTTCATGTTGGAATCTGGTTAGAAAGAAGTGCTTTGGTTTGCAAGAGTTATTACTAATTGGGGAAAGACTAGGGAATTATTCTTCAGTATATGAGAGCTGGTTTACACCGGTAAAGGGGAAGGAAAAGTGGAGTCCGTGCCTGTACTTGCCGTTTTTGTGAATAAGCCTGTGTTAAAGAAAAGAATGGTTTTGGATTCATTCTTACCCAATGTTGAAGAATAAATTTAACATTGATGTATCGAAAGATTTTGTTGTTTGCCTTCTGAGTAAATTCCCAGAATTCTTTTCCCGCTAGTCTGATTGGCAGGTTAGTGGGTGATCTATTTTTGAACCCTTGGCCACAGCTGGATCGTGGCCACTGTCACCGTAAACTATGGGATACCCGTCCACTGGCTGAATTTTCCCCT
Source organism: Scyliorhinus canicula (assembly GCF_902713615.1). Classification (NCBI taxonomy): domain Eukaryota; kingdom Metazoa; phylum Chordata; class Chondrichthyes; order Carcharhiniformes; family Scyliorhinidae; genus Scyliorhinus; species Scyliorhinus canicula. The sequence continues at coordinate 8,256,888 of NC_052170.1, forward strand.
TCTCTAACCTGTTGTGGATTGGGTGAAGAGTGGGGAAGGGAGCTGGGGCTCGGGAACCTGAACATTGGGCTTCCATCCTCGATCCCATTATTGCAGAGGGTCGGAACCGGTGCACCGTGAAGACCCCCACAACTGTGCCGCAAAATAAGGTTCAAAATGATTACACGTTGCAAATGTAAATGTACACCATGTAAATAAAATAAATCTAATCTTTGTTTTCAGCTCCGCGATCAGCATCTCCAAATCCCGCTGAACCTCGAGCCTCCCCGGCTGGGAATCGGCCGGACAGGCGTGGTTCGCAATTTTTAACATCGGTCATGTTCACGGGCCGAACCGATGTCGAACTGCACACGCGTGGCCCTTTCCCCGCCGGCGCAGGCGTGGTTCAGGTTACCAACATGAAACATTCCGAACCGAGCATGTGCGGCCCTTTCCTGGCTGACGCATGCACAGGAGATCCCAGCTTCTTTTGGGAATTGGAGATGCCGACCACGGAGTTGAAGACAAAGAACCCGTGCGCCTGCGGATAAAGCAAAAGCACGCAAAGGGCGCAAAAGCCTGGGAGACGGGGGGGAGGTTGGGGATAAAAAAACAGGAGAGAAGACGGGGAGAAGGGGAAAAAGAAACATTGTTCCCAGGAAGGGAAGAAGACCGAGGTAAGACACAGGAACCAATAAGGTTAAGAAAAGGAGAAACAGGCTCCAATATTGTATTTGATACGTGAACGGTGATGAGGTTTGCATTGTAAACTTCTTAAACTAATGAAAATTGTATTAAATGGTGGTGTGACATGTTTTTAGGAGGTTTTAGAGATAAAAGGCAGGAGGGCATTTTAGTTGGAGAAAATAGCAGGTGTGCCTCAAAACCTTTGACACTATAGAAGTGTGCCATGATGTAAGAAAGGTTGGGAGCCACTGCTGTATTGTGTGCTGATAGCTTCTCTTCCAAGTTAGTTCTGATCATCTGGACAGGTTATTCTTGCATTCCTCCCGCTGTTTTCCACTCACTCGTAGATCATAGAATCCCTACAGTGCAGAAGGAGGCCATTCGGCCCATCTAGTCTGCACCCATCCTCTGAAAGAGCACTCCGCCCACTTCCCCGCCCTGTCCCTACATCTCCTTTAACCTAACCTACACACCCCTGGACACTAAGGGGCAATTTAGCGTGTTCAATGCATCTAACCTGCACATCTTTGGGCTGTGGGAGGAAACCGGAGCACCCGGAGGAAACCCACGCAGACACGGGGAGAACGTCCAGGCTTCACACAGTCACCCAAGACTGGAATTGAACCCAGGTCCCTGGGGCGGTGAGGCAGCAGTGCTAACCACTATGCCATCATGTCACCCTCCGGCGTTGGTGAGCTGCACCTTTCCACTTGGTGACTTGCGCGCTCTCCTCCTGAGTCAGGAGGTTGTGGGTTCAAATCCCACACCAGAGCCTTAAGCACAAAAGCTGTACTGACCAGTACAGTGCTGAGGGGGTGCTGCACTGTGCAAATGAAGTATTTTGGATGAGACGGTTGACCGATCACCTGAGAGGATGTCAAAAATCTTGCGACGCTTTTTCAGGGAAGTTCAGGGTTGCTCTCCCCATGTGACATGATCAATGTTAATCTCTCAAACAGCATCGCTCAGGCAGGTTATCTCGAGTTGTTTGCGGGAGCTTGCTTTGCTCACATGAAGGTCACATTTCCTACATTAGGGGCAGCAGGGTAGCATGGTGGTTAGCATAAATGCTTCACAGCTCCCAGGTTCGATTCCCGGCTGGGTCACTGTCTGTGTGGAGTCTGCACGTCCTCCCCCTGTGTGCGTGGGTTTCCTCCGGGTGCTCCGGTTTCCTCCCACAGTCCAAAGATGTGCGGGTTAGGTGGATTGGCCATGCTAAATTGCCCGTAGTGTCCTAATGAAGTAAGGTTAAGGGGGATTGTTGGTTTACGGGTATAGGGTGGATACGTGGGTTTGAGTAGGGTGATCATGGCTCGGCACAACATTGAGGGCCGAAGGGCCTGTTCTGTGCTGTACTGTTCTATGTTCTATGTTCTATGTTCTGAATCCAATGGGAATCCAATGGGAAATCCTATTGGCAGTGGAGAGGCCTGAAGATCCTGCTGGTGGCCAATGGTTTTGGTACCTATTTAGTCCGGATTCATCTATTCCGTATCCACGCCACCCCCCCCCCCCCCCCCCCCAAATCTTTTTGTTTTTAACGTCCCGGTGACTTTTCTCCGGAGTCGCACGCAGCAGTGTCCTCTGGGAAATGGATCTTCAATTCCTCACGACTCCAGGCCTAATCCAGGAGGGTTGGTAACCCGATGACGGATGGCTATTAATGTATTTCATTGGCTGCAAAGCACCGTGGGACATTCTTGAGATCATGAAAGGAATGCAAGCCATTCTTAATTCCTTGTTCTGCTGTATTCCTGGTGCCAAACCGCCAGCTTCCGTTTCCTTGCAAACATGGTTGGTTGGAAGCCAGTTCCCTGGTATCAGGTTTAATGGTTTACTGCTTTTGGTGAATCACTTTCCTGTCTTCTCATTGAGCCACCGGCTGTTGTCACACTGGTGACTAAGCCACAGCTCAAAGGACTGATCGTAAGATCTCACACTTGCTGCATTAATAGAGCTATCATGTAAACTCTGATTGTTGTGTTAAGATGTTATTTAACCATTTAATGAGCACCAACTTTCTCCTCTGGTATGTACATTCACAAGAGAAGCTAATCCTTATGTTGTATGAAGTTTCCAAGCGTGAATGGCTTTAATGCTTTAAATATGATCTTGAGTGTTTTAACCAATGCTGCCTCACTGTTAAACTAACCCACCCTGGACAGGATTAGGACTGGATTTGTTCCTGAATGCTCCCCCTCCCCACTCCCCACTCCACACTCCGACTGTTGAATGTCCAACAGGTCTCTGGGTGCCCCACCCTTCCCAACTGAAAGACGATGCTCTTCGATATCCGATTGGATGATTGTGTCTGTCCATCAAATAGCCCTTGTCAGGCATTTTTGTAGTTAGTGAGGAAAAAGCAATATCAGAATCTTTTTAAAAAGAAACTTTTTTTCCCCAGTACACATCTCTGTATTTATTCTCCTGGATGTTCTCCCAGCACTCATTCTTGGAGATTCCTGGGGAGGATTGGCAGCCTCGAAGTGTCCATCTTCAGCAGCAGCGAGTTTTCAAGTTGAAAGATTGACTCACTAGGCCCCAATAAAAGCCCATCGACTTGGTGTGTCTGATCTGCCTCAACCCCTTCCCGTCCGCTAGGTTAGATTTGAAATTGGGGTTCAGGGACGTGTTTCTTACCTCGGGAAGGATCTGTTTTGAGTTGGAAGAAACCTAACAGCAAATTAATTGGGACGATATCAGTCAGGAAAGTAGGAACTGAAGACTTGGTAGGCTTTGGCAAGAGTAAAGTTTGATCAGGAGGTTCAATAATTTTCTGATTTGGGTAATAATCTTTATTATTGTCACAAGTAGGCTTACATTGACACTGCAATGAAGTTACTGTGAAAATCCCCTAGTCGCCACATTCCAGCACCTGTTCGGGTACACAGAGGGAGAATTAGAATGTCCAATTCACCTAACAAGCACGTCTTTCGGGACTTGTGGGAGGAAACCGGAGCACCCGGAGGAAACCTGCGCAGACACGGGGAGAACGTGCAGAGTCCGCACAGGCAGTGACCCAAGCCGGGAATCAAATCTGGGACCCTGGCGCTGTGAAACAACAGTGCTAACCACTGATGGTGTATCGACCGAGTGTCTGATGAATCTGAGCGATCTGGCCAGAACCAGTAATAGGTAAATCGATAAAATGTCTCCACGGGAACAGGCCTGAATGCCTTCCTCCTGTCCCTAATGTTTCTGGAATGTGGAACACGCTTTTCCAGACTCCACAGATGCCAAACCAGACGGAGTGTTCACAGGGTAGACCGATAAAATGTTTAGAAATGTAAAGATGTAACGGAAATTAAACACTGCCTCAGACGAAGTGGTGTTGTCACGTCAACTCTGACCTGTATTTCTTTCTCCAGGTTGTATGTTACAAACAAGAGTGTTAGTTTCTCGGGTAATCTCTTGAAGTGTTTTTAGAAACTGGTTCGGTTAAGGTGTGATACAGTGAAATGTTGCCGTAACAGTCATCGTGATGTTTTAGATTTTGTTTGGGTCTCCATCTGTGAGGCGACGTGGTTTAAATTGACGGACTATTTAATGATGGAGGTTCATCGTTAGCGTGATCGATCTTGATCTCTGAGTGGGCAGTTTGTCTCACTGGTCTCCAACCTCCCCCATGCCCACCTCCCTAGCGGTGACCTGTTGAAGCTCCCCGGTTACGTCGGTTGTGGTGGGGAGGGGGGGGGGTGACAAATGAGAAAGGATTGGCGATCAGATTAGCACTTCCTGCACCAGAGTGGCAGCACCTTTCATCATAGATTATCATAGAATTTACAGTGCCGAAGGAGGCCATTCGGCCCATCGAGTCTGCACCAGCTCTTGGAAAGAGCACCCTACCCAAAGTCATCACCTCAACCCAATCCCCATAACCCAGTAACCCCACCCAACACTAAGGGCAATTTTGGACACTAAGCGCAATTTATCACGGCCAATCCACCTAACCCGCACATCTTTGGACTGCGGGAGGAAACCGGAGCACCCGGAGGAAACCCACGCATACACGGGGAGGATGTGCAGACTCCGCACAGACAGTGACCCAAGCCGGAAATCGAACCTGAGACCCTGGAGCTGTGAAGCAATTGTGCTATCCACAATGCTACCGTGGTGCACGAAGATTCATCAGAGCCTTCTTCATGGGAGTCTGTGCAGGAAAACTGGCTTGTGTTGCTGATTTTGGTGGAAATTGCTAATACTTGAAACTGATGCGCTGCTCACCTCGGGCATGTTACAGGATTTGCTGCCCCAGCTCTGAAATGGAGTCAAACCGGTTTTGTCACCAGGCAATGCTTTGAATTAGGGAAATAACCTCATTTCTAAAAGATCAGCACAAGCAGCTTAAAAGACGCTCGCCCAAGACGGCCTTGAACACTGGAAGACCTCGGGAAAGGTCTGGAACCTGTTGCTCCTGTACCTCGCTGGGCTCGACAACAACATGTTTGCAGAAATTGGGTCGCAGCGGGGGGGGGGAAAAAACATTAAAAAAAAAATAAGTGAGAAAAGTAGTTGTGAGTTTCTTGTGGGGTGAAAAAAGCGAAGCATTCTGCAGCACCGTGTTAATTCAAATTACTATTTTAATGAAAAGCATCACTGTGCACTGAAAAAAAAAAATCATGTTTGACTGTCATAGCTATAGGTTCAAGATAAAGCCTTTTCTTGTCGAACAGCTACTATGGCTACGGCCCCTGTTGTTTCTGTGTAGCTAAACTGAAAATTATTCTGAATGTGCTTGGAAACTTTATTTTTCTCTTTTTTTCATGAGTTGCGGGCGTCGCTGGCAAACTCCACACTCATTGCCCGTCCCTTATGACCCTTGAACTGAGTGACTTAAATGGAGCCGACAACATTGCTGTGGGTGTGGTGGCCCGTGTGGGACAGACCAGGGGGGAAAAAAAGTGCTCGATGGGCGGCACGTGGCACAGTGGTTAGCACGGAAGCCTCTCAGTGCCAGTGGCCCGGGCTCAATACTGACCTTGGGTGACGCTCTGTGTGGAGCGTGCCGATTCTCCCTGCGTTGGCGTGGTTTTCCTCCAGGGGCCGGAGCTTCCTCCCACTGTCTAAAAAGATGTGCAGGTTAGGTGAATTGGCCAATGCTAAATTGCCCCTTAGTGTCCAATGGTTGGGTGGGGTTGCTGGGACGGGGAAGGGGATTGGGCCTGGGTAGGGCCCTCTTTCGGAGGGCTGATGCAGAGTCGATAAGTCAAATGGCCTCCCTCTGCACTGTTGGGATCCTATGATTTTCTTTCCTTTTTAAAAAAAAATTTAGTGCCCAATAAATTTTTGAAATTAAGGCACAATTTAGCCTGACCAATCCACCTATCCTGCACATCTTTTGGGTTGTGGGGGCGAAACCCACGCAAACACGGGGAGAATGTGCCAACTCCACACGGACAGTGACCCAGAGCCGGGATCGAACCTGGGACCTCGGCGCCGTGAGGCTGCAGTGCTAACCCACTGCGCCCCCGTGCTGATTTCCTTTCCTGAAAGACATCAGTGAACCAGATGGGTTTTTGCAAGAATCACAAGCGGTTTCATAGTCGCCATTACTGGGTTTGCAATTCCAGGTTTTATTAATATAACTTAAATTTGACCAGCTCCTTTAGTGAGATTTGAACCCACATCTCCAGAGCATTAGCCTGGACCTCTCTGCTACTAACTGGTGACAATGGACAATTGGTACAACGCCACATGAATCAACAGCTGAAAAAATTGTCTTAATTCAGCACACCTTTAAAAAAATATATCTTTATTGGAATTTTGCAGTTTTACAAAAAGTGATCATCGTGCATTTACAAATGTATAATTTGTTGCCCTCCCTCCCTTGTTTAGGGATTCCCTTGACATCTTGGGTCTGTTTTACATTTTGCTTGGGTTTTACATGTTTGCTCGTGTCGGGTCACACAAAGATGTGCGGGTTAGGTGGATTGGCCATGCTAAATTGCCCGTAGTGTCCTAATAGTAAGGTTAAGGGGGGAGTTGTTGGGTTACGGGTATAGGGTGGATACGTGGGTTTGAGTAGGGTGATCATTGCTCGGCACAACATCGAGGGCCGAAGGGCCAGTTCTGTGCTGTACTGTTCTATGTTCTATGACCCTGTAATTGGTAATTCAACTCATCTTAATTTAAAGTTTGCAATAAAGATGGTTCCACTCAAAACGTAAAGAAAACAAAAATAAAAGCACTATAATTTTGAGTCCGATATATTTGAATTTGTTTTCTATTGATACACGAATAAAATGTATTGACACATATTGAGTTTATTATATGTGCACATTATGCATTCCACCAGAATGCATGACAGTTTGCCAAATATTTGGTTTTAAAATGCCGAATCTTCTGTCTTGTCACTCGCAATGATTTTGTTTCTTCAGGCAAATTGTTTTTAGAAAGGATCGTGGGTTTAAAAAAAAAAACAGTGCTGATCCCTGGATTAGGCGTTGATAGTTATGTTTGGTGCACTGGGGGCAGCACGGTGGCACAGTGGTTAGCATTGCTGCCTACGGTGCTGAGGACCTGGGTTCGAATCCTGGCCCTGGGTCACTGTCCGTGTGGGAGTTTGCACATTCTCCCCGTGTCTGCGTGGGTTTCACCCCCACAACCCAAAGCTGTGCAGGGTAGGTAGATTGGCCACGCTAAATTGCCCCTTAATTGGAAAAAATAATTAGGTACTCTAAATTTTTTTTTAAATGTTTGGTGCACCGAGCATGGCCCATGACATGCTCCTGCCTCATTTAAATGTTCCCTCTGTTTAACAAATGGAATTGCATGCCTGTGGGAAAAGGGGGCCCAATTGGATGAATGGTCAATGTGTCACTCATCCTGGGACCAGTGCAGACAAATCTCTCCACGCTCGCTGCTCTGCTTTTTACATTATTAGAGTCGATATGGAAAATCACCAATCTCTGCCCCCTCGCTGTCAGATGAGACGATGGTAATTACGGAAGTAAAGGGGCATCTGTAAGTTTGCAGCTTGCATTTACATAGTTTGTGGGAGTTTGCGTTTTGAAAATTAATTTCCAGGATGCGGACGTCACTGGCTGGGCAGCCTCCCCGGACAGGCGCCGGAATGTGGCGACTAGGGGCTTTTCACAGTAACTTCATTGAAGCCTACTCGTGACAATAAGCGATTTTCATTTCATTTGTTGCCCGTCCCCAATGGCCCTCGAGAAGCCGGTGGGGTGCTACCTCGCTAAACCGCCGCAATCCCTGAGGTGTAGGTACACCCACTGTGCTGTTAGGGAGGGAGTTCCCGGAGTTTCACCCAGCGACAATGAAGGAACGGCTGATCTATTTACAAGCCAGATTGTGATGGACTTAAACTTCCAGGTGGTGGGGTTCCCCGGTACCTGCTGCCCTTGTCCTTCTAGATGGCAGCCGTCGTGGCTTTGGAAGGTGCTACCTGAGGAGCCTTGGTGAGTTCTTGCAGGGCATCTTTTTTGTAGAAGGAGTGGCAATCGAGCGGGTTTCTTTGTCCAAGGTGGTGTCGAGCTTCTTGAGTGTGGTTAAAGCTGCAGACATCCAGGCAAGTGGAGAATATTGCATTGCATTCCTGACTTTTTTTCTATTCGTTCTAGGGATGTGGGCGTCGCTGACTGGGTCAGCATTTGTTGCCCATCCCTAATTCAACGGAGTAGTTTGCCCGGCCATTTCAGTGAGGGGCTGTTAAAAGTCAACCGCATCGCTGTGTGGGTCTGGAGTCACATGTAGGCCGGACCGGGTAAGGATGACAGATATCCTTCCCTGAAGGACATTAGTGAGGCTGCTGGGTTTTTTGTGACAGTCGACAATGGTTTCATGGTCATCGTTAGACTTTTAATTCCAGATATTCATTGGATTCAATATCCACCATCTGCCGTGGTGTCTTGTAGATTCTGGATGATCCCTCGGGAGTCAGAAGGTGATTACTCACCGCAGGTTTCTGAGCCTCTGACCTGCTCTTGTATTTATATAGTTAGTCCAGTTCTGTTTCTGGCCAGCGGTAACCCCTAGGATGTTGATAGTGGGGAATTCAGCAATGGGTGATGCATTTGAATATCAAGCGGCGACGGTTAGAGTTGGCCGTTCCAGCTTTTCATTCCAACAGCGACTATATAAACTGAAAATTGAAATCTCTGCAAAGCGCTTAGGCCCACCCTAGAAAAAATTCAATAAAAGAAAAAGTGAAAATGCTCGCTGAAGATCGGGGCAATTTCAATAGAATGGAGAACCCTCGACTCGGCAGATAAAACAGCTCTACTTCTGGCGCTGAACTTGCGCACACCTCCGTTTCAGAGAAACAGCTGTCCGCTCTCCAGATCTCCCCCCCCCCCCCCCCCCCCCCCTCCCGCCGCAATGTTGATCGGTGGCTGGGACAATTTGAAAACCACACTGGAGTACTGGGCAATTCATCGGGGACCCAGCGGCCGAGTTAAGCTAAACCTTCGATTGGCTGGTTAGCTTTGGTGGGTCCAGATAAGCGTGATAGAGTCTCGCACGATGGGCATCGAGAGACTGCAGCGTTGCAGAGTGGAAATGCAGTCACGCTGTTGGTATTTGTGATGTTTCCACAATGCCACACCCACTCGCCATGTTTTGCTGGGTTCCAAACAACAAAGAGTGTTCGCACCAAGCAACCGTTCCACCAAGGTAGCCCTATTCCAGGAATACAGCGGGTCAGGGCACTTCAACCTGCTGAAGCCATGTATCTCCCTTTATAGTAATGGGAGAGGGCTCTCCTGCAGTCACGTGTGCTGACTAGTGACCTGTTGAAGCACTCCGATGTGTTCCGTGGACTTGGGTTGATGTGCTTGCTGAGTGCTATGGAACTACGAGTCTCGTCTGCTGTTCGCATTCTTGTAATCCATCATGCCCCCACATTTCCCATCTCTTCCCGTACCAGCCTCCCCGAACAGGCGCCGGAATGTGGCGACTAGGGACTTTTCACAGTAACTTCATTTGAAGCCTACTTGTGACAATAAGCGATTTTCATTCCATTTGTGGGCCAGTGGCGCAATGGATAACGCACCTGACTACGGATCAAGAGAGTCCAGGTTCAACGCCTGGCTGACTCGTGGTAAACTTTTGGTTCAACTTAATAGCTGGGGCTGTTTAGCACAGGGCTAATTCGCTGGCTTTGGCAGGCCAGCTGCACGGTTCAATTCCCGTACCAGCCTCCCCGACAAGGCGCTGGAATGTGGCGACTAGGGGCTTTTCACAGTAACTTCATTGAAGCCTACTCGTGACAATAAGCGATTTTCATTTAATTTAATTTCTTTAGTCACCTCCATCCATACAACCCTTTAAACTCTCTGCGCTCCTCCAATTCTGGCACCCAGTATCCTTGATTTTTATCGATCCATCTGGGGCACTAAGCTCTGGAATTCTCTCCCAAGACCACTCGGCCCCTCTACGTCCTTCTCTCCCTCAAAACCCAATTTTATTGATCACCTCTTCGGATATCTCCTTGTGCAGCTCGGATTCTCATTTTTACTTGATAATGCTCCCTTTTTAAAGGTGCTGTGTGAATACAAGGTGTTGTTGTCAAGTTCTGCTGACCACAGTCTTCACTCTTTTCACTCTCAATCTATGCATTTCAGCGGTCCAGTTGCTCCATGAGTCAGCTCTCTTTTCTTTTTCAATGCATTTTTGAAGCAAATTTGGATACATTGATGTTCCCTGTCAGACGGCTCATTGAGGTGACCTCGCACAGGGCGGGCACTTTAGTGCGTCAGCCCCTCGTCGAATCCTATAGCAACTGAGCAATTTTCAATTGACCTAATGTTACTGTGCTATTTCCTGCGTCTAGGCAGTTACAGTTGCTAGGGTATCGGGAGATGCTTGGCAGCAGCCTTCTGTCTTCACTTTCCTGTTGTCGTCATTCCAGGTGCAAGAGGCATCTTTCAATCCTTGATTGTCGGTGAAGAATGAGCTTAAAAAATGATCTTAAAATAGTTAACCTTGAGTGTGGACTTTTTGTGGTTCTGATCTGTTAATTTGGGCCGCAGGGTAGTTAGCACTGCTGCCTCACAGCACCCGGGTTTGATTCCGACCTTGGGTGACTTGTGACTTTCTCCCCGTGTCTGTGTGAGTTTCCTCCGGGTGCTCCGGTTTCTTCCCACTGTCCAAAGATGTGCGTGTGAGGTGGCTTGACCGTGTTAAATGGTCCCTTAGTGTCCAACGGTTAGGTGGGATTACGGGGATAGGGCAGGGTCGTGGACCGAGGTATGCTGCTCTTCCGGAGGGCTGCTGCAGACGCGATGGGCCAAATGGCCTCCTGCACTGTAGGGATTCTATGATTATCTGTTTCTCCAGAGATGATGCCTGACCTACTCAGCATGTCCTGTGTCTGCAGCAGGGAGCTCCTTCGCTAGAGTGCTGGCTCCCAAAGAGATTGTGGGTAATACTAACCTTTTGAGAAACATTGTGAGCCAAGCTGTGACTGGCAGGTTATCCAATCTAAGGCATTGTTCCAAATTGCATTTATAATGCACATGGATGGAGGGGTGTCTGGTGACCGTAGAGATAGATAGAGATAGAGAAATACAGCACAGAACAGGCCCTTCGGCCCACGATGTTGGGCCGAACTTTTGTCCTAGGTTAATCATAGAATTTTGGACAATTTATCATGGCCAATCCACCCAACCTGCACATCTTTGGACTGTGGGAGGAAACCGGAGTACCCGGAGGAAACCCACGCAGACACTGGGAGAATGTGCAGACTCCACACAGACAGTGACCCAAGTCGAAATCGAACTTGGGACCCTGGAGCTGTGAAGCAATTGTGCTATCCACAATGCTACCGTGCTGCCCTTAAGAAGTTAACCTACACTCCATTATTCTACCCTAATCCATGTACCTATCCAATAGCCACTTGAAGGTCCCTAACGTTTCCGACTCAACTACTTCCACAGGCAGTGCATTCCATGCCCCCACTACTCTCTGGGTAAAGAACCTACCTCTAAAGGTCTCTAAAGATAAAGATGCATTTCCAAAGCAAAGAGTTTGAAATACCCCATGTTAGGATGGTGTGTGACTTGATGGCGTGTGACTTGATGGCGTGTGACTTGATGGCGTGTGACTTGATGGCGTGTGACTTGATGGCGTGTGACTTGATGGCGTGTGACTTGATGGCGTGTGACTTGATGGCGTGTGACTTGATGGCGTGTGACTTGATGGTGTGTGACTTGATGGTGTATGACTTGACGGTGTATGACTTGACGGTGATGACATTCCTGTGCGCCTGATGCCCGTGTCCTTTCAGGTGGTGATGGGCATTGGTTTGGGTAGCTGTGGCCAAGTTGGGTTTGCATGAGCTCGGGGAAAGGACTTTGTGAGATCTCACAAGGGTAGATCTTTTTTTATTTATTTATTTATAATTTAGAGTACTCAATTCTTTTTTTTTTCAATTACGGGGCAATTTAGTGTGGCCAATCCACCTACCCTTCACATCTTTGGGTTGTGGCGAGGACGGCATGTGGCGCAGTGGTTAGCACTGGGACTACGGTGCCGAAGACCCGGGTTCGAATCCCAGCCCTGGGTCACTGTCCGTGTGGAGTTTGCACATTCTCCCCGCGCCTGCGTGAGTTTCACCCCCACAACTTAAAGATGTGCAGGTTAGGTGGATTGGCCACACTAAATCACCCCTTAATTGGAAAATAAATAATTGGGTACTCTAAATTTTTTTTTTTAAATTCTAATTTTTGGGTTGTGGGGGTGAAACGCACGCAGACGTGAGGAGAATGTGCAAACTCCACACGGACAGTGACCCAGGGCCGGAATCGAACACGGGTCCTCGGTGCCGTGAAGCAGCAGCGCTAACCGCCATGTGCTTGTCCTACCCAAGACCTGAGTCAACATGCATGGCTGTTGCCTGCACCATTATGGTGAATCAACGTCTGTCAAGCCTGTCGGCAGCACAATCTTAGCCTGGGGCTTGGAAAGACCCAGTTGTTTCCTCTATAACTGGGTCTCCACGCCAACCTTGGGTCTCACCAATTAGCAGGTGTTCCTGGTATGAAAGCAGAATCCTGTTGTGGAATGATCGACAATAACTGCAGCATGATGCAGGAAGTAAGTGCAGCACGCCGTTTGAAAAGGAGCCAAACTGTAGTTCGTCTAATTGCCTCAGCAATAGATTGACTATTTCTGTTGTGATGGATTGAAGCAGGAGCTGGAGTCTTGACGCACTGAGAGCCTGTGGTGGTGTTCCCAGATCTCTGACTGGTCTTGTCCTTCTAGATGGTAGTGGTCGAGGGTTTGGAAGGAGCTGCTAAGGAGCCTTGGTGAGTTGCTGCAGTGCATCTCGTCGATGGTACACACGGCTTTGTGAGTGGTGGGGGGAGTGAATGTTGGTGGAATCGAGAGCAATCAAGCGGGCTGTTTTGTCCTGGCTGTGTCGAGGAGTGTAGTTGGAGCTGCACTCAGCCAGGAAAGTGGGAAATATTCCATCACTTTCCTGACTCATGCCTTGTAGATGGTGGACAGCCTTTGGGGAGATAGGAGGTGAGTTACTCGCTGCAGGATTCTGAGCCTTTGACCTGCTCTTGTAGCCACTGTATTTATATATCAAATCCAGTTCTGTTTCTGGTCAATGGTAACCCCCAGGATATTGATAGTGGGCGAATTCAGCGATGGGTATGTCAAGGGGCGATGGTCATTGCCTGGCATTTGTGTGGTGGAATATTACTTTCCTTTTTATAAATTTTAGTGTACCCAATTCTTTTCTTTTTCCAATTAAGGGGCAATTTAGCGTGGCCAATCCACCTACCCTGCGCATCTTTTTGGGTTCTGGGGTGAGACCCACACAGACACGGGGAGAATGTGCAAACTCCACATGGACAGTGGGCCGGGATCGAACCCGGGTCCTCGGCACCGTGAGACAGTAGTGCTAACCACTGTGCCACCATCATATCGTCATTACTTTCCACTTGTCAGCCCAACTTTGGATGTTGTCCAGGTCTCGCTGCAGTTGGAGATGGACTTACTTCAGTATCTGAGGAGTCACGAATGGTGTTGAACATATTGGAGAATCAGTACATTGGCCTGGGAAAGCAGGAGTTAAGAAAATGTTGAATGCTATTTCAGAAAAAGCTGTGTCGGACCGATCAGAAGCAATTTGGAAGAATTGCCGAGCATCCAGACTAACTGAATGTACAAAGTCGGAGAGCTGAGGGGGTGGGCGAAGGGGTAGCACATAAAGACTGTACTGTTAATATGTTGGGTAAAGACTTGAGGGTGGGAGAAATGTTGTACTAATGAAATGAAATAAAAATCGCTTATTGTCACAAGTAGGCGTCAATGAAGTTACTGTGAAAAGCCCCTAGTCGCCACATTCCGGCACCTGTTCGGGGAGGCTGGTACGGGAATTGAACCGTGCTGCTGGCCTGCCTTGGTCTGCTTTAAAAGCCAGCGATTTAGCCCAGTGTGCTAAACCAGCCCCATAAGTGTTAGACCCAACTAAGCCCCAACTAAGTGTTAGACATAGCAAGGGTTAGTGGGGAACTAGAGAAACAATACTGCCCACGTTATGATGTAGAGAACCACATGAGAGAGCCTGAAAGAAGTCAGCATGAAGGGTTATACTTTGGAGATATGCATGTAGTTGTGTGTTAGCAATAAGTAGGATGTTCAACCACACAAGCCTCCAGGCCTCTTAGTGAGGCACCAACATTAACCACATTGCTGAGAGTCTGGAGTGACATGTGGGCCAGATTGGATCAGGATGGCAGACTTCCTTCCCTAAGGATCAAATGGGTTTACAGGATGAAACAGTAACTTTGTGGTCGTCATTACTGAGACTTTAGGGCGCGATTCTCCAGAAAGATTTCGAAGTGTGGTAGTGAGTGGGAATTGCTGCATGCGAGGCCAGCAATGCTATTCGACGTTAATTGGTCCACTTAACGAGGCCTCATGGGTTTTGCGCTGCAAATGAAGGCTCACCAGCTGATTCGCCGACTCCCCTCGCTAACAAGGTCGAGCAGCACTTGCTCAGCCAACCCCAGCCAGCTCGCAATAATGGCGCCGAGGAGACCAGCTTCAAGATTCGGGGACGCTGACATGGGGAGGCTCCTGGACGCGGTGGAGGCCAGGAGTTCACGGAAATCCACCTGGGTTGTGTGAAGTGCTCATTTTAACTAGGATTGCCAATTCCCCGTTAACGATGGCCTTCAGCCGCACAGCCAGAGGCCTCGGCGATCGACGGGCGCTATGGGTGGTCGTTGGGGCAGGGACAAGGGTTTCCCCAAGAATGGGGTTGGGATCCAAGGGTTAGCATGGTGGTGCTGCGTGCGGCAGCCCCCTGGTGCCCCCCCCCCCCTCCCTCCCCCAGCGCCTTCCCCTGCTGAGGATCCCCCACCCCCCGACCGAGAACAGGGGCAGAAATCTCAACGCCCCCGAGCTCATTGCCTGTGAGCAAAGATGGCTGCTTACCTCCTCCGCTCCCCACAGAAGTCCCTCTGCCAGGTTCACGTTTTTTCAAAAGAGAGTTCAAACCGGTGCCAGCGTGAACACTTGCTAGCGACGCCGCTGAATGATGGGAGGCCGTTGGATATGGGGAGGCTCTCGTTCAATGTATGGAAACGGGGTATAAGTGGTGATAATTAGCTTCTCGCCTCGCTACGGCGAGATCGCGATTTCTGTCTACGGAGCGGACCGGTTGCATTGCAAACTGTTCGGCACTTGGGGCGGGTCTCGTTTCTGGCCTCTTCCCCCTATTCACTGTTGAGTGAGAGCGTAACGAGGCAGGAGAATTTCACCCTAACCTTCCTACTAAATTGAATTTCCCAGTTGCTGAGGTGGGATTTGAACTCTTGTCCCTGGGTCATTAGTCTGGGCTCTAGATTACAAATCCTGCAACATAGCTACCTTGTCACCGCACTTCCAATGTGCTTGCTTGCATTTAATGATCATCGCCACAGGTAGGGAATGAGGACTTGAAGAGCACCAAACGTGTCAAAGTGATGCTGTGGAGGTTTTCCCTGATTAAACCATTATGCTTCCCATTAGCTGTCAGTCTTGGCCAGAGATTCAGGGAACTTTGGTTACATCTAGGCTCACCTGTTTAAAATTTATAGCATATTTTCTGAGCGATTGTTTAAATATGGATAAAATTAAATAGAGGACATAGAACATACAGTGCAGAAGGCCATTCGGCCCATTGAGTCTGCACTGACCCACTTAAGCCCTCACTTCCACCCTATCCCCGTAACCCAATAACCCCTCCTAACCTTTTGGACACTAAGGGGCAATTTATCAAGGCCAATCCACCTAACAGGCACGTCTTTGGACTGCAGGAGGAAACCGGAGCACCCGGAGGAAACCCACGCAGACACGGGGAGAACGTGCAGACTCCGCACAGACAGTGACCCAGCGGGGAATCGAACCTGGGGCTCTGGCGCTGTGAAGCCACAGTGCTTTCCAGTTGTGCTACCATGCTGCAGCAGGGAAGGTTTAAAAGGTGTGTCCGCATAATCTGTTAAAAAGGGCGTAACTCATTGACAGCAGGGAAGGTTTAAAAGGTGTGTCTGCAGAATCTGTTAAAAGGGGCGTAACTCATTGACAGCAGGGAAGGTTTAAAAGGTGTGTCTGCAGAATCTGTTAAAAAGGGCATACCTCATTGATAGCAGGGAAGGTTTAAAAGGTGTGTCTGCAGAATCTGTTAAAAAGGGCATACCTCATTGATAGCAGGGAAGGTTTAAAAGGTGTGTCTGCAGAATCTGTTAAAAAGGGCATACCTCATTGATAGCAGGGAAGGTTTAAAAGATGTGTCCGCAGAATCTGTTAAAAGGGGCGTAACTCATTGAAGAGAACAACCTTGAAATTCAAGTAAGTAGTAACTTCATTGAAGCCTACTTGTGACAATAAGTGATGATCATTATCATTATTATTTGGCAGAAACATCTTTTCCGGCTTTGGGTGAGTTCTGGCTGGG
The DNA here is from genome assembly GCF_902713615.1 of Scyliorhinus canicula. Taxonomy (NCBI): domain Eukaryota; kingdom Metazoa; phylum Chordata; class Chondrichthyes; order Carcharhiniformes; family Scyliorhinidae; genus Scyliorhinus; species Scyliorhinus canicula. Next base: position 8,273,467 of record NC_052170.1, read on the forward strand.
AGACGAGATTTTCTCGATGGTTTCCCGGTAGTTTAGTGGATAAGTCCCTCAGTGGGAGGTGATTTAATGCCCAGTTGTGGAATCTTGGGGGGGGGGGGGGGGGGGGGGGGTGTCCTTGGAGGGTTCAGTCTCCAGTCCAGGCCGAATAGCCTAATCTCAGTTAGGACACTGTAACCGACTAATCCTGATAAAGGGACACTCCTCAAAATTGACCATTTTGACTAGGTGTGGCCACCTCTCCCAATATCTCTTTATGTGGTTTGCTGTCCTGTCTTGTTTGATTGCACTCCTGCCGGGGAACTTGGGACAACTTACAACAGTTAAAGGTGCTGTATAAACGCAAGTTATTGCGCCATTGACTGATGCCCCCTCCCCCGTTTAACTAGCTTACCCTTGATAACGCAGCTGAATGATTTGTGGTGGCGAATACACGATTGGACATTTGAGCGAGTGCAGCAGTGGTGGGCTCAGTTGATACCCCATTCTTTGCAGCCCAAAGAATGGCCTCTTTGACAGTCCCATGGAACTTTTACCTTGCTAATTGTGAGCAGGTTCGAAAGCAATGGAGACGAATGGTGTGGAGTGGGGAGGAAATGAGTGATATTTCCCCGACAGGCCCCCTCCGACAACTCCAAATCTGGTTCATTGGGGACTGTATTGGTGCCCCTTCATACCCTTGTCTGGACCTGGAAAAATTAATTGTTTTTTTTTTTGCTTGCTGAGTTTTCCAGCATTTTCTGATTATTTCAGATTGACGACATCGGCGGTAGTTTGTCAGATTTCTCCCCTTGTTTTATGGGAGGCTGCTGCGAAGCAGCCTCCTCCTGACCCCGGCCTTGTGAAGCACTGAGTTCCTTTGTTTCTGTTCTCCACAGGACACGGCAGGCCAGGAACGTTACCGCACCATCACTACAGCCTATTACAGGGGTGCCATGGGATTCCTGTTAATGTATGACATTGCCAACCATGACTCCTTCAACGCTGTGCATGATTGGTGAGTATACACAAATCCTGGGTCAAATTCACAAATGGTCATCCTGATCTTGACGTCTGCAAGAGGTTATTTTCACTTTCGTGACTTTCCATTGACCCTGGCTCCCGCCCGGCCTCCATCAATTCCTTCTCCTAAAATTGTTGACTCGTGCTGGGCCACGGGTTAGATGGGCGTTGTCGAGGATTGGGCCACCGATTAGGGTTTCCAACTCTCCTGGGATATATTCCCTGGAGGTTTCACCAGATGACTTGCTGCCTTCCATCACCGTGCTCCCTATACTTCTCTGGTCGCCCAACAAGCCTACCTCTGCAACATTCCGCCTTGCCATGCACCCCCCTCCCCCCAATGTTCTTTTCTTCTGGAATGGGCAGGTTCTATAGGTACTGACCTGTGCTCGGTTGCAGGCGCAAAGTGGCTCACGCCGGGGGTACACGAGGGCCTTGGCGTGCTGGTTGGCGAATAGGGTCAGAGGGCATTGACTCATGCTGCATATGTTTGCTAGTCAATCACCGAGTGCTATTGCCCACAATGCCTGTGTACAGATTGTTGCGCTAACAATTGCACACACAAACACGAAACGGTACAAAAGAGGCTTTATTACCGTGAGATGTTATTCCCTCAAGTGGAGCTGTAAAATGGCAGCTCAGGAGACCTCATGGATATTTATACTGCTCCCTGTGGGCGGAGCTAGCTGGCAGGGGCTTACCGACAAACTATGAAGGGGCTTACCGACAAACCTGTAATAGCAGGTACTATTGTACATCCCCTAATAGAGGCACACACACATATATATATATATATATATACAGTGGTATTACCACGCAGATAAACGTCCAAAGACAGTTTACAGATGGTGTGGCCGTTCTGTCATCCCCGTGTATTGGAATGTTGCACATTCACCTGATCTGTGGCTCCGACTCCCATTCTGAGGAGTTTGAAGTCACTGTGAATGTCAGCCGGGTTGAAAGGTCAGATGGAATGTTTGTGAGTGGTCAGTGTAACCTCTACACGTCCGAGTACAGATGTGGGCAGCCCAATTTTCACTGATTTCCTCCACCTTGCCCTCAAGACACCAAATCTGAAGCTGGCAACTGAAAGACTGACCCAGGTCAATGTAGTCTGCTTGGCGGCACCTCATCATCACCTTAAACACGCGCTCCCTCCACCATCGACGCACAGTGGCAGCCGTGTGCACCATCTACAAGATGCACTGCAGAAACTCACCAGACCTCCTTAGTCAGCACCTTCCAAACCCATGGCGTCTTCCATCTCGAAGGTGGAGGGTGGCAGATACATGAGAACACGGCCTCTGGAGATTTTCCCTCAAAGCCACTCATTGTCATTTCTGGTAACCTCATTGCCAGTCCTTCAGTGTCGCTGGGTCAAAATCCTGGAACTCCCTCCCACTGTTACAACACATGGACTGCAGCGGTTCAGGAATGCATTCCACCACCAGCTTCTCGAGGGCAATTAGGGGATGGGCAAGAAATATTGGCCTATCCAGAGATTCCCACATTCGGTAGGTGGCACGGTAGCACAGTGGGTGGCACTGTTGCTTCACAGCTCCAGGGTCCCAGGTACAATTCCCGGCTGGGTCACTGCACGTTCTCCATGTGTCTGCGTGGGTTTCCTCCGGGTGCTCTGGTTTCCTCCCACAGTCCAAAGATGTGCAGGTTAAATGGATTGGGCGTGCTAAATTGCCCCTTAGTGTCCAGAAAAGTTGGGTGGGGTTACTGGGTCACGGGGATAAGGTGTGGGCTCAAGTAGGGTGCTCTTTCCAAGGACAGGTGCAGACTCGATGGGCCCAATGGCCTCCTTCTGCACGGTAAATTCTATGACATGAATAAATAAAGAAGGAGCTTCAAATACCCATTGTCTACTAACTGAGGTTACTTTAATTGCCTGATGTAGACTGTGGATTAGTTGCACATGGGTTGCTCAGTAAGTGAGCTGTACTCTATATATAAAATTAGATTAATTTACTGTCTCTCCAGTGGCCCTCAAACACATTTAAGTATGCAAGTGCTTTTTCCCCTCACTGATTACAACAAAGAACTTTGTGTGGTTGCCTTTGTAACTTGGCAATAATATTAGCGCTGTGAGAGCAGAGGGCCTGAGGTACATGCTTATAAATCCTGCCAGTGCAAATTCCTTAGAATCAATTGGGTTCCTGCAGCGTAGAAGGAGGCCATTTGGCCCATCGAGTCTGCACCAATCCTCTGAAAGAGCATGCTACCTAACGTGCAAGTTGACGAGGCAACTAAGAAAAAGCCCACAGGGCGCATGGATTTGTAAATCGGTGCTCTGCCGACGAAAATGAGGAATTAACGCTAAACCTTTGGGGAGGTAGTGACAGAGTGGTATTGTCACTGGCCGAGTAATCCAGAGGCCCAGGGTACTGCTCTGGGGACCCGGGTTCGAATCCCAGAACCACAAATGGTAAATTCAATAAAAATCTGGAATCGCAAGTCTAATTGTCAATTGTTGTTTAAAGCTTATCTGGTTCACTAATATCCTTTAGGAAATCTGCTATCCTTAGCTGGTCTGGCCTACATGTGAGTCTAGATACACAGCACTGTGGCTAACTGCCAATCTTAACTGCCACTCAGTTCGACACCGTGGGCAACCAATGTTGACCTTGCCGCCCCCTCACATCAGATGGTGTATTTTCGGGCACCAAACTTTGGGAAATGTCAAGATCCTGGAGAGGGTAGAGAGGAGGATTACAAAGGGTTGGAGAAGCTGGGATTACCCCCTTTAGAGTAGCGGAGGTGAAGGAGCAACCCCCCCCCCCCCCCCCCCCCCCCCCGAGAGACATTCAAAGAATTGTGGGATCTTGAAAAAGCAAGTAGTTAGAAATTGTTTCCTCTGGAAAATGGGACAAGCACCAGAGCTGATTATGGAATGAAAATAATTGTGAAATAATTAGAATCGTAGAATCACCACAGGGCAGAAGGAGGCCAGTCGGCCCATTTGAGTCTGTACTGACCCTCTGAAGGCATCCAGGCCCACTCACCCACCCTCTCCCAGCAACCCTACCTAACCTTTTAGATACTAGGGGGCAATCCGCACATCTTTGGCTATGGGAGGAAACCCACCCGCAGACACGGGGAGAATGTGCAGACTTCACACGGACAGTCACCCGAAGAATTGAACCCGGGCCCCTGGTGCTGTGAGGCAGTAGCGCTGACCACTTGTGCTACCGTGCTGCACTTAACGGGGAAATGAGGAGAAATTCCTTCACACTGAGGAAGGGGTGAAACGGACTGAAAGCAGATTCCATAATCAGCTGCAGGTGAAGGGAAATCAATTGGAGATTTTTGGGAGAACAAACTTTGGGATGTGGGGCTAAATTGGACAGCTCTTTCAAGGAGCACCGTCATTGACGGGGCAGGCAATCCCCTCCTGTAAGGTTCTATGATTGAATCCGATCCTGTCTAACACGAACCCGGGGACGGCGCTATCACAGTCGCTTTAACAGCGGAGCTTTCGTTCCTGTTGGTGTCTTTTATCCCAACAGGGCTACACAGATCAAAACCTACTCCTGGGACAACGCTCAGGTGATCCTAGTCGGCAATAAATCTGACCTGGAAGATGACCGTGTGGTCCCCACAGAAGATGGAAGGCGGTTGGCTGACGAATTAGGTACACAAGAATACAGATTGTGTCATTTGCCACGTGCATGAGGCGAACAATAATCCTGTCGGCTAGAGTTGGCAGAGCGTCACTCTTTCCCACCCACAGTATGACATTGTCAGCTGTTGTTCTTTGAGTGCCGGGTGTGTTAGGAATGTAGTCAAACTCCAACCTGAGTGTGGAGCACTGGAACATAGTCATGATCTTTAATTGAGTTAACCTGAATTATACAAACCTTTAGTAACTTGGCGGTACAGAACATGAACATTGCTGGGAAGAGAGACATGCTGTCAAAGTTTTTCATCTTGTACTCATCAGGACAAGCACAGGAATTTTAAAATAATAATCTTTATTGTCACAAACAGGCTTACACTAATACTGGAATAAAGTTGTGCCACTGTGCTGCTCACTGCACCATTAAATCTTGGATGCTCCGGCGCTGAGGACCCGGGTTCGAATCCCGGCCCTGGGTCACTGTCCGTGTGGAGTTTGCACATTCTCCCCGTGTCTGCGTGGGTTTCGCCCCCACAACCCAAAGATGTGCAGGGTAGGTGAATTGGCCACGCTAAATTGTCCCTTAATTGGGAAAAATAATTGGGTACACTAAATTAAAAAAAAATTTTTTTTTAAAATCTTGGATGCTCCATCACCTCTGCGAATGAGCGCCAACTTGCCGAGCAACCAGTGCCCTTTTACCCCTGTAATATAAACTGTTGTGACCCGGTGATTGTCTAAAGCATAACTCTCATTCCCAGTATCAAACTATTGGGGTTGGGAGGGGGGGGGGGGGGGGGGGGGGAGATCGGATTTCATTGCCATTCTCTCATGTTCGCTTTAAGTCCTAAAAGTGAGATTATCATTTATTCCAACCATGTAGTAGTTTACCTATCTAAGGCCCATTGGGATTTTGTTATGATTGTTGGAGATTTCCTTGTGAGTGGATAATTTCAGACATGGGGTGGGATTCTCCGACCCCCCCCCCCCCCCCCCCCCCCCCCCATCCCCACCCACCACCGCTGGGTCGGCGAATCGCCGGGGGTCGGTGTGAATCTCGTCCCCGCCGTCCTCCGAATTCTCCGGCCCCCCCAAAAGTTGGTGAGGCGTGAATCGCGCCGCCTGCCTCGGAGAATGGCGGGGACCGGTGCGACTCAATGGGCCCCGGGGCTGCCCGAATTCTCCGGCCCGCGATGGGCTGAAGTCCTGTTGGTTTTTTGCCGGTTATTCCGGCGTGGATCAGACTAAGGGTCCCTTACCGGCGGGACCTGGCAGCGTGGGCAGGCTCCGGGGTCATGGGGCGATCTGGCCCCGGGACGTGCCCCCACGGTGGCCTGGCCCGCGATCGGGGCCCACCGATCTGCCGGCGGGCCTGTCTGTTGGGGCACTCTTTTCCTACATGTCGGCCGTGTCAGCCACCGCAATGGCCGACGTGTAAGTGAACCCTACCCCCCCCTCCCCCCCACGCATGCACGGACTCTAGCCAGCTGGCGGAGTCCCTTTGGCCCCGGCTGGCATGGCGCCAAAGGCCTTCCACGCCTGCCGGCGGGGCGCAAACCACTCCAGCGCCAGCCTAGCCCCTGAAGGTGCGGAGGATTCCGCACCTTTGGGGCGGGCCGACGCCAGAGTGGTTCACGCCACTCCGTCCCGCCGGGACCCCCCCGCCCTGCCGGGTACGGGAGAATCCCGCCCATTGTGTTTAGACTTGGTTAAGCAGATCAGGGAATGTGAGTGGGATACAAATTGTGTAATCAATGGGAGGAGCCAGGTCTGTAGCAGGCCGGTCAGCTTTCAGTCTGCTCGGAGCTTTCAGCTGAGCAGCAGCTTTTGTTAAGGGCTGTCAGGTTAAGCAGTAGTCTGACCTAGACGGTAGGATCTGCAGGTGGCTCCTGTAATGGAGTTCGATCTGTATCTTCAAGCAGTCTTTCCAAGAAATCTATGTTCAAGTGTACAGCAAGTGTTTGCGAACTTTATTTACAAGTTGTTTTTCACCTGTGATGGGCTTTGCTTAATTGGACATGGAGAAGGCATACGTTAAGAGCAAAAAAGGAGGGCGGCATGGTGGCACAGTGGTTAGCATTGCTGCCTACGGCGCTGAGGACCCGGGTTCGAATCCTGGCCCTGGGTCACTGTCTGTGAGGAGTTTGCACATTCTCCCCGTGTCTGCGTGGGTTTCACCCCCACAACCCAAAGATGTGCAGGGTAGGTGGATTGGCCACGCTAAATTGCCCCTTAATTGGAAAAAATGAATTGGATATTCTAAATTTATTTAAAAAAAGAGCAAAAAAGGTTTCCTTTTATTTTAAGAATTGTTTAACTTTTGATTGAAGAGCTATTTTCTGTGATGTTACTGTGTTTAATCCTGTGTTGAGTTAGTTTTAATATGAAAGATGCCTATTGGTCAGTGGAATCAATCCTGGGGTGAAGAATCCATTCCACACAGTTTTATAAATAAAAGCAAAGTGTTTGGGATTCTTGTCCGGTATCCTAACAAATGTTGGTTTCTTGTCCAGGATCTGAATTAGTGCCTTTGCATCCAAAGGAGTTTTTCAGAACTTGACACCCGGCCATCTGAGGAGATAATGAGGACAGGTGACCAAAGACTTGAATCAGGGTTCAGGAGAATGAGAGAGGGCGAGATGGGTTTGGGAGAAGGAATTCCAGATTTTGGGACTCGGCAGCTGAGGGCACGGCCATTTATTATCAGTTGATTGGTTAAAGGATTTTTGTTCTTTAAAAATTTTTTTTAGCGTGGCCAATCCACCTACCCTGCACATCTTTGGGTTGTGGGGCTGAGACCCACGCAACCACGGGGAGAATGTTTAAACTCCACACGGACAGTGACCCGGTGCCGGGATCGAACCGGGTGTTCGGCGCCGTGAGGCAGCAGTGCTAACCACTTCGCCACCGTGCCGCCCTGATTGGTTAAAGAATTGAAGATGCACTGGAGGCTGAAATTGGAGAAGGACAGAGGTCTCGGAGGGTTGTTGGGCTGGGGAAAGTTCCAGACCTGGAGATAGATTTGAAAATGAAGACATGTTAATTCCAGGCTGGGCCAGGCAGTGTGAGGGTGACCCTGAAGATCCAGGTACAGACACTTGGATAAGCTCGAGTTTAAAGGTTCTGCAATGGGATGTTACCCAGACCAGCATTAGCACGTTTTTTTCACAATTAGAGGGACATCCAGTTAAGTTGCTGAGGGTGAAATAAGGCTTTATAAATTGGTGCTCACTACTGTATTCCTCTTGTTGTCCTATTCTGCAGGCTTTGAGTTTTTTGAAGCGAGTGCAAAAGAAAATATTAACGTGAAACAGGTTTTGGAACGCCTAGTCGATATCATCTGCGTGAAGATGTCGGAGAGCCTTGATGCGGACCCCACGCTCATCGGCAACAACAAGAAGTCCTCCCTTGCCGAAAACCCTCCGGCACAGCAGAACAGCTGTCCATGCTAGGAGCCCTGGCGTCTGCCGTCTTACTGTTCTTCTATCGCCAACCACAGAGGGAGGATCCGCTAAGAATGGATTTGGGGAAGGGAGTGAAATTAGGCTTCACAAATGTATTTGAGATTTGGGATTGTCAAAGTATATCATTTTTTTTTCTTTAAATTAAGAACTTGGCCAAACATTTCTATGGATGGTAGAGGAGCACTTGCCCATCCAGCTGAGGTATTGCTTTCAACACTCACTCATCCAGGACTTAAGGCAGCTGTCGTTGACACTTGGAAATGGAAATTGCTGAATAAAATGGCGCACGTCGGCACTGGCCATTGCTGGCTGGGGCCCCTTTGCCTGCCATAGTTGGGAGGGAGGTTTCCAAATTGGGGAAACTGGGAATTTGAGTCTCTTACGTAGGACTAAAGAATAATTTAAAAAGAAGTGGCCCCAAGTTTGGATTTTCTTTTCCGTTTGGAAGTAAGATGGAGACTTACTTAAGTCTCCATCTTAAAAGATTAACCGCTGAGCGTGTCAGGATAGCGATGACAGCACCACGTCTTTCTTAGCGTCGTTACAGGTTATTGGTAATCAGTGGCTCAATTGTGTGGATAGATGTTGCTGAATGAAACCATCCATTTTCTTCATTACTACCGCATAACCCAAGGAGGAAACCTATAACTGCATCTTCTGCCATTACTACAGCCCTGGCATTGATGCCGTGATTAATGTGAAATGTTCACGGCCCATTTTGGAATGGTATTTGTATGTGCATGTTGCCAGTTCTCTGCCCTATCTGTATAAATGAATTGTTTTCCGAATTGGTGATTGTTTTGCTCGTGTCTGTGCAGTGTGGTTTTGACTTCCATTCGGGCAGGGAGTGAAGCCACATTAGATGGACTGTCCGTGAATGTGCTTCATTTCCCTGCCTCCTAGCCGCTCGCTACTATCTGACCGAACCTGTTCTTTGGCTTTTCCTGGTGTTCCTTCATGCGTGTCTTGTGTTGAACGTTACCCCAGCAGGCGTAGTGACTGATCAGAGGCACAATATGTCACTTGTAATTATAAAACCAGCAAAAGAAGCACCTCCCTTTTGAGTGAATTACATTTACGTTGAATTTACAGGAGAGGCCATTTGGCCCATCTGGTCTGCTCCTCGTGAACCTCCTATCTTGCTCTCTAAGTAATCCTTCTAATTCTTTCTCCTTCAATTGCTTATCTACCCTTACCAGCCATCTCCAGTGCCTCCTATATCTGTTCTCTGATATGGAGACCAGAACTGTGCACAGTACTCCCGAGTGTGGTCTAGCCAAGGTTTGAGACAAGTGTGATATAGTATTTCAAAACATTTTCAAAGAATTTTAAATTAAATAAACCAAAGAAGGTTTCTAAATGAAATGAAGTGGGCCTAGTAGATGGTAGTGAGAGTGTTTGTAATCCACCCAGGAAGGTCTGCAATTGCCAAGTCGGCTTCATGCATTCCATGACTCCTCCATGGAAATGTTTTTCCAGTTCTTGGCCAGGCTGCGAGAGTATTTCTATCAGAAAGACTAATAGTCCTAAGAGATTTGATTCCACTGGCTCTGGGGATATCTGTTGTCAAAGTCTCTGTTGTCTTGATTCCTTCAGACTGGGAGGTTGTCGGTGAAGTTCCTCACCCTTGTTCAAGGCTTGGGGAAGAGATGGGATCACGGTTTGAGTTCCGATTTGCTGATGGTGACATTGTCGCATCGGGAGACTCGGAAGTAAGTGGGGAAAATTGATACACCGGTCAACCAAAATCCAGACTGGCTCAAAGCCTGGAATGGGGGAAAATTATTTTTATTTGCTCTTTTTTTCAAAGGAGTTGGTTTTAAAGGTGCTTGTTTGTTTGTTTGTTTTACCCTAGCAGGATGTCTCTTTGCTTGGCCCTGGGGTGGACTTTGAACCCAGTAGCAGCAGACATCAGTAATGATGCAGTGGTTAGCACTGCTGCCTCGCGGCGTCAGGGACCCGGGTTCATTTACGGCCTTGGGTGACTGTGTGGAATTTGTATGTTCTCCCCGTGTCTGCATGGGTTTCCTCCGGGTGCTCCGGTTTCCCCCCCACAGTCCAAAGATGTGCAGGTTAGATGGATTGGCCATGCTAAATCGCCTCTTAGTGTTGAGGCGTGTGCAGGTTAGATTATGGGGTTATGGGGCTTGGATGGGGTGAACGGGGGAGTGCACATGGGTAGAGTGCTCTTTCGAAGGGTCGGTGCAGAGTAGATGGGCTGAATAGCCTCCCTCTGCACTGTAGGGATTCTAAGATTCTACGATCTCCATTGTGGGTACCTATTAGCAGTAGAAACTCAGTCCAGGAGAGTTGTCTTCTGATTTACCAGTGGTATTTTCACAGGTCTAACTGCCAGTATTACAATATACAACTGTCTTATTTTTCTTTGGAAGTAGACATCTCTGGCTAGGCCGCTATTTATTACCCAATCCCTTGTTGCGCTTGAGAAGGAGATGGTCAGCCATCTTCTTGAAATGCTGCAGTCCACGTGGAGTAGGTACACCCAGCGTGCTGTTAGGGAGGGAATTTGACCCAGCGACAGTGAAGGAATGGCCGATGTAGTTCCAAGTCAGGATGGTGAGTGTGGCTTGGAGGGGGGCTTGCAGACGATGGTGTTCCCATGCGCCTGCTGCCCTTATCCTTCTAGAAGGTTTGGAAGGTGCTGTTGAAGAAACCTTGGTGCGGCTGCAGCCTAAGAGGCTGATCAGCACTAAAAGTCCAGCATTTATGTGGCGTCTTTCATTGGAACTGGAGGACGCCATTGAGCCTGTTCGGCTGACCTGAAACCTAACTCCACTCTCTGGGTAAAGCCATTTCTCCTGATCGATCCTCAATGGATTTATTAATAACTATCTGGTATTATAACCCCTACATTTGGTATAGTTTCTGTACCTTTCACATTCACTGACCCAGGCACCTTTTGAAGGGTGATACAATTGGGGAATTAAGTGGAATTAATGAATTAATTAAGTGGGATAACCAAATGTCAAATGAGATTCAATGAAGTCCAGGTGCCGGGTACTAAAGAAATAAATTCTTCTTGCCACAAAGAGTTTTCGGCCCAAATTTCTATTGCCGCTGAAGCCTGGAGTGAGGAATGTTCTAGAATGAACAATCCCGTTGCCTTGCTGTGCTGGTTTCATGCCTGGTTTTGCAACCAAAGACCATGTCTGTCTCCTGCACGACATAAACATTGTGAGGTGATGGCGAACGTTTCTTCAAGTATTGATTTTTTAAAAAAAAAAATTAAAATTCTGGTCCTGAATTCAGCTGTTGGCCATCCTGACGTCAGAACCAAATGTGTTTGAGGGAAGTGACCTTTTGGATTCTCCAAATGATGGCTACTGAGGTGAGGCCAGCAGTGGACACCCCTTCACGGCCACCTCCATGTTATTGTCCTTCAGGTGTTTCAAGCACTGCATAGCAATAGTGTTGTAAGTGCCTGAAATTGGGTGATGGCTTCACCAGGGAAGAGTTGGGGCTCTTGATTGACGCTGTTCTTCCAACGAGAACCTAGCTGGGGAACAAATTGATCTACTGGCTGCTGCGATGTTGTCCCAGGTGTTGAAGACATCGGTGCAGTCCATTGGATGACGTAGGACCTCGGACGAAACCGGGTTGGTGCAATGGGGCCTGTGACAAAATCAGGGTGAGAGATTTACACAACATTGCAAGGATCGTTTGGGGGGTGGCGAACAGCTGATTCACATTTGCGTTTCCTTATCTGGCAGAGGAGATCTTAGTAAAAGCAGAAATTGGCTGTAAAAACAAACTTGTATAGTGAGAAGAACCAGGTTTTCTTTGCACGGACCTGTGCTATACGTATAAGAGCTATAAATTATTTCCGTGTTGCCGACAAATGATAATTTTGGAATTTTTTGTGCCAGTTTTGGGTGGAGGAGGGGAAGGAAGGCGACAAATGGAAGACTTTTCCATCTTGTCTTGTATGTGCACTTTTTGTTGAGCCCATAGAAGTAACCATCTTGTTTGTATTGAACATTTTCTGTGTGTTTAATGTTGGAAAAAAAAATTAAGTCGAAAAATAAAGATTAATATTCAAATTGCAAGAATTCAGTTTGCATCTCTGTTGCTCAAACGCCACCCCATTTGTGCAATAAGAATGGGAGCGAGGAAGGGGGGAATAAATCGTCCTCGGGACAGCCCCAAAGTGCTCAACGGCTAGAAAATACTTTCGAGTGGCGTTGCCGTCGGAAATGCAGCGGCCAATTTGTGCACAGTAAGATCTCCCAAACAATGCGATAACGAGGAGAGCTATTGGTTTTCGTCATGCTGGATGAGGTAAGAAATATGCGACCGATCTAATGGCAAACTAGTCAGTCTGTCGGTGTCACCCCACTGGGGCTAGCTTTCCCATTCCCGTGTGCTTCACTATCGTCGTCCAATTCTTCACGTTTATCCAAGTTTCTCTGCGTGGGTCTCGCCCCTACACCCCAAAGATGTGCAGAGTAGGTGGATTGGCCACGCTACACTGCCCCTTAATTGGGGGAAAAAATAATTGGGTACTCTAAATTTCTAATTGAGGGAAAAGAAATGTTTGGGCAGCTCGGCAGCACAGAGGGTTAGCACGGCGGCCTCACGGCGCCAAGGTCCCAGGTTCGATCCCGGCTCTGGGTCACTGTTCATGCGGAGTTTGCACATTCTCCCCGTGTTTGCGTGGGTTTCGCCCCCCACAACCCAAAGATGCGCAGGGTAGGTAGGTTGGCCACGCTAAATTGCTCCTTAATTGGAAAAAATTAATTGGGTACTCTTAAATTTATCCAAGTCCCATTTATATGTCCTGATTGATTTGGCTTATCGACTGACGCATGGTAACGCATACAAATCTTTAGTGAAAAATGTACTTCCGACTTCCTTCATTTCGCTTGGGTTCCAATAAGAGACATGACTGGGAGATTCTCCCATTTCAGGCCAGGCCATGCACGCTTCCTCCAGACATGCTATCCTATATCAACATGATTTGCCCCACCACAACTTCATTCCTCACCTAGCCAAGGGTTGTTCTGGTTATCCAGTGTTCAACCCAATGTTGGGCCTCGCTCTAGTCTGTGACCAGTCTTTGTACCCCCTGAAAAAAAAAATGAGCTGTGTGTCATGATATCAGACACACATAATGATATACAGACAAGCAGCTAATGGACACAGAGAACAGAACATGACCAATAAGCAGGCAGGACACTCCAGGGTGGCATCCCACTATAAAAGACACAAGGCACTCACACTGCGTCTCTTTCCACTGATGAACATCTACAGAGTCAGTCAAGGGTGTTGTTACAATCTCACACCCCCACCACGTGGCTAAGAGCTGGTCTGGTTCAGTCAGACAGAGTAACCACACTTAAGTTAGCAGAGAGTTGAACTCTCAGAGAACTGTGCTAACTGTGCCATTACTTCAATAAACCTGATTGAACGAACTTCAAGGTGTGGAGTATCTTACTGATCTAAGCTGCATCCAGTAGCAGCCAGTGTTAGACCAGTGAACCTAACACGACACTGAATTTCTAAAGTGGTGCACTCGAACAGAAACAGGCTTTGTCTGGGGTCACTTGAAGAAACGCCCTGTTTGGTTGAGACTACAGGAGTCTGATGTCTGCAAAGCAGAACCTTGGTAAGGATCAATATTTTCAATGGGGGTGGTACAGGAAGAGAAGTTGACAGAGGGGTAGTAAGTGACTCAGTTTACTTTTTGAGATTAAATCAAAGAGTTTCCATTAGCTCTGATTGTGACGCTGTTCCTGCAATGAATCACTCTGTGATTCACTATCCCCCCAGGATGGGAACTTAAAGTGATGTGTCATGCGTTTATCAAGGCAGAATCAAGCTCAGTCCCATCAAGGAGACCAAAAAAATATTGCTCATTGCCACTCGGCTGTCCTTTCTGGCTAGGACTGGGAGGAGTCGTGGGTTTCCTCCGGGTGCTCCGGTTTCCTCCCACAGTCCAAAGATGTGCGGGTTAGGTGGATTGGCCATGCTAAATTGCCCGTAGTGTCCTAATAGTAAGGTTAAGGGGGGGGGGGGGGGGGGGGGGAGTTGTTGGGTTATGGGTATGGGGTGGATACGTGGGCTTGAGTAGGGTGATCATTGCTCGGCACAACATCGAGGGCCGAAGGGCCTATTCTGTGCTGTACTGTTCTATGTTCTATGTAGTAGTGCCATCTGGTTAAGTGACCAAAGGAATGGGTGCTTGAGAGGCACTGACAGAACTAGGAGGGGGGAAATGACTCGCGTTAGATGGGGTTACAGGAATAAAGGTGGGAAGAGGCTTTGGCTGAGCATAGCCACCAGCACAGAACAATTTGTTGAATGGCCTGTTGGGGTGGCACAGTGGTTAGCACTGTTGCCTCACCGCTCCAGGGTCCCAGGTTCGATTCCCAGCTCGGGTCGGTCTGTGCGGAGTCTGCACGTTCTCCCCGTGTCTGCACCGATTTCCTCCGGGTGCTCCGGTTTCCTCCCACAAGTCCCGAAAGACGTGGTTGTCAGGTGAATTCTGAATTCTACCTGGGTGTGCCCGAACAGATGCCTGGGTGCGGTGACGAGGGTCTTTTCACAGTAACTTCATTGCAGTGTTAATGTGAGCCTACCTGTGACACGAATAAAGATTATTATTACTAGGTATGAGTTATGGACACATTGGCCGGAAGTTTCTGGCTGTTCCCGTCGGTGGGATCCGCCCGTCCTGCCGACAGTGAACCCCCCACCGTGGAGGGTGGAGAGGGGGTCCATGACCTGGTTTGGAATTTGCGAATCTCTCAGTCACGTGTCTTATTGGGACACGAGTGAAATGAAGGAAGCTGGAAGCACAATTTCCATGAAGGTGTGTTATTCTATGGGATGCTTTACCATGTGTCACACAAAGTCAAATCAATCGGGACATATAGGGTGGGATTCTATGGACTCACCCACCCGGTGACTGGAACTTCCTGCCTGAGGACAACGGACCTTTACACGGGCCCCATCGAATCCCTGGCGAGCTTGCGGCATGCGCGGCTGAAGAATCCAACCCCTATATCACGGTGCAATAGGAGGCCATTCAGCCCATCAGGTCTGCACTACCCTCCCAAAGAGCACCCTACCTAAACCTCCATAAGTATGAACAATGGGACAAAGGTACAGTGAAAGCACATGGGAATGGGAACACTAACCCCAGTGGGTAGCCACCGACAGACTGGCTAGAACCTGTTGGCAGCGACCGGACCAGGAACTCCTGCCACCAGACAATTGCAGGCCACCTTCGCCATCACGAGATGTGGCAGGAAGCGCGGAGAATCCCACCCATCTGAGGGCTGGTTACTGTTTTCGAGTAGATCACTAATACAGAAAGGGGAAAATGTCGGATAAAGTTTCAACTCTCGCCTCCTGGAAAGAATGTGTGGAAATCATCTTTTAAAAAACAAGGACCTGCATTTATTTAGCCCCTTTCTAGGCCTCCAGGCTTTACTGCAAATGAAGAGGTGTGATTGAAATGAAAGGCGTCACAGTTCTAGAGGACCATAGGCTGTTTTCCCCTTTGAGAGAGAGAGGGCTGACTGGTGGTCTTTTAACCTGAGGGTCACCACACCTCAGGCAAAGGTCAAGGTTGAGAAGGCAGGAATTGAGCCCACGCTGTTGGCATTACTCCGTAGCACTAACCTGCTGTCCAGTCAACGGAGCTAACCAATCTCCTATGAAGAGGTGTCGTCACTGGTGTAAAGTCGGAAACAGAACAGCCAATTTGCGCCCAGCAAGCACCAACAAACAGCGATGCGATAACGATCAGAATATCTACTTCCATAATATTGATTGAAGGATAAATGTTTTTCAAAATTCCATCGTGGGATCTTTCACAGGAAAGAGCTCCGCGTACTGCCTCATCGGGACAGCTGTTCCTCTAACAGTATGAGGGTTGCCAACTGTATCCTTGGAGGTTATATCATTCGAGTTGGAACCCATCAGGAGTCAATGGGCGAGCTTCAAATAATTGGGAACAAGGTCCCCACAGCGAGTGTGTTTAGTCGCGTGTTTCCCGGAACTCGCAGGGCCGAGAAACAGCGCTGACTCCGAGTGACTCGCGTTGTATAGGGGGCCTCAATGGGGAATATACGGCCGAGGATGCACACAGCCCCGTTTTCCAAACTGAGGAGCTCCACTCGCTGGAACTCCCCGGTGTAGCGCGAGATCGGGACACCATTTTTAAATAGCGTCCCAACCTCCGAGTCCCCCAGCACAAATACACAACGGGAGGGTCCTCCCCACAACACCCCGACACAGGGCACCTCCAGCCCAATTGTGCATGCACAAAAAATTCCAGCTTGGCACCTTGGCAGTGCCAACCTGGCAATTCTCCTGTCCGTACCACCCTGACCAAAGGGCATAAAGCTGGGAGCTTCCAATCTCCTGGAAGACCCCCACATGCGCCACTCCATCTGGGACCCATGCTGAACAGTGCTGATCTGAGGCAAAGGGATTGAATCCCACACCCCAGCTACCTCGTGAATCTACACATTAAAGTCAGACTGTCTCGTTCCCGTACCAGCCTCCCCGAACCGTCGCCGGAATGTGGCGACTAGGGGCTTTTCACAGTAACTTCATTTGAAGCCAACTTGTGACAATAGGCGATTTTAATTTCATTTCCATTTTTAATTTCAAATGCAGATTTTCCCAAAATGGCCGGGATTTACATTGCCGCGTCTCACGAGAGCGCATTAGATCTCGCGAAGCGTTGCGAGCCGGGTAGATCCCGAGAGCGGTCAGCTGACATTCAGGTGCAGCGTGGCAATTGGATCGCGCCCATTACCTTTCGAAGGGGGCGGGGGGGGGGGGGGGGGGGGGGGGGGGGGGGGCGACGATCAAGATTCAAGAATCCAACGTCTGGAGATACAATAGAAGCAAAATGCTGCAGGTGCTGGAAACCTGAAAGAAAAACAGACGGTGCTGGAAATACGCAACAGGTCAGGTAGCAATTGGTGGTGAGCAAAGCAGGGTTAATGTTTCGAGTTGATCAGGATTCTTCCTTCAGAACTGGGAGATGGATCTTGGACTTTAGCACCATCTAGTGGTAAACTCAGGACCTGATCCTGCATTTCCTCGATCCTGCACAATGCTAGATCTCTTGCATTGGTGTACATAAATAAAATATTCTTGTACACCTCAATGAAAGGGAAAACCTGGAATATAGTCCTGCACAATTCTTAGTCATGGTCACACTTCCTCAACAAATGTCATCATTATTTTGTCATTGCGGAGGGCTGGTTTAGCTAGGGGCTGGTTTAGCTCACTCGGCTAAATCACTGGCTTTTAAAGCAGACCAAGGCAGGCCAGCAGCACGGTTCGATTCCAGTACCAGCCGTGCCGGAATGTGGCGACTAGGGGCTTTTCACAGTAACTTCATTGAAGCCTACTCGTGACAATAAGCGATTTTCATTCCATTTCATTTTCATATTGTCAATGAACGAATAATCCTGGGTTCCAATCCCACCACGGCAGATGGTGAAATTTTAATTCAATAAAAACCTGAAACGATTGTCGTTCAAAAACCCATCCGGTTCATGAATGTCCTTCAGGGAAAGAAATCTGCCATCCTTACCCGGTCTGGCCTACATGTGACTCCAATCAACAGCAATTCTTTGACTGGTAAATACCCCTCTGAAATAGCCTAGCAAGACACAGTTCAAGGGCAATTAGGGATGGGCAATACATGCTGGGCCCAGCCAGCGACGCCAACATCCAATGAATTAAAAAAACATATTTTAAGCAAATAAAACCAATTTTGTCAAACATTACATTTTTGGAGGTCAGCTGAATATCTGACATGCTAATTTTCGCACTGTCGTCAAGGAAAGATCCTGAGGAAAATATTTTTAATCAGATGATGTTGTCACACCTGGTCTTATGGAAAATTACGTCAAACCTTTTTGCATCTTTATTTCTCCTTCGTGCTGGCTTATTTTGCTTAAAATCTTTGGGTCAAGTTTTAAAAAGGACTGCTTTTAATGCAGGTGGCAGCACGGTGGCACAGTAGTTAGCATTGCTGCCTCATAGCGCCAGGGACTGGGGTTCAATTCTGACCTCGGGTGACTGTTTAGAGTTTGCACGTTCTCCGCCTTGTCTGCTTGGGTTTCCTCTGGAAGCTCCGGTTTCCTCCCACAGTCCCAGGATGGGCAGGTTAGCTGGATTGGCACACTAAATTGCCCCTTAGGGTGGGGATACAGGAACAGGGTGGGGGGTGGGCCTAGGTAGGGAGGTCTTTCGAAGGGCCGGTGCAGACTCGATGGGCCAAATGGTCTGCTTCTGCACTGTAGGGATTCTTTGATAGGTGTGTTGTCCAGGAGTCAAGAGTTAAGAGGAAACTCATCAGAAGTATATAAATCAAGATGGTACTTCTTTGGAGAATGGGCATCCTGGCAATTGACTGTGTTAACCAATCAACAAGATATAAAGAATGAATCTTTTTCACTTTCCTCCAAATACTTTCATCAGGATATAGACAGGCTTGCTGAGTGGGCAAAGATTTAGCAGATTGAGTAAAATGCGAGGTTGTCCAATTTGGCTGATAGCACAGAAATTCAGACTGTTACTTGAAGGGAGAAAGATTGCAGAAAGCTGCAATGCAGGCATTCTTGTACATTCTTCACAAAACAGTAACGCAAAAGTACAGCAAGTAATTAGGAAGGCAAATTGAATGTTAACCTTTGTAACAATAATTTTTATTATTGGCACAAGTAGGTTTACATTAACACAACAATGAAGTTACTGTGAAAAGCCCCTAGTCGCCACACTCCGGCGCCTGTTCGGGTACACTGAGGGAGAATTCGAAATGTCCAATTCACCTAACAAGCAGGTCATTCGGGACTTGTGGGGGGAAACCCACGCAGACGGGGGAAGAACGTGCAGACTCCGCACAGTGACCCAAGCCAGGAATCAAGCCCGGGTCCCTGGCGCTGTGAAGCAACAGTGCTAACCACTGTGCTACTATGCCACCCTTTGTTACAAGGGGAATGAAAGTAGGGAAGTTCTGCAACAGATGTGCAGAGCAGTGGTGAGATTGTATCTGAATCACTTTTGGTCTCCTTATTTATTTATGCTGGAAGCAGTTCAGAGAAATCTATTGAGCTGATTCATAGCTACAACGGAACATAAGGCTTGGGCACAGGGTTAGGCCATTTCGACCCTTGCAAGGCCATTTCGACCTTTGCAGCCTGCATCGCCAATTGATAAAATCATGGGATTTAAGGGTTGTCACATGAGAAAAGGCTGAGCAGGTTTGGGCCAAAACTCATCGGAGTTTAGGAAAATTAGAGGTGATATTATTGAAATAAATAAGATTCAGGGGAGTGGGAGGTGCTGAAATACTTGGCACGGTGGCACAGTGGTTATCACTGTTGCCTCACAGCTCACCCGGGTTCAATTCCAACCTTGGGTGACTGTCTGTGTGGAGTTTGCCCTTTCTCCCCGTGTCTGTGTGGGTTTGCTCCGGGTGCTCCGGTTTCCTCCCACAGTCCAAGAACTGCAGGTTGGGTGGATTGCAGCTGTCTCTGAGGATAATGAACTTCACTGCACATGAATGCAGCAAATGTTGCAATCGCTGAGACTGACAGTAGGGTGAGCAAGAGTCTGTTAACTAGGGTGAGTATGCATTGTGCAGCGGGAGCTGTATGGCTGTACCTGCCGTTCATTATCACCTGGATTCACTATCTTCAAAGCTTCGTTCTTCCTGTATTTGCAAAATTATTGCCTTTGTCACTCACTGGCTTTGAGAAAGGGACCAAGATCTCCATTCCGGTGCATGACTGTCCAGGTCCTGCTGCCAGCTTACCTTGAATGTTTCTTCATAGGCGACAGTGAGAGGAGCCAAAGGAAGGAGTGCGTCATGATATGCAAACATGCAACCAATGAACACTCAGAATAGGATACAACCAATGGGCAGTTAGGACACTCAGAGGTGGGTGGCATGACATAAACACTATAAAAGGGATGAGGCACTCACACCCTGCCTCTTTCCACAGACAGACATCTAGAGAGTTAGACAGGGTTGATCAGCAGCATCACACCCCAGCACGTGGCTTAGAGCAAGCTGGTACAGTTAGACTGAGTTACTACAGTTAGATTAGCAGAGTGTCGAACTCAATTGAGAACTGTGTTAGTAGTTCAATAAACACGTTGAACTCATTTCAGAGTCTGGAGCATCCTTTAGTTAAGACTACATCAAGTAGCAGCCTGTGTTATCCGAAGCAGCAGAACACAACAGAGTGGTTCTACTTTACCTGCACTGCCTCCTGCTGCTGTTCAGAGGATTTTCTTCCTCTTTTTAGGAAAATAGTCAAAGCCAGACCCGGAGACACGTTGGGGGAAATTCCTATCTGACTGTCCTCTGTTTCACTGTTTGTTGCAGAAATACTGGCCTTTTCCCTTATTTGGAATCATGGAAGGCTGACGGCACAGGAAGAGTCCATTTGGCCCATCATGTGTGTGCAGGTTGAAGAATGAGCCACCACCCAGCCGAATCCAGCATTTGGTCTGCAGGTTACGTCACTTGGGAGTGCACAGCCAGACGCTTTTTAAACGAGCTGAGGGCCTCTGACTTGACTACCCTGTCAAGACCAGTGTGCTCCAGACCCCCACAACCCTCTTGAGTGAAAAAGGTTTTCTTCATCTCTGCTCTCACCTTTCGACCAATCACTGTAAGTATAGTCACTGACCTCTCTGCCCTGCCCATCCACTCTATCCAGGCCCCATCTCAATTGCATCTCCCCTCAGCCTCGCCTGTTCCAAGAAGCCTCCCCGATCTTACCCCACACCTGCATTTCTCCAGTCAATAAAATTACCCTTGAATAAAAACAGTGATGGTGTTATTAACTGAGAAATAGAGAAACAAAAATTGTCTCTGCAACCGGGAAGAAGCCTCATCTCCCTGAGGAGCTGCTGAGGGGAGTATTTTGGAAGTTGGCATCAGATCTGTAATTAGACTGCACTTAAAATGTCTTGAATAAAATAACCACCACTGTGGTGCCAATGTGCTTTGCTAAAGAAGAGCGGAAGTGCTTTTGATCTCAGCTTTACTGAGTTTCTTGGGAGGAAGACCAACATCCCATGAGGTTTATTGGATCCCAATGCAATTCTGACACTGGAATTCATGGCGTGCAACCCTTTCTAGTGGAACAGGTGGACGCCCCATTCTCTCTGCCCAACCCCTGCATCATACAAGGAAATTTACCCCGCCGTCTGTAATAGAGGACCGTTTACCAAGGGTCAATTATTTCAGTTACTATTCCATTCGGCTGTTACTTCAGAACTAAGCTAGTGCTTGCACACACCTCGACACTGAGGTGAAGAGAATACACACTAATGGATGCCAGTTTGTGTAGATGTTCATAATGGGGAGCAGAAGAGTGACGTGAGTGCCGTTTTGACATCATGAATGGCTGAGGGTGTAGCTACCAATTCAAGTCCTGCCCAGGCAGATCTCTCTTCACAATGCTCAACTTTCAGCTGGCTGAAGGCTGAATTGCTTAGAAGGGGGATGGGAACCTAAATTGTAGTCCCAGTGTACAGGATGTTGAGAGTAGTGAGGTCAGGGATAGGGTTAAAAGTTCGAAAGAGGGCACCGGCAAGCAGGACGCTGGTTTGAAGTGTGTCTACTTCAACGCCAGGAGCATCCGGAATAAGGTGGGTGAGCTTGCAGCATGGGTTGGTACCTGGGATCTCGATGTTGTGGCGATTTCGGAGACATGGGTAGAGCAGGGACAGGAATGGTTGTTGCAGGTTCCAGGATTTAGATGTTTCTGTAAGAACAGAGAAGATGGTAAAAGAGGGGGGGGGTGTGTGGCATTGTTAATCAAGGAAAGTATTACGGCGGTAGAAAGGACGCTTGAGGACTCTAGTCTCCTGAGGTAGTATGGGCCGAGGTTAGGAACAGTAGAGGAGAGGTCACCCTGTTGGGAGTTGTCTATAGACCTCCGAATAGTTCCAGAGATGTAGAGGAAAGGATTGCAAAGATGATTCTCGACAGGAGCGAGAGTAACAGGGTAGTTGTTATGGGGGACTTTAACTTTCCAAATATTGACTGGAAATACTATAGTTCGAGTACTATAGATGGGTCAGTTTTTGTACAGTGTGTGCAGGAGGGTTTTCTGACACAGTATGTAGACAGGCCAACAAGGGGCGAGGCCACATTGGATTTGGTACTGGGTAATGAACCCGGCCAGGTGTTAGATTTAGATGTAGGTGAGCACTTTGGTGATAGTGATCACAACTCGGTTATGTTTACTTTAGCAATGGGCAGGGATAGGTATATACCGCAAGGCAAGAATTATAGCTGGGGGAAAGGCAATTATGATGCTATTCGGCAAGATTTAGGATGTATAGGATGGGGAAGGAAACTGCAGGGGATGGGTACAATCGAAATGTGGAGCTTTTTCAAGGAACAGCTACTGCGTGTCCTTGATAAGTATGTACCTGTCAGGCAGAGAGGAAGTTGTCGAGCAAGGGAACCGTGGTTTACTAAGGAAGTTGAAGCACTTGTCAAGAGGAAGAAGAAGGCTTATGTTAGGATGAGACATGAAGGCTCAGTTAGGGCACTTGAGAGTTACAAGTTAGCCAGGAAGGACCTAAAGGGAGAGTTAAGAAGAGCGAGGAGAGGACACGAAAAGTCATTGGCGGATAGGATCAAGGAAAACCCTAAGGCTTTCTATAGGTATATCAGGAACAAAAGAATGACTAGAGTAAGATTAGGGCCAATCAAGGATAGTAGTGGAAAGTTGTGTGTGGAATCAGAGGAGATAGGGGAAGCGTTAAATGGTAATTTTTCGTCAGTGTTTACACTGGAGAAAGACAATGTTGTCGAGGAGAACACTCAGGTTCAGTCGACCAGGCTAGATGGAATTGAGGTTCAAAAGGAGGAGGTGTTAGCAATTTTGGAAAATGTCAAAATAGATAAGTCACCTGGGCCAGATGGGATTTATCCTAGGATTCTCTGGGAAGCCAGGGAGGAGATTGCAGAGCCTTTGTCCTTGATCTTTATGTCGTCTTTGTCGACAGGAATAGTGCCGGAAGACTGGAGGATAGCAAATGTTGTCCCCTTGTTCAAGAAGGGGAGTAGAGACAACCCTGGTAATTATAGACCTGTGAGCCTTACTTCGGTTGTGGGTAAAATGTTGGAAAAGGTTATAAGAGATAGGGTTTATAATCACCTTGAAAAGAACAAGTTGATTAGCGATAGGCAACATGGTTTTGTGAAGGGTAGGTCATGCCTCACAAACCTTATTGAGTTTTTTGAGAAGGCGACCAAACAGGTGGATCAGGGTAAAGCTGTTGATGTGGTGTATATGGATTTCAGTAAGGCGTTTGATAAGGTTCCCCATGGTAGGCTATTGCAGAAAATAAGGAAGTATGGAATTGAAGGTGATTTAGCGGTTTGGATCAGTAATTGGCTAGCTGAAAGAAGACAGAGGGTGGTGGTTGATGGCAAATGTTCATCCTGGAGTTCAGTTACTAGTGGCGTACCGCAAGGATCTGTTTTGGGGCCACTGCTGTTTGTCATTTTTATAAATGACCTGGAAGAGGGTGTAGAAGGATGGGTTAGTAAATTTGCAGATGACACAAAGGTCGGTGGAGTTGTGGATAGTGCTGAAGGATGTTATAGGATACAGAGGGACATAGATAAGCTGCAGAGCTGGGCTGAGAGGTGGCAGATGGAGTTTAATGCGGAAAAGTGTGAGGTGGTTCACTTTGGAAGGAGTAACAGGAATGCAGAGTACTGGGCTAATGGCAAGATTCTTGGTAGTGTAGATGAACAGAGAGATCTCGGCATCCAGGTACATAAATCCCTGAAAGTTGCCACCCAGGTTAATAGGGCTGTTAAGAAGGCATATGGTGTGCTAGCCTTTATAAGCAGGGGGATTGAGTTTCGGAACCACAAGGTCATGCTGCAGCTGTACATAACTCTGGTGCGGCCGCACCTGGAGTACTGTGTGCAGTTCTGGTCACCACATTATAGGAAGGATGTGGAAGCTTTGGAAAGGGTTCAGAGGAGATTTACTAGGATGTTGCCTGGTATGGAGGGAAGGTCTTACGAGGAAAGGCTCAGGGAATTGAGGTTGTTTTCGTTAGAGAGGAGAAGGCTGAGAGGTGACTTAATAGAGACATATAAGATAGTCAGAGGGTTAGATAGGGTGGACAGTGAGAGTCTTTTTCCTCGGATGGTGATGACCAACACGAGGGGACATAGCTGTAAATTGAGGGGTGATAGATATAGGACAGATATCAGAGGCAGTTTCTTTACTCAGAGAGTAGTCGGGGTGTGGAACGCCCTGCCTGCAACAGTAGTAGACTCGCCAACTTTAAGGGCATTTAAGTGGTCACTGGATAGACATATGGATGAAAATGGAATAGTGTAGGTCAGATAGGCTTCAGATGGTTTCATAGGTCGGCGCAACATCGAGGGCCGAAGGGCCCGTACTGCGCTGTAGTGTTCTATGTTCTAAGATGCACACATGATAAATACTCTCTTCCAACAGTTAAAAATGGAAATGTTAAGCAAAGAAGAACATGCCTTGTCAACATTCAGACTACGAGCTCAAAGGTTAAAAAGTGTCCTCAGGCTCCCTGAGCACGTTATAAACCTGTTTAAATACCAAACACCATGTTTAAAAAAAAAAAAAATCTTTATTGTCACAAGTAGGCTTACATTAACACTGCAATGAAGTTACTGTGAAAAGACCCTAGTCGCCACATTCCGGCGGCTGTTCGGGTACATAGAGGGAGAATTCAGAATGTCCAAGTTACCCAACAGCACGTCTTTCGGGACTTGTGGGAGAAAACCTGAGCACCCAGAGGAAACCCACGCAGACACAGGGAGAACATGCAGACTCCGCACAGACAGTGACCCAAGCCGGGAATCAAACCTGGGATTTTTGCGCTGTGAAGCCACAGTGCTAACTACTGTGCTGCCATGCTGGCCAGTGATGTCCAATCAAAGCGGTGCAACACCGACCTACTTGCTTCACTTTGGAGTCAAGATATGCCCTGATTCTGGGCTTGCATTAAAAATAACACAAATAAGAGGGGATTGTGTATTATTCATTCACATGATGTCAACATTTATTGCCATTTTGATGATTGTTATTGTACTGGCATCCTGTCCTGTGGTAAGTAAAGAAAGCTCATGCAGAAGAAAAATGTATTTTTCTGCTTTTGCATCTAATCCTCTTACAGTGACCAAAGGTGTCATAACCACAGCTGCAGAAAGGCAGTCTTAACTGTAACAGGCGAGTATTCCCATTTTCTATCCCTTTGACCATGCATGAAAATTCTCAGCAGCTGCCACGAGACTGAGAATCATCTGTGATAAATGGCTAATGTAGTTTAACACTAAAGAATGTTACCTCTTTCAAGGAGGATCTTTTTGTGAAACCGTTTATGTATCCCAGCTATAAATAACCGAAGAAGGAAATCTGAATTGTTGATTTTTAAAAATATTTTCTCGTTTTCATAAATTCTGCGATGGATAGACAGACCACAATTTTGAAGATGATCTTATTTTTCACGGTTTAAAGTCTTGAATTATGATCGAAATACATTTCAAATCAAAAAAAGCTATTCCAATCACAGTCCCAGGCATTTTACCCTGCGAATTGTGACCGTGAACTCACATCTTTGTACGAACCTCCGAGTTAATAGCAATCTAAATTATTGAAGAAAAATAAAATGCATTGTGATTTAAGGCTGAAATCAAACAATTACATTTTATTATAAAATGCTTTCTGAATGAAATCAAAATTGGTGTTTTGCTAAAACGGTAGTATATTTATTTTTAAAATAAAGATAATAGATGGTAATTTCATCACAGACATATGATGGTAAAAACATTAGGCAAAAGTCGATGTGGTTTGCGACATCATTGGAATCTCTTGATCATATTACAGCATTATAACCCCTGACCATCCATAATCAAACAGTATTAAGTTAATGCCCCGGCCTTAACAATGTTCTCTCTCTGTCTGAAATATTCATATTCAAGGTTTGGCAGCAACAATCCAATACAACTTCTGCATAAACCTTAAATACATTCTGAATTAGAACAGATGAACTCACACAGGCAGACTGAGAGATATGTGGTTGGAAAAAAAAACACTCAAAACTAAGTGCACCATCCATCTGTAGCACTTTGTGCATCCTTACGCTCATTAGAAATATTACAGTTGTTCCAACTAAGTAATTAGGACTTTTTGCACTTAGATTGGCTGCCATCAGAGGTGACACCTAAGAATTATTTTTGTTTAGCTCACACTGCCCATGATTTAGAGGACAGCCTTCTGAATGAAAAGTGGGCTACTGCCTGAATAGTCACTGATATAGGTGATGATGAGTCCTAGCCAATGGTCATGACCGATGAGGAACATGTGGCAGGGCATAGCTACGTTTAAATGAAATAAATCTACTCTATCAAGCTGTGTCGTTTCCAACAAGGCAACTGCAGAAGAGCAATTTCTTCTAATCGTGCAGAATTGACACCACAAATTACTTCCTCAATGACATCATGAATCATGTACAAATGTCACAAAGACAAGTATTTATATATAAAAAAAGTAAAAGAATGGGCAGTAGAGATTGGGTTACAATGAAAACAGGTTGCATTAAGCAACGAGTCGGATGCTGGTGTGGATTAGCCTGATGCTTGAGGGGTTTCTGGTAGTATTGGAATCCTTTGAGGAGATTTTCTCGTAACTGTTCCTGTTCACCCATTTTATTTCCTATCCTTTATTTACATCCATATTTAACAGATCAAACAGAGCCGAACAGAAATCTCAGATCTCCGAGTCCAAATTATGCAATCCGGAATAGGTTGATGAATAAGATCAGTGAAATGGCCATAGCTATCACCTTGATAAAGAAAATAAAGAGGAGGCAATGTTAAGAATCTCAGTTTAAATGGCAATCACTGTCACAAGAAACAAATCTATTTTAGAACGAAAATAAAAATGATGGACCAGCAGTTTACTTCCAGAATATATTAGCATGTGAAATGAGAACTGTGGGTTATTGTGTTGGAAACAGCCTGGCTCACCAGCAGTGTCTGATTTCCACCCCCCCCCCCCCCCCCCCCCCCCCCCCAGATTCCCAGCTGTTTTCCATTTCAAACTCACCTGAACTGCTAAAGAAAAAATCTTTCATATTTAGGTGGCTTTATCCTGCTCATGCTCTGTGTCCATTTTTCCTTTCAGATTTCCCTTAAATCCAGTAAGCGGTGCAGACCCGATGGGCTGAAGGGCCTCCTTTTGCACTGTAGGGATTCTAAAGCTCTGGATGGGGCACCATAGATCTTGTTGTAAAATGTCATAAGGTATTTCACAGTTTCATGATTACCGGAGCATTCCATTATATCACTCCTACCTCAAACACACATTTCAGGAAGTGTTATCACGGGCAGTGGGATGGTTGGAAAGGCAGTGCCTGCGCCCATGAGGGAAAATGGTCGTGGCTTCTTGTGTCTATTATGCACAGACACTATGGGTCACATTTTGTCTATTTTTTCTGCAGTGTGTGGCTGCAGGCGGGAAAAACCAGCAGCTTCCTCTGTTGTACTGCAAGTAACATGGAAAAATGAATTCAAGGGGCAGTTCCACGACATCAAAATGGCGGGGTGGGCTCTGACTGAGTCCACTCCGCCAGCAACTTATATTTTAATAGATCGGGGAGCTGTTTTTAAAGGATACCCCGATACAAAAAAAATCCAAAATAGAACTCCCCCTAGCCGAACACCACGCACCCCCCCGTGAATGCCCCAACTTCCCAAATTCCCCCCCTCACAGAACTCTCCACCCACATCCCCACAGAACATCTACCCCATGCAACACTTCTTCACCCCACCATCCTACACCAACAGAACCCCCCACCCCCATGAAACATCTTCACCCCCTCCCATGTAATACCTTCTCCCCACAAAACTCCCCCCCCCCCACGCAACACACCACCCTCTACCCAGGGAACACCTCCCACTCTCTGGCACTGCCCCCCCCCCCCCCCCCCCTCCCCCAATGATTCTGGATACTATGAAAGTGCATCATGCAGCCTCTGCTTAGATATTGCCCTTTGCCTCATTTTCAGCCTGGCACTAAATTGTTGTTTGTGGGATGGTAGAATTGGCACTGGTTGCTTGTGACATGTACCTCCAAACTTCACACATTGCTGGCTACTCAAGAACCTTTGCCTTTTGTTCAGTGGGAATCATAGGGCCTAAGGCACTGCGGAGTACCCTGATCTTTTCTGGCACTACTTTTGAATGTTGTATTGCAACTCTCAGCCCCCCTCCCCTTCAGGGGAATCCAATCAGGTGCTGATGGGAGTACACAGGCAGTCCCGCCCAGCCATTTTACTCACAATCAGAGAAAAATCCAACCTATTATTAGATCGTACCTCTATTACAGCAATCCCAACAGCGACGCCACCAACAACAATGCTGTTCCTTTTGATCATTGAGGATACAGCATTAAAGCAGCCCTTAAAAGAAAATAATAAAATTGGTATCCTTGCTTTTTTTGAATGTGAAACCCCCTGGGTGGGATTCTCCGAAAATGGGGCTATCTCCCCACACCCGCCAGAAAACGGGCACAAATCACTCTAGACTTTCTTTGAAAAGTCCGGAGCGAATCTCCGGAATTCAGGGGGCTGGCAGGGCCCCAGCGTGCTCCCGGTAGCTCCTGCTGTGGATACAGGGCCCCGCATTTTCGGCCGCGGATCCGTGCATGCGCACGGCAGCCGGCTGTGGATCCGCGCATACGCGCAGCGGCCGTATTCGTGCCGAGCCCCGTGCAACATGGCGGAGCCCTACAGGGGCCCGACGCGGAAGAACATAGGCCCTCCCCGGAATGAGCACGTCCATCGATTGGTAGCCCCCAATCGCGGGCCTGGCCACTGTGGAGGCTCCCCCCCCGGAGTCAGATCCCCCCCGCACACCCACCAGGACGGCCCCCGCAGCCAAAACGCCGAGGTCCCGCCGGGTGGGACCATACGCGAACGATGCCGGCGAGACTCGGCGGGCAATCGGCCCGTCGATCACGGAGAATCGCCGCGTGGGCCACTTTCAACGGCCCCTGACCGGTGCCGCCTCGATCGCATGCGAGCGACTGCCGATGATTCTCCAGTGTACGGAGAATCACGTCCTGGAGTGGGAGCCTATTTTGGATAATACTCCGCCCCAGCGCCGAGCATGATTTCGGCAGAGTCGAGGAATCCCACCCCCTCTTTCTGGACATTTAAATCCATCAGCAATTCATAGAAAATCCCCTACCTTTGTATAGATAACTGTCGCCGAAATGTCAATACCATCACAGTCAGTAGAAGTAGGGTCCAGGCAACAGCTCTTAGGATAAAGCCGTCCTTTTCGTTTCTCATAGAATGAATCTATGAAATCTGTGTAATTATTTAACCCACAGCAATGAAACTGAAATGGCAAAAAAAAAGCTCTTTCAGAAAACTCCTCAACCACGTTATAAATATACCATCTAATCCAGTCAAAAACAAGAGGACGAATGCACATTTGTCACAAACCATTGTGCATATTGACTCGTGGACTTTTTGTTGTGACTGATGTTGTGACTTTGTGCTCCATTTATTTCTACCGTGTCCCTATGTTCCTAAGTGGTTAGCACTATGGCTTCACAGCTCCAGGGTCCCAGGTTCGATTCTCGGCTTGTGTCACTGTCTGTGCGGAGTCTGCACGTTCTCCCCGTGTCTGCGTGGGTTTCCTCCGGATGTTCCGGTTTCATCCCACAAGTCCTGAAAGTCGTGCTATTAGGTAATTTGGACATTCTGAATTCTCCCTCTGTGTAGCAGAGCAGACGCCGGAATGTGGCGACTTGGGGCTTTTCACAGTAACTTCATTGCAACAGTAAAGATTATCATTAATTGGACTGGGGGCTTGTTCAAGGCCATTTTTCTCCTAATCCTTATTTAAATATAAAAAGCATAGTGTTAAAACCAACAGACAATATTCAGCAGGTCTGGTGCCACCTGTGTTTCAGGTCGGTGACCTATAATTGGAACTACCTTTTTTTGATTCATTCACGGGATGTGGGCGTCCCTGGCTAGGCCAGCATTTATTGCCCATCCCTAATTGCCCTTGAGAAGGTGGCGATAAGCTGCTTTCTTGAACGGCTGCAGTCCATATGACTGCACACCACAGCGCTGTTGGGGAAGGGGGTTCCAGGATGTTGCCCCAGCGACAGTGAAGGAATGGCGATATGTTTCCAAGTCAAGGTGGTAAGTGACTTGGAGAGGAACCTCCAGGGGTTCCCAGGTATCTGCTGCCCTTGTCCTTCAAGATGGTAGTGGACGAGGGTTTGAAAGGTGCTGTCGAAGGAGCTTTGATGAGTTACTGCAGTGCATCTTGTGGATGTCGGTGGTGGAGGGAGGGAATGTTTGTGGCTGGGATGCTAAGCAGGCGGACTGCTTTGTTAATACTTGTTGAGTATGTCCAGCGTTTTCTGTTTATTTTCCAGATTTCCATCATCAGCAGTATTTTCCCTTTGTACTAGAGTTCACTGTTACATATGATTTCGAAATAATTACCTCAATGTTTACATTATGTGTTGAATCAGTTTAATTTTAATAATTAATGAGGATAGAATATTTGTGCTTCGCATGGCTGGTCATCAAGAAGTTTCCAAAAGTATAAATCTGGGCTGATGCAAAATAAAATTGTCTCTACAACATGCCTCTATCAAAACCTCTGAAAAATACTATCACCTATAACAATGAAATCCTTCCGTCATACAACGACCATCCCATTGACCTCTCAGGACGTTGTTTTCCAAGCTAGTTGTTTTTTTATACAAAAGCAAAATACTATTGACGCCAGTAACACTCAGCAGGTCAGGCAACATCAGTGGAGGGAGAAACAGAATTTCTATAGACTGTGACAATTACAGGGGAGTTTAAAAAAAACCTTTGAGAGAAGCTTCCAGTTTAACGACAAATCATTTTGTGTCTTAAAACTGTTCAAATCAATTTAAGTTACTAGAAGTAGATTGAAAGAGAACACCCTCATTTCTTCTGGCCTGGATTTGAAACAGAGTGTGCTTTTAGGTTTTCGAGCTAGATTTGTGTGTCCGGGGTCACACATGCAAGTATGGGCTCATGTTTCCTATTCATAAAATGCCCCAAATTTGCGTTAAGTGTAGTGAATCCTCGCAGTCAGGGAACTTTTATGCCAGTGCCATGTACCATCACATAATCTTCTGGACTTTGGTAAATGAAGAATAAACATTTTCAAATCATGGCTCAAACATTGACCATTCAGCAGGTTTGAAAAGGACGCCGTTCAGTGCAAGCATGATATTTGCAATTATAGAATTTAATACCCTTCTTGAAATGCCAAAACAACAAAGATGCTTTTCCTGCACCTACTCCCAACATAAAAACCAACCGGTGAAAATATAGTTTCTAATTTGACTTGGCTTCTTGCTACCCAGGAGCCTCTGATCTGCCTCACTATCCTGATGAGCAGGCCATCAAATATCAACCCACGAGGGGCAAGTTTGAGTTCCAGGGCTGTCCGTCAAACAGACTGAAACAAATTGTAACCCCGAGAAGCATAAATCTAACTCAAGCCTCCAACTCAAACATAGCTGCCAGTCAAATGTATTATTTAGAAAAAGTTCAGAGGATGCCAAATGCATTAAGAAGTTTGCTGGCCATCGAAATTCCACACAGGCATGCTCACAGCTCAAAGTGGATCAGCTAACAAAACAAACTAGTGATCGAACTCAAAGTCTTCACAGTCTGCAAATCTCAGCTGCTCATGGGATAAAATTGCTGATCCATTGGGGAGCCACAATGATCTATCCTAGCCATCCTTATTTTTTTCAACTAGCCTTCCCTTCAGTTATGTAGTGTTTAGTGAACTCCTGGCCTCTGGATTGGCAAACTGAGGTAGTTATTTGATTTTCTAAAATGACATCAGTACAGAATAATGCAAATGCATGGAACTTACAGTTGACATAACAGAATCCCAACCATAACTTGCAAAATTCCTGTCACCAAATCCAGTGTAGTTATTCTTTAACAAATTGAGCGCCTCTTCGTGAAATACAGTTGCAACCTAAGAAGATAAGAAGTACGACCATTCAGTGACTGTGCATCTTTCTGTGTGTTGCCCACACCCCTGCCACCCCCTCCCCCATCCTCCGCCATCCCTCTCACCCCAACCACCCATCTTGTGACTCACTTTCGGCCTTTGGGCATAGCTGACAAGACTGGCATTTATTGCCCATCCGTAGTTGCCCTGACAGAATTGAGTGGATGCTAGGCCACTTCAGAGGGCAGTTAATAGTCAACCTCATTAACGCGGGAGTCGGGTCAGATATACGCCAGACATGAAGGGGTGGCAGATTTCCAACCCCAAATGGACATTAGTAAATCTGTTGGGTTTTTAATGCCATTCTTAATTAATTCCCATTTTGTTGTTGTTTTATATTTCCATAATTTTTAAAAACTAAATTCAAATTCTCAAGTTGTGATGGTCGGATTGGACCATATCATTAATCCAGGTGCCTGGATGACTTGACTAATGAAGTAATGACTGTACTACTGAACGTGTAACCCCTTTCCCACTGAATTTCATGTAGTTGCCAACACGGGAGAAATATACTCCAGACTTTTAACACAGTTTAAGTAATACAGAGTAATTGTTGTGATATTCAGGGTACACAGTGTGAAAAGCATAAGTAAAAATAACCATAGTTTGTGTTTTACAACTACATGAACTTGTTCATGAACTGTAACTTACATTTCTATAGCACTCCTCTCAGGTACATGAAGACACAGCAAAACAACAGACAATGAATAGGTGAGTAAAAGGGAAAAGTGGAGAGGGATAGTTTAGTCATAACTTGTGGACAGTGGTGACAAGATAACAGGATGAAAGAGTTGAAGGTTTCGGTAGAGACTGACAGAGAGAGAGATGAACATAAGAACTAGGAGCAGGAGTAGGCCATCTGGCCCCTCGAGCCTGCTCCGCCATTCAATGAGATTGTGGCTGATCTTTTGTGGACCAGACACCATAACCCTTAATCCCTTTATTCTTCAAAAAACTATCTATCTTTACCTTAAAAACATTTAATGAAGGAGCCTCAACTGCTTCACTGGGCAAGGAATTCCATAGATTCACAACCCTTTGGGTGAAGCAGTTCCTCCTAAACTCAGTCCTAAATCTACTTCCCCTTATTTTGAGGCTATGTCCCCTAGTTCTGCTTTCACCTGCCAGTGGATACAACCTGCCCGCATCTATCCTATCTATTCCCTTCATAATTTTAAATGTTTCTATAAGATCCCCCCTCATCCTTCTAAATTCCAACAGTCCCAGTCTACTCAACCTCTCCTCGTAATCCAACCCTTTCAGCTCTGGGATTAACCTAGTGAATCTCCTCTGCACACCCTCCAGTGCCAGTATGTCCTTTCTCAAGTAAGGAGACCAAAACTGAACACAATACTCCAGGTGTGGCCTCACTAACACCTTATACAATTGCAACATAACCTCCCTAGTCTTAAACTCCATCCCTCTAGCAACAAAGGACAAAATTCCATTTGCCTTCTTAATCACCTGTTGCACATGTAAACCAACTTTCTGTGACTCATGCACTAGCACACCCAGGTCTCTCTGCACAGCAGCATGCTTTAATATTTTATCGTTTAAATAATAATCCTGTTTGCTGTTATTCCTACCAAATGGAAACAGATCATGTAATGGCTGCAGAAGAAAGCACAGTAGGCGCATTGAGTTTTTGTTGAAAAGTAAATCAAGGTTCTGCATCTCCTGATTCCGCAAAGAAAATAGCAGGTGGGGAAACTGAGATGTTACTCTGAGCCACAAATGATAGCTCTGGTTTCAGCAACATTAAGGTGGAAGAAGTATTAGGTCCTCAAAGCAGTGATGACAGGAGGATGCTGGAGAGCCTATAAACAGCTTTTCGGTGAGTAGAGTTGGCAGGAAGGTAAAGTTGTGTGTCAGTGGATACAAATGGGAGCTGACCAAGAGCTCCTGAATAATACTGCCACGGTGTAGTTGAGGAGATCGGGAACATAGCCATCAGTTGTACCCAAGGTTCCATGTGGGGCAGAAGAGAAACAAAGATAATTGAAGACAATACAATATCTGTGTTATGCAGAAGCAGAAAAACATATTGCAGAGGAAGAATGTTGGAAGAGGATGGAATGGTTCGTGGCATTGAGACCGGGGCAGTTGAAACAAAGCTTTTGTGACTTTTCCCATTGCAATGGCTTGGGATGAAATGAAAACCTGGTTGAATAGAACAAATTTAAGATCACATCTGCAAAGCAAAAATGTGTTCCAGGGCTTTGGAGAGAAAGTGAAGGCCGAGGATAACGAGTGGAAGGTAAATATTGCGAGTTGGGTGGAAGGCAAAAGGCAAAAATATTTGGCAATGCACTTGCAAGCACATTTCTTGTGAACTATCAGATCTGTCCACTGCCATATTTCCTGACTTCTGTATGCTTGACACAGTAAAGTCAAGGGAATGGTCATGAACATGGGTTGGGGAGTTTATACAGAGGGAGTGATTAAGGAAGAATGGGACAGCAGTGAGCTCAGGAGGAAGAACGTGGCGAAATAAGATGCAGGTTGAAATCACTGAAACAAAGAAGTTGTTCGATGCAGAGAATGAGGGAGGCTCACAGTACAGATACCCCGGTGAGAACATTTATGTGGGTGTTCGAGACCAAGGATTGTAAATGCAAGGAGAGGTGGAACAATAATGCTCAAAGTGCAGGAGTATACAAGAGATATTTGGCAACCATTTCTAAGACAGAGGAATATCTACAGTTTTAATACAAAAAGCATCCTCATTACCAGGAATAAGACCAAAGGAGTGATATTTACAATTGATTGAAAGACCAAAATGACAATTGCACAAGTTATTTCTCCAATGAAAAGCGTTGCCATGGCTAAGAAGAACTGCAAGTTAAAAAGACAAGTATTAATTTTATTATGTAATTTCACTACTCTTCAACTTTAAACAATTAAAAGAGTGTTTGACAAGTTATTGTTCTAACACTTTATACAGCAAAACTAGATTTTATAGTGCATTTCATACTGTTGAACAGGGAGAAAAAGAGGAATCTTTCAAAAATACTAAGGCAGTGAGTGCTGTGGAATTCTTTCAATCTGGGTAAGATCATCTACATAACAATCACTTAGCAATGGTAAGATATTCAAATTGAGCATCCCTTAAAACACATTTGAAATGCTGTTGGTTATTATATTGGAAGAGTAGTCTCGGGGGGAAATGTAATGTACACAGCATGTTTTTCCAGGATCATAAGGTCTCATGTTAATTCCCACAGGATCTTTGAGTTCACAGTCCCCACTGCAATGACTGGAGTTTCCCTGCAACACAAATAACTCCTCCTCAGCAGGATGCCATCAGTGTTGCCTGGGGGCAAGGAGACCCAACATATTAAGTCGTCACTGGTATGTGAAAGGTCCATTTTTAAAAAAAATTTGAAGTACCCAATTTTTCTTTCCAATTAAGGGGCCATTTAGCGTGGCCAATCCACCTACCCTGCACATGTTTGGGTTGTGGGGGTGAGACTCACGCAGACACGGAGAGAATGTGCAAACTCCACACGGACAGTGACCCAGGGCTGGGATTGAACCCGGGTCCTCGGCGCCGTGAGGCAGCAGCACTAACCACTGTGCCTCAGTGCCGCCCCAAAGGTCCATCTTTAAAGTGTATATGTTTCGGACATTTTAAAAATAAATATATTGGTTGAGAAAGGAAGGACAGGAAATCTGGCATGCCTGTGGTCACATTAGGGTGTGTTCATTATTCAAAGGCAGACAGCGACGAGCACATTACTCGAGTAGTATATCACCCAGAGATCAACCTTGTTGGAGCTGTATGTGAAGCAGGGAATGAAAAGGCAGCTGACTTCTCTTACCCTCCCTGTGTCACCTGTAAAAATGAGCACAACTGAGCAGGTTGAAGTGGAAAGGCGAACCTAGAAAGTGGCTTAGCGGAGGCCGAGTGCATGCTTCTTAAGCCTGTTCAAGAGGGTAGTTGTGCAAGCTTCAGCGGCCTGGCTTTACGTAAAGGATGCTTTGTGAGGATTACGGGATGCATTGGACCATCTGCCAATGTGCAGCTGCAACAAAGGGGCATATTGTCACCTCATTTACAGGCACTTGTGAGAGGGGCAGGTGGTGAAGTACTTCTCGTTCTCCCTGGAACGACGGAGGTTGTGGGGAAACCTGATAGAAGTCTATGAGGGGCATGGACAGAGTGGATAGTCAGAAGCTTTTTCCCAGGATGGAAGTGTCAATTAGGTTTAAGGTGCGAGTGGCAAAGTTTAGAGGAGATGTGCGAGGGAAGCTTTTTTTTTTTACACAGAGGGTAGTGAGTGCCTGGAACTCGCTGCCAGAGGAGGTGGTAGAAGCACGTACAATAGTAAAGTTTAAGGGGTGTCTTGACTAATAAATGAATAGGATGGGAATAGAATGATTCGAACCACGGAAGTGTTGAAAGTTTTAGGTTAGATGGGCAGCATGGTCGGCGCAGGCTTGGAGGGCCGAAGGGCCTGTTCTTGTGCTGTTCTTTGCTTTGTTCTTTATTAGAATGGAAGTCTCTGAGCAATTTAGAAATTTATGGGGCATTCTGGAGCATCGCACTGACACTCTGCAATAAACCAGGTAGCATATAGTAACAGGACAAGGCAGTTAATGGGTTAAATATGCAGTGGATGATTTTGACATAAAATATTAAACAATTGAAATGAGGGGCTGGTTTAGCACACTGGGCTAAATCACTGGCTTTTAAAGCAGACCGAGGCAGGCCAGCAGCACGGTTCGATTCCCGTACCAGCCTCCCCGGACAGGCGCCGGAATGTGGCGACTAGGGGCTTTTCACAGTAACTTCATTGAAGCCTACTCGTGACAATAAGCGATTTCCATTTTTTCATTTCATAATCCTTTCTCGGGTAGCGTACTTGTTTACACATAATTACAGTTTTGCAAGATGTTTTTAATAGACTTACACCCACATCTCAGAGGTGCAGAGATGTGTCATGCAATGTGCCACAACTTCACTTAAAAAAAAGTTACATATATTATGTAGTCTCTAGAAGCCTGTTTTGTATGGGATCACATGCCTTCAAACTGTAAGTCACAGGACAGAATTTAATGCTTTCCGCCAAGCTAGTTTAGAGGCAGGGAAGTGTGGCATTGCTGCCCCTGGGGTAATTGATCCCAGGGAAAGCCAGCGGCTGGCCACTGAATTGTCTGAAGGCACTTAACTGTGCAGACTTTCCCAAAAGGAAGCTCTACTGCTGACAGGCAAAACTGCCATCGCTGTCGTTAAATACAGCCCAGTCAAACTGTTCAGGTTTGAAATACCCTTTGGAAATCTGTGCGAACAGCAATATCATAAACCTACCAGCATTAAAAGTAGCTTGCTCTCCTTGATGACGCCACAACAGCCAATGAACCCTAGCAGTGCAAGGAAGCATCCTGCGGCAATACAGAAATATCCAACGTTCAAAAAATGTCCAGCTCGTGTTCCCAGGATTTGCAGGATAGAATCACCATGAACCTTCACCCAAACTCCGAATCCAAGAAGCACAAAGCCAGCAACCTAGAAAATAAATCTCAATATTGCTCTTCTGTCCAGCACATTGGACGCAGATTGGAGAGGGCAGATTTCTGGTGCACGCTCAGTTGTTGGAGAATGCAATGCTTTGCCCAATGCTGACACCAAGTAGCACTAGGCCCAGCATAGAGCAAATTTAGGAAGCTCTGTTTATCGGCACAATCACTGACCCATAGACCAAACCTCAAAACTGAGCTCTATCAGTGTGACATTGTGTTTCTTACACAAGTTCTCCCAGTGGCCTTTCGGAGTGAGATTGCTAATCCAATTAAACATGGAATGTGATTACAACCGTGTCTCCACGATTTGCGAGTGCAGTAGATTTAATCTCATATCAAATCTGCTCATTTGTTGCCTTTAAAAAGCAACAAGCACAATGTCCTTATAATTTAAAAAATAGCGTCAATTTAAAAAGGCGTATACAAATGATCAATGTAGAATCTTTCACAAGTTGTGCGTCAGTTGTACAGTATTCAACAACTTACATGAGACACAGAATCATAGAATTTACAGTGCAGAAGGAGGCCATTCGGCCCATCGAGTCTGCACCGGCTCTTGGAAAGAGCACTCTATCCACGGTCAACACCTCCACCCTATCCCCATAACCCAGTAACCCCATCCAACACTAAGGGCAATTTTGGACACTAAGGGCAATTTAGCATGGCCAATCCACCTAATCTGCACACCTTTGGACTGTGGGAGGAAACCGGAGCACCCGGAGCAAACCCACGCACACACGGGGAAGATGTGCAGACTCCGCACAGACAGTGACCCAAGCTGGAATCGAACCAGGGACCCTGGAGCTGTGAAGCAATTGTGCTATCCACAATGCTACCAAGTAGCATGCATACCGTGCTGCATAAAACTAGGTAATGTGCAGATACTGATTATAGTAAACAAAAAGGTTCCTTTTTATAATTGAGTCACGTACAGTTTGAAATAAAGTTCTTTACTCTCAAGTATGTAATAGTTGAATGAAGGAGATGGCATAGTCATTTTGTAATTTGACTAGTCATCCAGAGACCCAGGGGTAATGCTCTGGGGATGTGGGTTGAAATCCTAGCATGGCAAGTAGTGAAATTTGAATTAATTAAAAGTCTTTTGATGACCATGAGGCCCTTGGCATTTGTCGTTAAAAACCCATCTGGTTCACGAATGCCCTTTAGGGAAGGAAATCTCACCATCCTGCTCTAACCCACATATGACTCCAGAGCTACAGCAATGAGGTTGATACTTTGCCACCCTCTGAAACGGCCAAGGCTAATTAGAGATGGGCAATAAATGCTGGCACAATCATTGACACCCACATCCCATGAATAGAACATAGAACGATACAGCGCAGTACAGGCCCTTCGGCCCTCGATGTTGCACCGACATGGAAAAAAAAACTAAAGGCCATCTAACCTACACTATGCCCTTATCATCCATATGCTTATCCAATAAATTTTTAAATGCCCTCAATGTTGGCGAGTTCACTACTGTTGCAGGTAGGGCATTCCACGGCCTCACCACTCTTTGCGTAAAAAACCCACCTCTGACCTCTGTCCTATATCTATTACCCCTCAATTTAAGGCTATGTCCCCTCGTGCTAGCCACCTCCATCCGCGGGAGAAGGCTCTCGCTGTCCACCCTATCTAACCCTCTGATCATTTTGTATGCCTCTATTAAGTCACCTCTTAACCTTCTTCTCTCTAACGAAAACAACCTCAAGTCCATCAGCCTTTCCTCAGAAGATTTTCCCTCCATACCAGGCAACATCCTGGTAAATCTCCTCTGCACCCGTTCCAAAGCTTCCACGTCCTTCCTATAATGAGGCGACCAGAACTGTACGCAATACTCCAAATGCGGCCGTACCAGAGTTTGGTACAGCTGCATCATGACCTCATGGCTCCGGAACTCAATCCCTCTACCAATAAAGGCCAACACACCATAGGCCTTCTTCACAACCCTATCAACCTGGGTGGCAACTTTCAGGGATCTATGTACATGGACACCGAGATCCCTCTGCTCATCCACACTACCAAGAATTTTACCATTAGCCAAATATTCCGCATTCCTGTTATTCTTTCCAAAGTGAATCACCTCACACTTCTCCACATTAAACTCCATTTGCCACCTCTCAGCCCAGCTCTGCAGCTTATCTATGTCCCTCTGTAACCTGCAACATCCTTCCGCACTGTCTACAACTCCACCGACTTTAGTGTCGTCTGCAAATTTACTCACCCATCCTTCTGCGCCCTCCTCTAGGTCATTTATAAAAATGACAAACAGCAACGGCCCCAGAACAGATCCTTGTGGTACGCCACTCGTAACTGAACTCCATTCTGAACATTTCCCATCAACTACCACTCTCTGTCTTCTTTCAACTAGCCAATTTCTGATCCACATCTCTTTTTTTTTTTAATAAACAATTTTATTGAGGTAGTTTTTGGCTTTATAAACAGTTACAGACATCATCAGAAAGGAAGCAAAAAAGGCAAAAATGTGCAAACATCCACGTACTTTCAATACTTCCATCATACCGTATTGCACAAGCCCGCTCCCCTCCCACCCGTACTACCCGCCATATTTTCCCTCCTACTCTACTCTACCCCCCCCCCCCCCCCCCCTCCCCCCACCCCCCTGCTGACGCTCACTCTCCCGCAAAGAAGTCAATAAATGGTTGCCACCTCCGGGTGAACCCCTGCACAGATCCCCTCAAGGCGAACTTAATTTTTTCCATCCCCAGGAAACTTGACATGTCCGCAAGCCACCACTCAGTCTTCGGGGGCTTTGAGTCCCTCCACGCCAATAATATTCGTCGCCGGGCTATCAGGGAAGCAAAGGCCAGCACATCGGCCGCTTTCTCCCCCTGGACGCCCGGGTCTTCCGAAACCCCAAAAATTGCCACCCCTGGACTCATCACCACCCTTGTTTTTAGCACCTGGGCCATGACCCCCGCAAATCCCTCCCAGTACCCCCTCAGCTCAGGGCATGCCCAAAACATGTGCACATGGTTCGCTGGTCCTCCCGCGCACCTAGCGCATTTTTCCTCTATCCCGAAAAATTTGCTCATCCGAGCCACCGTCATATGGGCCCGGTGAACGACCTTAAATTGGATCAGCCCGAGCCTTGCACATGTCGCGGTCGAGTTTACCCTACTCAGGGCCTCTGCCCACAGCCCATCCTCCATTTCCCCGCCTAGCTCCTCCTCCCATTTAAGTTTCAGTTCCTCTGTCTGGGACCCTTCCTCCCTCATGAGCACCTTATAAATACCTGAGACTCTACCCTCCCCTTC
This sequence comes from Scyliorhinus canicula, assembly GCF_902713615.1. Classification (NCBI taxonomy): domain Eukaryota; kingdom Metazoa; phylum Chordata; class Chondrichthyes; order Carcharhiniformes; family Scyliorhinidae; genus Scyliorhinus; species Scyliorhinus canicula. The sequence goes on from NC_052170.1 coordinate 8,314,483, forward strand.
GTCCCTCCCAGAGACTGTTCTGTCTAGGATCCCCATTGGCGGGAGGCGCGGGAAAGATGGGACCTGTCTACGAACAAAGTCCCGCAGCTGTAGGTATCTAAAATCATTTCCCCCTACCAACCCAAATTTCTCCTCCAAGCTCCTCAAACTCGCGAAGCTCCCTTCCAGGAACATATCACCCACCCTTCCCGCCCCTGCTCGCCGCCATACTCGGAACCCCCCATCCATACTGCCGGGGGCAAACCGATGGTTGTCGCAGATTGGCGCCCAGACAGACGCCCCCATCTCCCCCACATGCCTCCTCCACTGGCCCCATATCCGCAGGGTCGCCACCACTACCGGGCTGGTGGTGTACTTGGCCGGCGGCAGCGGTAGAGGAGCCGTGACCAGGGCTTCCAAACTGGAGCCCCTGCACGAAGCCGCCTCCACTCGCTCCCAAATAGACCCCGTACCCACCATCCACTTCCTTATCATAGCGATGTTGGCTGCCCAGTAATAATTGACCAGACTCGGCAACGCCAGCCCTCCCTCGCTGCGGTTCCTCTCCAACATCGCCTTCTTCACCCGCGGAGACTTTCCCGCCCAGACAAAGCTCATGATCAGCCCGTTAACTCTTTTGAAGAAGGACTGTGGGATAAAGATCGGGAGGCACTGAAAAATAAACAAAAATCGAGGGAGGATTGTCATCTTTACAGTCTGCACCCTCCCTGCCAGCGACAGCGGGAGTGCATCCCATCTCCGAAACTCTCCCTTCATTTGCTCCACCACCCTGGCCAAATTTAACTTGTGCAGCCTGCCCCAGTCTCGCGCCACCTGGATTCCCAAATACCGGAAATTTTCCTCAACTAACCTAAACGGTAGCCCTCTCAATCTGTTCTCCTGGCCCCTTGCCTGTACCACAAACATTTCACTCTTGACCGTATTTAATTTGTATCCTGAGAACTGGCCGAACTCCCTCAGCATTCCCAGTATAGTTCCCATCCCGGCCACTGGGTCCGACACGTACAGGAGCAGGTCGTCTGCATAAAGAGAAACCCTATGTTCAACCCCGCCCCTCACCATCCCCTTCCAACCCTCTGCGGCTCTCAGCGCAATCGCCAGCGGCTCTATGGCCAGCGCAAACAGCAGCGGGGAGAGCGGGCAGCCCTGCCTGGTCCCTCGGTACAACCTAAAGTACTCCGACACTTCTCTGTTGGTCCTGACGCTGGCCCTCGGGGCCTGATATAATAATTTGATCCAATCCACCAATCCCTCCCCGAACCCAAACCGTCCGAGCACCTCCCATAGATATTCCCACTCCACCCGGTCAAAGGCCTTCTCGGCGTCCATAGCCACCACTACCTCCACCTCTCTACCCGCCGGGGGCATCATTATCACATTGAGCAATCTCCTCAGATTGGCCGCCAGCTGCCTACCTTTCACGAACCCCGTTTGATCCTCCCCAATCACCTCCGGTACACAGTCCTCCATTCTACCCGCCAGTACCTTTGCCAGGAGCTTGGCATCTACATTAATCAGGGAGATTGGCCTGTAGGACCCGCACACCTCCGGGTCTTTACCCCGCTTTAATATCAGAGATATGGTGGCTTGTGACATCGTCGGCGGCAGGGTCCCTCTGTCCCTTGCCTCATTGAAAACCCTCGCCAAGACCGGGCCCACCAGCTCAGAGAACTTCCTATAAAACTCTACTGGGTATCCATCCGGCCCCGGGGACTTCCCCGACTGCATGGCCTTTAGGCCCCCCAATACCTCCTCTACTCTAATCGGGGCCCCCAGCTCTTCCACTCGCCCCCCCCCCAACTGTTGGGAATGTTAACCCATCCAGAAACCTTTTCATCCCCTCCGGTTCTTCTGGCGGCTCCGAAGTATACAGCTTACGATAGAAGTCCCGGAATACCCTATTCAATTCTGCCGGATCCTCCACTTTGTGCCCCCCCTCGTCCCTCACTCTACCTATTTCCCTGGCCGCCTCCCTCCTCCTAAGTTGCTGTGCTAACAGTCTGCTAGCCTTTTCCCCATACTCGTACACCACTCCCCTCGCCTTCCTAAGCTGTTCCACGGCCCTGCTCGTGGATAGTGCCCCCAGTTCCGCCTGTAGCCTCTGCCTTTCCCTGAGTAAAACCTCCCCCGGGGACTCCGCGTGCTCTTCATCTATCCGGCCCATTTCCCTGACCAATCTATCCATCTCTGCCCGGTCTGCCTTGGCTCTATGGGCCCCAATTGAAATCAGCTCCCCCCGCACTACTGCCTTTAGCGCCTCCCACACGGTCGCCGCTGAGACCTCCCCAGTGTCATTCACCTGCAGGTAATTTTTTATACATTTCCGAAGCCTCTCGCAGATCCCCTCCTCCGACAGCAGTCCCACATCTAGCCTCCATTGCGGGCGTTGATACCTCGCTCCCCCGAACTGCAGGTCCACCCAATGCGGGGCATGGTCTGAAATGGTAATTGCTGAGTATTCCGTGTTCTTTACCTCCCCCCTACAGTCCCTGCTTAGCACAAAGAAATCTATCCTGGAATATACTTTGTGGACGTGCGAGTAGAACGAGTAGCCCCTTCCTGTTGGCTGTCCCTCCCTCCAGGGGTCCACTGCCCCCATTTGCTCCATAAACCCTTTCAGCTCCCTTGCCATTGCTGAGAGCCTACCCGTTCTGGGACACGACCGATCCAAAGTCGGGTCAAGGACCATGTTAAAGTCCCCTCCCATTATTAGCCTGCGAGAATCCAAGTCCGGGATCTTCCCCAGCACTCTTTTAATGAAGTCCACGTCATCCCAGTTCGGGGCATATATATTCACCAGCACCACTCTTCTCCCCTCCAGCCTGCCCCGTACCATCAGGTATCTGCCCCCCCTGTCTGCGGATATGCCCTCTGCCTCAAATTGCACACGCTTGTTGATCATGATTGCCACCCCTCTGGACTTCGAGTCCAAGTCCGAGTGGAAGACCTGGCTAATCCAGCCCTTCCTTAGCCTGGTCTGGTCTGACACTTTCAGATGTGTCTCCTGCAACATAATTACGTCCGCCCTCAGGGCCCGCAAGTGCGCGAACACCCGCGCCCTCTTAACCGGCCCATTCAGTCCCTTGACGTTCCAGGTGATCAGCCTGGTCGGGGGGCACATCCCACCCCGCCGGTCAGCCATAGCCTTTCTCGGGCCGGCCCCTGACCCGTGCGTCGCGCCCTTCCTGGCCCGCCCTATAGCTGCCTCCACCCTCGACCTCCTTTCCAGTGCCTATTTCAAGTCCCTCTCCCGTCAGCAGAACAACCCCCCCCTCCCCTAACCCCATCCCCCGATACCCCCACCCCTGCCATCTACTGGCTATAGCTTTCCCCCCCATCTGACTTCCTTGACTAGCCAATCTGCTAGCCCGGTGACTCAACACTCCGGCGCCTTCCTGTCCCATTCCCCTTGTTTCCCCGCCCTCCTCCCCACCCACTGGGGCAAGCCGGCTCCAGTGTCTTCCGCGAGCTGCACAAAAAGCCCAAACAGGAAAAAAAAAAGGGAAAAAACATAGAAAAAAGAGAAAAAGCACATAAATGTCCATGAACAAAGGAAAGAGTCTCAAATGTTCCGTTTGGCCCCATTGGCCCAGCAAACCGTTGAGCAGCAGTCCAGGCACATTCGGCGTTCCTCCCCACAGAAATCCTCGGGCCCTAACTCGTGTCCTTAGGGCCTCCTTTCGGGACCATCCCCAGGTCCCTCACAAAATCCATCGCTTCTTCGGGCTCGGAAAAGTAGTGGTGTTGACCCTGGTGCGTGACCCATAGCCGAGCTGGGAACAGCAGACCAAACTTCACGTGCTTCTTGAACAGCACCTCCTTGACATTCTTAAAGGCTGCTCGCCGCCGAGCCACCTCCTGGCTTAGGTCCTGATAGATGCGGAGCACACTGTTATTCCACGTGCTGCTCCTGGCGCTCTTTGCCCACTGCAGCACCCGCTCCTTGTCCACGAACCTGTGGAACCTAATCACCATCGGGCGGGGGGGTCCGCCCAGCCGCCCCTGCCTTGCCTGCACCCTGTGTGCCCCCTCCAGCTCCAGCGGTCGCGGAAAGGCTTCAGCCCCCATCAGCTGCTTCAGCAGGTCTGCTACAAACGCTGCAGCATCAGCTCCCTCCGCCCCCTCCGGGAGGCCGACCATCCTCAGATTGTTCCTGCGGACTCTATTCTCCAGCTCCTCTACTCTGTCCAGCAGTCTTCTCTGCCGCTCTTTCAGGCCGTCCACTTCTAGCGCTGCAACCGTTTGCGCATCCGCCTGCTCCTCCACCGCTTCTCCCAGCTCCTTAACTTTAACATCCTGGGCGTCCATCCTCTGGTTCAGCTGATCCACCGCTTTCTGGATTGGGTCCAAGCTGTCCCGCTTCAGCGCTTCAAAACTGGACTTCATTACCTGGAGCATGTTATCCAGCGCCAGCTGGATTGCTGAGTCCGGGTTCCGTGTGTCCGCCATCTTAGGTCCCAGGTAATTTTCTTCCGGTCCTTGTCTCTGTCCCTTTTTCTCCTTCTTCTTCTGCTTTCTGGAATCCCGCTGTTCCATATGCCGCAGCCCGCTCCTCAGCGCCTCCGCTGCCGCTTTCCTTCGCCCAGCTCCTTCAATTTGACCTCTTGGGCATCTGAAGTGGGTCCAAGCTGTCCCTCCTCAGCAACTCCAAACTTTTTCTTTTTCCCTTTGTCCTGGAGGAAGGAAGGTCCGTGGGTCCGCCATCTTAACCTGCAGGTCAGCTTCCTCCTTCTCTCTCTCTCTCCTTCTTCCTCACCTGCTGGCCTCCACACTTACATCCTCTGCAGCCCGCTCTCCTCCTCTGTTCCAGGCAGCCTTTCTGCCGCCTCCGTAGTCCCGCTATCGCGGGGAAACAGCTGTTCCAGCCGGCCGGAGTGAGAGCCCACCGAATGTGCGGCTCACTCGGACATCGCCGCCACCGGAAGTCCTGATCCACATCTCTAAATCACCCTCAATCCCCAGCCTCCGTATTTTCTGCAATAGCCGACCGTGGGGAACCTTATCAAACGCTTTACTGAAATCCATATACACCACATCAACTGCTCTACCCTCGTCTACCTGTTCAGTCACCTTCTCAAAGAACTGGATAAGGTTTGTGAGGCATGACCTACCCTTCACAAAAACATGCTGACTATCCCTAATCATATTATTCCTATCTAGATGATCATAAATCGTATCTTTTATAATCCTCTCCAAGACTTTACCCACCACAGACGTTAGGCTCACCGGCCTATAGTTACCGGGGTTATCTCTACTCCCCTTCTTGAACAAAGGGACCACATTTGCTATCCTCCAGTCCTCTGGCACTATTCCTGTAGCTAATGATGACCTAAAAATCAAAGCCAAAGGCTCAGCAATCTCTTCCCTGGCTTCCCAGAGAATCCTAGGATAAATCCCATCCGGCCCCGGGGACTTATCTATTTTCACCTTGTCCAGAATTGCCAACACTTCTTCCCTACGCACCTCAATGCCATCTATTCTAATAGCCTGGGTCTCAGCATTCTCCTCCACAATATTATCTTTTTCTTGAGTGAATACTGACGAAAAGTATTCATTTAGTATCTCGCTTATCTCCTCAGCCTCCACACACAACTTCCCACCACTGTCCTTGACTGGCCCTACTCTTACCCTAGTCATTCTTTTATTCCTGACATACCTATAGAAAGCTTTTGGGTTTTCCTTGATCCTACCTGCCAAAGACTTCTCATGTCCCCTCCTTGCTCGTCTCAGCTCTCTCTTTAGATCCTTCCTCGCTTCCTTGTAACTATCAAGCGCCCCAACTGAAACTTCACGCCTCATCTTCACATAGGCCTCCTTCTTCCTCTTAACAAGAGATTCCACTTCTTTGGTAAACCACGGTTCCCTCGCTCGACCCCTTCCTCCCTGCCTGACTGGTACGTACTTATCAAGAACATGCAATAGCTGTTCCTTGAACAAGAATGAATAAAAGAAATCCCAATCAGAGGCTAACATTAGTTATTGGAAAACCCCAGAGAAAATGGCAGGAGTTGGGCAAGGTAGGGACTGCGAAAGAAAGGATTTTTTTAAACCCAATTTCTTCACATCACACATAACTTCACTTTGTCAGAACATAGATTTTGTTGGGAGTTCAATAAAGCTGGCACAGTCTTCTGCATGTCCAGTATCCGTAACATGTTCCCTGTGTGACTGGCACATACCTGACACTCAGGTCAAATAAAATCAGAGAAAATATTCTAAACCATAAGAAATGCTTTTGGTTAGTTGATCAAATGGCAACCAGACTGGTCTGAAGTCCCACAGATAAATAAAAATACTGTAGTCCCTTGGCTATTAGTTGGAGCACATAGTGGGCATGAATGGGTAGAACTGACAGAGCAGTCTCCACATCAAAAGGCCAAGCTGAATAGGTGCCATAATGAAATGACAGCCCTTTAATTTGCAGCAGAACCTGGTTCTTAGCTGGAGGGTATTTTAATGCAAAAATAATTTACAAAACACTGCATAGTGTAGATATTCTAAAATACTTACAGTTATGACGGCATTAATCCCAACCATTAAGAATTTTATACAGAAGAAAACACTCTGGACATGTGACTCCATTATTCAACTTTCTATTATTTGAGTTACACCATCTAAAGAAAAAGTATTTAAAATAAATTTAGTGGAACCAATGCATTTTTCTTTTGTGTGAAGAGTTTACGGTACATTGGGCATGCTTTGAAAATGGAATAATATGTTAGCTATTCACAAATAAGTTGTCATCAATGATAATGTAGTTATTTGTATGAATTTTCTGTTTTTATTTACAAATAATATAATACAAATAATATTGTGATTACATTGTACAGATATAAAAACATTGCCTGCTGCATCAACTTCCTCACTTTTCATTTAAGCTTGTCTGTCACAAGATGATTGTGCTCAATTTCGAACCTTTCTCTCGAGGAGGACTGGTGCTTTGTGAATTGGAACCTTGCCGAGATTTATTTGTCTATTTCAAATTCTATCAACGCATTCATAGAAACATAGAAAATAGAAGCAGGAGGAGGCCACTCAGCCCTTCGAGCTTGCTCCACCATTCGTTATGATCATGGCTGATCATCAAGTTCAATACCTTGATCCCGCCTTTCCCCCATAACCTCAACAGCTATAAGTACCTTCTTCTTGAAATCACACAACGTTTTGGCCAAAATGCTTTCTATGCTAGATTCGCCATTCTTGAGGTGAAGAAATTTCTCCTCACCTCAATGTTAAAAGGTTTACCCCTTAACCAGAAATGTAACTATTTCAAATACTCCCATTGCATGTAGTTTTGTCAATTATAAAGGGCGGCACGATGCCGCAGTGGTTAGCACTGCTGCCTCACAGCACCGAGGACGGGGGTTCAATTCCGGCCCTGGGTCACTGTGTGTGTGGAATTTGCACATTCTCCCCCTGTCTGCATGTTTCCCACCCCACAACCCAAAGATGTGCAGGGTAAGTGGATTGGCCACGCTAAATTGCCCCTTAATTGGAAAAAAAGAATTGGGTATTCTAAATTTATTTTTTAAAAAGGTTTGTTGATTATCACTTGCCATGATCTATTGGAAGCAGCATATGCTCTTATATCTAATTTAAGACATTCCACCACCCTAATGAATGGAGGTCCCCAGTTGCTTACAACACAGATCATTGCTGGACTGAACTGCAGCATTTCTGGGTTGCAACAGAGAAGGTTTTTTTTCAACCATAGGTTGACATCCTAAATGGCACCCAAACTCTATCTGCAACTATTTCCTCCTGATCTCCTATTCAAGATCATTCTGACAATCATCCCTCACTTTCATTGCTGCCATTTCAGCTTTAAAATCCTTCTTCTATCTTTTCAACAGTGACTTCTGTCTCTTTCTTTTTGAATGCATGTTTCTCTTAAAATAGTGAATATCTTATGTCCTTTTCTTCTTTAAAGACTCCTCTGAGAATTTTCCGACTAGGCTAACTTTGGATACTTTAGTCAGCTGTGTTTGTGAGGGTAATCTGATTTTCAAGCTATATTTTATGTAACATATATATGATGAGCTTCTCTTGCACAGTTGGAAGTAATGAAGGCTATCTTTAACATTGATATCCTAGACAAGGACTGGAACATTATAATGCTATTACGTCCAACAATGTAATCACCTACAGGAGGTTTAAATTAAGATCCTTTAAAGATTTAATGCTCAGTGCATTGTCAGTGATCCAAAATTCTTCACCTTCAGCCAGGCTGAATTTCCTCGTATCTAGGGCACTGCTGAAGGGCAAAACAGCCCAGATCTTTCTGTCAAACAAATGTTGAGGCTAATAGTGCTCCCCATTATTTATATGGAGCAGGGTCTAATCCAAAATTGCTGTGTGTGTTGTATGGGCTTGACCACAAAAATTATAGGTTTAATTTCATTGAAAAATTACAATTCAATACACTTAGCCTCAGCGCCGGCCCTAGGGTTGCTGGCGCCCCGGGCAAGCTGAATTTCGGCGCCCTTGGGGGGGGGGCGAGAGGGGGGGGGGCCGAGAGGGGGCGGGGCGGGGCGGGGCCGAGGGGGGGCGGACCCGAGGGGAGGGCGGGGGGAGCGGACCCAAGGGGAGGGCGGGGGGAGCGGACCCGAGGGGAGGGCGGGGGGAGCGGACCCGAGGGGAGGGCGGGGGGAGCGGACCCGAGGGGAGGGCGGGGGGGAGCGGACCTGAGGGGAGGGGGGGGAGCGGACCGAGCGGGGGGACGGGCCGGGGGGGGTCCGCCCTGGGGGAGTGCGGCCACACTGGGGGAGTGCGGCCACCGCGCATGCGCTGGTTGGCGCCGGCCCAACTGCGCATGCGCGGGACCCGAGTCTGGCGCCCCCTAGCACATGGCGCCCCGGGCGACAGCCCGAGTTGCCGGTGCCTTGAGCCGGCCCTGCTTAGCCTACAGCATACTTCAGGAATTTTGGATCTTTAAAGCAAGTTCAGATGGACAGGCTCCATAGAAGTATTTGCCAGTAGAATGCCAAATAGATGGGCAGCACGATAGCACAGTGGCTAAGAATGCCAATTTGACAGGTAGCATAAAGGCGCAGTGGTTAGCACTGCTGCATCACAGCACTGAGGTCCCAGGTTCAATCCCGGCGGGTTTTCCAGCGGCGAAGGTGGCTTGCCATTGGCTGCTGGCAAGATCTTCCAGTCCCCCTGAAACCTATGGGCATTTGCGTTGCTCACCAGCCATGCCACCGGGGAACCCATCATTGGGAAGGTGTCACCTTTGGTGGGACTCGAAGACACGGTGATACAGCGGTTAGAACTACTGCCTCACAGCGCCAGGGACTGAGGTTCAATACCGACCTCGGGCAACTATCTGCGTGCAATTTTTCCTCCGGTTTCCTCCCACAGTCCAAAGATGTACAGGTTAAGCTGATTGGATATGCTAAATTGACCCGAGGTGGGACAACAAGGATATGGTGGGGGATTGGGCCTAGGTTAGGGAGCTCTTTCCGCAGTCGTTGCAGACTCGATGGACTGAATGGCCTCCTTCTGCACTGTGGTGATTCTATGATCTTGCCGGTGGGAAGGACCTGGAAATTCTAGCCTTGTTTTCTTTCTGAACCTGATTTGGCATTGAATTTATTCACTCTTGGGCAGCACGGTGCGCAGTGGTCAGCACTGCGGCCTCACAGCGGCGAGGTCCCAGGTTCAATTCCGAATCTGGGTCACAGTCCGTGTAGAGTTTGCACATTGTCCCCATGTTTGCAAAAGTTTTGCCCCCACAACACAAAGATGTGCTGGTTAGCTGGATTGGCCATGCTAAATTGTCCCTTAATTGGAAAAAAAATGACTCAGGTATTCTAAATTTATTTTTAAAAATAATTTATTCACTCTGGGGCAGCACGGTGGTGTAGTGGTTAGCACTGCTGCCTCACGGCGCTGAGGACCCAGGTTCGATTCTGGCCCCGGGTCACTGTCCGTATGGAGTTTGCACATTCTCACCGTGTCCACCTCCACAACCAAACAAGATGTGCAGTGCAGCTGGTTTGGCCATGCTAAATTGTCCCTTAATTGGGAAAAAAAATTGGGTACTCTAAATTTAAAAAAATATATTCACTCTTGTTTCACATTTCTCTCTCTGCACTGTTGATTTCAAAATCCTTCAATCTCTTTGGTTACGGAGATATCCTGCTGTTCTCCCTGTTCACTCAGATTCCAGAGGCCCTCTTGTTCTCACCATGATGTTATCATTTATCACTTGCAGCAACTTGCCACAGCAACAAAAAAATGTTAAAACCTACAAGAGCATGAGAAAGTCGAGCTAACAGTTGATCATTCGATGCTGGAACAACAGAAAATTATGGCCCAAGATATTTCCTGCTGGAACACGGAAGCCTATGACTAAATCAGTTGAGTATTATCGCTCCAACTTCAATCAATACAGCCGTTATGTAATACCTCTTCCCCATTAGTAACTGAAACAGTCAAGACACATCCATCTTAGAAAGGGTCAACAAAAGAAAAGGTTATACTTCAAAAGAAATCTATTTTTTCGCCATTTTTTTCTTCCATAAAACAAACTACTTTGAGCAAAATGGAAGTACCACACCAATTGTTAAAATGTTTCACTGACGCAATTCTTTTGCTTTGTAATATTTTAAAGTTTCTTCTTCTTCTTCGAGTTCTCTGCCCAAAGGCAGGTCCAACCCACTGTGCATGACCTCCATCACAGGTAAGTCAAAGAGGCAGGTCTTAAACCCACCCAGCCAGACCAGGGATTGAATCCTATGCTGGAATATCTTACCGGCGTGAACAGCCTGTAAATTCCTTCCAGACATTTGTTCAGCAGTGGGGAGTTGAACCCGCTGGTGAGACCGGCTCGTCAGAGACCAGGCCACCATTTTGAAAGCGTGCCCAAATCTGTGTGAGGTTTGAGCTCCCCGCACCCTCCACACATGGGCAATGTCACCCACTCCCCACATGAGGACACTCTGCTATGGGGTCTTTGAAGTTGAAGTTGCCCCCCATTACAGGCCTCCACATTCCCCCTTTCATGACCCCACCCAATCTTTAGGAAGCCGCTTCATACCTGCCTTCACGCACCCACCCCCCACCCCCCCCAAAGAACCCCTCATCCCCCAGCCCCCCACCGGACCCCCTCATCCCCCCTTTCATAGGTATGGCCCCCCCCTCAGGTTCCAGTCCTTGGCCGTGCCCCTGCAGGCCAGGCAATGCCAAGATGCCTGGGAGCCAGAGCGAGAGCCTGGGTGCCACCCTGCCCGAGTGCCTGATCACCCAAGGGTCTTCAATGGCATGGGAGAACTCTCCAGGTGCCGTGTGTGGACCAGTGCTAAACGGTGTCCGTGTGACCTCTCACTGGGGGAGCCGGTTATTTTCCGGGAGGCCGTTAGACAGGGGGTCCTTCCCAATAATGAGATGGGGATTGATTGCCATTAATTGGCGACGACTGGTGTCTCGCCACGTCTAGGTGGGATCCGGGACCCGCCAACGGGAGCAGGATGGATAGATCGCAACCCGATTGGCGAGCGGTGCCGAACACGACTTCGGCCTCCACCGCCATTCAACCGACACGTGAAATGGTGCCCGTCAAGAAAACGGTCAATGGGTCCCAACCTGATGCCAATGCAATCCGACACATTTAACCGAAGCCCATTTCCAATATGCAGCAAAAAAAAATGTGTTGGATGTGGGGTGAAAAGGGCAGGGCACGTGGTGGGGAGGGTGGGTGATGTGCAAATCCACCAAACACGGGCCGTTCAGCGAAATGCAGGGTCGGGAGATATCGGGGGTTTTTTTTTGACTGAGATAGAAAGACTTACGAGATTGAGCTTGCTGCTTGGCGTCGGAGTTTACTGGAAGCGAATCCGGCGCCAGTTTGAATTGGGAGTTCGAGGGGCCAACGGTCGGCCCGCGCGCCGGGCGCCATCTTGTCCCCCACCGCCGGCGGCGGCGGCAGGAACCCCACTCTCCTCTCCGCCACATGCACTGCCGGCTTCCCCAAAAGGTTTGGACAATTTACCGAGCTTATTACTTACCAGCATGCTTTTGTTATTGTTCCTGCCGTCATCTCCCTTCCTTCCTAGGGTTGGGAGCAAGCCCAAGCCCATCTTCAATGAGGTTGCCCAGGACGATGCCCTCAGATGTGGGTTCTGCATTAGCCATCCATGCCTGCACATCTTTCTTTCCTGAACAAAAAGTTCCACGAGGTGAGTTTGCAAAGGCAAGTCCTGTCAACATTAAAGAGAAGTGCACTCCAGGAGATCTCTGCAAAGGGCACAGGAAGAAGTCTTCCAACACTAGGTTGAAGTCCAACAGGTTTGTTAGAACCCGGGTCCTCAGCGCCATTGGTCAGCGGTCATTGGATAGGCATATGGACGATGAGGGAATAGTGTAGATGGGCTCTACAGGGGTTTCACAGGTCGGAGCAACATCGAGGGTCGAACTGCCTGTACTGCGCTGTTATGTTTTATGTTCTATAGGCAGCAGTGCTAACCACTGTGCCACCTGATCTAGAGAAGAGATGAGGGGATTTGTTTTTCCCAGTCAGGTTATTAAGTATTTGGAATGCTCTTAAGCGAAAAAGTGGTGACAGCTGATGTAAAGCAGTACCTGAGGATGAGAAACATACAGGGATGTGGGATTGAGCTCTTTCCATTGGATAGCACAGGCTTGTCAGGTCGAATGACCTCCTCCTGTTTGTGCTGTAAGTTTCTATGATTCTAATGAATCAATTGGGGTTTCAGCCCCAAACATGGCTGCTACCTCTTGCGTTTGTTCATAAGAAGGTTGAGAGAAGTATGGTAGGACTTTTTTAATGGGACCGGAAGCAGAAGAACATATTTCGTTGTGGAAAAGGAGATTGAGGGGAATCATACATTTTTTAAATGCTGTGATGAATGGATAGAGTTAAAATATCTTTATTGGATTTTTAGCATATATTTCTGTTATACTTTAATGTGCCTCAATTCAAGATTAGATGAAATTACCCTGCACCCACCACCGCACGTTAGTAGATATGCATACAGTAGTTGACCATGTTAATTAAAACGTTTACAAGAGTTGGATGAATATTTGGTTGGGAATAATATTGAGGGTAATTTTGAGACAGAAATTATTTAACATTGAATGCAAGTATTTTGATAACGAAACCACGGAAGTACCATGCAAAAAGAAAAAAAAAACAGGAAAAGAATCATTAAATGTAAAATGTAAGTGCGAGAAAAATTTACTTCTGGTTTATTTTTCCAATTTTTGGGGTATTTTAGGTTTCAGAAAAAGTTTTTTTTTCAAATATATACCAGACATTCAGTATTGGTCAAACTAACCAAGGAAGGAAATCAGTCGTCCCTATCTGTCCTATATGTGACTCCTAACCCACAGCAAGACCATAAGACATAGAAGTAGAATTAGGCCATTCGGCCCATTGAGTTCACTCTGCCATTCAATCATTTTTTTTAAATTAAGGGGCAATTTTAGTGTGGCCAATCCACCTAACCAGCACATCTTTGGGTTGTGGGGGTGAAGCCCATGCAGACACAGGGAGAATGTGCAAACTCCACACGGACAGTGACCCAGGGTCGGGATTCGAACCCGGATCCTCAGCGCCGTAGGCAGCAATGTTAACCACTGTGCCACCGTGCTGGCCTTGCCATTCAATCATAGCTGTCATGTTTCTGATCCCTACTCTCCTGCCTTCTCCCCATAACCCTAATCTCCTTATTAATCAAGAACCTATCTATCTCTGTCTTAAAGACACTCAGTGATTTGGCCTCCACAGTCTTCTACGGCAATGAGTTCCACAGATTCACCACCCTCTGGCTGAAGAAATTCCTCCTCATCTCTATTTTAAAGGATCATCCTTACAGTCTGAGGCTATGCCCACGTGTTTTAATTTCTCCTACTAGTGGAACTATTCTCTCCACATTCACTCTTTCCAGGCCTCTCAGTATTCTGTAAGTTTTAATGAGATCCTCCCCCGCCCGTCCTTCTAAACTCCATTGAGTACAGACTCAGAATCCTCAACCATTCCTCTTATAAGTCTTTCATTCCGGGGATCATTCTTGTGAACTTCCTCTGGACACTTTCCATGGCCAGCACATCCTTCCTTAGATATGGGGCCCAAAACAGTGCACAATACTCCGAATTGGGTCTTACCAGAGCATTATTGTACTTTATTGAGCTTTATTCAGCCCCAACAGTACATCCCTGGTCTTGTGTTCTAGCCCTCTCGACATTGATGCCAACATTGCATTTGCTTTCCTAACTGCAGACTGAACCTGCATGTTAACCTTAAGAGAATCTGGAACGAGGACTCCTAAGTCCCTTTGTGCTTCTGATTTCCAAAGCCTTTTCCCATTTAGAAAATTATCCCTCTATTCCAGCCAAAGTGCATAACCTCACACTTTTGGTTGACTCTTAAATGCCGTCTGAAATGGCCTAGCAAGCCACTCCGTTCAAGGGCAATTAGGGATGGGAATAAATGCTGGTCCAGCCAGTGGCTCCCACATTCCCATAAAACAATTTTTATACACAGTTGATGAATGCTTCAGTGCATTAAAAAGGTACATTTTTGGATTCGTAATGCCCAATGTTGAGGCACAAAATGGACGTTACTGATCAGAAAGTGTGACAAGAGGTGAGAATCTATTACAGTAGATCGCCATGCATTTCTACCCTGTCTAATTTCACAGCCAGAACCCCAGAGAAGACCTGTGTGTTCATGGGCTGATGCATCGTTAAATTAATGTCACAATCTTAATTGTGTAATTTTGTACTTCAGCACTAAATTCAGGACTTGCTTATATATAAAATGACTGCCCAGATTTGCTGCGGACTGAGCTGCATATGAAAGTTTATTTAAGAAACACAGTGAGAAGATCCATTGAACAAGTTCCAGGCCAAATTTCTGTTTTTCTGAGTTTTTCTGTTTTGCTGTTGTGACTTTGGTTTCAGGAGCCTTTGTGACAATTGTTCCACTGTTTTTTTCCAAATTGGTTTCCTCATGGGAATCACAATATTTTTGTGTGATTTGAGCAAAAATAGAATTCCCAATGGACAGACGGCAGTGAGGACACGCTACAACAGAAGCACTCTGCATCCTCTTCACTGATACTGCTACACAAGGATCTACTTACCAGAGGAGGCCAGAAACAGGTGGAATTGTTGTTCATCTTGAGCCTGTGATTTGTAATATAAACAATGAGGCATTTATGTTGTATGCTCTAAATAGTACTCCGGCCACAGGAATGCGACTGTCAGAATGGCCTTTACATTTTCTGCTTCAAGATCATTTCACAATGTCAACAGAGTTTTATATGCAATATATGTCTGACCCCGGCTTGAGTCACTGTCTGTGCGGAGTCTGCACATTCTCCCCGTGTGTGCGTGGGTTTCCTCCAGGTGCTCCGGTTTCCTCCCACAGTCCACAAATGTGCAGGATAGTTGGATTGGCCATGCTATATTGCCCTTAATGTCCAAAGTTGCCCTCAGTGTTAGGTGGGGTTACAGGGTTGTGGGGATGGGGCGGAGGTGTCGGCTTGAGTAGGGTGCTCTTTCAAAAGAGCCGGTGCAGACACGATGGGCCGAATGGCCTCTTTCTGCACTGTAAATTCTATGATCTATGAAATTCTATGATCAATGTCACTCGGCTTTCCATATATCTTTACGGCAAGTAACTCGTATCATGCTTGCGTCAGCAAGGAGGCTATCATGACTGTGGCATGAGAAGAATTTGCAATTTTCTTTTAGAGTAGTCTAAACAATTGTAGATGCATTTGGCCATGTAGCATTTTCTTACCTTTTGCCATCTGCAAAGAACAATGATCGTTTTGTGGGCAATGTTTTGAAGCCCCCCCCCCCGGCCTTTAACAATCCACCATCTCAAAAGTATTTGTCCTACGAAAACAAGTTTGAGGATGGCTCACCAACAGTCAAGACTATACTTTGAAACCATGGATCATTAACCAAGTCACACTGACAGTATTGAGCAGAATTTGGTACATTGAACGGTGCTTCATGAGTCTGAATAAACTTGACAAATCTTGCAATATAGTCAGTGGCAGATTTACAGCTAGTGGGACTTTATGCTCATCTTCATTTTTGCACAACCCCCCCCACAATCTGGAATCTACCCCTTTTGACAAATCACACAAATAAAAATATCCCTCCATACCTTTGCAATATTTAAGTGAGCAAAGTGCCAGTTTGTAGCTGGGCTAATTCAAATTTGTAAACTAAAGTATATAAAAAGTTTTCAACAATATGCGACTAGTTCTTCTGTGGTTTTAGTTTTGAATTCATACACATGGTCACATTCCATACCCGATCAGTGACATTCAGTCATTTATTCACAACTGCATGCAGATACATAGGTAAATATACACTGGACATACTCACTTAAAAAACATAGCACCGAGTATCAGATTGAAGTGAGTGGGAAGGTTTGACACCCCATCTGTTTTTGCTATTTTTCCCCAAATCCCCAGCTACCGTAATCAGGAAGATAAAAGTAAATGACTGCAGATGCTAGAATCGGAAACAAAAACAAAATTCTGGACAATCTCAGCAGAACTGACAGCATCTGTAGAGAGAGAAGGGCGCTAATGTTTCGAGTTTGGATGACTCTTTGACTAACTGGTCACTGTATCCAGTCTTTGCTGCCTGACTGAAAATTTGGATGGTTACACGTAGAGAGAGACTGGGGAAAGCCAAAAACTTTGGCACTGTTACTGCGAGGCAGACAGATCCAACAAGATCCACTTCCAAACATCCCAATGGTTTTGATTTGGTAGGTCTGACCTTTTAGAAAACCCTCTTATTGGTAGAGAAATTCCAGATGCATCAGTAGGCAGAACAGATTCAATAGGCCGAATGGCCTGCCTGTGCTCCTCCGCCTTATGGTTTTATGCCACTCTGATGGACATTGAAGTCCCTCACCCATGGGAGGGTGATGTGGGAATCAGCAGGTGGGGGATTTTAATTCCAGATTTTTATTGAATTCCAATTCCACCACCTGCCCTGGTGCGATTCCAACCCAGGTGCCCAGAGCATTTCCTGGGTCTCTGGATTAGAGATCCTGTGACAATAGCGCTATGCAACCATCTCCCCAATAGTGCAGTGAGGTAAATTCTCTAAGCTGTTCCACTTGACAAAGCTCATGGCTTGCTCTTTTGGTCAATCACCTAAAAGGGAATTCATTTTGCAGCTTATTTTTCATGAATGCAGTCCTGTAAGTAGGAATGTCACGACCAGTTACATTGGCGCCACACAAGTGCCAGGCAATGACCATCTCATACAAGAGAGGATCCAACTGTCACCCCTTGACACTCAATGGCATCACCATCGCTGAATCCCTCACAAGCAACATCCTAGGGGTTACCATTGATCAGAAACTGAACTGGACTAGCCATAATAATACTGTGGCTACCAGGGCAGGTCCAAGGCTAAGGGCGGTATTCTCCGCTCCCGATAAAAATCAGGATGGCCGTCGTGAAATTGGCCGAGGTTCACGACTGCCTCGGAGCCCGCTCCCCGCACCTAATTCACCCCCACTCGGGGGGCTCGGAGCGGGCCTCCGTCTTTCCCGGCCGCGACCTCGTCGCGCCTGAAATGACACGCAAAACGGCAAATCTGTGAGGTCATCCGCGCATGCGCGGGTTGCCGGTTCCAACCCGCGCATGCGCGGATTACTTTATTGCGCAGACGGTGCGAACCGTGCGTGCGCGGTGGCTATCTTTGTCCTCAGCCGCCCGGCAAGACGTGGCGGCTTGATCTTGCCGGGCAGCGGAGGGGAAAGACTGCGTCTGTTTTGGACGCTGGCCCCATGATCGGTGGGCACCGATCGCGGGCCTGTCCCCTCCCGAGCACAGTCGTGGTGCTCCCGTGCCAATCGGGCCCCTAGATGCCCCAAACGGGCATCTGGCGCCCGTTTCACGAATGCTGCTGCCGTGGTGAAACGGGCATGAAGGGCCGGCCGGTCGGCCCATCGGACTCGGAGAATCGTCGTTCGCCGTGAGAAACAGCGAGCGGCGATTTTTGTCCGAGCCGGGGGGGGGGGGAGAATCGCTGGGGGCGGCAGGGGGGCGTAAAAAATGTCGGGAGGCACTCCCGCGATTCTCCCACGCCGCGTGGGGAGCGGAGAATTCCGCTCTACGAATCTTGCAGCGAGTAACTCATCTCCTGACCCCCCAAAGCCTGACCACCATCTACAAGGCACAAGTCAGGAGTGTGATGGAATACTCTCCACTTGCCTGGATGAGTGCAGCTCCAACAACACTCAAGAAGCTCAACACCACCCAGGACAAAGCAACCCCGTTTGATTGCCTCCCCTTCCACAAACATTCAATCCCTCCACTGCTGATGAACAGTGGCAGCCGTGTGTACCATCAACAAGATGCACTGCAGTAATTCGCCAAGGTTCCTTAGACAGCACCTTCCAAACTGATGGCTACCATCTGAAATGAAATGAAATGAAAATCGCTTATTGTCACAAGTAGGCTTCAAATGAAGTTACTGTGAAAAGCCCCTAGTCGCCACATTCCGGCACCTGTTCAGGGAGGTTGATACGGGAATTGAACCCGTGCTGCTGGCCTGCCTTGGTCTGCTTTCAAAGCCAGCAATTTAGCCCTGTGCTAAACAGCCCCTCATCTGGAAGGATGAGAGCAGCAGATACCTGGGAACCCCACCATGTGGAAGTTTCTGTCCAAGTCACTCACCATCCTGACTTGGAAAATATTTCGCCGTTCCTTCACTGTCGCTGCGGAAAAATCTTGGAACTCCCTCCCTAACAGTTCAGTGGGCGTACCTACACCTCGGGGACTGCAGTGATTCAAGAAGACAACTCACTACCACCTTCTGAAGGGCAACTAGGGATGGACAAAATGCCAGCCAAAACAGCGACGCCCACATCCCATAAATTAATTTTTTTTAAAGTGCAAAATCTGACAGTAAAACATTGGAAATCATGAAACATTCTCAAAAAAATAATTTCCCGATTATCTGATTAGAGAATACTTTGAAATAAAACTCATCTGACCTTTAAACATTTTTGAATGTGGGAATGAACATAGAACAGTACAGGCCCTTCAGCCCTCAATGTTGTGCCAAGCAATGATCACCCTACTCAAACCCACGTATCCACCCACGTAACCCAACAAATCCCCCCCCCCCCTACTTTTTTAGGACACTACGGGCAATTTAGCATGGCCAATCCACCTAACCCGCACATCTTTGGACTGTGGGAGGAAACCGGAGCACCCGGAGGAAACCCACACACACACGGGGAGGATGTGCAGACTCCGCACAGACAGTGACCCAGCCGGGAACCGAACCTGGGACCCTGGAGCTGTGAAGCATTTATGCTAACCACCATGCTACCGTGCTGGGTGGGATGGGAAGAGAGATGAAAAGCTTTGAATTCGCCTGTCCAATCTGCCTTTGATGTATTACAGTGATATGGAATAGTGCAATTAACAAAAGAGACCATCCTATTTCATATTTTTTTTCCGTACAGGTCTTACTAAAATACATTGCTTGTTCTTGGTTCTGAATCGCCCTCCCAAACTGTGAAACCTTCGACTCAAAACTTTAATGAATAGAGAAGCAAGTTTCAGTTTTCTCGTAATAAATTCATTATGGGATGTGCTTTAGTCCGATCTTAGCCCACCTCCACACTGAGTAAACCATTCCATGTTTGATATATCTTGCAAAGCAGTATCGTCAGAAACTGTGCTCCAGCTCTGGAAACCTGGGAAGGCACAGGTGTCACTTGTGGCAACTCAACCCAATTCTGTGAGCAGTGCTCCTGTGTCTGCCTTGTTTCTTTTACATTGCACAATATTTGCAGCCAACTTGAATTGTTGACTGGCGGTGGGAGGGAAATATTAATGAAAGAGTGAATGTGTAACCCCTACGCAAGCACGCATGGAGGGGAAATAACAAACTAATAGACTAAATCTCCCAGTCCCGCGATTTAATGATCTCTGAGCTGAATTGAGTGGCAGTAATTCTTTCTGGGCTGAAGTGATTTATTTACTCCTGCCCAGGTTGGCGGCAGCACCTTCCATCGATCTGTCTTGAGGATAACTTGAATTTTCATTTGACACTTTTGCACATTGACTCACAGCCGAGCAGATAGCTCAGTGTCTCAGCTGAAAGAGGACACTTCCAGCTATTTTGGTTGAACCAAATGACCAATTGAACTTCATCAAATCATCCTGATGCCTCATTTGCAGGTCACAGAAACATCTATCTATTCCCCTTACAATTGAATCCCCTACAACTATTGCATTTACACACTTTTTAATTCTCCCCTATGCAGCAGAGCCAACTGTGGTGCAAACAAATTGGCTATCACTGCTTTCCCCTGAGAGGCCATTTCCTCAATAATATCCAAGGCAGTGACTCTGTTTTGCAGGGGAATAGCTGCAAGGGTCTCCTGCACTACCTGTCTAGACCTCTTGAAATGAAATGAAAATCGCTTATTGTCACAAGTAGGCTTCAATGAAGTTACTGTGAAAAGCCCCTAGTCACCACATTCCGGCACCTGTTCGGTGAGGCTGGTACGGGAATTGAACCGTGCTACTGGCCTGCCTTGGTCTGCTTTAAAAACCAGCGATTTAGCCCAGTGTGCTAAACCAGCCTCTTTGTCTACATGGTGGTCACCCTTTCCCTTCCTGCCTGTGAACTCTTCACCTGCAGTGTGACCCTCTCTCTATAGGTGCTATCCACAATACTCTCTACCTTGTGAATGTTCCACAGTGTCCCCAACTCCTGCTCCAGATCCAAAACCTGGGCTTCCATGAGCTGCAGTTAGAGCCATTGCCTGTACACATGCTGGCTCTGGGCACTGGAAATGTGCCCAGGTTCCCACACATGGCTTTGAGCTCTCCTGCCATAACTTCCCATAACCAAGTACTTTCGGGCCATTTTCCCTTTGACATCATTAATAAAGAATTTTGCTCTCAAAAACTATAAACTGCAGGGGCTCTTCCTGTTAATTCCCTTATTTCCTATTTCTAAAAAATGTTGTTATCATTTTGATCCATGTATATTTAATGGACATATACCTTTAAGTTGAGCAGAGGAAGTGAGGACCTCAAAAGTTTTAAAACAGTACACCATGAAGTTTTAGCTTTTGAACAGAACAACTCATACTTTCTGGCACCCGAGAGATTGGAGAAATTTGATTTGATTGGTTAGCTGGTGACCAATGGATTGACCAAAGATCTATCCGACAACAGTCAGCGATTGAATCTTACCAGTGGTTGACATAGAACATAGAACATAGAACAGTACAGCACAGAACAGGCCCTTCGGCCCTCAATGTTGTGCCGAACAATGATCACCCTACTTAAACCCACGTAACCCGTATACCCATCCCCCCATTAACCTTACACTACGGGCAATTTAGCATGGCCAATCCACCTAACCCGCACATCTTTGGACTGTGGGAGGAAACCGGAGCACCCGGAGGAAACCCACGCACACACGGGGAGGATGTGCAGACTCCACACAGACAGTGACCCAGCCGGGAATCGAACCTGGGACCCTGGAGCTGTGAAGCATTGATGCTAACCACCATGCTACCGTGAGGCCCCTGAGGCCAGATAACCCAGGAGAAAGCTCCTGGATGCTGGGAGGAGAGGTGGTATGTTGCTATCTCCTGCCTGCGGGTTCTGAATCTGCAGATAAGTCTCAAGATCCTGATAAATCTACAGTGAAAACCATTACAGACTGAAAGCAAATATATCCAACTAGAGGTCTAGACTGAAGAAAGATCTAACTGGAAGACATCCATCTGAAACGGAGACTTTTATCCTTTTACTTTTAGTATTATTCTGTACACCCCTCTTTTCCCTCTGTGTTTGTCTGTCTTGTGTGCGTGTGTGTGTGTGCAGGTGTGTGTAGAGGGTAGGGTGAGTTAAACGGGAGGGGGCTTAGAAATTAGACATAGTTAACCAGTTGTATGTCCTGCCTATTTAATTATAGCTATTGTTATTAATAAAAAATGTTAAAATAAATTTAGAGTACCCAATTCTTTTTTCCAATTAAGGGACAATTTTTAGCGTGTCCAATCCATCTAACCTGCACATCTTTGGGATGTGGGGGTGAGACCCACGCAGACATGGGAAGAATGTGCTAACGCCACACAGACAGTGACCTGGGGCCGGGATCGAACCTGGGTCCTCAGCGCCGTAGAGTTATTAATAAAAGTTGATTGTGTTTAAATTTACAAACCTGTTGACTGGAGTTATTGGGCAGCCAAAGAAATTGGGTATTTAAAAAAAATAAATTTAGAGTACCCAATTCTTTTTTTCCAATAAAGGGCAATTTAGCGTGGCCAATCCTACCCTGCACATCTTTGGATTGTGGGGTGAGACCCACGCAGACATGGGGAAAATGTGCAAGCACCACACACAGTGACGTGGGTCCACGATCGAAACAAATGGGATTAGGATTGACAGATCATATACCTTTCATGCGGCAGTGCAGACTTGATGGGCCGAACGGCCTTTTGTGTACTATATTTTTCTGTGACTGATCTCATGACCACTGTGGATAGCCGGATGGACTGTCCCAGTCTCGGCCTGTGTCACATGTAGTGAATGTAAATGGATGTACCGTCAAAAAGCACATTGACCATTTCAGGAGCCAGGCAGTACCCCATTATAGAGCAGAACGAGCCATATTGCTGTTGTCGACATTGAAAGGGTGCTTTACTGTATAAAGTGAGTTTTATGTCACAGAAGGTGAAAGAATGATTTTATTTTTACTTTGGTTTGTCATGAGATGCTAATTCCATTAAAGGAGCTATAATGGATAGAATACGGTGATCACTCGCTAACGGGTATGATTGTCCACCTAAGATATTCTGTGTTACTGGTCACAGATTCTGTGGGTCCCTGTGTGGTTGAGCTTGATCCGAGAGCTGCACCTTCAATTTCTCACTTGGCAGAAGTTTCCAAAAGGTGCCATTGATCCTTGGATGCTAAGTCAAGGATATTGCTTTCTCAGGCTCCTTTTCCGGGCCTCTCTTGCCGTTGAGTGTTCTCGAAGAATTGTGACCCTTCAATTAGGAGGTTCCTTCAAGTAGGTCTTCTGAACAAAGGTCTCCCAGGCGTTGACGTCTATGTTCCATTTCTTGAGGTAAACTTACAAGGTGTCTTTGAAGAGCTTCCTCTGTCTTCCTCTTGTTCAGAATCCTTCCTTGAGCTGGATGAAGAAGATTTGCTTTGCAGTCAGGACTTTGACATCCTCAGCATATGGGCAACCCAGAGGAGTTGGTTTCAGATGATCATGGTCTTGATATTGGTGCTATTGATTCCTTCAAGGACTCTGATGTGAGCACGACTGTCCTCCCAGCTGATTCAGAGCTAAAGTACATTTGGATTTTGCAATGTATTTTAAGCTGAGTTGTTTACGGTGTAATGTTCATTCTTCGAAGCTTCAGTAATTATTTCAAATGGGTTAACAAAGTTTAATGCCTTAGTTGATATGGTAAGAAGTCTTACAACACCAGGTTAAAGTCCAACAGGTTTGTTTTGAATCACTAGCTTTTGGAGCACAGCTCCTTCATCAGGTGAGTGAAGAGGTGAGTTCCACAACCACATATAGAGACAAAGTCAATGATGCAAGACGATACTTTGAATGCAAGGTTTTGCAGCTAATTAAGTCTTTGCAGGTCCAGATGGAGCAACTGGAGAGAGGGATAGTCACAGATTAAAGAGATGTGAATTGTCTCAAGCCAGGACAGTTGGTAAGGTTTTGCAAGCTCAGGCCAGATGGTGGCGCAACCTCAATTAGACCATTGTTTGTAGGAAACTACCCAGCCTTCAGGAGAACAGCGACCACTGCAAGAGAACACCACCCACCAGGTACACGGTACATACTTGTGCGACTCGACCAATGTTGTCTACCTCATACGCTGCAGGAAACGATGTCCTGAGGCATGGTACATTGGCGAGACCGTGCAGACGCTGCGACAACAGATGAACGGATGTTGCACGACAATCGCCTGGCAGGAATGTTCCCTTCCAGTCGAGGAACACTTCAGCAGTCAAGGGCATTCAGCCTCTGATCTTCGGGTAAGCGTTCTCCACAGCGGCCTTCAGGATGCACGATAACACAGAATCGCCGAGCAGAAACTGCTAGCCAGGTTCCGAAAGCATGAGTACGGCCTCAACCCGGACCTTGGATTCATGTCTTATTACACTCACCCCCCACCATCTGGCCTGAGCTTGCAAAATCCTACCAACTGTACTGGCTTGTAACAATTCACACCTCTTTAACCTGTGATTAACCCTCTCTCCAGTCACTCCTGTAACCATATATATGGTTGTGGAACCTACTTCTTCACTCACCTGATGAAGGAGCTGTGCTCTGAAAGCTAGTGATTAGAAACAAACCTGTTGGACTTTAACCTGGTGTTGTAAGACTTTTTACTGTGCCCACCCCAGTCCAATGCTGGCATCTCCACATCTTAGTTGATATATGCAACCCTTCTGTATGTTAATGTGAACTATCTGTCTGACAGGTATTGCAGCGAATCAATCACCCACCCCTCAGAATGTACTGCCAAAGGACCTCCCAAAATGATGTCAGAGGAGCTGTGTGCCAGGACAGTGTGCTTCAGCAGCTGCTGCTTTCGGATGTTGAGCTTGTCAATTAACAATTGTCAAAACCCTCCTGGCTCCCCCTCTTCCCTCCTTCCCCTTTACAAACAGACAGAACCGTTGTTTAAGTGAGAAAATATATTTTATTGCGAGAAAATTGTAAATGTTGAGGTTTTATGTCATTGTTCAGCTGATAAAGTTAAACGTTAAGTTAAATGTTAACTGGTTTCAAAGTTTTTAGATTATAGAACAGTACAGCACAGAACAGGCCCTTCGGCCCTCGATGTTGTGCCGAACAATGATCACCCTACTTAAACCCACGTAACCCGTATACCCATAACCCAACAATCCCCCCATTAACCTTACACTACGGGCAATTTAGCATGGCCAATCCACCTAACCCGCACATCTTTGGACTGTGGGAGGAAACCGGAGCACCCGGAGGAAACCCACGCACACACGGGGAGGACGTGCAGACTCCACACAGACAGTGACCCAGCCGGGAATCGAACCTGGGACCCTGGAGCTGTGAAGCATTGATGCTAACCACCATGCTACCGTGAGGCCCCTATTTTGTATTTATAAAATTATTTTTGTGAATACATGTTTTACATTAAACTTTACAAGCTTCTACATATGTCTTACAGAAACGTCTGAACACAACATTTATTTGAGATAATTATAATGAATAAGATAATTGAAGTAACAAGGCAGAAATATATTTAACATGGATAACGCGGTGGCCCACTAGTTAACACTGCTGCTTCCAGGGACCTGTGTTCAATTCGGACCTTCGGTGACTGTAGTCTTTGTACATTCTCCCCATGTCTGCATGGGTTTCCTAGAATCATGGAATAGAACCATAATTCCTACTATGCAGAAGGAGACCATTCGGCCCATCATGTCTGCATTGATGTGGGCAGCAGGGTAGCATAGTGGGCAGCACGATAGCATAGTAGTTAGCACAGTTGCTTCGCAGCTCCAGGGTCCCAGGTTTGATTCCAGCTGGACCACTCTCTGCGGACTCTGCACGTTCTCCCCGTGTCTTGGTGGGTTTCCTCCGGGTGCTCCGGTTTCCTCCCACAATCCAAAGATGTGCAGGTTTGGTGGATTGGCCATGCTAAATTGCCCTTAGTATCCAAAAAAAGGATTAAGTGGGGGTTACAGGGATAGGGTAAGTACATGGGCTTGAGTAGGGTGCTCTTTGTAAGGGCCTGTGCACTCGATGGGCCAAATGGCCTCCTTCTGCACTGTGAATTCTATGATCTGACCCTCTCAAAGAGTATCCTACCCCTTAACCTAACCTACACATTCCTGGACACCAAGGGGCAACTTAGCATGGCCAGTCCACTTAACTTGAACATCTTTGCACCATGGGAGGAAATCAGAGCTAACAGAGGAAACCCACGCAGATACGGGGACAACATACAAAGTCTACACAGTCATCCAAACACAGGTTCCTGACACTATGAGGCAGCAATGTTAACCATTGTGCCACCGGTGCTTCAATTTCCTCTCACAGTTCAAAGATATGCGGGTTAGGTGGATTGGCCTTGCTAAATTTCCCCTTAGTGTTCAACGGTTAGGTAGGGTTATGGGAATTGGGCGTGGGCTTGGGTAGGGTGCTCTTTCGGAGTGTCAGAGGAGAGTTGATGGGCCAAATGGCTATCTTCTGTACTGCAGTGATTCTATAAATAATAATAAAAAAAATCAGATGTTACAAGGACAGCGACAGCAAAAAACCCTGGGGCACTTTTAAAATCCTGTGACCGTAATCTAAATTAAAACATATGAACATATTTAAGCATGCCACACATAAAATTATATAATAATATAGTGCAGATTTCAATAGTTGCACGGATTTAAAACAAATAACCAAACTATGTTCACTTATAAATAATCACCTTTAATCATAAAAAATTAAAAATTACATTAAAAGAATCACCAATGCCTGTTTAAAAGATGAGAAAAGAAAACCTGTTAAAATAGCGTCTACCTGCCTTTAAAACACTTGTTAAAATAGTTGGTTGTTGATTTCTTTCTGCTTAAATGCCTCCCCTCAATGGCGTTACCAAGCTGGCTGCATCATAAGGGGGCAAGCTGCACTCTTCCTGCACAGCGCTAGAGCCTGCGCCGAACAGGGCACTGGCGGCCCCAGGCTGCCGAAGATGAAGGAAGGTCCCTCGCAACATCGGAGCGCAGTTAAGTGTGCGCGTTCCGCTTTCAAAATCGGCGGCCCGTGGCTTCCCACCGCTAGATGGAAGTTAAGGGCCAACCTTATTTACACTAATATTTACACAGCACCAGTGCCTCGCTACTGGTCTCTCTAGCTGGTACTGAACTGGCTGGCTCTATTTACACAACAGAAAAACTTAACTATTGCCCCACCCCCTTATCGAGGGAACTCACATTCCCCAAGAGTAGCCACTCACTTTGATTTGATGTTAAGTTTCCGTTGATCTTTGTTTTGTTTGGGCAGGAGCGGCCCTTTTTGCTTTGCCTCTAATTTTGCTTCTTTTTGTATAATTGTTTGGCCTCAAAAGAGTCTATGGGGTAACCAGTTGTCCCTACAATTGGATCTGTGCAAGTTACAACATATGGACAACTTAGGCATGCTTGTTTGTGCATTATTGGTGTGAGCTGGCTGGAGGGCTGAAGTGTGTTGGCACACTAGGGAACAGCACCACCATCCATGCCCATTCCAGCGATGCTTATAAAAAATGCTGCAAATAGTCTGGCAGCATCTGTGGAGAAACAGACTTAACGTTTCAGGCTGATGACCTTTCAACAGAAGTGGGGAAAGACCTTGTCAATGTGCGGGGTGCCATCTTACCATGACCTCCTTGTGCGGTAAGTGAGATCAAAACAAGGAGGCATTACAATTGCTTCACTGCTTCAGAGGTGAAAAATGCTTAATACTCAACACCTTCTGTAAGGGCAAGATTCATAAGTACATAAGATATTGGATCAGAATTAGGCCATTCCGCTCCGCCATTCGATCATGGCTGATACATTCCTCATC
Source organism: Scyliorhinus canicula (assembly GCF_902713615.1). Lineage (NCBI taxonomy): Eukaryota > Metazoa > Chordata > Chondrichthyes > Carcharhiniformes > Scyliorhinidae > Scyliorhinus > Scyliorhinus canicula. The sequence goes on from NC_052170.1 coordinate 8,342,092, forward strand.
TGTTACCTACAATGCTACAGACCAAAAGCTGGATGCAAAATCAGTCAGAGCATCTCCTCCTTGGAACACATGAACTAGGAGCGGGAGTCGGTAATTTAGCTTCCCGAGCCTAAACACCTTCAATGTGATCATGGCTGATCCCATCCTGGCCTCAACTCCACCATCCTGTCTGTTCTCCATAACCCTTCAACCCATTACCAATTAAAAATCTGTCTAACTCCTCCTTAAATTGACTCATTGTCCCAGCATTCACCGGGCAGCGAATTCCACAGATTCACAACCCTTTGGGAGAAATAGTTTCTCCTCAAAACTGTTTTAAATTTACTAACTCTTATTCTAAGATTATGAACTTATCGTTTTAGAATGCCCCACAAGAGCAAGCATCTGCTCCACGTCTACTTTATCCATACCGTTTAGCATCATAAATACCTCAATTTGATCTCCCCTCAATCCTCTAAACTCTGGAGAGTATCGGCCTAAACTGTTCAACCTCTTCTCATACGACAAACCCCTCATCTCTGGAATCAATCGCGTGAACCGCCTCTGAACTGCCTTCAATGCCACTACATCTTTCCTCAAATAAGGGGACCAAAACTGTGCACAATACTCCAGGTGCAGTCTCACCAATGCCTCGTATAGTTGCAACACCTCCTACCTTTATATTCAATTCCTTTTTCTATAAATGCCAACATTCCATTTGCTTTCCTTATTACCCATTTATCCCGACTCTATGTCTCCTGTCCGTCAGCCAGTCTTCTATCCAAGCTAATAAATTACTCCCAATCCCATGTGATCTCACTTTGTGATACAGATTATCAAATGCCTTCCGGAAATCCAGATATACTACATCTACGGGATCTCCATTATCCACTTTGTTACATCTTCGAAGAACTCTAGTAAATTGGTCGAACATGATTTGCCCTTCATAAAATCATGCTGACTCTGATGGATAGCGCTTTGGCATTCCAATTGACCTGATACTATGTTCTTGATAATTGATTCTACCAATTTTCCAACAACAGATGTTAAACTAACTGGTCTGTAATTTCCCACATTGTGCCTCCTCCCTTTTTGAATAAGGGCGTTACATTCGCATTTAATCTCCAATGCTTATGTCATTTCTAATTATACCACAGATCCCTTTCCTCCCCAGTAGGGCCACGCCACCTCTTTTTCCTTTCAGCTTATCTTTCCGAAAAACTGAGTACCCTTGGATATTCAATTCCCAGACTGGTCTTGTAACCAAGTTTCAGTAATCCACACCAATCATCTTTAGTTTATATTTGCGCGGTTAGCTCATTACGTTTGTTACAAATGCTTCCTGCATTTAGATACAAAGCTTTTGAAATTGTTTTAATGTTAGATTTCACTACTCTTCTATAATTCCTTGGTGCTTAAAACATCAATTTGTTCTGTCTCTTTTATTTTCTGGTAACCATCCAGCACATTGCTAACCTTCACTCTTACCGCCTCCTTTAAACTGGGTTCTTAAGTTTCCCCTACTACAGCCATTTAATTTGAAGCCCTATCTACAGCCCTAGTTACGCGATTTGCTAGGACTATGGTCCCAGCATGATTCATGCTGAAGATTGTGAATTTCTGCGATAATCGTGAGGCTCCCTGATAGTGTACAGCTTCATATCAGAAAAAAAACATTTAAGAAGAGTGCTTAATGATTGCATTTCAATATAGATATCAACTTTCCATACAGAACAGAAAATGGAAAAATAAAACTAAATAAGTGGACCACAAATATATTCAGATAATCATTTATTAGTTAAATATAATTTGGAAATTATAGCAGGTGAATGCAGAAAAGTGGATATTAAAAATACAATTGGAACATTTGCTCTTTTAAAAAAAAGATGTCACTTCCTAAAAGGTTCTGCTTGAATTTCCCGATTTCTTTTCATGAATAATATTTAAATTTAAAAGCTTTGTTGTTTTATCATTTAACATTTCCGTTGCACTCTTAATTTGGAACCATGTAACGTAATTTATTTTTGAGCAGGGAGGTTTATCAATACACTGCCTTTTTCAAACATCAAACATTTGCTTCCTGTAATAGAGTTACAGATCCTGACAAAACTATTAACATTAAAACATTTTCTGATACTTCATTCAGTCATCCACAGATGTATTTCAGAGCTATGGAAGTACTCCATTGTTAATTATTCATAGTCCTAATGTTTAGGTAGAAATGACTTTCTGTGTGTCACCCTGAGCTTGTTATACAAACTTTTAAGAAATGAGAAACCATGTTTGGGCAAACCATTGAACTGCAACTTTCTGGACAAGCTAGTAATATTTCTAACTTTTTTGTGAGGACGCAGCTGTCATTCATTTCCATTCGAGGTTCCATAAAGACTTTTGGACGTTGAAGGCAGTAGTTGCATAGCTGTGGTGTAGTTCCCAAAAGGCTTCCAGCTCACCCAGTACTGGTGTGGAACTTATTATTCTCTGGAGTGGTAACTTGTGCAAAGAGAGCAAATATATTTCCCTCTCCCGTCACTCCTGCGCCCTTCACTTCACTCTAACTTTTGCAAAAAGGGACCTTTTATTAATGGCAGAATGTGTAAAATGCCAGAGGTACAAACTTACAGAAGGAAATTAATATTTAAAATGAAATACAACCTAAAGTATTTGATTGGCAAAGGCATTGCTATAATGTCTGTTATATAGTAAGCAGCACATTATTTTAATGTTTTTTCTTTTTTCCTGATGTTAGCAATGTTTTAAAGAGGCTTTAACTGATGATTTCTCCCCTCCACTACAATTAAGGCTCAAAAGAAAAATCTTTGGATTTTTGATTAGCACTAATAAATTATTTTGGTCTTCTCCATTGAACAGTGATAAGCATATCTTGAACTGAACTAACAAGTAAAACCCTTGCAAAAGCATAGCAAGTGTGAACTATTATACAGTGCTGCTCTACACGTGGAAAGGAGTTTGATCAGCTGCAAGGCAAGGAATGTTTATACTTTGCTCACAAAGTTTTGGCCTAGAAATTCAAGCACAGGCTACAACCCCTGATATTGGACCGTGAAACTTATTTCTGCTGCAGACAGTAGTAGCCAGCTGTAGCTGAAGATCGGGATTATGTGAAACTCAGGTGTATGAAGAAGAGGGATGTGATCAGCAGATGGTGGGTTAGGGCTTCCCTTGTTGCCTTAATGTAGGATTGCTCCCCTCAGTTCCCCAATCAGATAAGTGCAGGAACATTTCTGTCAGTTCTCAGCATGTATATGTGAATTGAGCATAAAGCAAGTTAAATGCTCGGATGTCTGACAATTAAGAAGCAAAGGACTCTGATTTGAATAAATACATTTGAATGTTTCTGTTCCCAATACATGTTCCTGATGCTAGTACAACAACCGTTTCTAATGTGGACAGTGCCTCTTCAGATAGAAATGAGTGTGTGCTTCCCGCTTGCCGGATTGTACATTTAGAAGATTGTCCAGCACCTGAAAGATGGATGTGGAACAACTGAATATCTGTGCTTTTTGTTTGGTCTTCTTTTGAAAATCCTACCTAACCAATTGAAATTGGCCTGAAAATTATTCTAAAATATACACTACTGATAAAATGGGTGGAATTCTCCCCAAAAAAGTCATTTTGGCAAGAATATTGGGGTGCTTCGTGTCAGCTGTTCCAGCATAATTTGCCTCGCGATCTTCTCGCATTTTTGGTCATTTTTTGGAATGGGGTGTAATTTGCACCGGCACTGAGAGGAGTGGGATTGAAACACGCCAGCATGTCCGGTTTCACAGAGATCGGGGCACACTTTTCAAAGACCCCTCCCCCCCCCTCCTCATCGCTGGCATCGGGGCTTCAGTATTCCTACCCCCTCAACCATCCTCGCTGGCATCAAACTCCCCATTCCTTCCAAGAATCACTGGCATCAGGGCCCTCACAATGGATCTTCCTTGAGACCCCATCCCCAGTCGCCGATACTAGACCCCCCCTCCCCTGGTAAGTGACACCCCCGCTATGGGGTTACCAAGTGCCTCCCCCTTCATGCCCTCCTCTTCCAGGCCATGCCCCTGGCTCCCTGGTATTACCAGGGTGACAGAGAGCAGTACAACGGCAATGGCCTCCCATGTCCTGATCACCCGGGAGCTTCATGGCTTCCATGTCCTCAGAGTCCCCCCTCCCCCCCCCCCACCCCTGGTGTGGTTATCTAGTCTGGTCTTCAGCGGTGGAGACCAGTAGTGACTTCCACCATTCTCACCCTGTGATGGGGGGGGGGGGGGGGGGGGTGGTGGAGAGAGAGAGAGAGAGAGAGAGAGAGGTACCAGGGAGTCAGGAGAATCCGGCTGATCCAGGATATTCAAATGATGATTTAAATGTGATAACCTCGCTGGCTGTGAACCAGATTGTGTCTGCTGCCACATAGCGGGGTGTGCGCTGGGTGCAGTGCGGCTGGTGAATCGCCTCAAATTTTTCTTGTTTTCCCATTTCTTTAAATGAAAATGGCAAGATTACCCTAATGAACAGTTTGCCAAATGCAGGTTGGAGTTTTTTTAAAGCTGTATATTTGATTCCTTTCCTTGTGGGAGGGGGAAGCAGATTTTAGTTATAACTAGGGTTGATATTTTTGTTCAAGGTCAAACCATTAGGGGCAGAGCAAGGTAACGGGTATATGAGATTGGCTTTCCTACTGATAAAAATTAATTGCAAACCTTAGTGATCACAATGATGAAAGCCACTAGATTATAATAATTTACAATACTTCTAAACTGTACACTGAGAAAACGAGGCTGTCCAGTCCCAAACCCAGTCATTGGGCAAAGCAAGTTAAAGTGGGATCATTGCTGGAAGGAGATCACATTCTTGTTCCATTGACATCCTGTGCACATGATGCAAATTGTGAAGCCTTTTAGTTTATTTGTAACAAACACCCTTTGTCTAATAATAAACAAATGCAATTCAAAGAAATCTAAATTGTAAAATAAAATTATACAGCAAGTATCTAATTCCTGCTCCATATTCATACGGTCTGTTCCTGTTTTTTGATTTGGCAGTACATTATCATGGATGCTGCCATCGCCCCTATCTGTAACATTGAAAAGAAGAGAACAGTCAGCATTCATTTATTGATGTTATAACAGTACACAAATGGGGAGGAGGAAAACACCAAGGAGAAAAAAACTCATGTCAAATCTTAAATATCTCACTTCCAAGAGGAACCCCATAGAGGAATATGTGTTATTTAAAAACGCAAGTCTTTTGATGGATCCGACGTGATTAACACGGGATTTTAACATGGGTGGCACAGTGGGCAGCACCATTGCTTCACAGCGCCAGGATCCCGGGTTTGATTCCCGGATGGGCCACTGTCTGTGCGGAGTCTGCACGTTCTCCCTATGTCTGTGTGGGTTTCCTCCGGGTGCTCCGGTTTCCTCCCACAAGTGTCAAAAGTGCTGTTAGGTGTATTTGGACATTCTGAATTCTCCCTCTGTGTACCTGAACAGGCACTAGAATGTGGCGACTAGGGGATTTTCACAGTAACTTCATTGCAGTGTTAATGTAAGCCTACGTGTGACAATAAAGAGGATTAATTTTCCGCCCATTCTCGCCAGCGGGATCCTTTGGTTCCCCCCGATGGTGAAGCCCCTGCCGCGGGTTGCCCGGTGCAGGATTCGATGAGAAATTCCATTGACAGCGGTGGAACCAGAAGATCCCGTCATCAGCCAACTGCTGCATGCTGCTGCTGAGAAACACACACGCGGGTGGGGGGCAGAAAATACCACCCTCTGTATTTTTCCATAAACCATTGAGCACTAGTGTGCATCTAGTTTATAACACATTAAATATACACATTCATACCATATAAACCGTTTAAGATAATTACAGAGAATCAAAAAGTTAGAACCTACGCATAATTGAGGCAAAATAAATCTCAGAAGGAAAAACCTAAACTCATTCTTCAGTCTTCGGAAGGATTATGTAAACACACAATTGCAGACAGGAATTTATATTAAGATTATACTGTAAGGCATTTATAATAATTTACCACGGCAAATTTAGTCAAACTCAATATTCAATTTTATAAAATACCTATAATTCATTTGAATAACAATGGGGCTGATTGTTTATTGGCTGTCAGAGGCATTTTGATGACTGCATGAGAGCTAGGATGTTTGTATTTGATTAATAGTTTGCAGTGCAAGTTTGCCTGTTGAACTTAGCAACCAATGCCTTGGGTGAATATTTTGCGGCCACTAATCAATTTAAGCAAGGAAAATGGAGCGTGCCTTGGCATTGGGCAATCTTTTGAACTTATCTTTTGAAAGCCCCTCCCCCCCCCCCCCCCCCCCCCCCCCACCATCACACTGCAGTCAGGGTTCACAGAGGAGGAGGAGATGCCTATCTCCGCAATGGAGCCAATCAGGTCAGGAGTGCTGAATGCGGGCTTTTGACAGGCATCTTGAAAGGGCATAGGGGCACCCCTGCCCCCGCAATGGTATTCTCCATCTCCCCTTGCTGCCTTTTACCACAAGTCTGAAAAGTGGCAGGCTGGTCACTCTGCTCTTCACTCCCTTCCCCCCCCTACTTAACTCCCAACTCAACCCCTCCCCCTCCTCCACCAAGAGGACGCGGAGCTGCTCCGACACCTCCAAGCTCCCCACGGAGTTCTGCTCACCACGTGCACACCTTTTGCAAAGATTGTGCATCATGGCATTCTGTTATAACACCGTTCTGTTAGAACACCGCCATGGATGGACTTTTGATATGGGGGTGCGATTCCGGCATATGGGCCTGATAATGATAAGCTAATAAGCGACCTTGAATGACAGGAAAGCAGCACACAACTGATGGGGGAAATGTCGACCACATCCTGTATTTACGTCGCTGGTAAAAGCGACTAAGTCCTTCTTGTGATATTTTCCGCACTCACCACCAAACCTACCCAACATAAATAAGAGCTGAAAATCCCGGCCATCATCTCTGGCAGGTCTCACTCTAAATTCAACACTATACTTTCTTATTTTGATTACCCAATCATAGAATCATAGAATCCCTACAGTGCAGAAGGAGGCCATTCGGCCCATCGAGTCTACACCGACACTATGAAAGAGTACCCTACCGAGGCCCACACCTCCACCCGTACCCCAGTAACCCCACCTAATCTGTTTGAACACTAAGGGGCAATTTTAGCGTGGGCAATCCACCTAACCTGCACATCTTTGGGCTGTGGGAGGAAACCAGAGCACCCAGAGGAAACCCACGCAGACACGGGGGAAAGTGCAGACTCCGCACAATCATCCGATGCCGGAATTGAACCCGGGTCCCTGGTGCAGTGAGGAAACAGTGCTAACCACTGTGCTGCCCAAAGAGGAGTCGTTTTTCTTCATCTCTTCTAGCAACATCTTTAATCAGCTTAACCATCTAAGCCGTTATTCTCGTATACTTAGGCGATTGTAACCTGTCTGCATAATTTAACCCATTTATAATTTAACCCTAATACTCCATAAATGCAGTCATCATTTTCATTGTAGACATTTCCAGTTGAGGCATAAAATAGAATAGAATTGAAAAGTATGAAAGTAATGCTAAGCCTGTAACCAGAAGGATGTGGAGGCTTTGGAGAGGGTGCAGAGGAGCTTTACCAGGATGATGCCTGGTCTGGAGAGTGTTAGCTATGCGGAGAGGCTGAATAGACTCAGACTGTTTTCATTAGAACGACGGAGGTTGTGGGGTGACCTGATAGAGGTCAACAAGATTATGAGGAGCATGGATAGAGTGGATGGGCAGGCACTCTTTCCCAGGGTGGAGGGGTCAGTCACCAGGGGGCATAGGTTTAAGGTCCGCGGGACAAATTTTAGAGGAGATGTGCGAGGCAAGTTTTTTTTACACAGAGGGTGGTGTGTGCCTCGAACGCGTTGCCAGGGGAGGTTGTGGAAGCAGATACAGTAACGGCGTTCAAAAGGCATCTTGACCAATACATGGATGGGATGAGTATAGACGGATACGGCACAAGGAATTGCTAAGGCTTTTGGCCAAGGATAGTATCATACCGGTACAGGCTTGGAGGGTCAAAGGGCCTGTTCCTGTGCTGTCCTTTGTTCTGTATTGCGCCTTGATTAGAGTGTAATTAGAGTACAGTTCTGGTCACTATATTATCAAAAAAGGATATTGAGGCACTGGAGAGGGTGCAGAACAGATTTGCAAGAATGATACTAGACGTATGTAGATATTCTTAGCCAGGGAAAGATTGACAAGCTGGGTCTCTTTTCTCTTGGTGATAGAAGGCTGCGCTGTGAATTAACAGGGGTCTTTAAAATGATGAAAAGGTTTTGATGAAGTAATATATAAGTATTTAAGGGGAAACTAAAGCATATGAGCAAGAAGGGAACAGAGGGTTACAATGGTGTATTTGATGAGGAAAAATGGGAGGAGGTTCGAGAAGAGCATAAATACACGCGTGGAAGAGTTGAGCTAAACAGGCTGTTTCTGTGCTGTGAATCCACATTACCTCCAGTACGCAAATTGCCAAAGCGACGATACCAAGAATTTTGGTGTGGCTCTTCAGAAAATTGAGCAATCGGCTGTAGCAACCCTGAGAACAATGAAGAAAATTATATTAAATCTTTATTTTCTTACCTTTATTTTTGCCTTTCTCCTCTTTTAAAAATATTAAGCACAGAAACCCTGCAAAAGTGCAGAGTGTATGGGCTTACTGGTCTTGTGGATAAATTTGAAAAATCTCAGATCACTGAAATAATTGGTACTGGGCAGTGGCATTTTTAGAAGCACATGGCCCATCGAGGCAGCAGAATCTCAGCTAGTGGGATCTAATGGATGGGAGTCTGCGCTGTTGCCCTTTCAGACAGCACAGAACAGGACTTACTTCTGCTCTTTCGAAGTCTTACAACACCAGGTTAAAGTCCAACAGGTTTGTTTTCCTGGTTATCCTCTTCCCATGATATACTTATAGATTATCCTGGGATTTCCCCTATTTTTATCAGCCAGTGCTTTCTCAGGGAGGCTGTCGAGTAGTGGCATTGTCACTCGACCAGTAATCCAGAGACCCGGGGTTCCCTGGGGACCTGGCTTCCAATCCCGCCAGGACAGTTGGTGGAATTTGAATTCAATAAAAATCTGGAATGAGAAGTCTAATGACGAACGTGAAACCATTGTCAAACGTCGTAGAAGCCCATCTCGTTCACTAATTTCCTTTAGTGAAGGAAAGCAGCCACCTTCACCTGGTCTGGTCTGTATGGCCCACATCCAACGAACAAATGAAAAAAAAAAATCCCCTCTTTGCTCTCCTAATTGCTTTCTTAAGCTCCATCCTGCACTTTCTGTTCCATTATTGCCTCTGTTGATTTGCTCTCCTTGTACTTGCTAAAAGCCTCTCTTCTCATCGTATCCTGAATATCTCTGGTCATCAATGGTTTTCTGAACTTGTCATTCCTTCCTATTACCCTAGAGGGAACATGTTGGGCCTGTACCCTCCCATTTCCTTTTTGAACCCCCCCCCCACCTCTCTTCTGTAGATTTCCCCACTAAAATCCACTCTCCCCCAATCCAAAAACATTTTTTGCAACTTGTTAATTTCTATGTCCATAACAAACTTAAATTGTAACATGTTGTGGTCGCTTCACCAAAATGCTCCCCCACCAACACATCAACCACCTATCCAGCTTCATTCCCCAGAATTAGGTCCAGCACTACTCCATCCCTTGTTGAACCCTCTACATATTGAGCTAACAAGTTCTCCTGTATACATTAAGAACTCCACTCCATCTAAGCCCTTAACGCGATGAAATGAATGTTGGGAAAGTTGAAATCACCTAATATAATTACCCTATTATTATTTTTACACACCTTTGCGAATTACGCACATATTTTCTCTTCAATTTCTTGCTCACTATCTGGGAGTCTACAATAAACACCTAACGATTGGCGGTCCCTTTTTTTATTCTTAAGCTCTATCCACAAAGCTTCATTTGATGCCCGCTCCAAGATATAATCTCCACTTACTGCAGTAACTGACTCCTTAACTAATAATCCTCTTTTACCCCCTCCTGTCTCGCCTGAAGATTCTATATCCCGGGATGTTGAGCTGCCAATCCTGCCCTTTCCTCAACCACGCACCCATGATTGCTACAAGATCACAATTTCACATGTCAATCCTCGCCCTTACCTCATCTGTTTTACCTATAATACTCTTGGCATTAAAGTAGAGGCCATCAGCCTTGTCTTATTCCCTTGAAACTTGTTCCTATTCTGCTAACAGTCTGCGTCCCCCCCCCCCCCCCCCTTGCCTAATTAGTTTAAACTCCTCTCAACAGCACTAGCAAATCCATCAGCAAGGATGTTAGTCCCGTTTGCACAGGTCCCACCATCCCCAGAAACGGTCCCAGTGGTCCAGGAATCTAAATCCCTCCCGCCTGCACCAATTCTTAAGCCACACATTCACCTGCGCTATTCTCCTATTTCTGTACTCGATAGCACGTGGCACTGGGGGAGAGACTATAGACTGTTGGCACATCTTCTTGAACAGCTGCAGTCCATGTGATGTAAGTACAGTGCTGTCAGGGAGGGAGTTCCAGGATTTTGACCCAGTGACAGTGAAGAAATGCTGATACAGTGTGTTACTGGGAGTGGAACTTCAAGGTGGTGGTGTTCCCATTTGTCTGCAGTCACTGTCGTTCAGTCATGGGTTTGAAAGGTGCTGCCGAAGGTATATTGTTGAGTTGCTCCACTGCATCATGTAGATGGTATACACTGCTGTGACTGTGCGTTTGTGGTGGAGGATGCCAATGTTTATGAATGGGGCAAGCTGCTTTGTCTTGAATGATGTTGAGCTTCTTAAGTGTTGTTGAAACTGCAACAGGCAAATGAAGAGTATTCCATCACGTTCCTGACATGGTAGCATTACTGCCGATTCCTAATTGCCTTTGAACTGAGTGGTTTGCTTTTGCAGTCAACTATATAGCTGTTGGTCTGGAGTCACATGTAGGCCACACAGCTTTGCAGATTTTCTTCCTGAAAGGGCATTAGTGAACCAGATGGATTTTTACGACACTGGTCATCATTAAACTAATTCCAGACTTTTACGAATTCAAATTCCACCATCTGCCATGGGTCAAACCCTGGTCTCTGGATTACTAGACCAATGGCAATACCTCTATGCCATTGCCTCCCCCGTGTCTTGTAGATGATGGATTGACTCCACAGAGTCAGGAGGTGAGTTACTCGCAGCATCATTCCTAAGCCTCTGACCTCCTCTTGTAGCCATAGTATTTATATAGATGGTCCAGTTCAGTTTCTGTCCATGGTAACTCCCAGGATGTTGATAGTGGGGGATTCAGCAATGGTAATGCTATTGAATGTGATACTCTCTGCTTCAATTAGCTGAGTCTTTCGGAAGCTGTAGCAGATTATGTACAGGTATAATAACCCAAAAAATGAGATGTTAATGTAAAAGTGTTTATGAATGCATACATTACCGGTACATCAGCATCAATGCCACTAAGTGTGCAAGGATATGCACTGCGGCAGCAATCGTCAGGATACTTTGATGTTACGTAATAGGAAGAAGAGTTTGTGAAATCTTCATAGCTATTGAACCCGCAACACTTGAACTGGAAAAGAAAAAAAGAAAGAAGAAATCTATTAAAAGATGATTCTGGTTTTAGAATATTCTCTTTTTTAATATCCAACATTGCTAAAGAAACACCAAAATGCTGCTAAGAAATATCAATGGATTGCTGTGACTTTAATGTAAAACATTACACAGTATATCTGGATTTCTTTGTATTGTTATTTGGGTTTCCTGTTGTTAATTAAAGTTGTGCAGCCAATATTCATCTGTAATGCCATGGTCTGCCAGCCGCATTTTCCAACGTGGCACGCCCACGCCGGCAGCGGGATTCTTCGTTCCCGCAGCCGGCCAACCGGGTTCCCCATTATGGGCACCCCACTCCGTCGGGAAACCCGCGGACGAGGGTGCGCTGCCGGTAGACCGGAGGATCACGCCGACGGAGAATTCTGCTGCATGTCTTTCAAAATCATATCGGTGTAACATCTCAGGGCATTAACTCCTCAACGGTTTCACTTCCATATATGGCTGAAAAGAAAAGTGATGGACGAGAAGAAGCATTTACCTGTTAAAGGTCCACCAGTTCAAGTCTCACTCCAGGGCTTGAACATAAAATCAAAGCTGACACTCCAGTGCAGTATTGAGGGAGTGCTGCACTGTCAGAGATGCCATCTTTCAGATCAGAAGTTAACCAGAGAACCTGCCTGTCTGCCCAGAGGATCCCATGGCACTGTTTAGAAGACCAGGGGCGTTCACCCCAGTGTTCCAATCAATGTTTATCCCTCAGTCAACATCACAAAAACAGGGAACTTACGGTGAGGTCATGTTAAAAAAAAGATGCACAAAAAGTGGCTCCTGGTAAGGTCTTGGCATTTGATCCCTTCTACCCATTTTTTTCTGGGGGATTTGGTGCCCGAAACCAGTGAGCAGAGCAGGTGAACTCTCTCCAGCCTGGGGTATGTCAAAACCGTCGACAAAGAAGCTCAACATTCAAAAGGCTCAGGAGGGAAGCCCGTCGAAGGAAGGTAAAGGAGTGAAGGTGGCCGCCGTGCCCATTACATTAGACACGTTGGGAGTGGCAATGGCGCAGGAGCTTGAAAGGTTCGGCAAACAAATGGACAGACCATTCGAGCGGGGAGTCTAGGAAATTAAGGAATCTTTTAAAGCCTCTATCGAAGTGGCTTTGGGCTTGTTCCATGAACAGTTGGTGCAAACTTTGAACATGGTGAAGGCACAAGGCAGAGCGCTGAAAGGAGGAGGCCCTACTGAGGCACGAACATCGGTTTGCCTCGGGGGGCGGGGGGGGGGGGGGGGGGGAGACAGAATTGCTGACGGTGGCAGAAAGCAATAAAGGCCTAGGACTTAAAGTGGAGGACCTCGAGAAGAGGTCATTGCGGTTAAACCTCAGGTTGGTGGGGCTGCCAGGTTGGGAGGGGGCGCAATAGGTCTAGCTATAGTTTTGTGTTTGTTTGATGGAGGGATGGGGAGGATGTGGCATCTGGAGGGGGGGAAGAGGTAGCAACGGGAGGAGGAATTGACAGTGACCAGGGGCTTTTCTTTGGCTCATGTGGCGATTCTGATTAGCAGGAGGGTCCATTTTCAGGAGGTTGCGGTGGTGGCTCACCTGGGGGGGGGGGGGGTCGGTATGATAGTCACACATACGTTGGAGAAGAGGGCTGTGGTGATGGTGAACGTTTATGTCCTGAATTGGGATGACGTCAAGTTTATAGATGGCTGTTGGCTACCATTCCAAAATGGACATACACCATCTGATTTTAGGGGGGTGGGGGGGAAGTTTCAATTGTGCTTCGGATCCAAAGTTGGATCGCTCTGGGCCCAGATCGTTGGTGCCTTCGGTAATGGCAAAGGTGTTAACAGCATTTATGGAAGAGACAGGGGGGGAAATCCATAGTGGTTTATGCACCACAGAGGTAAGGAGGTTTTGTTTTCTTTCCACTGGCACATAAGGTATATTTGTGTATCGATTTTTTTCATACCTGGGGTGAAGAGTGCTGAGTACTCGCCAGTGGCTATGTCAGACCATGCGCCATGCGGACATCAGAATCCTCACCACATTTGAGGAATGGGCCCTGGGGTAGCCGAGGACAGAGCGGTCACCGATGTCGAGGTCTGCACACGCTGCAGAGGTGAGGACCCACCTGGCCCCACCTGGATGACCTGGCACACGTGAATTGCCATACATACTGACCCATCTCTCTCACTGGCCACGTGTTCATTCTCCCACAAGACCTTCAGCCGATGGTGCCGGCTAACGCAGGGTGGTCCCCCCACCGGCTCCCAGGAGAACACCTCGCAGGTGATCTCCGAGGATGCTACAGTCGATGCATCACAGTTGTCATCCCCACCCTCCACCAGTGCAGAGACATGCACCTCGGTGGGCTACATTAGTGGTCAGGCTTCTGGGGCATAATCTGGTGAGCATCATACATTTGCTGATGCATATCAGGTAGAGGCAGGAATGCCGAGGCGAGCAGAGGTCTGCTGGATTCCGAGACCCAGCTGGATCCCAGTCAGATGCTGATCATCTGGAACAGGTTTATCCGGAGCCGATGCAGACAAAAGGGTGTGGCCGGGATATTCAGAGGGGGATGACAGTGACAGTCGAGCAGGTCTGTAGCCGAATAGAGGGGTCCAGAAGCTACAGGGACAGGAGATGGTGCCAGCAATGTGTGGCATCGAGGTCACCACTGCTAGGGTGGTGGTCTCAATGGAGAACCTGGTGTATGACGTTGGCAGCATAAGTGGAGGTGTCCAAGGTGTGCCACAGTCAGTGACGGCCATGGCTGTGGGCCTCGGCAGATGGTCCAACTCGATGAGGGACGTGTCCCAGTACCAGGCAGATGCCAATAGATTGCTACCCCTGCCCATCATTGAAGATCTTGACGCAAAAGTTGGCAGGTGGATGCTTGTTGACTAAACCCGATATAAACTATGCGTATTTACAGCTTGAGTTGGGCGCGGCCTCCTGGAAATAAATTACAATGAATACACACAGAGGCCTTTACGAATACACCCGTCTGCCTTTCTGGGTGTCCTCGGCCTGTGCTGTATTTCAACGAGTAATGGGGAACATCCTGAGAGTGTTGCCATGCGTTTAACTTCTCCATGAACCTTGTAGAATATGAGCTTCCCCCTTAAAGGGGACCTTAGAACAATATATAATTGTATGGTATATAAAGTCGGCCAGTTAGGAACCAGCATGGCGGACCCAATTGGGATCTACCACGAGATGTATATAATAGTTATGAACATAGAAAATACAGCACAGAACAGGCCCTTCGGCCCACGATGTTGTGCTGAACTTTTGTCCTAGATTAAGAACAAATGAATCTACATCCCAGCATTCTACCGTAATCCATTATAAATAAACCCCAGTTTTTTTGAACTGCTTGGTGTGAACTCCTTCGTGGCCTTATCAAAGAGTCTGAACTCTATATTAAATTCCACACTTATAAATTTTAATCATTTATATTCTATACATCGTTTACCTCTTTCATGACGGTATCCCATATTGTGGTAATGTCAGATATTCTGCCATAATCCGTTTTGATCGAGTTCACTGCCCAGACTCTAATGTAACCAATAAAAACTTCAGCCTGAAAAAAAGCAAAAAGGTTTGCTTAAGAAATAAGTTTGAAATGAAGAGTCAAAGCTATTTTCAAGCACAACGTTGTAACTTCGAAAGAATTAAAATAGATGATCTAAGCTATCTTTGTTTTGCTGATTCTAGAGGCCAGATTTAACGACAGTATTCAGCTTGGTTGCCATTCAGTTGGAGCTTATTCTTTTAATTGAAATGGACTGTTCAATCCGCAACATCTACTTTTACATCTGCTTTACTGATACCGATAATACTTATTTTGTATAAACTAAACCAGAACTTACATTTATATTGTGCCTTTAACGTAATAAAATATCTAAAGGTCAAAATAAATCCCAGGTAATTGTGTTATATTGTAGTCTCCATCATTGTCTGAACTGTTATTCAAAATATCCTAACAAATGAAACTTGACTTGATCTCAAGCTTTGCTGCTTGTGTCTGTTCTGCTATCAGCCCTGTGTTTGCAGACACACATTGGCCCTTGGTCTTTATAATGACATTAAGCCATATATGGCGATATTGGGGGGTTCCTCCAAGGATGCGGGCTCCAGATGGGAATTGCGATGGCCCATTGAATCAGGCATGAGGCAAAAACGGGATTGACGCCGTTGCGAGTCTCCCGGTCCGCCCCAATGAGATTCCCGCTGGCCCCGAGGAGGTTCTTCCCCTCAGTGGGCGAGAGCATGCTGTTTGCCATTTACACTTATCTGAATGTAATTATCTGGCAGGAAACCCGATTCACCGACCTCCTGGAATGTTCCAGTCCCCCAGACGGGAAGTCCTGACAAGGGGCTACCTCGTGCCTTGCACTCCGAGGGGGGCGCAAGGGGGTGCGTATCCTCCTACACTTGCCTCCAGGGTGTCGAGGGGGGGGGGGGGGGTCCTTCAGGGAGGTGGGGGTGGGAGGACTCGGGCTAGGCTGAAGGGACTCAGGTCGAGGGTCTTTCTCGGGATGCATTGTTTCCTATCTGTAACCTTTTAAATCATTAAACTCTCTCTCAGCACGTCCAGCCCAGCCCAAGATTTGAAAACAAGGATGAGAACTTCAAAAGCAAGATGTTGCTTGACCAGGAGCTAATGGAGATCAGCGAGCACAGGGATGATCGGAGAACGGGATTTGTTGTGAGTTCAGACAGAGTTTTGGATGACCTTAAATTGATCTGTCAGGATATGATGACAGAGACCAAATATAACACAATTAACTGGAATTATCTTGTCCTTAGGGTTGTCTTTGTACCCAGTACAAGAAATGTATTTTAATGGGTCCACAAATTCTAAAAATCCATGTTAAATGAAGAAAAAATACTCAATTCCAGAAATTGTTTTACTTGAAGTCATAAATTAAAATAAATTAAAATGAGAAATAACTTGAATATGTAGACTTTGATTCTCCGTTCCTTCACTCCGGCGGGATTCTCCGTTCCTTCACTCCGGCGGGATTCTCCGTTCCTTCACTCCGGCGGGATTCTCCGTTTCTTCACTCCGGCGGGATTCTCCGTTCCTTCACTCCGGCGGGATTCTCCGTTCCTTCACTCAGGCGGGATTCTCCGTTTCTTCACTCCGGCGGGATTCTCCGTTCCTTCACTCCGGCGGGATTCTCCGTTCCTTCACTCCAGCGGAATTCTCAGTTTCTTCACGCCGGCGGGATTCTCCGTTCCTTCACTCTGGTGGGATTCGCCTTTCTTCACGCCGGTGGGATTCTCTGTTCCTGCTGCAGTCAATGGAGATTCTGAGCTGAGCGCCAAATTCTCTGTCTTTGCTGGTAACAGCAGTGAGGCAGACTCACAACAGAGAATCCTGCCCATAACGCATTCTAGATTATCACTAGTGTGTATAATATTAAAAATATAAAAAATATGTGGTGATGGCAATAAAGATATTCCTCCTTCCCCTTCCTCTTCCAAAAGAATATATTTCTTCAGTATCTAGTCTCTGGCCATCTCCAATTCCTTGCCCAATTGGTCATTCTTCACACAAGTCTTCAGAGACGTTACTGCCAGAGCAGTCCATCACAGAGGTAATTATAGATAATCTTGTCCTCAACCACCATCTGTGGAAGTACATTTTCCAGCTCATTCTGCAGTAGGAAGCCGTATTGATTGACCAACCCATACACGGGCTTGTGAAGGTGGTTCAACTACCCGAAGGAAGATTGGCTCATTCAGGAGATTAATGTGGATGCTGCTAGGAATGGAGAATTGTATCTATAAGGAGAAGCTGGATTTATATTTTTTGGAACAGAGAAGTTGGGCTGAGGCTCAGTTGAGGTGTATGAAATTCATGAGGGGCTTCGAGTGGATGGAAAAGGGCCTTTCTTGGCAGAGAGATCGATAACCAGGAGGAATAGATTTATAGTAATTGGTAAAAGGATTAGAGGGGAGTTGAGAATTCCTTTCACCAAGAGAGCGCTGGGGGTCAGGAACTCTCAGATTCAAAGGCAGACAGAAACCCTGAGACATTAAAAAAAAACCTTGGATCTACAACTGAAATGCTGTAACGTTCAGGATTACGGGCCAAGAGTTGGGAAGTGGGATTGGGCTGGAATTTCTTTTACAACTGACACAAATACGATGGGAAATAGGGCCTCTTTCTGTGCTGTAAATCTCTATTACTCTATGATCTGATTGATATGCTTAGTTGAACGCTGCCTCCAAAATGTTTTTCTTTCCCTGGATTGTTCTAATACTATTGAACAATTTTATTTCAGCGATACTCACCAAGCCAGAAAATGCAAGAACAACCACAGCGCCTGCAACTTGAGCTATGAAGATCAGCAGTATTATGATGAAAAACTAAAAAAGAGAAATAGAGAAAATCAACACTTCTGCCTCTTTGTTTACTGGTACCATGGGAAATCAAGATACTTTAAAAACATTTTTGTTTGTATATTTGGTAAGATAACAACAGATGAGTTCAGTAGGTAATCCAGTGGTTGTTACATGAGCCTGTCACCATGCATAAGAAAACCTAAGGGAACTTGTCAACAGACCGGGCCAGAAGTTCCCTGTGGCTGAATTGGTGGTCCACAGTTCAATAATAAAGGTTATTTTTTTTCTTTATACATTTATGGGATGTGGGTGGGTCACTGGCTGGGCCAGCATTTGTTGCCCACCCCTAATTGCCCTTGAAATGAGTGGCTTACTCAGCCATTTCAGAGGGGCAGTTCAGAATCAACTACATTGAAATGGGTCTGGAGTCAGGTGTCGGCCAGACCAGGTAAGGACGGCAGATTTCCCTCCCTAAAGGGACATTAGTGAACCAGATGGTTTCTTTTTAATGGCAATTGATGATTGCTTCACAGTCCCCATTAGTGAGACTAGCTTTTAACCCCAGATTTGTTAATTGAATCTAAATTCCCCCAGTCGGCGCGGTGGGATTTGAACCCCAGTTCCCAGCGCAGTAGCTTGAGCCTCTGGATAAGGAGTCCAGTGACATCACCACCAGGCCACCCTATTATATTGTGAATTATTAAGAATTTCACTAAGTCCCAAGTAATCATTGTGTAGTAAAGAGGTTCTACACACAGTAAGAATGGCATAGATATTAGTCTGCTAATTAATCTGGTGAATCTTTGCTGCACTCCCTCCATGGTAAGTATAGCGTCTTAAATAAAGGGATAAAAACTGCACACAATATTCCAGGTGAGGTCTCACCAGGGCTCTTTACTTTTTTCCCCAAATCCCCTTGTGGTGAAAGCCAACGTACCACTTGCCTTCCTAATTGCAGGCTGCACGAGCATGCTAGTTTTTAGCCACACATGGACAAGGGCACCCAGGTCTCTTTGGACTATCTGCACTTTCCAATATCTCATCATTTAAGAAATACTCTGCCTCTCTGTTTCCTTTTTACCAGAGTGAATAACTTCACGCTTATTCACATTGTGGACGGAACATTCTAGCTGTTCACATCGGCCGATGGTGCACCCCGCTGTGAGTTCCCGGTGGCCAGGGGTGCATTCAATGGGAAATCCTGTTGTCCAGATCCCGCTGCCAGTCATTGTTGGGCCATTTCCCGGGCGGGTTGCACAGAAAACCCTGCCCTATATTTTATCTGCCATGTTCTAGCCCATTCTTAGCCTATTCAAGTCTCCTTCAAACCTCCTTGTATCCTCTTCACAACTTGGGGTTCCCATCAAGCTTGGTGTCATCAGCATATTTTGAAATATTCCAATTCATCTCCATATCCAAATCATTTGTATGGATTGTGAAGAGCTGTGGACCTAGCACCGATCCTTGCTGTATCCAACTAGTAACAGCCTGCCATTCTGAGAATGATCCCCTTGTTCCGACTCTCTGTTTTCTGTTAACCAATTCTCAATTCATACTAGTATATTTCCCCCAATCCCTTGTGCTCTAATTTTATTTACTAACCTCTTGTGTGGGACTTTATCAAAAACCTTCTGAAAATCTAAATACACACATCCACTGGTTCTCCCTTGTGGATGCTACCAGTAATATCCTCAAAGAAACTCCACCCAGTTTGTCAAACATAATTTCCCTTTCATGAATCCATGTTGACTCTGTCCAATTTTACCATTCTTTTCTAAATGTCCAGTTTTCGCAACCTTTATAATAGATTCTATCATTTTCTCCACTGCCGACAACAAACTAGCAGGTTTGTATAGTTCTCCATTCTCCCTCTTCCTCCCTTCTTAAATAGTGGGTCACATTTGCTACTTTCTAGTCCACAGGAACCCAATTTTGAAAGATAACTACCAATACATCCGCCCTCTCTCTAGCCACCTCCTTCAACACACTAAGATGGAGCTCATCTGGTCTAAGGGATCGATCAATCTTCTTAAGTTTTCAAGTATTACCTCTCCACTAATACTAATTTCTTTTAGTTCCTCAGTTTCACAAGTCCCTTGATTGCCCAGTATTTCTGGAAGATTTTCTGCATCGGTATTACAGATACAAATGAACTATTTAGTTTCTCCAACATTTCCCTGCTCCCCACTATAAATTCTCTTGTCTCCACCTCTAATGGACCCACGTTTTTCCTAGCTAATCTTTTTCCTTTCACAAACCTAAGGAAGCTTTTACAGTCCACCTTTATGTTCCTGACTAGTCTGCATTCATATTCTCTTTTCCCTTTCTTAGTTTCTTAGTCTTCCTTTGCTGGATGCTAAATTGCTCCCAGTCCTTACTTCTTCTGACATCCTTCTATGCATTTGATCCTCGATCTAATGCAATCTTTAACTTATTGCCTTAGCCACAGTTGATCTTTTCCTTTTGGACGTGCCTGCCTTAGAGGAGAGGAATGTATATTTGTTGTGTAGCATTTCTTTAAATACTAGCCACTGCCCGTCTAATCGTTTAGTGTATTTTCCCAATCCACCACGTCCAACTTCCCCCTCATAACTTATTTAATTACCATTCTGTGGATCCATGTCCCAGTCAGATCTGAATTAATGGACTGGATTGTCCAGTCCCCCAGCTGTGTGTTTCTTGGTGGCGCCCGTTCGCCAGCGAGGGGGATTCTCTCCTCAAAACCCGTGGGTGGGGGTGCGTTGCCATTGGGTAAAGAAAATCCCCAACAGCCAATGAACTCTGGCCAATATCTGCTGTTTCCCAGATTTCCCATCTGCTTCTCTGACCTTCTGCTGTAACCATTTACACTCCACTGAACCCATCTTTTGTTTCTTTCCCTGTCCCATCCACACCTGCTTTTTGCTTTGCTCTATTTTCACTTTTGTCATTTAATCACTCCTGCCCTTCATTCCATCACAATCCCTCCCCCCACTTTGTTCCCAACTCTCCACCCCTCTTTTACCTGGCTCCAACTTGCTTAAAACTGTTAAATCTAACATGTTTCAGTTCTGGGGAAAAGTCATCGACTTGAAACGTTAACTCACTATCTCTCGTCACAGATGCTGTTAGGCCTGCTAAGTGTTATCTTGCATTTTCTGCTTTTATTTCCCATTTCCAAATTCTGCCATATTTTGGTTTTGATATAACGTTTTGGTCCTCTCAGCTATAAAGAGCTTTTATTCCAGAATGGCTGAATTTGAAACTAGAATTGAAAGGAGACTGCCAAATCATCAGTCAGATCTGAATATTGAAATATTGAAATGAAAATAAATGTAGTAATAATATTGGCATTTATTCAGGAAACATGTTTGCAATCTGAAGGCTGAATTGCAGTGTGATATACAACAAGTTCCCTGTTATGAATGATTCATGAAATTTTGAAATGTTTAGTCACACTGTATTTGAAGACCCAGAATGATTGAAGGTATAATATCCAACTAACCCTCCCTCCTTACGCTGTGCAACAACTAATCAAGCCTCCCAAGTCAATATAATTCTCCATCATTTTTTTTCTTCCAATTTATTCCCCTCGTTTTCCCCTGCAAGAGCTGATCCGAGGCTAGTTCACAGATGCTAATTAGCCACAAATACCCATTTTTCATATTTGAGCTTAAACGGTGAAGGTTAAAATGCTATTTGACTGCAGGAGGTATCGCAGCTACGCCCAAACTTTCCTTAGCTGGCATCTACAAGGCTCACGAGATAGTGATCAGGAATTCTAGGTAGTTTTCACCTTTTTACCATGGGAGGCCCAACAACAATTGGAACATTCCTGTCCTGCATGAGAAGACAGTGGTGATTGGTTGGTAAGTGGGAAGCCCACTAACCAGCAATCAGCATACTGCTCTCTCGCAGTACAAATTGTTGTTCCCTTTACAACTTGGTATCCTTGTAACATATCCTGATCACTGCAAACGGACAATATGTGTCTTTTTTCAGCAATGTATAGAACAATGGCTGAGCTCGAGATGTTACTGCTCTGTAAGGCTCAACCACTAAATTTAAGGATCTTAGTTCCCGATCACTCACTGGTAAGTATAACTTCTAATCAAACATCTGGGGCGGGATTCTCCGACCCCCCGCCGGGTCGGAGAATCACCAGGGGCCAGCGTTAATCCCGCCCCCGCCGTGTCCCGAAGTCTCCGCCACCAGAGATTCGGCGGGGGTGGGAATAGCGGCGCGCGGTCGACGTGCCCCCCCCCCCCCCCCCCCCCCCACCGGCGATTCTCCGACCTGCGATGAGCCAAAGTCCCGCCGCTGTCAAGCCTCTCCCGCCGGCGTGGATCAAACCACCTACCTTACCGGCGGGAGCAGGCCACGCGGGCAGGCTCCGGGATCCTGGGGGGGGGGCGCGGGGTGATCTGGCCCCGGGGGTGCCCACACAGTGGCCTGGCCTGCGATCGGGGCCTACCGATATGCGGGCGTGCCTGTGCCGTGGGGGCACTCTTTTCCTTCCGCCTTCGTCATAGTCTTCACCATGGCGGAGGCGGAAGCGACCCCCTCCCCTGCGCATGCTCGGGGATGACGTCAGCAGCCGCTGACGCTCCGGCGCATGCGCAGACTTCCGCTGGCTGGCGAAGTCCCTTTGGCCCCAGCTAGCAAGGCGCCAAAGGCCTTCCACGCCAGCTGGCAGGGCGCCAACCACTCCGGCACGGGCCTAGCCCCTCAATTTTAGGGCTTGGCCCCTAAAGGTGAGGAGACTTCCGCACCTTTGGGGCAGCCCGATGCCGGAGTGGTTCACGCCATTCCATCATGCCGAGACCCCCCGCCCCGCCGGGTAGGGGAGAATCCCGGCCCTAATCTATATCTACTTCTACCATCTTGTAAACAGCAAAGCCATGAAACAGTCCTATTACCGTTTCTTCTTACAGCAGAACCTTGAGTTGTAACCAAGAGGATTTTACTCACTATCATCAACATGCACTTGTTTTCCTTCGCTGCTCCGTAGCATCCTAGAAAGCCAATCACTAGTAAGAAGGCCCCCAAAGCAATGCAGAGATACCCCACATTCACTATTTGCTTTAGTTGTGGCGACGCTTTCGCCAGGATATCAATGAAGGATCCTGCATCCACTTTCACCCAGATTCCAACTCCCAATATGCCACCACCTGCAAGCTAGAAAAGACAGAAAAGGTGACACTTGTTAGTGCATTAATTTGGAGCACTGAAGGATCGTACTTCCAGATCAATCAATATAACTTCTGATTGACCATTTGAATACATATTAAATAATGTACAACATGAAATATGCTGAATGCTTCAGTAAGGTCATCTGTGCATTCTGCACAATCTATACTTACTTCCACAATTATTTAGGACGAGGGGCACACCGAGAGTACTGTTTGCAAATTTAGTCTCCTTACCCAAGGGGAGGACACACTTTCCCTACAGGGAGTACATCAATGGTTTACTGAACTGTTTCCTTGGATGGAAGAAATTAGCCCAGGTGAAGAGATAGACAAGGACTGCATCTAGGCAGTTAAGAAGAACGAGAGGTCACCAAATGCAAACATATGACATTCTTAAGGGACTTGGTAGGCTAGGGGCGGAGAGATTGTTTTCCCCTATCTCTGTTTGATAATGCCAAATTCCAGATGAGTCCGGGCATCAAACCTGTGTTTTACCCTCTATAAATCCACACATTAGCATTTTCAACAGTCAGCTCCACCAAGAATTTGCAGTGAAATAATCATTAGGCCACTTACAAAGATGATGCCATTGACGGCGAACATCACAATCTTCAAAAACTTGAAACAACTCATCTTCGGTTTATTTTCAGTTATCTGTAAATCAAAAAGGCCAAGTTTTTTCCCCATATTTTTCATAACATTAAAGTAGCAACAGGTATCACGTTTCACCTTTAGAATGTCCTTTAGCATACAATCAGACCCATTGAACATTTACTAGAGACTATGCCACTGTAGCCATCTCAGATGGCCACCTGCAAAGGACCATGGGAATTATGGCCAACTCCGGACTCAGACACACTCAGAGCTTGTGTGTGTATTTGCAACCCAGAAAGCTAGACGCGATCGAAACCCCCGCTTGTTTGCATTCTAATGGCCCATTTCCCCAGAAGAAAAGGGCTGTGCTCACGTAACCAATACAGATGCAGACTAACCGGAGCCACTCCCATTGCTGAGAAAGCCCAAACAGCCAAGGTCAATGACCGCTCAGGACAAACCCAGCCATCAAGACATCCGCCCCTTTATTGGCCAAAATCGAAGGCAGTGATCGAAGCCTGTTGAATTATTGGGTCCAAAGCTAAGGACCGCCCCAAAGAGTGCGAAATCCCAGAAGGATAAAAAGAGACACAGCCATGTGTTCGGTCTCTCTTGGCTCCGGCCTACGCCTAAAACCAAGCATTACGACCAGAAAACAAGTTCAAGACCAACGATCGCTACTAGACGGATGAGCCCAACAGAAACAAAGCCACTTCTTCCAAACATCCGGACAAAGGCCTTGTTCATCTGCAAAGAGCCGGTTGCCCTGAAGTTAAGTATAGGTTATTATAGTTGTTAGGTGTGGTTTAACTTGGAGTGTTTTATGTTGCATGTCAAAGTAATCCATGTGTATAAATAAACTTTGAACTTGAACTGACTAACTGGTTGTGTGGTCCTTTGATCGATATCCGGTAAAGCCTTGTCGTGGTATCATTTGATACCTGGCGACTCTGAAAAGCAATATTATCATTAATAACTGCCATATCTACTTAATATGGCAACATTATTGGCGACCTCTGACGGGACTTGAATTAGAAGTGATTTTGTCACTCCGAGAGAACCCACAAAACTTTGCATTAGAAATCCAATTGAGGAAAAGTGAAAGAAACCACAAGTGCAGGCCCGTATCGATCAAATCACCAAGATTCGGAATTGTGTATTAACCTGCATGCGTACTAACAGGGATATAAGTTAAACTCATTAGATTTCATTTCATTTCATTTTGCGTAAAACTATCGGGAGTATTGTGAACTGGAAAATAGCCCAGGCCATACCCGCTGTTCGAATCACCGCCTTATTCCCCCTGTCCCAGTAGGAAAAGAGAAGTTAGAAGCAGAGCAAAAGAGAACTTAGAGGTAGGAAAACAGAGATAATAGTAGCAATGGCCACAAAAGCGATGGAACGTCTAATGAACCCGCAGGAACCCGAGGTTGCAGTGACCAACAGAGCAGAGCAGTGCCCCACATGGGAAGAGGAATTGAGGAAGTATTTGAAGGGGAAAGGATGGCCCCTTTGGTCCGAGTTTTGTTCAAATGATGAGTCAGGTCCAGGAAGCATAGGACAAACCTGGTGGGACAACCTAACCGACGTACATAAGAAGAATGCAGTGAAAGTTCGTAAGCCGATGGCAATAGTGTCCTGTTTGGCACAGTTGCGAGGCACAGAGGAGGTCGTGAGGACGCTCCGCAGACAGTTAGTTGAGAAAGAAGAGAAGAATGAGGGAAACAATACTGAAAGTGAAAAGATAATTGAGCAACTCCGGGAACAGTTGGCAGCTAAAGATAAAGAGATGGCTGATGTCAAACGGGCACACCAATCGTGTTTAGTTCACCTTAGCAGCTTTCAGACCCAGTACGATAAAGCCTACCAAGATACACAGCGCGCAATTTTGGTACGAGAAGAGACAGAACAGCAGGTAGCACAGTTAACAAGACAATGCACAGATTTAAAGTCAGCTTTACGAGCGCTCCATAGCTCCACTGCAGAATAAAGACAGAGCACAGTAGATCACGCAAAATGTAGACAACAAATAGAGAAGTTGCAGTCACGGCTGTCAGTGCAAAATGGATTCAGAGATATCTTTGGACAAGATTTAGATGAGAATGGCCCCAATTGGCAAGAACTAAATGAAACCGCCCATAGATATGCGGAGGATACCGAAAATCACTATCGAGCCCCCCAGGCCCCGAAAAGGAAAGCACGCGCACCACCGATTGCACAGGCAGCACACACCCCCATGAATCCAGTCACCACACAGCGCAAGTCATCGGATCGGGATGAGCCTGATTTCGTTTACACCACCCCACTAACTATCACCCAATTGAGAGATGCCTGCGCCAAAATTGAACCATTTGAACACACCGCAGACCCACATAATTTCTTTGAGAGAGTACGACAGCAAACGGTTATGCACGGTCTAGACGAACCGGAGGAAGTTAAGCTTATAGTCATGAGCCTTGAGCCGTCCGTTAGCTCAGCTTTACCAGGACCCCAGAATGTGTGAGGAGGAACCCTACAGGAAATGAAAACGGCCATTTTAGATGCGATCGGGTACAACAAGGGCGACCCAGTAGAAGGTTTGAACAGTTGTCGGCAAAAGAAGGGAGAGCATCCGGCTGCATTTGCAGGTCGGCTTTGGATCCACTTTAAAGCAGTATTTGGGGATTTGAACCGCGCACACTTAAATGAAGACGACACAACTAAATGGGCCCGCACTTTAGTCTCCCATGCCACAGAAGCAGGTCAAAAGGCTTGTGTAAATTACGACCATGCAGATGCCACACATAATGAAGTTTGGGTTTTAAAGCGACTCTCCAGAGCTTGGGAACAATCCCTACATAGGAAGGCAGATTAGGAAAAGGCAGAGACTAATATGCACCCAGTCAGGACTAATCAGGACCCGGCATGGGTAAATGAGGGCAGACATGAAGGACAGAGCCCCAGAGCACAGGCACCACAAGGTTGCTATAATTGTGGACACATGGGACATTACGCCCGTGAATGCAGACAAAACCCCCCAAACCAGCAATGGCACCAGCAATCGAACGCCCCACCTAGGAACAATGTTAGGCCCATACATAGCATTAGCGCCTGAACAGATAATGCAGTTATCAACACCACAGATTGACGGCGTTCGGACTCCCCAACTTGGGTCTGCGACACACTCTGGGACAAATCAGGCAGACCAGTAGTCACAGGCACAGTCCGGGGACATCCAGTAGAATTCCTTTGGGACACAGGAGGGTCCCGCACCACTTTAAACTCCTCCACAATGTTTCAGCATGACAAATGGCCCACCAGAGACACTATCACCCTCAGTGGATTTACAGGACATGTACAGCAGGGATACATTACAGACCCCGTAGATATTCAGATAGGAACCATAAACACCAGGCACCCCGTTGTTTTAGTCGACTTGCCCCAAATAGCCGAGCACATTCTAGGAATCGACTTTATAACCTGAAAAAAGTCCAGATCCAAAAATACAAGGTCATTTATTTAGGCACCATTATCACCCATGGGAAGAGAGAGATTGTACACAAACGAATTGAGTCAATAGTTAAATTGCCCCTGCCCCACAATATCACTGCACTCCGTTCATTCTTAGGATTAGTTGGATATTGTAGGAACCATATAGATGGTTTTGCCACAAAAGCAGCCCCACTCTCAGAGCTCCTAAAAAGAACGCCCCATGGGAATGTCTTCCTCAGCACATGGACGCCATCGATGAATTATAACGCACCCTAGGCACAGCCCCCGCTTTGCAAGTTCCAGACCCCCACTCTCCCTACGCCATAGAAGTAGCAACCACCGACCGAACCCCATCAGCAGTACTCCTTCAGGAAAGATATGACCGATTAGGACCCGTAGCCTATGCCTCACGAATTTTGGATCCCGTAAAGCAAGGATTTTCAGCCTGCGAACGGCACTTGCTCGCAGTCTTTTGGGCAGTGCAGTATTTTGAATATATCACAGGCCTTAACCCAGTAACGATTTTAACCAAGCATACCCCAACACAGCTATTGTTAGATGGTCGATTAAAAGGACGGTTCAGTCAGCCAGATTAGAGCAGCTCGCTGGACACTGTTGCTACAAGGAAGGGACATTACAGTTAAATGTACAAAAACCCACACATTTTTAGCAGACAGCCTTCAGTATGCAGGGATCCCCACATGAATGTCTGATCATTGCAGCCAAACACCACACAGGACCCTTTATTCCGAAGTCACTACACACACGAGCAGGCATCAGAACACAGAATCCCCACAACACGGACGACGCTTTAAAGATTTATGTAGACGGTTCCTCCACCATAGAAAATGGAAAGAGAATAACTGGTTGTGGAATTTATGTGGAAGACACACAGGGACGCGCATTAGAGGAAATATCTTTAAAATTGCCCGGCCACCTAGGATCACAAGCAGCCGAATTAGCAGCTATAGCATATGTAATGCAGCGCTCAGATTCCTTTCCGACCCCAGCGGACATACATTTGGACAGTTTATAAGTTTGCAATAGTTTGACAGAATTCCTGCTCCTGTGGGAATCTCGGATTCGTATCCGCTGATGGTAAACCCCTACCCTCTGCACCATTGTTGAAGCCTATCCTTAAGACAGCAAAAGACCGCACATATGGCATAATCAAGGTGAGAAGCCATCATCGTTCCTCCCTACCCGGTAACGTAAAGGCAGACGCCTTAGCCAAGTGAGGATCGCGCCACGGACACTTTTGGCAACCACTCGAAAGTGAACCGATAGACGCAGTCCAGGTTTCACCGACCAATATCGAAGATTTAGCCCAGGCCCAAAGGGCAGACGACACTCTTAAGCAAGTTTTAGACGGTAACTTCCCAGCCCCCTACGACAAATTCAAGGACTCACTGACGGTACAGGACGGTATAGTTTTGAGAAATGGAATTTATGTGGTCCCCACCCATGACAGAAACCAGATAATTTACCAGTTTCATGACGGACACAGACATCAGGGGATAGACAATACCATTGCCCATTTAAGACCTTTGTGCTGGTGGCCTGATTTAAAAGCAGACGTCACGTATTATGTTGACAATTGTTAATCTGTGCACAGGAAAGGTACTCCAAGAAAGGACAATTGAGACACACCCTACCTGTTAATGGCCCATGGACAAATTTACAGCTGGACTACATTGGTCCCCTCCCCCCCTGCAGAAATGGTTTTAAATATGTATTAGTAGTAATCGCCACCTTTACAAAATGGGTAGAAGCATTTCCCTCCCGGATGAACACAGCAAAAGGCTCCAGCTAAGATTTTGACCCAACAGATATTTACACGCTGGGTCTTCCCCGCAGCATTGAGTCAGACAAAGGTTTCCATTTCACCGGCAGAGTCATGCAAAATGTCCTTACGATTTTTGGAATCAAGCAAAAATTTCACATAGCGTATCACCCTCAATCCAGCGGCATTGTTGAACGAATGAGTCACACATTGAAAGTGACCATTAGAAAAATGGTGCAACAGCATAACACCACATGGGACACAGTCCTCCCATTCACCCTTATGTTTATTAGGAACACAGTATCCCCCACCCCCCACACTCTCATGACCGGACGGCCCATGAAAGGAACTGAATATTTATTAGGTCTCAATTTGGCAAGCCCCAGTCACCACCATGAAAAAGCAGTCCAACAAGTCATGGAAAATATTAAGAAGTCTTACAACACCAGGTTAAAGTCCAACATATTTGTTTCAAACACTAGCTTTCGGAGCACTGCTCCTTCCTGGAAGGAAGGAGCAGTGCTTCTTACTGTGTTCACCCCAGTCCAATGCCGCTTCTCCACATCATGGAAAATATTAAAGCAGCACAGCTCGCTGCAGCTGTCCAATTAGGCTCTAGGAAAAAGCAGAGTAAAGCCTGCTATGATAAAACAGTCCACCCCGTAGAGTAAACAGCCAGTCAGCAAGTGATGGTTTCCCTTTACAATCCCAGTTCATTCCTCTCCCCTAAATTTGCAGGACCCTACTCCATTTCGGACAAAGTGAGCCCCTCCGTGTACAAGATAATGTACCCCAATGGTAAAACTGGTTGTTTCCACATCAACCAGTTCAAAGTCTATGGAACCCAATGTCGCCACTCCCACCACATCTCCCTGGCAATAGCAGATGATTCCGCCCTGCCCATCAACAACCTAGTCCAACCTTCCCCCAGCCATGACAGCAAGTCCATACCCACATACTCAACCTGGTCTCTGCCCACAAGTATACTTTCTACCTTGAGCTTGATTCAGACGATAGCGCCAGCCTCCCCGAATTGACCACGATCACTGACCACTGGTACAACCTCCCCGGCTCCAGTCACTCCAGCCCCTGGAACTACGACCAGGACATGTTTGGCCCCCAATACCCCCTTCCACTGCCAGAGCCACCGCCACGCCCGACAACAGTAATTTGCCCTTCACTGCCACCGCCCCTACGCCTCATGCCAAACGAACCCCTTTTTGGCACCGCGACAACTCTTGTAGATTGGTAAGACATGACGATTCAGATTCCAGGATGGCCCACGCGGCCACGGCACAAAAACGGCAGACACGAGTCTGGCAACCAGGAGATGGTGACGGTTCCGAGTCTGCCTCCTGTTACGGTAACCCTTTTACACCGCTTTCCGATACAGAACCCTGAGGTGTCCAGATGATGAGAAAAAGGAGCCGCATAAGAATTCCGGTGTCCTAATTACTGATGGAGCCTGCCCGCCTTTTATTTCCTCCTTTCTTTCTTATTGCTACATGGTTTTAATTAATGTCGGCCTGACACCCAATTTCTTGATACAGTCATAGCTACTCTTCCAACGCCATTTACTGACCAATGGCCGTTAAAGGAACAATTGTTGGATCTCACATGTGTTACAAATTCTTTCCGCTCGTTTCGGTCACCCAGGTAGGGAGCAGCGGCACTAATCCCCACCCTGCCTGAGGACCCCAAATGCATCTGGTCAGCTAAGCTCGGGTAGTGGAGCAACGACACTAATCCCCACCCTGCCTGAGGACCCCAAATGCATCTGGTCAGCTAAGCTCGGGTAGTGGAGCAACGGCACTAATCCCCGCCCTGCCTGAGGACCCCAAATGCATCCGGTCAACTGAGCTCGGGTAGTGGAGCAACGGCACTAATCCCCGCCCTGCCTGAGGACCCCAAATGCATCCGGTCAGCTAAGCTCGGGTAGTGGAGCAACGGCATTGATCACCGTCCAACCCAGGTGTCCCACCCATTCTTGCCCTGCCGCAGCCCACACGCACCTCATGTTCCCGTCACTTCGCATATTCTGGAATGGTTCTTTACACTTTTCACTGTCTTTGGCAGGTCTTAGTTTCCCTTCTCTGCTCTTATTGTGGTTTAAAGAATGCCCTTTGCCACAGTCTGTACCCTCAACTCTTTACCTTCCGCGATTCATTGGTCGCTTCCCCACCTGCTATTTACATGTTTGACACACTTGGTTGCCACATATATTCTGCGATACGCGAACTACCTCTGGACCCTGGGGCGAAGAAACTTTATAAAACAGGCCACCCTAAAATTCGGCTGGTTAAGATAAGCCTCAACCTCCCATGGTTGTGATTTAAGAAAGACTGGGCAAAGAAATTGTCCGCCCACTCCAAGCATCGATCACAAGCTGCGAGTGTCTCTGTACTTTAAAAATTTGCATTTCCTGTCTCTCCAAAATGGTATTTCAAAAAAAAAAATGAGGTAGTCACACATGGTGAAGATTCTAATGGGTAATTGAAGTTAAGGAGAGAAAGACAAACAAAGG
The DNA here is from genome assembly GCF_902713615.1 of Scyliorhinus canicula. Taxonomy (NCBI): domain Eukaryota; kingdom Metazoa; phylum Chordata; class Chondrichthyes; order Carcharhiniformes; family Scyliorhinidae; genus Scyliorhinus; species Scyliorhinus canicula. The sequence continues at coordinate 8,373,580 of NC_052170.1, forward strand.
ACCATGGGAATTATGGCAAACCCAGGACTCAGACACACTCAGAGCTTGTGTGTTTATTTGCAACCCAGACAGCTAGACGCGATCGAAACCCCCGCTCGTTTGCATTCTAATGGCCCATTTCCCCAGAACAAAAGGACTGTAGTCAGGTAACTGATACAGATACAGACTAACCAGCGCCACTCCCTTTGCTAAGAAAGCCCAAACAGCCAAAGTCAATAACCGCTCAGGACAAACCCAGCCATCAAGACATCCGCCCCTTTATTGGCCAAAATCGAAGGCAGTGATCGAAGCCTGTCGAATTATTGGGTCCAAAGCTAAGGACCGCCCCAAAGAGTGTGAAATCACAGAGGGATAAAAAGAGACACAGCCATGTGCTCGGTCTCTCTTGGCCCCGGCCTACGCCTAAAACCAAGTGTAGCATTACGACCAGAAGACAAGTTCAAGACCAACAACCGCTACCAGATGGATGAGCCCAGCAGAAATGAAGTCACTTCTTCTACCCAGCCACGCAAGATCCGAACAAAGGCCTTGTTCATCTGCAAAGAGCCAATTGCCCTGAAGTTAAATATAGGTTATTGTAGTTGTTAGGTGTAGTTTAACTTATAGTGTTTTATGTTGCATGTCGAAGTAATCCTTGTGTGTAAATAAACTATCTTTGAACTTGAACTGACTAACTGGTTGTGTGGTCCTTTGATCAATATCCGGTAAAGCCTTGTGGTGGTATCATTTGATACCTGGCGACTCTGAAAAGCAATATTAGCATTAATAATTGCCATATCTAGTTAATTTGGCAACACCACCACCACCAAGTAATTTCTAATTAATAAACAGTTTGTGTGATAACAATTAAACAATTAGCATCAGGACAAACATGTATGCTGAACCAAGTGAAGGAAGCACAAACTGGCATCTGAACTGTAATTCATTCAAACTGGATCGCGTATGTTAATGCTGGCAACATTATGTCCTTTACACAAGGTTATCTTATACAGTGCAAAAAAATAGAAACTGAAATCTTCCAGGCGCAACTCAATCTCATATAGAAACAAGTGACAATATTAGGACATTTTTGATGATACAAACTTCTTCACAGGGAAGCAATGGTCCACTCAAACTGGTCAAAGACCAATAGCCTGTGCAATCCTTAGGTAGGATTAAATTTCACAACAAAAGTAACCTAAAATGGATGAACAGTGATAAAGGTACCTCAGATAAATAACATAATAACTGCATCTGTGTGGTTAGCACAACCACCTCACAGCGCTGAGGTCCCAGGTTCGATCCTGGCTCTGGGTCACTGTCTGTGTGGAGTTTGCACATTCTCCCCGTGTCTGCGTAGGTTTCGCCCCCACAACCCAAAAAAAAAAAATGTGCAGAGTAGGTGGATTGGCCACGCTAAATTGCCCCTTAATTGGAAAAAATAATTGGGTAATCTAAATTTATAAAAAATAAAAAATAAAAAAAAAATAACTGCATCTGTAATCTTCCTTAGCCTCTGAATAAATTAAGAGCACTAATTGTTAGTGAAAATGCAATGATCTACAATGAGAATAAGCCTCCTGCTGACTTTGTGAAGGAGAACATGGTATAATCGGCACAAAAAACTCACTAAAATGAGAGTAAGTTTTCCTATTCATTTCCATAAATTAATTTCAAGGGTGTGTTTTAAAAATGCAAGCATTGTCTGCTGTTTACAGAATATAGCTGGCAAATTGCCAGAGCTTAAGGCATTATTGTACAATTCAGACTTTATAATAGAATCTTTATTACCACAAGTAGGCTTACATTAACACTGCAACGAAGTTACTGTGAAAATCCCCTGGTTGCCACATTCCGGCGCCTGTTCGGGTACATGGAGGGAGAATTCAGAATATCCAATTCACCTAACAGCACGTCTTTCGGGATTTGTGGGAGGAAACCGGAGCACCCAGAGGAAACCCATGCAGACACGGGGAGAACGTGTAAACTCCGCACAGACAGTGACCCAAGCCAGGAATTGAACATGGGACCCTGGAGCTGTGAGGCAACAGTGCTAACCACTGTGCTACCATGCCACCTTTAAACTTCAGGTCTATAATTCACCATGATAACTAATTGTTGTACTTACCGTTGTAGAGTGAAGTCATTTAGTAGGTAATTGTAACAGTTGTTTGTCTCCCAGCCCTGCGTTAATATGCACCAAGACTTGGCTAATAGACATTCAGCAAAAATGCTAAATTTTGACTATCAAAGACCTTCTTATTAAAAAAAATGGAATAAACCCTCCCCCATTCAGAAATGTGGCACTGGGTTGGCAGTGGGCATTTTTAGTTTGCCTTTGAAGCTAATGATTGTTTTGTGCCAAGAAGCAAGTAGTATCAAAAGCGGAAGTTTGCTGGAACCGCCAACCTTCACAATTCTTTCTATTTTGGTGAGACTAAAACACGTGAAAGATGAAGCTCTTCTGTACTGTTTTTCCTTCTGCACTTTTTTCTCTTCATTCTTGGGGCGTGAGCATTGGTTAGGTGAGCATTTATTGCCCGTTCCTAATTGTCCTTGAGAAGGTGGTGGCGAGTCACCTTCCTGAACTGCTGCAGTCTACATGGTGTAGGTAAATCCACTGTGCTGTTAGGAAGGGTTCCAGAATTTTGACCCAGTGACAGCAAAGGAACAACGATTATATTTCCAAATCAGGGTGGTGTGACTTCGAAAGGGAACTAGCAGGTGTTGATGTTCCCATGAAACTGCTGTTCTTGGCCTTCTAGATGGTAGAGATCACAGGTTTGGAAGGTGAAGTTGAAGGAGCTTTGGGGTGTTGCTGCATCTTGTGGATGATGCACAGTGCTGCCGATATGTACCTGTGGTAGAGGGAGTGAATGCTTAAAATGGTGGACGCGGTGCCAATCAAGCAGGCTGCTTTGTCCTGGGTGGTGTTGGGCTTCTCGAGTGTTAGAGCTGCGCTCATCCAGGACTCCAGAAGAGTTATCACACTCCAGACTTGTGCTTTGTAGATGATGCTTTGGGGAGTCAGTGGTTGACTTACTCACCACAGAAATTCCAGACCCTAACTTGCTCTTTTAGCGACACTATTTCTATGGCTGGTCCAGTTAATGCTAACCCCAGTATGTTTGTAGTGGGGGATTTGATAGTGGTAATGCTAATGAATCATGGGATATATTTTCTTGTTGGAGATAGTCATTGCCTGGCACTTATGTTGGTTGAATACTACTTATCAGCCCAAAGCCTAAATGCTGTGCAGTGTTATGATCTTAGTTGATATTACTACTAACCAGAACCCTGGCTCAGGGCGACAGGGTGGCACAATGCTTAGCACTGCAGCCTCACAGCGCCAGGGACCCGGGTTCAATTCTGACCTTGGGTCACTGTCTGTGCGGAGTTTGCACCTTCTCCCCGTGTCTGCGTGAGTTTCCTCCAGATGCTCCGGTTTCCTCTCACAACCCAAAGATGTGCAGATTAGGTGGATTGGCCACTTTAAATTGCCCCAGGGGTGTGAAGGTTAGGTGAGGTTACGGGGATAGGGCGAGGTAGTGGGTCTAGGTAGGATGCTCTTTCAGAGGGTCAGTGCCAACATGATGGGCCGAATGGCTTCCTTCAGCACTGTAGGCATTCTAACAAAAGACCGTAACTGCCCTTTTCTTTCGGAAACATGGATGAACAGTCACAAGACCACCAATTAGCTTTTAACGACATAAAAAAAATTAAACATGAAAGGTTTGACTGTAATATAATGCTTCTTCACTTCCACTTGTCTTCACAAATATACGCAGATTTTAAGGATAACATCGGTCACGAGATGTACCTTATGCTATAATGTTCTCAGTAAATACAGTCCCTGTGAACCAATAGGCCAACTGTGGTCAGACACACCATACTCTGTAACCGGCAGATACCATCCAATCAAACATCTATGGATTTCTCCTCAAATCTCCCCAGGTGGTTACTACATTCTGGACCAACTGGCCTCATTGGACTCTGGCTTCCACACAAGCGTTTCCCTAACTCCATTCTCAAAAAGACACATCTTAGAATCTTCTTCCAAACAAGGCTTTCCTCAGCTGTTTTCAGCAAGGATCCACTTCCAGTATTTCCAGCTCTCCTTTCAGTATTCCTCTGCCTTGAATGGCCACATGAATCCAAGCTTCCTCGCTATCTCTCAGATACCCAGGTACACCAGGAGAACACTACTGCTTCATATGTTGTGCCAAGGTCAGCAACCTTTGGATAGCTTCAGATTTCTGGCTTCTTGCTAGCCAACTCCACCAGGTTTGCACTTTTCAATCTTCCTGGGACCTCTCTTTTCATTCCCTGGTTTTGCTTTCTTCCCATTACTCCATTGAATTGCTTCTGGCAAAGCTGTGAGAGCTGTTTCCGCTCTAGCTTCCTAGCTCCTTGGGTCCAGTATAAAGCTAAACTTTTATATTTCTAACTTAATAGTGACCCCTGGTTGCTAAGCAACAGCCCAGTCCTTCTTGAAGCCCAGTTTTGTTTTCTCTTTGTAAACTGTCTAATCACAATACAGACACGGATGCCCAATATTGAGTGGCCAGAGGTGGGTTTCTCCGTCCCGCCGCATCAGATTTCTGGTTCAGCACGCCGGCGGGATGCTCCATTTCGCTGGCTGGTCAATGGGGTTTCCCGTGCGCCAGCCCCATGCCGTCGGGAAACCCCCCTCCCCCGGGTAGCCGGCAAAACAGAATCCAGCCCCAGATCTTTTCTAAATCTGTCCCATTTTAACACGATGTTATTCCCACACGACATGAAGAAGGGTGTCCTTGGCGTGACTTCACCTTCATAGGATTGCGTAGTGGTCACTCTTACCAGTAGTGCCATGGTCAAATGTATCTGCGACGGGTGAATTGGTGAGGATGAAGTCAAGGAGATTTTTCCCTTTTGTTGGTTTCCTGCAGGCACCATCTGGCAGGTGTTTCCTTCAGCGTTCAGCCAGTCGTGGTGACACCAAACCATTCTTGGGCTTGGACATTTAAGACCCCCACCCACCTTCTCTTGGATAAAATGAGGTAGAAACACTTCCATTTTCCGGCTGTTTACCACCAGCCCTCAGGAAAATTGAATCATTAATATTTAGAAGGTGGTCTTGCATCTAAATATTCCATTTTATTGGCAAAATCTCCAATTTTGGCTAAATATTGATTATTTGAGTGGAATATTAGTGAATTCTCAGTGATAATCTTGTGGGTAAAGGTTGGAACCACAGTCACTGGAGCTTAGACGAATGAGAGGTAATCTTGTTGAGATATACAAGATTCTGAGCAGGCTCGACAGGGTGCGGGGTAGATGCTGAGAGGTGGGTCCTTAATGGAGGAATCTAGAACCGCGGCTAAGTTTCAAAATAAGGGATCTGACATTTAAGGTAGAGTTGAGGAGAGTTATGTGTGGAATTCTCTCTCCCAGCGGGTCTGGGTCATTGAACATATCCAAGACATACTTAACTGACCACGATGTGAAGGATTGTAAGCACAGGAAGGAAATTGGAATTTAGGACCCATCAGATCAGCCGTGATCTTATTCTGCCAGGCGGCACAATGGCACAGTGGCTAGCACTGCTGCCAGAGCGGCAGGTTCCGACTTTGGATGACAGTGTGAAGTTTGCATGTTCGCCCCATGTCTGCGTGGGCTTCCTCCGGGTGCTTCAGTTCCCTCCCACAGTCCAAAGATGTGTAAGTGAGGTGGATTGGCCATGATACATTTCCCTTTTAGTGCCCAAAAGGTCACGTGGGGTTACAGGGATAGGGTGGGGGCGTGGGTATTCTTTCAGAGGCTAGGTGCAGGCTCCATTCTGCACTGTAGCAATTCTATGATTTTATCTGCAGAGAACTTTTTTTTTTTCATTTGCATTCTGAAACAACTATTTTAATTTCATTGACACAGTTGCGTAGACTTAAAAATTATGTGTAATTCCATATTTGACATTACGACCAAGAAGGCTGCCAAGCTGTGTCAAATCTATGGAGTCACTCACGGACAGACTTGTTACGAACATCCGCTGAGGCTCCTCTCCGGTTTACTGAGTATAATGGCTGGTGTCGAGCTGAAAAATGGGAGGTTGAAATAAAAACTCATTAATCAAGAAGATGGCCGAGATCATTTTACCGGCTGATTCTGGACACCGTGTCCAAAATTAGGAGCAAATGACTCAAAAATATCTCCCTCTGGCCCCAGCACAAATACACAAAAAGTCTCATCCCTAACAAATAGAGTAAATTAGATTTTTTATAAAAAGAGGTATTGGTTCCTTGCAGAAGGAGAAGGTTAAAATGTCTGCAGAAAAAGCAAGTGGCTGAGATGAGACTGGGCGGTTTATGGAGAAAAACACATGCAGGGTTAATGATAAAAGGGCTCATTTTTGATCGCGAAACATTCTCTGAATCAACATCGGATGCAAGCTATCTTGAGCTACTAATCCAGGCTGACATTTTTTGCACAGTATTGGGAGTGCTTCTCTGTTGGAGATGCCATCTTTCAGGCAAGATGTTGAATTGACGTTACAGAACGCTTCAAAGAAGGAGGATATTCTGATGCACTGGCCAACGTAATTGATTAATTCACCATTTATCTCGATTGTCTGTGGGACTCCACTCAGTCAAAACTTTTTTTTTTATGTGGGCCTCGCTGGCTGGGCCTGCATTTATTGCCTCCCTGAGGCCACAAGAATCAACAACGTTGCTGTGGGTCTGGAGTCACGTGTAGGCCAGACCCGGGTAAGGACGGCAGATTTCTTTCCCGAAAGGACATTAGTGAACCAGATGGGTTTTTACAACAATCGACAATGGTTTCATGGTCACCATTGGACTTTTAATCCCGGATTTTTATTGAATTTAAATTCCGCCAATGCTCCGTTGGGATTCAAACCCATCTCCCCAGAGCATTACCCTGGGTCTCTGCATTACTAGTCCAGTGACAATACTACTAAACCACCACCTCCCCAACTGGCTGCTGCATTTGACTACTTAAGAGTGGCTACACATCAAAAGTAATTCACGAGCAGTGAAACACTTCAGTACATCCTGAAACTGTTGGTAGTGATGTACAGACACAATTTATTTTGTGTCCGATAATACAAATGTAAACAAACACAAATACAACATACAAAACAGTGAAGATACCACTATGCAATGTTGAAAGGGCGTTGCACTGTCGGTGGTGCCATCTTTTGAAGGAGATGTTCTGTCCCATCAGGCAGCTGTAATAGATTCTGGAGCACTACTTGAAGAAGAGTAAGGAAGCTTCTTTAACATCCTGGAAAATGTTTAATTCCTCAACCAACAGCATTAAAACAAATTATTTGGCAACTTACCTCACGGTTGTTTGGGAAATCTCACCAGGCACATCTCTGCTGGTTCTGGGCCCTGACTAGGCACATCTCTGCTGGTTCTGGGCCCTGACTAGGCACATCCCTGCTGGATCTGGGATCTCACTAGGCACATCTCTGCTGGTTCTGGGACCTCACTAGGCACATCCCTGCTGGTTCTGGGCCCTCACTAGGCACCTCTGCTGGTTCTGGGCCCTGACTAGGCACATCCCTGCTGGTTCTGGGACCTCACTAGTCACATCCCTGCTGGTTCTGGGATCTCACTAGGCACATCCCTGCTGGTTCTGGGACCTCACTAGGCACATCTCTGCTGGTTCTGGGACCTCACTAGGCACATCCCTGCTGGATCTGGGACCTCACTAGTCACATCTCTGCTGGATCTGGGACCTCACTAGGCACATCCCTGCTGGTTCTGGGCCCTGACAAGGCACATCCCTGCTGGATCTGGGATCTCACTAGGCACATCCCTGCTGGTTCTGGGCCCTGACTAGGCACATCCCTGCTGGATCTGGGCCCTGACTAGGCACATCCCTGCTGGTTCTGGGCCCTGACTAGGCACATCCCTGCTGGATCTGGGATCTCACTAGGCACATCCCTGCTGGTTCTGGGATCTCACTAGGCACATCCCTGCTGGTTCTGGGATCTCACTAGGCACATCCCTGCTGGATCTGGGATCTCACTAGGCACATCTCTGCTGGTTCTGGGATCTCACTAGGCACATCCCTGCTGGTTCTGGGACCTCACTAGGCACATCTCTGCTGGTTCTGGGACCTCACTAGGCACATCCCTGCTGGTTCTGGGACACTAGGCACATCCCTGCTGGTTCTGGGCCCTCACTAGGCACATCCCTGTTGGTTCTGGGACACTAGGCACATCCCTGCTGGTTCTGGGACCTCACTAGGCACATCCCTGCTGGATCTGGGACCTCACTGGGCACATCCCTGCTGGTTCTGGGACCTCACTGGGCACATCCCTGCTGGTTCTGGGCCCTGACTAGGCACATCCCTGCTGGATCTGGGACCTCACTGGGCACATATCTGCTGGTTCTGGGATCTCACTAGACACACCAGATTAACATATCCAAATACCTGATTGTGAACAAACTTTTGATGGAGATTGAAATACACTGCAAGGTTGGCATTATTAAGTGACTAACACACAAATCAGTTTTTGTCAACTGTGACCCACCAAAGGTGACAACATATGCCTCCCCAGTATCTTAACAGGTGCAACGCCTAGAGTGGGATCTTTCGGCTCTGACACCGGTGGGTACGGTTGCAGAACGGGTGGGAAAATTCGGAGAGCCGCAACAGTTCTCCAGCTCTTCCCACCCTGCCCACGACGATGCCCACGAAGGTGGTGGGGACAGAAAATCCCTGCCCTAAAGTCAGGGGGCATAGTTTTCAAATAAGTTGTCTCCTATTTGAGGAAAGGCGAGGTGGAATTTATTCTTTCATTGGGTCGATCATCTTTGAATTCTCTCCCTCAGAGAGCAGTGCAGGCTGGGTAACGGAATGTAGCCACTGCTGGGGGAGGCAGGTTTTTGATCAACAAGAGGGGTCAGGGGTTATGGGAGGCAGGCAGAAAAGGGGAGTTCAGGCCACAATCAGACCAGCCCTAACTTCATCAATAGCCGTGCAGGCTCGAGGGGCCAAATGGTCTCCTCCTCTTATTTCTTATGCTGTAACCTAATAATAATAATAATCTTTATTTTCACAAGTAGGCTTAAATTAACACTGCAACGAAGTTACTGTGAAAATCCCCTAGTCGCCACATTCCGGCGCCTGTTCGGGTACACAGAGGGAGAATTCAGAACAATAATCGCTTATTGTCATAAGTAGGCTTCAATGAAGTTACTGTGAAAAGCCCCTAGTCGTCACCTTCCGGCGCCTGTTCGGGGAGGCTGGTACGGGAATTGAACTCATGCTGCTGGCCTTGTCCTGCATTACAAGCCAGCTATGTGTCCAAATTACCGAACAGCACGTCTTTTCGGGACTTGAGGGAGGAAACCGGAGCACCCGGAGGAAACACATGCAGACACAGGGAAAACATGCAGACTCCGCACAGACAGTGACCCGAGCCGGGAATCGAACCTGGGACCCTGGAGCTGTGAAGCAACAGTGTTAACCACTGTGCTGCCCTAGGCTGGTAAATAGGGCATTCACCTTTCAAAATAAAAGATGCACATCGTGTTTCATATTTAGTGACCATCTGTTTTTATATTCTTATAGATAAATAAATAGTTAAAGAGACTGACTGGCAGGGAAGAACGCTGCATCTTTTGTGCAGGATGGAATTGAATAAATACTGCACGCGACAGAAGTGCATCATTATTTCTCAATATTTGGCAAACACAGAAAAATATTTGTCGCGGCTTCTTATTTGGCTGTTGCGAGGAGCTCCACAAGTCCCATTTAATTGGAGGAGTTGATTTGAATTTTAGACTTGTTTTAATGGCACATACCTCCTTTAATCACAGGGGTATCTGGATCCGATTTAAACTGCACAAACAGTACTGTTTTTTTATTTACAGGCATAATGTTGATGCAATGTTATGGAAAAAGACTTGTGTGATCCCAGAGGGTTCAGTCTAACCCACAACTTCCTGGTGGAGCAATCATTTTACTGCAAGATGAACAACAGGCAAATCATCTGTTGATCCATTGCTCACAAACACACATTGTTTCACTTTTAAACAATTCTGTTAGATTGCTAAGTCATTTTTTACTGGTGCATTTTGTTTGTGCACTCCACCTTTCCTATTATTACATAAATTAAGGTACACCAGGGCATAGCTAATAACACAACTTAATTTGATGTACGGGACTAGTTAGATAATGCACTTCAGGGGTGAGCCATTCAGCTGTTATGCATCAAAGGGCTCAGTCCTATGCTTTGTTGTGTCCTTGACTCAGCCACTAACCTATATTTTTCTTTCCCAGTTTGTCTTCCTTATTTTCCCGAGTTGATGATTCAGGCTGGGTGTGGTTTCATAGGTGGTGGCTGCCCTTAGCAACCCCTCTGTCTAGACCCCTTAAAGGTGTATGCTAGGTGATTATTAATAAACTGCTTGGCCTTCGAATGAGATCTATATGCATCCAGTGTCTATACAATTGCACTGAGCAGCAGCAACCACTTAACAATTACTTTCCCCTCACAAGATTACAGGATCATTTGTTAATGTCACTACCAAAAGAGTTGGAATCATGCTGCCATTGGAGTGAATGCTTCAGGTATGCAGTTCAGAGCAACTGGAGAAAAATGATGGGCGGGATTCACCATTCCTCGACGCCAATTTCATAATCGGTGATGGGGCACAGAATCCATTTCGACGCCAAAATCAGGGGTGGCGCCTGCTTGAAGTAGGTTTTGTATGCTTGGCCCCCTCCAAAATGGCATCATCGTGGTGCACGCCACACGCCATTGGGATGTCCTCAGCATGTCGCCTGAAGGCCCTCCCCGATGCTCCGCCCGACCAATGGGCTGAGTTTCCGACCGCGCGGGACACGTGTGGTCTTAGCCGTGCGGGAACCCAGCGTGGCAGCGGCATTCTGTGTCCAGCGCCCCCACAGTCGGGCGGGAGCCATGTTTCTGGCTGGGGGGGGGGGGGGGAGAGGGGGGGGGGGGAGAGGGGGGGGCTTCGGCAAGGGCTCGGGGACTGGTCGGGGGTGGCGAGTGGGTGTCCAGCGGGGCACTATCTGGCAGTTTGGGTCCGCGCATGGCCGGCGCCATGGTTTTACAGGTCATCATAGAATTTACAGTGCAGGAGGAGGCCATTCGGCCCATCGTGTCTGCACCGGCTCTTGGAAAGAGCCCCCTACCCAAGGTCAACACCTCCACCCTATCCCCATAACCCAGTAACCCTACCCAATCCTCCGCCGGCGTGATTCTCCGATATGCCGGCACCCGGGGGGGTTTCCTGACGGCGTGGGGCCGCCCCACAATGGGAAACCCCATTGACTGGCCGGCGTAACAAAGAATCCCGCCGGCGGGTCGGGGCTAAATAGTGGCGCGGCTAGGCGAAGAACCCATCCCATGTCTTTCGGGACTTATGGGAGGAAACCCACACAGACACGGGGAGAACATGCAGACTCCGCACAGACAGTGACCCAAGCGGGAATCGAACCCGGGTCCCTGGCGCTGTGAAGCAATAGTGCTAGCTTCCTTTGATGCTTCCTGATCAGTACGGCCCAATCATACACCCTGGATCTAGTTACCCAACCAAGGCCAAATATAGAATTGGCCTTTTAGCCCCTCAAGCCTGTTCTGTAACAACATTGTTATGGCATTATTTTATGGTTTAGACAGTAATGAAATTGGGTTTACTTTCTCTCCCAATTTCAAGACATGGCACATCCGATACATACAATTTATCTTCTAGTAATATATTCAACCGCAACCCAATTTATTTTAATAACCTACCTTAGCATTTCTTTACTTTAAGCAATGGAACCAAGGTATCTGGCGCATTTCAGCTGTTAAGAATTGTTGTCAAGAACTCACAAATTCGCAATGTTTAAATTCAGGGAAAAACAAACAGACTCAAAATTAAGTACTTTAATGCTGAACAATAATTAATCATTCACTCAACGAAAGATTACAGAACCCAACCAAGCTTTCTGAAGTTCTGAGGAACTGGAATGAAACATCGGTGTACTGTACGTTAAATATTCCTCTTCATAAGGGAAAAATGCATTTAGAATAGGTAACTAATAGTAAATAACGCCAGCTGTGGCTCCGTTAGAAGCACCCTCGCACCTCGGGTCAGGCTGTTGTGGGTTTAAATCCCACTCCAGGATCTGGGCACAGAATTCAAGGCTGTCCCTTCATTAAGGTACTGAGCAGGCAGCACTGTCGAAGGTGCCAGCTCTCAGATGAGACATTCAAGCAAGGCCCTGCCTGTCCCCTCAGGTGGACTTTAAAGATCCCATGCACTATTCCTAAGAGCAGAGAAGTGACCCTGGCCAATCAACATCACACAAAAGTAAATTCGCTGGTCATTATTACATTGCTGTGTGTGGGAGCGCAAACTAGCTGCTGCGTTCCCTAAATTACAACAGTGACTACACTTTATATGTTGGAAAGCGCTATGAGAAGTCTAGTAATCGTGGAAGGTGCTCCATAAATATAGTTTTTTTAAAGCAAAGAAACAATCATTTCAAAATTTCTTGTATGACACTAGACTTGAAAATGTTAAAAACATTTGAATTTTTGAATAGAATTATTGCTTATGGTTTATTAGTTTTTTTAAAATACATTTAGAGTACACAATTAAATGTTTCCAATTAAGGGGCAATTTAGTGTGGCCAATTCACCTACCCTTCACATCTTTGGGCTGTGGGGGCGAAACTCACACAAACACGGGGAGAATGTGCAAACTCCACACGGACAGTGACCCAGGGCCAGGATTCGAACCTGGGACCTCGTCGCCGTGAGGAAGCAGTGCTAACCACTGCGCCACCGTGCTGCCCCATGATTTATTAGTTTAAACTGTTTACATTTTTAAAAAGGAAACTGCTACAATATATTGATTATTAGAAATGTGTCGCTGCCTGAACGCTGACTGCGAGAACAGAGCCCTCAGGTTTGATGAAATGTGCACTCTCTCTCCCTGCTGTTCAGAGCATGACCAAGAGCAACCATTTTCCACAGAAACCCATTTCCAAAATAGGATTAGGATTAATGAAAATAAAGTTTAAATTAATTGTTATTTTGCTTCTTGTTGGTACACCTAGGCTACAAGTGTGGATGTAGTGAAGAAGTGAAATGATAGCGGTGGGAATGTCACGTAATGTAAACTGAAATTGCAAAAAACATGGGCGACTTAGACAATATAAAAACAAACATTCTGCTGCTGGCAGCAGCTGCACAATGCTGTTTCTCATTACATGCAATTTAGAATTTTATAGAGGGAATAGTCTGGCATTGTATAATGTTCTGAGAAGTCATATATGTCTACAGCATGAAAACAGGCCTTTTGGCACAACTTGTCCACGCCGCCCAGTTTTTACCACTAAGCTAGTCCCACTTGCCGCATTTGCCCCATATCCCTCGATACCCAACGTTCCCATATAACTCTCCAAATGCTTTTTGAAAGACAAAATTGTACCCACCTCTACTACTGCCTTTGGCAGCCCGTTCCAGACACTCACCACCCTCGGTGTTTAAAAATTGCCCCTCTGGACCCTTTTGTATCTCTCCCCTATCACCTGAAACCTATGCCCTCTAGTTTTAGACCCCTCTACCTTTGGGAAAAGATGTTGATATCTACCTTATCTATGCCCCTCATTATTTTATAGACCTCTATAAAATCACCCCTAAGCCTCCTACGCTCCAGGGAAAAAAGTCCCAGTCTATCCAGCCTCTCCTTATAACTCAGACCATCAAGTCCCGATAGCATCCTGGTAAATCTTTTCTGCACTCTTCCTAGTTTGATAATATGCTTTCTATAATCGGGTGACCAGAACGGTACACAGTATTCCAAGTGTGGCCTTACTAATGTCTTTTCATTAAATAAAAAGGATGTAATTTTAAATCTGAGATTAGATGAATGCATCAAGATCCAGATTTTCCCCTATTTTCCACTTTTGATGTTCCCATACCACTGCTTCTGGGGCCAGGAGACTTGGAATCAAATGCTTATTCTTCAACCCAATGTACACCTACTGTTTCTGGATATGCTTAAAATGACTCTAAAACCTGTTTAAAAATTGAAATAAGCATTAAAAAACGGAATTAAATAAGCCATTTCACAGGGCAATCATTAATCAATAAACTGCAAATCAAAATGCCATTGAGATGTACGTACACAAACAGGCTTCAGCAGTAATAGAAAATTGATGATCCTGATTGCATCGACAAATATTAGTTACTGGGGAAACAGGGTCACTATTGCAAACTGAGTCAGTTTATTTGCTTACCGTAAGTAGTAACCCTGATGTATTCTTCCCTAATCTGGAGGTCTGGATCCAAGATTTTCAAGTCAGTAATCCTGTTTGAAGTCTCCTATTCAAAGCAGGAACACTGTTGTTTGAAGTGCCTGAATGAAAGCTGTGTTTTGTCCTTCAACACACATACACCCACAGAGCCACTGGTGTAAACTCTAGTTGCACACCTGATCTCTCCTACTCTCTCTTTTTCCCACAGGGGGTAGGAAAATAGAGTAAGCTTTGCATGCTCACTTAATTGGCAGCATAATGCGTGACTTTTACGTGTCGTATTATACTTAAAGTGCAATCATCACCAGAGCAAAGTTATTCCCAGTTGTAAGAAATTAACTTTGCTGCCTTGAAAATGTTGCCTGAAGAATGGCACTTCTTGGTGGTTCTGTTAGTAAAGGTTCCAAACTAAAAAGATGCCAAGTTTGCCTCCTAGTTTAAACTGTGTTAGTTGCTCACAGCGCTAATCGCCCCACAACTGGTGTCAGTGTTTCTGAACTTGGTGGTGGAAATAAGAGCAGATTGTTTTACAAATCCAGTCATTTCTGGTGTAAAGCATTGTGTTGATGCTGTCTGAGAACAGGTTTAGGATTGGCTTGCTGAAATTCACGATCTAATATCGAACGGGGGAGGTCTGGTGACGTAATGGTAGTGTCCCTGCCTCTGGGGCCAGAAACTCTGGGTTGAAGTCGCACTTCAGGACTTTGTGGCCGCAGATGTGTGTCTATAATATGGCCAAACAGGTTGATTATCAGCCTGTAAAAATCCTTCCAATATGTCTGGTAGGATGATAGGATTTCTGGTCAGTCATGCTGCAGAAGACGATTGCATACCACCGCAGCACTTTGCCAAGATAATCATGGACCAATCCCATGCACCCCATGGTCGCAAAAGCCCTCTTATGGGGCCTGGCACCTGGAGGAGGAGGAGGAACGACACACAAGAAAATGGCCATTTGTACCTCACTGATTAATCAGGCACCATAGCCTAATCAGTGACACCACGAGAGAATATTAAGAAAGCTCTTTCCTTGATTCTATGCTACAAAGCCTTAGAAACCAGGAAGGCTCCACAGTAGCAACTCTGGCAAGCAATTGGCCAGCTGCCCAAATGACTCTAAAATACGAGTGTTTGGAACAAGGATATTTCAAAAATCATTCACGACATAAAAGGAGGCCATTCAGCCCATTGTGTATTCTGGTTCTTTGCAGAGCAATGCAATCAGGCCCATTTCTGCACTCTATGCCCCATGGTCCTGCATCACGCACAAATCCAGTTTCCTTTTCAAATCATTGAACATCCCTGCTTTCACCACCCGTGTGGGCAGCGAGTTCCAGATCGTCAGCATTGTCTGCGTAAAAAGCTTCTTCCTTGCTTTCCCACTGCATCTTGTCCAAAACTTTATCTGTGCTGCCTAGTCGAGAGTTATGATAGTCTGAAAACGCCCTGTAAGACAAACGATGGCTCACTGACCTATCCTGTATATTTCTAATTCTATAATTGCTTTCTTTTTAAAACCATACATAATATATGAAATGAAATGAAAATGAAAATCGCTTATTGTCACGAGTAGGCTTCAATGAAGTTACTGTGAAAAGCCCCTAGTCGCCACATTCCGGCGCCTGTCCGGGGAGGCTGGTACGGGAATATATTGCAAGGGCTGGACTCTCCGCTCTCCCAACCCCGTGTTTCTTGGCCGCACGACATTCATAGGTGCTGGAATTTAATCTTCCCGCTACGTCAATGGGATTTCCCATTGAAACCACCCCAGGCTGATGGGAAACCGGCGGACGGGGGTACGCAGCCAGCGGGAAAGGTGAAGCACATCGACCGGAGAATTCCGGCCCAAGTGTAATTTCTGTATTTTTCCGAAAATAAATATATAGAGGAGAAAAACATGGAACACGTTGATCAAAACACAGGTAAGGTGTGGAAAATGAGCTATGTGTGACAGCTTGACTTTGGTACAGGAAAGTTCTGCAGCTCTGTAATCCAAAACAGCAGAGGAGCAGGAGAAGATCATTCTGCCCATCAAGTCTATTGCACTATTCAATTCTATCACAATCTGAATCTCAACTCGCTTTTCCAGCTTGGCTCCATCTCCCTAAAACACTCGCCAAACAAAAATCTATCAGTCATAGTTCTCAAATTTTCAATTGACTCTCAGCCTCAACAGCATTTTGGGAGAGCGAATTTCAGACTTAATAGTCTGCGATAAAGGGCGCGATCGCACCACTGCGTTGCGCCCAGAGCAGATTTGGGCACGCCGGTTAAATAGCAGGAAAGGGCGCAATTGAGATTCAAGCCGGGGGCAAACCAGTTTGCAATTCACCTGACCCGTTCCCGATGGCGAATTCTGGATCTCGTCCAAAAATACCGAGCTTATTATTAACCCAAATTTGCATTCATTTCAATTTCATTAGTGAGATTGACGTCGAGTGCAGCAGCTTCCCGGAATTTAACCAACTTCGCAGGGAGGGGGGGAATTGTATGTTGGATTCCATGTAACTGAGGATGATCTTTTTGCTAGTTGCAGCCCAACCTGCCTCTGTGGCCTGGGAGTCGCTGGCAGACGCTGCCAGTGCTCTCTCTCCCTCCTCTGCTATGCTCCAGGTCAGTGAGATCATCCGGTGCTTTCCACTGATGCAGGTCCACTGCAGGGGGCTGGGAGGGAGGGTGTAAGGCTTTTTTTGAGCCGTTGGCAGTGTATTGCTCTTTTACCTGGCGGCTGTGTGCTTGTCTGCTGCGACCCCTCTCAATTCTACAGCCTGGACCCTGAGAAATTACCAGTGCTGGAGAAGGGGTGGGGTGTTCCCTCCCCTTCTTCTGCTGTGACCCGTGTCGGCCTGATTTTTTTCCAATTGTCTGTGATGCTTGCTCTCACACACACGCACTTTAACTAGCACGCACACACAGTCATTCACATACTCTTTATGCATGCACACTCTCGCCGATATGCACGCACTGACGTTCACACATATGCTTTCCTGTACACGTATTGGCCGCCTTTCCACCCACATACATCTGCTGTTGGGGCAGGGGGGTGGGGGGGTGCATGGGCTGATTCGGCAGCTAGCGGCATCGTATTCTTTTTGTCTTTGGAGTGCAGCTGGTGTCCTCGTTGTATTCCTGCCTGTTTTGTGTTTTCTGCCGGTGCTGGGGTTTCTCTCTCCTTCCCGTGTTGGTGTCCTTTCCATTGGTTTGACTCGCTTCTGAGCATCCTCCCGCCAATGTAGGTCTGATGCTGGGGGTGGGAGGGAGGGGGGGGGGGGGGGGGGGCAGGGTGCTGGTGGGTGGGGGAGGGGTCCGCTGCCTCAGCAGCTGGTGGCGTTGTTTATTTGTTGTTTTGGGTTTCGTCCTTGGTGTACGGCTGGTATCCTCGGTGTTTTCCTGTCTGTTTTGTGTTTTCCTTTGGTGTTTGCTTTGTATTTGGTTTGGTTGATAATGTGCCGGATCTCTCTGGACTGAACTGTGTCCCTCTTGGGAGGGGTGTAATGGTTTTCTCTCTCTCCTCCGCCGTACTCTGTGTTGGAGCGGCCTTTCCCGAGGACGGGGCTGGTGAGCCTTTCCGCTGATGAAGGTCACGGGGGTGATCTGGGTGCCAAGTGACTGGTGTCCTCATTGTATTGTCTTTTGAATTTCAATACTGTCAATAAACTAAAATATTTGGAGGTTGTGTTTGCTGCTTGCTCCTGCCTCTGGTTGCGCTGCCTGGAGGCTGCTGTTGCTGTTTCCTTCCTTTACTGTAGCTGGAAAGAAGATACCTGGGTCTTGGAACACCGGACTCAGAAGGACATCTGAGTCCAAAAGGCAATCTGGTTTGAAGCAAGAAGCCGCTCTGGGACCTGGTGCGGGACACTGATCCAAATGGGCCACCTGATGGCTCCATTGAAGAAATGCTTTTGCAGATTACTGATGCCCTTGTTGCTGGTGTGGTTAAATACGCTAGGAGTCAAGGATGTTCAACTGTACCTTCAGCGCCAGTGGAATTGCGGACGCCAGGATTTGGTTCCGGTGAGATTGGGTCGTGTGGGAGGGGCCTGCACAGCTGCGGCTCCTGGACGGAGAAAGGCACTGATACGTGGAACAAGTCACACATTGATGGGGATATCTGTGACGCCTCGCCAGTGTTATCCTCGGAGCTCTCCTCCGAGATTGTTTCTTGGATGCCAGGCGGTGGCGGCACAGCCCCGGATGGACCGACGTCATCAGATAGCGATTCTGCGAGAGAATGGACATGTGGTCAGTGAGAGGAAAGGATCACTTTGTCTGACATGTACAACTCACTTGAGACGGATCATCTGGGTGAAGGGACAGTGGATCCTCACCTCTGCGGTGCAGGCCAACCTCTCTCTGACAGTGACTTCTCTCTCCTGGGTCAACACCGCGATCTCCAGGGTCCGTTCCTCATAGAGGGTGAGGACACGGATCTCTGGGATTCCGCTCCCCATCCTGGCCCTTTCCCGTTTATTATGGGCTATCTTTTCCTGCGGGGACAACGAGAGGGCATTGTGAGCCACATGTTCAATGGGTCAGAGGGGTCTGCAGCAGGTGGCATGTGTGGGCACCGCACCTGGACATAAAGGGGTTGTGTTGGTGGGTGTCAGGGGGTTCTGAGGAACAAGCACGAAGATCAGTGTGGGGAGGGTGCGAGTGATGTGTGGGGGTTTGGAAATTTGAGGGGTGGCAGGTGGAACTGATGCCAGGAGAGAGGTGGTAACTTACTCTTGCAGCTCGGTGGAGGGTGTTGGTCTCCTCACATTGAACGGCGGTCCTCCCGGCCGTACTGCCCGCGCTGACAGCCGCTGCCTCCCAAGCACCATTGCTGACCCTGCGGTTGGGGCTCTCACCCCCTCGGGGGAACAGGATGTCCTGTCTCGTATCCACAGCATCGGGAAGCCTGACCAAGGTCAGCATCCCCAAAGCAAGGGGCAGATCTGGGCGCTGCCATGCCGGTGTGTTGACTGGGAGTGAGTGGTGTGGGAATGTTTAAAAGCAGCTCCCCCTTATTGGTGGCAAGGTGCCAGTCTGGCGAATCAGACAGCGAGACAACCAGTAATGGCGAGACGTGCGTGAGGGCTCACTTTCGGCACTAAGTGCCATTGGATACAATCTCGCCAACAGGGCTGTTGAGGAACATCCACCCAAAATGACACTTAGAAATGTTTCCGTTAAATCGTGGCCATACGATGGGGGCGGGATTCTCCGACCGACCCCCCCCCCCCGGCCGAGTGGGAGAATAGCCGGGGGTCGCCGTGAATCACACCCCCGCCGTCCGCCCAATTCTCCCGCCCCGCAAAAACAGGCCCGGCGTGTCGCCCGCCTCGGAGAATGGCGGGGTCCGGCGCGACTCAATGGGCCCCTGGGCTGACCGAATTCTCCAGGTCCCGCCCGTTCTTTGCCGGTCCCACCGGCGTAAATTAGAGTAGGTCCCTTACCGGCGGGACCTGGCGGCGCGGGCGGGCATGCATGTGTGACAGGCATGGGGACATAAAGTTGTAGTGATATGCATCACTGTAAATACACAACGGGTTAATGTAAGTACACGTAGACTAGCTAGACACGAGGGGGAGCACGCAGACATTCAACCAATAGGTCAGTAAGATAGGACACGACCAATGAGCATTCACGACGCACACAGAGGTGACACTACCACAGGGGGCATTACACCAACCCATATAAAAGGACACAGCATACATGATCTTCCTCTTTCCAGTGGAGACACTTAGTGAGTACACAGGGTTGATTGAACAATCCTGGATTGTAGCAGACTGGTTCGTCAGTCTGAGTAGCTATAGCAGGATTAACAGGAGAGTCGAATCCAAGTAGGAGAACTGATAACAGTTTAATAAACGTGTTAAAGCTATCTCCAAGTCTGAACCTTCCTTTGTCAGAGTGGGCATCAAGAAAGCAGCTAATGCTACGTCAAGAGCATAACAAAACAAAAGTAACAAAGATTACCATAAATTATAAATATTAAAACTCAATTCAAGGGCCATGTAACTTCCAAGAATGCTATTTCAAAAATAACAATGTCAGTATATAATCTTGTGCTGAAGAATTTATTTCAATGGTTTATGAATTGAGAGAGGAATAAAAAGATTGTGGGGGCAGCAATCTGTAATATATGATTACGGGCACGTGCTTTAAACAGGCTTCTGGAGAAAAGGGTGTTTTTTTGGAGTTTACAGAACGCAGATGGAAACCAGCAGCTGGCCAGCCTGATTGCTTCTCCTCAGTCTGATCCTTGGGTCTTCTGAATTCTGACTATTACAACCGTATTAAACCTAAACTACTTGTGGCACACTGGTTAGTGTTCCTGCTTCTGAACCAGGAACTCCAGCTTCAGGTCCCACCCCAGGACTTGATGGGTCAAGGAAGGTGTGTCAGTAACATAGAATCATAGAATTTACAGTGCAGAAGGAGGCCATGTGGCCCATCGAGTCTGCACCGGCTCTTGGAAAGAGCACCCTACCCAAGGTCAACACCTCCACCCTATCCCCATAACCCAGTAACTCCACCCAACACTAAAGGCAATTTTGGACACTAAGGGCAATTTATCATGGCCAATCCACCTAACCTGCACATCTTTGGACTGTGGAAACCAGAGCACCCGGAGGAAACCCACGCACAGAGGGGGAGGATGTGCAGACTCCGCACAGACAGTGACCCAAGCTGGAATCGAACCTGGGGCCCTGGAGCTGTGAAGCGATTGTGCTAACCATTGTGCTACCCTGCTGCCCCCAACGGTCAAAAAGGTTGAGTGTCAACCTTCAAATTCTTCCAAACATGCCAATGGGTGTTGGTAAGAGCGGGAGAGACGCCTGGTCAGTCACACTTGCTGTGGAGTGGCACCCCTCAAGGTATAAGCCTCTGCAGACAGACTAGTGAACTATTCCAGGAATTACTAGCTATGGAAGCAGACGAAAGAGTGCCCTAGTGCATCACTAGGGGCAGGAAGGGAATTGGATTAAAATCCTAAACCAGACTCGACTGGGCAAAAGTGTTTGACAAAGCTTCATTTTCTCGGAAGGAAGAATGGATATTACATTTGATGGAACAATGATGAGCGATACGATGGCACAGTGGTTAGCACTGCTGCTTCACAGCTCCAGGGTCCCAGGTTTAATTCCGGTCTCGGGTGACTGTCTGTGCGGAGTTTGCACGTTCTCCCCGTGTCTGCCTGCGTTTCCCCCGGGTGCTCCGATTTCCTCCCACAGTCCAAAACTATGCAGGTTAGGTGGATTGGCCATGCTAAATTACCATTAGTGTCCATAAAGGTTAGGTGGAGTTACTAGGATAGGTTGGAGGTGTGGGCTTATGTAGGTGCAGACACGATGGGCCGAATGGCCTCCTTCTGCACTGTAAATTCTATGACTGTGTGTACAAGTGCCATCCATGGTGGTACAATTCAATACAATTGATGCATTTTTTGAAAATCCATCAGGATTTTGCTCAGAAAATCTGATTTTATTTATTTTAGACACTTCATGGAGTCTACACACCCTGTAACATTTATCTTCCAGGAAGTGAGTCAAATTATGATAAAATAAATATTAAAAATCAGTGGGACGGGATTATTAAAAGGGAGGAAAGTATGTCTTTGGTAATTGACTGTTCTGCTTTTGGGACCCTGAGCTGCCCCCACATGATAAAACAGTGTTACTTGCATATTTAAAACTTAAGAGGTTCCTGTGAGATTTCAGTATATTAGAGCAAATTATTTTACTTGTTAGTGGGACTATGTACCTTCCAACATTCTGATGTAGCCAGGACCTACATTTGCCAAAAATCTGCTTTATAATATTTGCTGCTTGACTGGCGATTTCTCTTTTTGAATGAGTAAAGCCATGCTGATTTGTACGTTGTTGCAGCCGCGCATTCTGGTGAGATACTATTTAACAGGAGCACGCATTAGTACAGAGCCGGTTAGCTGTTCGAAGTGATGGAATCCTCAGGTTTCCAATCCTCTCTGTAGATCTGGGAACCTTTCTTCAAAGCCGCTTTGAGAACCTGTGCCCACTCTCAGATCACCTGGAGATTGTGGAACACTAATCCCAAACCCCGCCTCAGACCATTGGCCAGTTTGATTGCCCGATGGCCTCACACACCACAGACTCCCAGATCACAATGACTCGAACAGCCTCAGGACCTGAATCACTCGAACTTGCTAGATCGTCAAACCCGTTATTCAACCATTCAAACTGATTTGGACTCTGAGGCACCAGGTGATCTTTCGACACTCTTCTTGTTCATATAACTTCTCTATTTCCCTCTTCGCCTCCCCCTCCCCTGAACCCTAATACCTCAAGATATGAACATTTGATTTAGAAGGAGTAGGCCTTTCGGCCCCTCGAGCACCTGTTCGGCCATTCAATAAGATCATGGCTAATCTGATTGTAACTTCAACCTCACATTCCTGCCGACCCACTGATAACCATTCATCTCCTTGTTCATCAAGAATCTATCCAACTCTGCCATAGCAACATTCAAAGTCTCTGCTTCCACTGCCTTTTGAGGAAGAGAGTTCCAGAGGTAAAAAGTCTCTTAATCTCTAAATTAAATGAGTTACCGCTGATTTTTAAACAATGACCTTTAATTGCTCCCCTCCATATCTGCCCTGTCAATATTCCTAAGATTATAAAGGCTTTGATCAAATTGCATCTTACTCTTCTAAACTCTAGTGGATACAAACCCAACCTTTTCTAAGACAACCTAACGCATTATAAAGCAAGCTCCTTGCTTTGTAATCAATTCTCCTCACAATAAACAGTAACATTATTAACTTTTCTAATTCCTTGCTGATGCGACCATCAATTCATTCAGAGACACGAGTGGGAGTAAACTGTGGCTTTAATCGGCTTACAACTGAGCCTACCTGCGACTATGCTGAACTGAGGGCGGACTCGCAGGACCGCAGCACTTACACTTCCTGCTGGGGGCGGAGCCCTGTACATGCTCCTCATCTCCCCCTGTGGGCAGAGCCACGCAACGGCTCACAGATAGAGCCCACAGGGACACAGTAATGTACAGTGTGAATTTATAGTGGTTATACATTCACCACACTTGCTGTACCTGAATATTAGTCTTTTGTGATTCATGCACTTGGACACCCAGCTCCCTCTGCATCGCAGAGCTCTGCAATCTCTCACCATTTAGATAACAAGCTTTTTATTCTTCCTGCCAAAGTGGACAATTTCACACTTGCCCACATTATACTCCATTTGCCAGCTTTTTTCTCACTCACTTCACTCTGTATCACTTTGTAGCCTCCTGACGTCTTCGTCACAATTTACTTTCCTACCCCTATCTCTGCGTTGTCTACAAATTTAACAACCATACCTTCAATACCATCATGCAAATCATTTGTATAAATTGTAAAAGGTTGTGGCCCCAGCACTGATCCCACTTGTCACATCCTTCCAACCAGAACAAAACACCCATTTATGCCAACTCCGTTTCCTGTTAGGTCGCCAATCTTCAACTCATGCCAATATATTGCACCCCCCAATCCCCAACATGATTAGCTCAGCTGGTTGGACAGCAGGTTTGTGAATATTCATGAAGGCCCCACCTTCTCAACCTCGCCCCTTGCCTGAGGTGTGGTGACCCTCAGGTGCAATCACCACCAGTCAGCTCTCCCCCTCAAAGGGGAGGAGCGTATGGTCATCTGGGACTATGGTAACTTTAATTTACACCGCAAGCTTTTATTTTACGCAATAACCCTTGGTATGGTTCTAATTTCAGTCCTCCCGTCCTCTAACCTGAGCCCCCAACACACCTCAGCCCAGCGCCAATATTTCTGGAGCAACCCCTGGCCCAGCACTCAATGGCTTTGGAATCAGAGGAATCGTACAGCAGAGGAAGAGGCCATTCGGCCCCTCGGTGCTGATGCCCACTCCTGAAACTATACCCCACGGGTCCCTCTCCTGTTGCTCCTTTTCAAATATGACCCCCATTCCCTGATTTTAAATGGTGTTCCAGGTGTGTGACAGCCCATGGCTGAGGGGGTTGGCCATCAGTGGGAGGGGGGCAGTGGGGAGGGGCAGTGTGGGGGGAGGGGAGGGGCAGTGGGGAGGGGCACTGTGGGGGGAGGGGAGGGGCAGTGGGGAGGGGCAGTGTGGGGGGAGGGGAGGGGCAGTGGGGAGGGGCAGTATGGGGGGAGAGGAGGGGCAGTGTGGGGGAGGGGAGGGGCAGTGGAGAGGGGAGGGGCAGTGGGGAGGGGAGGGGCAGTGTGGGGGGGAAGGGTGTGGGGAGGGGCAGTACAGGGGGAGGGGCAGTGTGGTGGTTTGGGGGAGGGGCAGTGTAGGGGGGAAGGGCAGTGTGGGGGACGGGGCAGTGTGGGGGTGGGGGGAGGGGCAGTGTGGGGGTGGGGGGAGGGGCACTGTGGGGGTTGCGGGGAGGGGCACTGTAGGGGGGAAGGGTGGGGGAGGGGCAGTGTAGGGGGGGCAGTGTTGGGGGTGGGGCAGTGTAGGGTGGGAGGGGCAGTGTGGGGGAAGGGTGGGGGAAGGGTGGGGGAGGGGCAGTGTGGGGGGGAAGGGTGTAGGGGGTCAGTGTAGGGGGAGGGGCAGTGTGGGGGGTGGGGGAGGGGCAGTGTGGGGGGTGGGGGAGGGGCAGTGTGGGGGGTGGGGGAGGGGCAGTGTGGGGGTGGGGGAGGGGCAGTGTGGGGGTGGGGAGGGGCAGTGTGGGGGGTGGGGGGAGGGGCAGTGTAGGGGGGTGGGGGGAGGGGCAGTGTAGGGGGAGGGGCAGTTTGTGGGGTGGGGGGAGGGGCAGAGTGGGGGTGGGGGACGGGCAGTGTAGGGGAGGGGCAGTGTGGGGGAAGGGTGGGGGAGGGGCAGTGTGGTGGGGAGGGGTAGGGGCAGTGTCGGGGGGGCGGGGTGGGGTGGGTGGAGGGGCAGTGTTGGGGGGCAGTGTGAGGGAAGGGTGGGGCAGTGTTGGGGTGGGAAGGGGCAGTGTTGGGGTGGGGGAGGGGCAGTGTTGGAGTGGGGGAGGGGCAGTGTTGGGGTGGGGAGGGGCAGTGTAGGGGGGAGGGGCAGTGTAGGGGGGAGGGGCAGTGCAGGGGGGCAGTGTGGGGGTGGGGCAGTGTGGTGGGGAGGGGTAGGGGCAGTGTTGGGGGGGCGGGGTGGGGGGAGGGGCAGTGTTGGGGGTGGGGGAGGGGCAGGGTGGAGGAAGGGGCAGTGTTGGGGGGTGGGGGAGGGGCAGTGTTGGGGGGTGGGGGAGGGGCAGTGTTGGGGGGTGGGGGAGGGGCAGTGTTGGGGGGTGGGGAGGGGCAGTGTTGGGGTGGGGGGAGGGGCAGTGTTGGGGTGGGGGGAGGGGCAGTGTTGGGATGGGGGAGGGGCAGTGTAGGGGGGGCAGTGTGGGGGTGGGGAGGGGCAGTGTGGTGGGGGGTGGGGTGGGGGGAGGGGCAGTGTTGGGGTGGGGGGAGGGGCAGTGTGGGGGGGGCAGTGTGGGGGTTGGCGGGAGGGGCAGTGTGGGGAGGGGCAGTGTTGGGGTGGGGGGGAGGGGCAGTGTAGAGGGGCGGGGTGGGGGGAGGGGCAGTGTTGGGGAGGGGCAGTGTGGTGGGGGGCGGGGTGGGGGGAGGGGCAGTGTTGGGGTGGGGGAGGGGCAGTGTGGTGGGGGGCGGGGTGGGGGGAGGGGCAGTGTTGGGGTGGGGGAGGGGCAGTGTTGGGGTGGGGGAGGGGCAGTGTGGTGGGGGGCGGGGTGGGGGGAGGGGCAGTGTTGGGGTGGGGGGAGGGGCAGTGTTGGGGGTGGGGCAGTGTTAGGGCGGGGAGGGGGAGGGGCAGTGTGGTTGGGGTGGGGTGGGGGGAGGGGCAGTGTTGGGGTGGGGGGCGGGGTGGGGGGAGGGGCAGTGTTGGGGTGGGGGGAGGGGCAGTGTTGGGGTGGGGGAGGGGCAGTGTTGGGGGTGGGGCAGTGTTAGGGCGGGGAGGGGGAGGGGCAGTGTGGTTGGGGTGGGGTGGGGGGAGGGGCAGTGTTGGGGTGGGGGGCGGGGTGGGGGGAGGGGCAGTGTTGGGGTGGGGGCGGGGTGGGGGGAGGGGCAGTGTTGGGGTGGGGGGAGGGGCAGTGTTGGGGTGGGGAGGGCAGTGTAGGGGGGCGGGGTGGGGGGAGGGGCAGTGTGGGGGTTGGGGGGAGGGGCAGTGTTGGGGTGGGGGAGGGGGGGCGGGGTGGGGGGAGGGGCAGTGTTGGGGGTTGGGGGGAGGGGCAGTGTGGGGAGGGGCAGTGTTGGGGTGGGGGGAGGGGCAGTGTTGGGGTGGGGAGAGGGGCAGTGTGGGGGGGGGGGGGATGATGTTACTCACCCTCCGGCCAATTCTCTCCATCTGAGCACCCGGGGCGAGGAGTCGGCCTGGACATGTCACGGGACTGCGCCTTTAAGACGGGAGGGCATTTAAAGTCGGCCGACAGTAAAGCGGCAGCGCCTCCTGCAGATCATCGCGGGGACTGCACAAAGCGACAGCACTGGATCCCCCAGGGAGAGAGAACACTGGATCTCCCAGGGAGAGAGAGAACACTAGATCTCCCAGGCAGAAAGAGAACACTGGATCTCCCAGGGAGAGAGAGAACACTAGATCTCCCAGGGAGAGAGAACACTGGATCTCCCAGGGAGAGAGATAACACTAGATCTCACAGGGAGAGAGAACACTGGATCTCCCAGGGAGAGAGAGAACACTAGATCTCCCAGGCAGAGAGAGAACACTGGATCTCCCAGGGAGAGGGAGCTCTGGATCTCCCAGGGAGAGAGAACACTGGATCATCTAGAGAGAGAGAACACTGGGTCTCCCAGGGAGAGGGAGCTCTGGATCTCCCAGGGAGAGAGAACACTGGATCATCTAGAGAGAGAACACTGGATCTCCCAGGGAGAGAGAACACTGGATCTCCCAGGGAGAGGGGGCACTGGATCCCCAGGGAGAGAGAGAACACTGGATCTCCCAGGGAGAGGGAGCACTGCATCCCCAGGGAGAGAGAGAACATTGGATCTCCCAGGGATAGAGAACACTGGATCCCCTAGAGAGAGAACACTGGATCTCCCAGGGAGAGGGAGCACTGGATCCCCATGGAGAGAGTGAACACTGGATCTCCCAGGGAGAGAGAACACTGGATCTCCCAGGGAGAGAGAGCACTGGATCTCCCAGGGAGAGAGATAACACAGGATCTCCCAGGGAGAGAGAGCACTGGATCTCCCAGAGAGACAGAACACTGGATCTCCCAGGGAGAGGGAGCATGGGATCTCCCAGGGAGAGAGAACACTGGATCGCCCAGAGAGATAGAACACTGGATCTCCCAGAGAGAGAACACTGGATCCCCAGGGAGAGAGAGCACTGGATCCCCAGGGAGAACACCGGATCTCCCAGAGAGACAGATCACTGGATCTCCTAGGGAGAGAGCACCAGGTCTTCCAGAGTGACAACACTGGACATCCCAGATAGAGAGAACACAACCTCCCAGAGAGACAACATTGGATCTCCCAGAAGCCATAACACTGGATCTCCCAGAGAGCCATAACACTGGGTCTCCCAAGGAGTGAGAAAACTGGATATCCCAGAGAGACAACATTGGATCTCCCAGGGAGAGAGTCAGAACACTGGATCTCCCAGGGATGTAGAGAACACTGGATCTCCCACAGAGAGAAAACACTGGACCTCCCAGAGAGTCTACACTGGATCTCCCAGAGAGCCATAACACTGGATCTCCCAGAGAGGCATAACACTGGATCTCCCAGGGAGAGACAACACTGAATCTCCCAGTGATCAAGAGAGAGAGCACTGGCGCTCCCAGAGAAAGAGCACAGACTCTCCCAGAGTGAGAGAACACTGGCTCTCTGAAAGGCAAAACAGTGGCTCTCTCAAGGAGAAACAACGCTGGTTCTTCCAGAGAGAAGGAGAGAGCATGTGATCACCCAGAGAGAAATCACTGGCTCTCTCAGAGAGAGAACATGGGCTCTTCCAGAGAGACAGCACGAGATCTCACAGAGAGAGAACACTGGCTCTCCTGGAGAGAAGATACTGATTCTCCCAGAGACAGAGCACAAGATCTCCCAGAGAGACAGAACACGGGATTCCTCAGAGAGATAACATTGGCTCCCTCAGAGAAAGGACATTTAGTTTCCTGGTGGGGAAACTCTGGCTCGCCCAGTGAGAAAGAACACTGACTCTTACAGAGAGAGAACAATGGCTCTCCCAGAAAAAGGAAACTGATGTTCCCAGGGAAAGAACCCTGGCTCGTCCAGTGACAGCACAATAGACCTGAGAACCATAACACTTGCTCTCCCAGGGGCAGGACATTGGATCTCCTGTGGAAAGAACACTGACTTTTCCAGAGAAAGTTCACTGGATCTCCCAGAGAAATAACACTGGTTCTCCCAGAGACTGAACACTGGATCACTCAGAACCATTGCACTGGCTCGCCCAGAGACAGAACACTGCCTCACCTGGGGCAAGAACACTGGGTCACCCAAGGAAAGAACTGGTTTTCCCAGAGACGGAACATTGGCTCTCTCGGGGAAGGAACACAAAATCACCCGGGAAAGAGCACTGGCTGTCCCAGAGACAGAACACTGGCTCTCCCAGAGACAGAGCACTGGGTCTCCCAGAGACAGAACACTGGCTCTGCTAGAGATACAGAGCACTGGCTCTCCCAGTGATATAGAGCACTGGCTCTCCCAGAGACACAGAACACTGGCGCTCCCAGAGATACAGAGCACTGGCTCTCTGAGGGAGACAGAGCACTGGATCTATCTGGGACAGAACACTGGATGTCTCAGAACCACAACACTGACTATCCCAGAGGCGGAACACTGGATCTTCTGGGGAAGAACATTGACTCTCCCAGAGAGACAGAGTACTGGATTTCCCAGAGCAAGGACTCTGGCTCTCCCAGAGAGGGAACACTGTCTGTCCCGAGGAAAGAACACTGGATCTCCCAGGGAAAGAACACTGGATCTCCAGGGATCTCCCAGTGGGACAGAGCATAAGCTCTCCAAGAGAGACAGAACACTGGCTTTCCCAGAGAGACAGGGCACTGGCTTTCTTAGAGAGACAGCGCATTGGCTGTCCCAGTGACCGAGCACTGGCTCTCCCAGAGAGACAGAGCACCACCTCTCCCAGAGAGACAGCTCTGGCTCTCTCAGTGAGACAGAACACTGGAACTCCTGGAGGCAGAACTGGCTCTCCAAGAGATACAGAATATTGGATCTCACCAAGAAAGTACACTGACTCTCCCAGGGACAGAATACTGGATCTCCCAGAGATAGAACACTGGATCTCCTGGGAAAAGAACATTGACTCTCCCGGCGAGACAGAACACTGGCTGTCCCTGAGAGATGACACAGCGGCTCTCCCAGGGAAAAGGCACTGGCTGTCCCAGGGAAACAGCACTGGCTCTCCCGGACCATCAGCACTGGCTCTTCCAGAGCAATAGAATTGTGTCTGGCCCTCCCAGTAGTGCAGCTGTTTCCACTGGCTCTCACTGCCACCCCCCCCCCCCCCCCCCCCCCCCCCCCCCCCCCCCCACCCCCCACTGAGCCAGATCACTGGCTCCAAAGAACAGAAACTGTTATGGCTCACTGGCCTTTCTCCAGTAAGACGAGAACTGACCACTGGCTCACTCAGAGCAGTACCAGCGCATGCCACTGCTTTCCTTCAGCTAGAACAGCACTGGCCACCGGCAACTCTATTTGCCTTAATGTGTTTTCTCTCAGACACCATCCCATTTACTGCACGATCTGAGATTTCCAACTCCAGAGCCCTCATTCCCTGCCCGAGAGGGGACCATTCTCCCTGATTATTGGCAAGCATGTGGAGCACAAATGGGGGACAACACTGGAAGAGTATAAACTCCTCAGAAGAGAGAGAAATAGCCGGAAGGGGAGGAGGTGTCACATTACATATAAATACCTTCCACCAAATACTTGATGTTCTGACTCAGAACCCTACATAATTAAAACACATATTGAATTATTCAGAAACTGTAAACAGTGGGCTTAGTTCTGGTACAAAGCACACGCATTACATATTTCCTGTGTTGATATTAAAGCAGGGTTTCTGGAAATCTATCCCATCTCTAATGTCTCAAAATTACCCTCCTGTTTGCGTGTTAATCTATTTGCAAAATTTCCATTTTTCACATTTAATTACTTCCTCCTTTGCAAATTTCCCATGCAAAATTTTAATAATGTACTTATACATGGCCTGTAGGTAGATGGGTAAATAGTGCATGAGAGGACAATGGAGTGATTTTCCCCTTAACAAAGACCCTACACATCTCTCCTCACCTCATTCATCCTACCTGCTCCCACCGCAGTCAGCACTCAGGCCCCCTAAGTCCTGTTAAAGCTAGTCTGCCCTGTTCTCCACTTTTGTTCCCTTTTCAGGATCCTCCTTATGAACCCCAACAAGTCCGATGGGCCTTCCTTGCAACTTCCAACACGCTGAACGAACGTGTCCCACTTTATTACAATGGTAACACCTGGGCTTTGAGTCGCACCTTCACCCTGGGTGCCTTCCTTCCTGGTCTGAGGAGAAGGTCTTGGAGCATTGCCAACTATCCATTCTTTGCCTTGGCTATCTGCCTTCCTTTCACTCTCCCACTCCCGATCCTTTTCAAAATTATGGGGGTGATGGAACAAAGGTTTAAATTTATAGATTAACTCATAATCGTCAGCCATAATTGCTGCTTGTCTAGCAGTTAGCAATTGTCACCCTCTGGTCTTCAACATGGGTTATTATCATAGAAGGTAAGAAATTCTTAAATCCCTCAAAGAGAATGACCACCCTCAGAGCACAGTAAGAAGTCTTCCAACACCAGGTTAAAGTCCAACAGGTTTATTTCAAACACTAGCTTTCGGAGCACAGCTCCTTCCTCAGGTGAGCATGAAGGAGCAGTGCTCCAAAAGCTAGTGTTTGAAACAAACCTGTTGGACTTTAACCTGGTGTTGTAAGACTTCTTACTGTGCTCACCCCAGTCCAACGCCAACATCTCCACATCATCACTCTCAGAGCCTCATAGGTAGTTGCAGCTCCCATTGCTCGTACATATCTACCAGAATTATTCTGCTTAACCCTTTCAAATTCGTCGTATACCTGTCCTGACTGTCTTCTTAAATTCCAAAACTTTTGCCTATATGCTTCGGGAATCAATTCATATGCACCCGGAATAGCCTTTTTAACTTCAACATAATTCTTAGACACCCTGTCTGGGAAGTATAAATTTCATGTGCCCACCCCCATCAATTTACTTTGCGTGGATAACGTCCACTTTTCTTCTGACAACCCCATTTGGGTTGCTACTTTCGCAAAAGCCCTCCAAAAGTTTTCTCCCACCTTCTCTTCGAATTTTGGGAGAGCCTGTACAAATTTAAACATATCACCATTGGGTTCCGTTCTAAGATTAAGCTCCCCTCCAGTTCCTGGCTGCTCCCTCTAATGTACAGTGCCTTAAGATGTAACTCTTTCTCTTTTTGCTTTTTCCTCTCTCTCTCTCGATAGGTTTTTCGTTCCAACCTCCTCATTTTCTTTTTGATGCATCTCTAATTGTTTCATTTGTAGCTGGATTTTAGATAATTCTGATTGCTGTCATGACCCAGGCTGTGATTCTGACATCTCTTTCAAATTTAAATGTTGAGCAATCGCTTCAGTTACCGCTGCTATCCGAGCTTTAACTGGTATCTCTATTTTTAATTCACCTGCCAATTTGACTTGCTTGTCTTTTAAATAAACCAACGACAAGTTGGCCACCAGAAGAAAAACCTTAGCAGCTTCCAGAGCCATCCTCTTATATTGCTACAAACCTGGTGTCTCTTTTTAATTTATACTGTAACCCAAACGTTGCCATCTACCGTTCCAAAGATCCCGGACTCGAAACCCCAAATTCTGTATCGACACCCTGAGCTAGGGCAGGGGCAATTCCAGGTCCTCTTGACCCAGAGTCACAACACAATTGAATTAACAAATGTTTCTTTGAAAAATACCCAATGTCGGGAGATAGTATAGTAAGGGGCATTGACACTGGTCACTGTGACCAGGATCGAGAATCCCAAAGGTTTTGTTGCCTGCCTGGTGCTCAGATTTGGGATATCTTGGGCGGTATTCTCACCCCCCCCCCCCCCCCCCCCCACGCCTGGTGGGAGAATCGGCAGGGTGCCGCGTGGGTCACGCCATGCCGCCCCGACACCTGCATGCGATTCTCCCACCCCCCCCCCCAAACCAGCGGCGCACAAATAGCGCCGGGTCGCTCGAAAAATCGGCGGCCGCCGTCTGCGGCGATTCTCCGGCCGGGATGGGCCGAGCGGCCGGCGAAAAACTCGACAGTCCCACCGGTGCCGTCCACACCTGGTCGCTGCCGGCGGGAGCTGTGCGGGAACGCTGGGGGGGGGGGCCTGTGGGGGTGGGGAGGGGGGTTCCCTTCACCGGGGGGGGGGCGCCTCTGATGGGGTCTGACCCGCGATCGGGGTGCACCAATCGGCGGGCCGGCCTCTCTAAAGGAGGAGGACCTCCTTTCCTCCGCCGCCCCGCACGATCCATCCGCCATCTTCTTGCGGGGCAGCCTCGGGGAGGACGGCAACCGTGCATGCGTGGGTGACTTCATTTACGCGGCGCCGACCGCGTCATTTACGCGGCACCGCTGTTTATGCGACGCCAAGGCCAAGCGCGCGTAAAAGACGCGACATCACTCCTAGCCCCCTGGGGGCAGGAGAATAGGGGGCTGGGAGCGGGCTCCGATGCCGGAGTGAAACACTCCGGTTTTCACTCTGGTGTCGGGACTTTGTCTCCCTTTGGGAGAATTGCGCCCGTCATCTGGGCTCCAGAGGAACTTGGAGTGGGAGGGTAAAAATCCAGTTGTTGTGGTCCACGTTGGTACCAATGACATGGGTTGAACAAGGACAGAGGTTCTGCTAAGGGAGTATGAACAGCTAGGAGCTAAATTAAAAAACAGAACCAAAAAGTTAACAATCTCTGGATTACCACCTGAGCTACAAGCTAATTGGCACAAGGTCAATACGATTAAGGAGGTAAATGCGTGGCTCAAAGGTTGGTGTGGGAGAAATGGGTTTGAATTCATGGGACTTTGGCACCAGTATTGGGGGAGAGGGGACCTATTCCGATGGGATGGTCTTCATCTGAATCACCTGGGACCAGAGTCCTAGCGAAGCGGGTAACTAGGGCTGTAGATAGGATTTTAAACTAAATTGGGTGGGGGGGGGGGGGGGGGGTGGGGGTTCAGTTGGAGGGAAAATTAGAAAACCCAATTTAAAGGAGGGGGTAAGTGAGCAATGTGCTGGATGGTTACCAGAAAATAGAAGTGAGAAACAGAACAGCTGAATGTCTTTATGCACCAAGGAATTATGGAAGAGTTGTGAAATCTAACATTAGAATGAATTTAAAACTTTGTATTTAAATGAAAGAAGCATTTGCAACAAACTTAATGAGCTAATGGCGCAAATAGAAACAAAAGGTGGGGGGTTACTGAAACGTGGTTACAAGGAGACCAGGTCTGGGAATTGAATATCCAAGCATGCACAGTATTTCGGAAAGATAGGGTGAAAAGTAAAAGAGGTGGCGTGGCCCTACTGGGGAGGAAAGGGATCAGTGTTGTAATGAGAAATGCCATAAGCATTGGAGATCACATGTGGAATTAGCCTGGGTAGAAATAAGAAATTATAAAGGGAAGAAGACATTTTTAGGAGTAATCTATAGGTCCCCAAACAGTAGTTCTACAGTGGGGCACTGTATAAATCAGGAAATACTGGGGGCTTATAAGAAAGGTCTGGCAATAATAATGGGTGATTCTAATATGCACGTAGACTGGAGAAATCGAATTGGCAAGGTTAGCATGGAGGCAGAGTTCATTGAATGTATTAGAGATTGTTTCCTGGAACAGTATGTTGTGGAACCAACCAGGGAGCTGGCCACTCTCGATTTGGTATTCTGTAATGAGAAGGGATTAATTAATGACCTCATAGTTAATAAGGATCCACTAAGGAGTAGGGGCCGTATTGTGGTAGAATTCAAGATTCAGTTTGGGGGCGAGAAAGTGGAGTTCCACACTAATGTTCTGGAATTAAACAAAATTATACAGGCTTGAGAACAGATTTGGCCCCTATAGACTGGGCAGAAAGGCTAAAAAGCAGGACAGCTGATGAGCAGTGACACTTGTTGAAGGAGATACTCAATTCCTCACAACTAAAATATATCCCAGTGAGGAAGAAACATGGGAAGAAGGGTATAAACATCCATGGCAAAACAAAGAGGTCAAGAACATTATACAAACAAAAACTAAGTTGTATCATATTGCAAAGGCCAATGGCAGACTGGAAGATTGGGAAACTTTCAAACATAAACAAAGGGATAGTAAAAAAGTAATAAAAAAGCTAAGGTAAATTATGAAAAGAAACTAGCACAGAATATCAAAAAAGGGTAGCAAAAGCTTCTACAGGTACATAAAAGGGAAGAGAGTCGCGAAGGTGAATGTTGGCCCCTTGGGAGATGAAACCAGTGAGTTAATAATGGTGAACACAGAAATGGCAGAGATACTAAATCAATTTTCATGGATGCTAGCACCATTCCTATAGGAACCGGCAATTCAGATGTAATAGAAAGAGTGGAACTTGGAGCAATCGGCATCAATAGGGAAAGGGTACTCAACAAACTTGTCCCCAGGGCCTAATGGCCCACATCCTGGGGTGTTAAAGGAAGTGACAGCAGAGATAGTGGATCCATTGGTTATGATATTCCAAAATTCCATGGACCCGGGAAAGGTTCCTGTGGATTGGAAATATGCTAACGTAACGCCCCATATTCCAAAAGGGAGGGAGGCAGAATGTGTGAAATTATAGACCAGTTAGTTTAACATCTGTTGTTGGAAAATTGTTAGGATCAAATATCAAGGATGTAATATCAGGACATTTGGAAAGCCAAATCGTTATCCATCAGAGTCAGCATGGTTTTATGAAGGGCAAATCATGTTTGACTAATTTGCCTGAGTTCTTCGAAGATGTAAAAAGCCAAGTGGATAACGGAGATCCTGTAGATGTAGTATATCTGGACTTCTGGAAGGCGTTTGCTAAGGTGCCGCACTGACAGTTAATTCACAAGGTGAGATTACATTGGATTAGGGGAAATTTATTAGCTTGGATAGAAGGCTGTATGATGGTCAGGAAACAGAGAGTCGGGATCAATGGGTCTTTTTCTGGATGGCAAGATATAACTCGTGGGGTGCCACAGGGTTCGGTTCTTGGGCCCCAGCTATTTACAATCTATATTAGCGACTTGGATACAGGGATAGAAGGTTCTATAGCCAAATTTGCAGATGACACAAAAATAGGTGGGACAGTAAGTTATAATGGGGAAATAAGAACCTTACAAATGGATATAGATAGGTTAGGAGAGTGGGCCAAAAGGTGGCAGATGGCATTTAACATAGGTAAGTGTGAGGTCAAAATGATGGAAAGGCAACTTATTATTGAACTGGGGAGAGACTTTGGGGTGCTCGGATGCAGAGGGAGCTGGGTGTACTGAGTGTTCCTGCATTGCTGGATGCACCATCTTTCAGATGAGATGTAAAACTAAGGCCCTATCTGCCCTCTCAGGTGGATATAAAAGATTATGGTACTATTTTGAAGAAGAACAGGCAAGCCTGGTGTCCTGGCCAAGCAATCAACATTACAAAAACAGACTATCTGGTCATTACCACATTGCTGTTTGCAAATTAAGGTGACTGCACAACAGAAGTACTTCATTAGCTGTGAAACACTTTGAGACATCTGTTGGTTGTGAAAAATTCGATATAAACGCAAGTCTTCCTGGTTATAATGATTTTTCTCTTCGCCTTCACGTGGTTACCTAGCTTCCCCTTGAATGAATTGATGCTTTGTTCCTGTGATAATGAGTTTAACATTCTCACAGCTCTCTGGGTAAAGACATTTCTTCTAAATTCCCTACTTAACTCTTGTATCATATCTTATATTGACGGCCTTTAGATACCCTCTTCTCCACAAGTGGAAAACTCTCTGTGTGTCTACTCTTATCAACTTGAAACAAACCTGTTGGACTTTAACCTGGTATTGTAAGACTTCTTACTGTACTCTTATCAAAACCTTGCAGAATTTTAAAGAATTCCATGAGGTCACTCCTCAACCTTTTCATGTCTGCTCATCTTTTTCTAATATTGCATCTCTGGTATCATTCTTGGAAATCTTTGCTTTAGCACCCTCTACAGAGCCATTTTTATAATATGGCAATCATAGCGGTACACAGCACAGAACTAGCCGCTAAACTTACTTTGCTCTATGGTGATCAGAGCCAACTTCTCTGGTCTCATTCCTTGCAATTGCAAAATTTAAAAAGCGGAGTATTAATATGAAACATATCAACTCATTCTTGAGAAGCACGCATCTCTGGCAAGGTCAACATTTATTGGCCAACCTTAATTGCCCTTGAGGAACCGTTGGGGCTAACCGAAAATGAAATGAAAATCGCTTATTGTCACGAGTAGGCTTCACTGAAGTTACTGTGAAAAGCCCCTAGTCGCCACATTCCGGCACCTGTCCGGGGAGGCTGGTACGGGAATCGAACCATGCTGCTGGCCTGCTTGGTATGCCAGCGATTTAGCCCAGTGAGCTAAACCAGCCCCTTAGTTTAGGGAAGTGAAATTGCAAGCTGTTGTATAACCCCAATGAGGCCTATGGAGATGGACCAATTTGCCTTCCCATGATCCTCATGGAATACAAGCTTCCCCGCTGAGGAACAGGGTCCCATCAGCGGAGTTAATGGGATCTTGTATAAAAACCGCCCCAGATGAGAGCCGGGAATGTGTAGTCCTGGCTGGGACCTGAAATAGACTCTGCAAATATTTACTTTGCAATAAACAAGTATTCTTCATGCTTCTCGTTTGGACTCCTCTGTGGCCACTAAACTACAATTTAATGTATCATTTGACATGTGCAAGTGATAGGATAATGCTTTGCTACAGTACTTATGTCATTGCTCCCAGTGTTCATAAATGAATGAAGGGAGATTTTGGTGCATACTTTTTAATGAAAGCATTATCTCCTGAAGGATGTGAGCCTTAAATTATATGAAGCTCCAACTGTTTAGCATGCAACACCAGTATTCAGCTAATACTGGGAGCTCTCTGCTATTGCCGGTTTGAATTATCTCAATTATTCTGTGTAATTAAATGACTTTAATTCAGATTATGAATAGGACAGGGAGAGAATTTCATCTTCCAGCCATTCTACAATCTCTGTAGCACCTTTGTACTTAGGTAAGCGCTTTGTGTAAAATTAGATTGCATTCTATGATATATCCCTTTATCAAACATTACAGAGCCTACATT